>NC_080202.1:63184207-63784207 GCF_030028045.1 Hippopotamus amphibius kiboko
TCTAGAGCCCTTGAGATACAACTGCTGAGCCCACACGCTGCAACTACTGAAGCCTGCGTGCCTAGAGCCCGTGCCCTGCAACAGAAGCCACTACACTGAGAAGCCTGCGCACCGCAACAGAGTAGCCCCGCTCACCGCAACTAGAGAAAGCCTGCGCGCAGCAACAAAGACCCAACACAGCCAATAAAGAAATAAATAAACAAATCTATTTTTTTAAAAATCCTAACAATAGCAAAAAACCCAGTCTTACCTGATTATTCCAATACACTGGACTACTTTCTTTGGGGTAATTTCCAGTTTCCTTCCTTTTGATACGATTACGGCCCCTGGGGCGGGGGGGAGAAGAACACAGGATCCTTTCCGCAAATCCCCCATCTCCACATGACCCGGCCCCCTAGGCGAGGGTCCAAACAGATTTCCCAGGTACCGTGTAAGGTCAGACTTAAGAAGGAAACATGTAAAGATGCGCCAGGGCCAAAGCAAGCCTCCAGCTGGATGTCTCCGCCTGGGCATCCAGCAGCCTGCGGGCGCCGCGCCCCCCCCCCACCTCCAGGGCAGGTGTGCGGCAGGGAGGGGGGAGGGGGAGGGGTGGGAGTGCCCCACGAGGAGCTAGTAATCCCGGCAGTGAGGGCGGGGCCGTGAGAGCCCCGAGGAGCAGCGTCCAGGGAGGATGCTGGGCCGCCGAGCCAGGCCGCTCCTCATCAGGAGCGTGAGGCCGGAGCTCGCGGGAGCGCCTGGGACGTGAAGACGCGGCCGGGGCACCGGCATTGGAGCTGGGGTTCCAAGAGGACCAGAGCAGAGAGGCTCCAGCGCCAGGCCTCCCGTGGGGGTCGGGGGAGCGGCCGTGACTCGCCAGCTCCCAGCTGAGACCCCAGGGGCTGGGGGTGGGAGGCTTCAAGGTTCAGCTTTTTCTTTCGAAGTTTTTGTATTAATTTATCTTCTGGCTGCGTTGGGTCTTTGTTGCTGCGCACAGGCTTTCTCTAGTTGCGGTGAGCGCGGGCTTCTCTTGTTGCGGACGATGGGTTCGCACGTGAGGGCTTCAGTAGCTGCGGCATGTGAGCTCAGTAGTTGCGGTGTGTGGGCTCAACAGTTGTGGCTCGCGGGCTCTAGAGCGCAGGCTCAGTCGTTGTGGCGCACCGGCTTAGCTGCTCCGTGACACGTGGGATCTTCCCGGACCAGGGCTCACACCCGTGTCCCCTGTGTTGGCAGGCAGATTCTTAACCGCTTCGCCCCCAAGGAGGCCCCCTCTTTCGAATATTCTAATAAAACCACAGAGGAAGGTACAGGTGGCCGTGCAAACTATGTCAAGGGTTCATGGCTCCCAGCAGCCCATCCCTGCCGGGCAAGGAGCCCGACTGTCAAAGTGAGAAGCACGGACCCCTGTGAAGAGGTACAAACACGAGTGGTCCCCTCGCCTGGTTTCTGTCTCGCAGATGCTGCCGGGAAGGTGCCCACGGTTCCCCAGGAGGCGCTGGCCCTGGGACTGGGCTGAACCCCGAGCCCGTGTGAGGCCTCATTATTCCCACGGGATGAGTCAGAAGCCCTGACCTAACCTCCCCACGCCTCCCACGCACGACAGCTTCGGGGTCTTCACCACACCCCGGCTGTGGGCCCCCCTCCAGCCAGGAGGGGAAGGGTGCAGGTGCTTGCTGCCAGAGGACCAAGATCCCCGAATCCTGCCGCCCAGACATCCTCGGACTCTCGCCAGCTCCCGCATGCCCCCGGACCCCCAGGGCCAGGACCCTGCCCTCCGCTGCCTTGTCAGCCCCCGAGCCAGTTTACAGACGAACAAAACGCCAGCCAGATCCGCGGCAGACCCCACTCAGGAGAGTCAAGCCCAACTGCCTTCACACGTACTCTTAAAGAAAATTTTATTGAAGTATAGCTGATTTTCAATGTTGTGTTAATGTCTGCTGTACAGCAAAGTGACTGTTATATAGATATAGATATATACACATATAGATATACATACATATATATATTTTCATTCTTTTCCATTATGCTTTGTCACAGGATACTGAATGTGCTATACAGTAGGACCGTATTGCTTACCCATTCTAAATATAATATTAATAGTCTGCATCTGCTAACCCCAAACTCCCAGTCCTTCCCTCCCCCACCCTTCTCCTTGGCAACCACAAGTCTGTTCTAGGTCTGTGAGTCTGTTTGTTTCATAGATGTGTTCATTTGTGCTGTATTTTAGATTCCATATATGATGTCATATGGTATTTGTTTCTGTCTGACTTACTTCACTTAGTATGATCATCTCTAGGTCCATCCATGTTGCTGCAAATGGCACGATGTCATTCCTTTTTATGGCTGAGTAGTGTTCCACTGTGTATATATGCACCACATCTTCTTTATCCATTCAGCTGCTGACGGACATTTAGGTTGTTTCCAAGTCTTGGCTGTTGTAAACAGTGTTGCCACGAACACTGGGGTGCATGTATCTTTTTGAATTAAGAGTTTTCTCCAGGTATATGCCCAGGAGTGGGATTGCTGGGTCACAGGGTAACTCTATTTTTAGTTTTCTGAGGACCCTCCATACTGTGCTCCATAGGGGCTGCACCAACTTACATTCCCACCCACAGTGCAGGAGGGCTCCCTCTTCTGCACACCCTCTCCAGCATTTGCTACTTGAAAACTTTTTTTTTTTTAGGTAAAAAAAATTTTTTTTAAATTTTATTTTGTAGTATAGTTGGTTTACAGTGTTGCATTAGTTTCAGGTATACAGCAAAGTGTCAGGTATATACTCTTTTTCAGGTTCTTTCACATTATAGGTTATTACAAGATAGTGAGTAGAGTTCCTTGTGCTGTACAGCAGGTCCTTGTGGGTTATTTCATGTATAGTCGTGTGTACCTATTAACCCCAAACTCCTAATTTATCCCTCCCTCCCCCACCTTTTCCCCTTTCGACATTTAGGTACAGACCCTTTATTTCAAAAAAGGCTTCATCATAGGACTCCTTTACGTGCACTTGCTGTCCGGAATGTGACGTGGCAGCCGGCCCTCTGAGTGCCCTGAGCGCAGGGAGGGGACGTGTCTGTTGAATGAACGACGGCCACACAAAGCAAACTGTCCAGTGGACAGTGCACGCCTCTCACGGAACCACCTGGCCTACCCAGCCATCGGGAGGGTGGCGGAGCAGCACCAAGATCAAGGTTCCCTGACCCCACTGGGCCTTCCCGACCGGCACACCATGCTCAGAGCCTGTTCACCCCGAGGCACCTATTGGAACACAAGTACTCCTGGGAGGATCCCATCCCAGCTCATGGCCTGTACTTACCTGGCCAGGTGGTAGGCATCTGCCTGGAAGGAACAGGCTGAATCTAGGTGGCAGACGGGGGAGGAGATGTTGTCCACACCTGCTCCGTGACGAGAAAAGCCCCAGCCGGTCAGCCACCAGGTGATTTTGAAGAAATCACTTTTCGAAGCACCAGTCGGGTAGGAGCTTCAGGTCAGACAGAAATGGGCTCGAGCAAGGTGGGGGAAGTCAAGCAAAGAACGTTCACTTACACCAGGCGCCTCTAACCCACTCCCGCCCCGGGGACCCAGAGACGAGGCCGACGTTTTGAAAAATATAAAATTTTAATAAAGGCTACATCTCTTAATTACAATAATTATTGTACCAAGTAATCTTCCTTAAATGAACTCTTTATAATGCATAATTTACAGTATAAGTAGAACAAAATGCCGTGGCAAAAGTCACTGAGTACAAGACTTGTAATAAAAAGGCATAAAATATATTTATACATAAACCCCTTTCCAAAAACAAGGGAAAGCTGGAGCCCTCAATATAGGGCGACACACGGCTCGGACACCGTGCAGGTACAGGTACTGTACTGATTCAAGGTCAAGCACTAGAGATAGTGGATTAATACTCTCTTCCGTACGATATATACAGATCGATGGGACAAGGAACGGTGGCCAACAGATGTACAGGTTAAGTTAACGTAGAAACCCGAACGTGTCGACGGAGGTGTCTGCAGGAAACGGCGCTGCTGGGTCTTCCCACGAGTGTTCGTTTCTTTGCGGGGCGGGGGGGGGGGGGGCCAAGGGGAGGGGGTCGCTTCCAGAATGGCTGAGGTCCAAAGACTGAGAACTCCACGGAGCTGCTGTTTCCGTAAAGGCGCACGACGAACGAGCCACGTGGGTCCGCACGGCCTCGGCCGTCGGGTGCCAGGCCTCGGTGGGCAGCACCGGGAGGTCACGGGATGCTCCTGGGGCCCCGGGGAGGCGCGCCCCCCTCCGCCGCGAGCCACCCCGTCCCACAGGAGGACCCCCGAGGGAAACCTCGAGACCTTCAGGAGGGAACCGAGCAGCAGCGCTGGGGAGGAGCGGCGGGCACCGCTCTTTAAAACGCCGGTCCTCGCGTGGAGAAGCGCGGCGCGGTCAGCGAGGGCACCGCGGGCCGTCCCCTCCCCTCCTTCCCTGCTGAAAGCGGCGCATCCACGGCCTGGCGGCGGGGAGCCGACGGCTCCGTGAGCATCCGCAAGGCCTCCCGTCGCGCCAGGGCGAGGCGCCGGCCCTCCCGCCGCGGCGGCACCGCCGACGGTGTCCCCCCCGCAGGGCCCGGAGCCCCGCGGGCGTCGTGGACGCGGCCCCGCTGCCCTCGGCCCGGCCCGGTCCGGCGGTCCTCCGCGGGGCTCAGTCGACGCGCTCCACCTTCCCCAGGATCCGGCCCTCGTACGTGGGCAGCACCGCCTCGTCGTCCCAGACCTCCTCGAACACCGCGCCGCACGCGAACTCGTCGCTCGCTGTTTTGAAGTAATACCTTGAAAGGAAAACCCAACACGCTGCTCGTAAAGCTGCCTTTTCTACCTGGTGCGAGAGCAGAGCTTGTTGCGACGGCCCTGGCCGGCGCGTGTCAGGACGCCGCGCTTTCACTGGGGCCCTGGCTTGCATCCCTGGTCGCGGGACTAGGGTCCTGCACGCCGCACGCGTGCACACACACACACACACACACACACACACACACACACAGCGCGCTGGGGGATGCAGGGTCTTGAGGACGCTGCCCCGGCAGGTGGCAGCGGACCCCCTGCCCGGCCCTGCCTTGAGAGGCCGCTGGTGCCAGCTGAGGGCAAAGCCAGCCGGGCACCCCGGAGGCAGCGGGCTGGGCAGACCCCCCGCTGCCCAGTGCCGAGGCTGCAGCCTTCAGCCCAGAGCTGTCCGCCCACCACACACACACCCACACACACACACACACACACACACACACAGTGAAAGGTACTCTCTGCAGAGAAGAGCTGCTGCTTCCTCCTTTACCTTGGAGGGGGGGGGAAGCCTGCCTGGGGCTCAGGGGCAGCAGCAGCTTGGGGAGGGGGTCAGAGAGTCCCCAGACTCAGCCCCCCGGACCCTGTACACGTCTGCGCAAGGCTGGCACCAACCCTGCCCTCTGCTCCCGGTTCCCTCTCCCCCCACCCCCGCCAAGGGTCAAGGTTCCTTTGATCCCACCCGGCTTCTTGCTTGAAGCCTGTTTAACCGTAAGGACGAACATGACCAGCGTCTCTCAGGAGTCACCTCGGAAGACAACTGCTGTCCTGCCCGGCCGGGCCCACCGAGCCCCTTCCCAGGACGTGAACCCAAGGCCTCTCCCTCCCCATCCCCGGCCAGGGAGACCCCTCAGACGGATGACAGTCGCCCTGCACACGGTCACCTTCAGCCAACAAGGCCCACGCGTGGAGGGAGGGTCCGTGCCCTGGGGGGAGGGGAACCGCTTCTCAGAGAAAAATTTAATTGTGTCTCACGGTTACAGAGATTTGTTTTTGTCTTTTTTCTTGAAAACTTTTTTAAAAATTCCCCTTGGTGAGAGCTAAATTCCTTTCTTCTTTAATGAAAGCAAGCCAAGCACTTTCATGGAAGGCAAGGCTGAATCCAGTGAAACAGCTGGACGCAGTCAAAGCTCTGAGTTCCTGGCTGGGCTACAGCATCGGGGTGATGGCCCGGCTCTGCGGGTCAGCAGTGAAGATGCTCGGGGCCGTGGGGGGGGGGAGAAGGCAGAGTCCTGCGGGGCCTGATGGGAGATGGAGGGATGGGGGGGGGGGGGGTGCCGTGCACAGGAGACCCTGGACAGTGTGGACAGTGGCCGTGAGGGGTGGGGGCAGTTCTATTTCCAAACGAGAGGCTCCGACGCCCACGCCCCCCCCCCCCCGGCGGGCCCCTCGGCCCCCCCGCCCTGGGATCCGCACGGGGGGATGGGGGCTTCCCTCTCCGCGTCGAGACACGGGGTGACCTTGTCCGCAACCGCAGCCTCTTCCAGAGGGGACAGGCCATGTTCCCCTGCCCCCCCCCCCCCAGTCAAGGGCTCCGCGCCGCCCCGCGCTCCTCGCGCCGCGCCCTGCCCTGCGCGGCCAGCTCCGCTTCCTCCTGACGCCCGGCCCGGCTGCAGGCGCTGCTCGGAGCCCCCGCCCTTGC
Organism: Hippopotamus amphibius kiboko; assembly: GCF_030028045.1. Classification (NCBI taxonomy): domain Eukaryota; kingdom Metazoa; phylum Chordata; class Mammalia; order Artiodactyla; family Hippopotamidae; genus Hippopotamus; species Hippopotamus amphibius. Next base: position 63,190,625 of record NC_080202.1, read on the forward strand.
TGGGCTTTGGCTGGGGGGGCGGCCACGCGCACGCGGCACCGTCACCCCGCCGGGGGGACGAGGCACGGCCCCCGGAGCCCCCACCCCAGAGGGGCCAGGGGTCCAGCCCCGGCCCGGGGGGGGGGGGGGGGGGGTGGAGCCACCCGGGGGGCCGGAAGGGCCTCCCCGCAGCCTCGTCCAATCAGCAGAGGCGCCGCGAGTCCGCGCGCGTTACAGGGGGCCGGGGCCACGGCCAGGCTTCCCGAGCGCAACTCAGAGGAAACCAGAGCCGGGGGTGGCCGCAGAGGCCCCGCGGGGCCGTCCCCGCGGCCCCCGCCCCGAAGGTCACCTGCGGTTCCACTCAAAGTCCAGCCGCGCCAGAGCTGAGATCAAAATGAGTCCCTGGAGGGGCACCCTTGTGTAATTAGTTTCACCTTGTGTCTGTGCAAGATAAAAAAAGAAGAAGGAGAAGAAGCAGCGAGGCCCGACGCCCAGTCCCCTGGTGCACCCTCAGGGCTGTCTGCGCCCGCGGGTGAGAGGCGGTCTCCGCGCAGCCTGCGCCGCACCTCGGGGGCCCAGCCCCACGCCTTCCCTGCCCGCGGAGCGCGCGGGGCCGCTGCCCCGAGGAGCCCCCCGGGTACTCCGGAAAGGTCGGGCTCCGGGCCCTGGCGGTGGGCTCGCTGGGGTCCAGAGCTGCTGGCTGCCCGCAGGCCACTAGGGGCTCGGGGCGCCAGCGGGGGGCACCTTCTGGGCACGTGCTGCGTCCTCTCTAACCAGGGGGCCTGGGCGCCCCCCCCCCACCCCGCCTCCCATCCCCTGCAGCGCGGCACCTGGGACACGGCGGGACAGAACCCCCGTGTTCACTTCGGATGAAGGTCGCCAAGAAGGGGCAGGTAGGACTCTGGATGGACTGAGCTGGGGCCATCACCTGCCCCAGGTTGAGGGGAAAGTGACCGAGAGACGTCCAGGGCCAACCCTCGGCTCCTGAATCCCCTGCAGGGCCCGGCGGGCCAGGCGGGCACCCTCACTGTGCAGACGGGGGGATGAAGCCCAGAGGGAGCGCGGGTTCCTGTCCCAAGGCCCCAGCAGGGAGGGGAGGCGGGGGCCCAGAAGGAGGAGCGGCCAGCCCTGCCCCCTCGGCGCCCACCCACAGGCCCTGCCCTTCCCGTTACGGGCAGCCCCGTCGCACACGACTCCGGGCACCGAGGCTGAGGGAGGGGTGCCGCCGCGGCCCGGGCACCCCCGAGCCTTCGGTGCGGACGCTCTCTCCCAGACGCGCCGGGGAGGCAGCCTTTCGGCCTCCTAACCAGTCCGTCTGTCCGTCTGTCCGTCCTCTCCTTGGCTCTGCCCTTTTGGGCAGAGCCTCCAGGAGACGGCCCAGCCCAACTCTCCTTCTGGAAAGCCAGCTGAGCCCTTGCTCCCAGCCCTAACCCTCACCCTCGGTCTCGCTCACCTGGTGCGAAAAGCCCACCCAGGGGCCCGCGGAGCCCTCCCCACCACCGCCGCCGTGTCACCTCTGGGAAGGGTGAGGGGACAGAGTGAGGGAGCACAGCACCGGGCGGCACCCCCCAGGGGCCCCTCCGGGTCTGGCCAGGCTGGGACGCGGCCCCGGCTCCCGGTTCTAAGCACACGAAGCCTGGAGCAGACAGAAGCCACGGCACGCTTACCTGTAATTTCCCTTTTTGCTGAGCTGCTCTTTGAAGTGGCCCAGGGTAAGGCTCTGAGCCTTCAGCATCCTGCGGTACGGGATCTCCTCCCCGCAGAAAAAGTAGGTGACCACCAGCTCACCGGCCTGGAGCGCGTGCACGCCCGCCTGCTGCTTTGGCTCTCTGTGACTGAAAATGAGATGAAAAAACGAGAAGTCCAGCATCGGAAGGCAGGAAGCGCGTGCACATGTGCACACACCCCCCGCCCCCCCAGGGGCTCTGCAAACACCGTCCTCTGAGATGAAGTCAGGCTGCAGCTGCACACTCCGAGGCTGCCTGGCGTGGGGCTCAGATCACAGAGGCAGGCCCCTCTGGTGGACACACGGTCCTCCCCCAGGTCACCTGTGTGGGGCACGTGGGAAGGGACCATCTCCTTCCACCCAGTGGCAGGACAGAGCAGGGTCCACCAGGCGGGCACCAGCAGGGCGCCTGCCAAGGAAGATGAGCGAGAAGAAACCCTCCCAGAGCCACAGGGACCCTCGCCGCGATCAGGAGCTGCGGTAGGGACACACCCAGGGATGCACGTGCTCAGAAAGCCAGAGCCCACTGGCTGGGGGCTGAGGTGGGGGGGTGGGAAGTGGGAGGCAGTGTCAGCCCTCAGTCATTTCAACGTCTGAGTTTTTGTGGACTGGCTTTGAAAAAACAAAAAGAAAAAGATACAGGCCCGGACAACTGGCTGACTTAAGGTCGACCCATTAAAACAGGGTGGAGGTTTTCCGACCGCGAACACTTCACTGTTCACGGTGAAGAAGCTAAGAAGAAAACATGAATGATTTAGGCCACTTTAGATCTCTGTAGCCGATCACTTTTTCAACGCACCATCCTAGAGTGAAACGAAGCCAGGCTTCCCTGTCCAGTTTACGAGAGTGTAGGTTTAGGACAGGAATCACGGCACCAGTGGAGAAGATGGTCCCCTCTCTGTCTCTGCAGCGGTGGGGAAGCATCTTCCCTCTCAGGGCCACACAAAGACGGCTTTCCAACTCGCTAACCTTCTGGGCGAATGGGGACAACTTTTCCATCTGGGTTTGGGGTCCACCTACCCTTCGGCTAAAGGCTTCCCGTCTCAGCTTGGGCTCAGGAACCCTGAACCATTCACCGCTTCGGGAAGGGACACTTGTGCACGAGTCGCAATGCGTTTCTCGGTACAGGAGGGGTTTCCTGAGATCCTAATTTATGGCAACATCTGGGTTTACTACTCCTTGTCACTAACGTTGAAATCAAGGTGACTTTAGACTGAAAAGAGTTTTCAAAAATCAGAGCCCCCGATAGCAAATACCCTAAGAACGTCAAGCCTCTGTGAGGATGTCAGCGCCGCCGGGTAAAGACACTCACTCTTCCGAAGCCAGGCTTGGGTTGGACAAGGGCGTGGCTCCTGGCTGGCCAGCGGCCGAAGGGGTCCTGTCCCTCTGCTGACTCACCGCGCAGCACCTGAGGACACGGGGGGTTTAGAGGGGAGCCTGGCGTCCCCGGGGCCAGCACGAAGCAGACAGAGAACCAGGCTCCCCGGGGAGACCCCACCAAGGCCTTGTGGTGACAGTGGCTCCAGGAGAGCTGGCAGAGCCCTACTAAGTCTCCCGCAAGCCCAGGACTGGACACTGCAGCCCAGAAAGAGGGCTGAAGGCTCCAGAGACCCCACTGGCTACGCCTTCTTGTAAGCTCAGGACATCCCTAAGGGAGTGGGATTTGTAAGGAATTACTGAGATTCCTCCTCCTCGTCCTTTGAGCCAGATCTGGCTAGCCCTTCGGAAGGGCTGGAACTCAAGGGAGCCGCTTCTAGAGGCTGGCAGGGGGACCCGCCACCTCCAGACCCCTCCCCCTGCCCCTCCCCCCTGCCGCCCCGGCCACTCACCGCTGCTTGGGGGGCTTGGACACCTCAGCCAGCCGGCGGCAGGCCTCCTCCAGCTGGGCCAGGGTGTTGGGTGGGGTCAGGAGAGGCGCCGCAGGGTCCTGGGTGAACGGGTGGGCGCGGGGGTGCCCACTGCTGCCCCCCCACAGGTGGTGGCGGCCGGCCCGCTCGGCTGGGGGCGGTCGGGCAGACTCCAAGGGGTAGGCCCGCTTGGTGCTTTGGGCGCTAAACAGGAAGTGCCGAGAGCCGAAGAGAGAAGCCAGGTTAGGAAGACGGGAAAACGTGACTTCAGTGGCAACCTCTCTGTTCCACTTTCAGAGAGGAGAAAAAAACACATCCACCGTGACACCACTGGGCTTGCCAGATCGCGGCACTGCTGCGGCCCACCCCTGCAGCCTTTACCCCCAGGAGGGCCGCAGCCGCCGGCCCACGCTGCAATCGCCCCCCTCGGCCCGGGCGGGGCGGGCGCCGCTTACCTGTGGGGCCTGGGCCTGCCGGGCCGCTCGCCGTCCTGCACCCACCGCCACACGTCCTGCGCCCGGTCTCCCTCCTCCCCGGGCGGCGCCCCTCCTTCCCGGGCGGCCGGGGCCACGGGCTCCGAGCCTCGCGCGCTGCGCCTGGACGGGGCGCCGCCTCGGCTGCCGCTGTGGGGAACAGGGGCGCGTCCATCCCAGGGGCACCTGCTACCCCACGGCCCAGCCCGCCGCCCTCTGGGCAGCCGAGCGCCTGCCAGCCCCTGCCCCCGGCCCCCGACCCCAGGGACACGTACCCGAGCTGCGCGGCGGGCTCCGGGGCCCCGGGGTGGCTCTTGCACTTGGCGCAGCAGGAGCAGTCGGCGCCCGCGGGGATGGGGACGGGGACGGGGACGGGGACTGGGCAGCGCGCACGCGGCGCGGCCTCGGGCTCCAGCGCCTCCCCGGTCCGGGGGCCGCCGTGGTGGTGGATGTAGTGGTGGTGGATGTGCTTCGCGGGCGGCCTGCTCATGAAGCCCCTGGCCCCGAGCAGGGGGCAGCCTGCCGGGGCGGCGGCGGCGGGGGGTGGCAGGACCCCGGGCGGGGGCGGCGCGCGGTGCTGCTGCAGGGGGTGGCGGTGGGGGTGGTCCGGGGAGCGCGCGCGCGGGCTGTAGCGGCCCACACCCGGGGACTGGCAGCCGGGGGTCCTGAGGACCCGGGACAGGTGGTCGTCCAGGATGGCCTGCGGGTCCTCCTCGTAGCTGCCCGAGGGCAGGAGCGAGAGCGCGTGCTGGGCGGGCCCCGCGTCCCGGGCGCTCGGCGCCGGCTCCGGGCCCTCCTGCTCCTCGTCCTGCGGGGGAGGCAGCGCGGGGCGGCGGGTCAGCGGGCCGGCCGGGGGCCCGCCGGGCAGGGGCGGCGCGGGGCGGGGCGGCGCACCTCCCGGATCTGCTGCAGCCGCTCCTCCAGGCTGTGGCGCGTCTCCAGCTCCAGCTTCAGCTTCTCCAGCCGGGAGATGAGCTCGGCCGCGAAGGCGGCGGGCTCCACGGGCGTCATCTCCTTGGGCAGGCGGTGGGTTCTCTGCGGGGCGCGCGGGGCACACGGGGTCAGCGGGCTGCCGGGGCCTGGGGACCGGCCACGGCCACGGCCACGGCGGCCCGGGCTGCTCGGCCGCTTTACGCGCCGGCGCCACGGCCTGACGGAGAGCCATGCCGCGCGCCGCGGGCAGCAGCAGTTGGTCGCACTCCGAGAGGCCCCGCGCGCTCCCTCTGTAGAACAACCAGCCCATCCGTCGCTACTCTGAAGTAGGAAATCTTCAAAGACTGTTGTCAAACATCAAAAAAAATAAAAAGGAAAAAAAAAAAAAAAAGCAGCTCTCCGCAATGGGGATGGGAGAGGGCCCAAACTCAGGGGATAAAAAGTAGAGCCGAAACAGAAAGGGGGCTGGAATTGTAAAAAAATAAGATTGGAAGGGAGGTGGGGGGGAGGAAAAGGGGAAAAAATGGGGAAAAGAGGAGTCACCGGGCCCAGATCAGAAGCAGCGGTAATTTCTCTGCCGGCCGCACGCTGTGCACCGTCTAGGCGCTGTTGTCTACCGCCTACCGCCGGCTGGACCCCCTCGTGCTCCCCGCCCCTCCTCCCCATCCCTTTGTACAGAGAATGAAGGGGGCTGCTGCGGGCTAGTCGCAGAGCACTGCTGCGCCCGGCTGCCGAGGGCCCGTCTATCACGGGAAAAGGAACATCTCCAAATCAAGTGCGGAATATAAAAAGGCGCGGAGCACGCCTGCCAAAAGCAGCAAACAGAGAGGACCCCCGCCGCCCGGCTTTCTGTCCTCCTCCCGTCATCTGCTGCCCCCACCCCCAGCACACCCCTCCCGGTGCTGCCTCCTTCCCCCTCATTTCTCTCCTGCTTTGGCCCTTTCCTTTGGGGGGGGGGGGTGCCCGCAGGAAGCCCACCTGCAGAGGCCAGCATCTCCCCCCACAGATGAGCGGTGCCTCACCACGGCAACCACGGAGCTGCAGGGCCTGGGCGGGGAGGGGGCCCATCTGGAGGGGACGGCCGCTCCTACCCAGGCTGGCTACGTGCAGCCCCCGATCAAAGCACTGCCTCGCGGAGAAAGCGATTTGCACACCCCAGGACAAAATCATCCAAGCCTGGGCAACACAACGTGTCTTAAACACGCACACCTCCCCCCAGCACCCCCACCAAGTCCAAAAAAACTATATATACATATAATATATATATATATATTCAAGTATTCAACACGGTTGTATGGGGTGGGAGGGAGGGATTAACTGAGGCGGGGGATGCTGGAGACATCCCCAGAAGAGCAATCTTAACAGGCTAAGTTTACAAATGTAAGTGCCCTGGGCTGCTCAAGGAGCTTCAGAGAGAAATCACAACAGTCCACAACTCACGCAACATGGGTCGAGCAGTTCGCTGTGTTAGCCTCCTCGCGTGACATCACCCCCAGACCAACTGGTTTCTCTGAAGCTGGCAGGAAGGCCTCATAAACAGAGAGGCTGCCCTAGGGAGCACTCTCTTCCCTCCCTAAGGAGCAGCTTCCTAGCAACCTGGATCTCAGAGGACTGCAAGGAGCACAGCTCCTGAAACAGCTGGGGCGGCTCTCTGCGTGCAGGGGCCACGGGCTGGCTGCCCCACAGGACTTGGAAACTGTGGGGGAGGACACGGAAAAGCCCTCCACACCACACTGGCCTCTCCTCTCAATCACAGGAAGAAGCCGCTCACGGGGTCCTCAAACACTCATCGGGTGCAGGCTCAACAAGCAGGTACTAGGCCACGTGGCGGGCGTGGAAACAGACAAGAGGGACAGCTGACCTCCAGGGCTTCAGAGGAGAGCTGGCCGAGCACAGAGATGAACGATGACTGAAAGGAAGGAGCCACGCCGGCATGTAAACTGTCCCGGGAGAGCGTCCTGAGATGCAACTGTCCTCCCAGCGGCAGCTTCCTCCAGCCTCACTCACTCACTCACTCCACAAGTGTTCACTGAGCCCCTGTGCTGTGGCCGGCATTCTCCTAGTCTCTGAAACTGAGCTCACGGAATAACCCCACGCAAAGCACCTTAGCACCTGCCTGTTGAATCTGCTCCTGATACGTGTGTACCTCCTACCCTCCATTGCTTGGTTTCGGGGAACCAAGTGCTTGGTTTCTTTCTCATAGAGAATTTTCTTTTTTGAATTGAGAAAACTGAAAAGGCCGAACAGGTCGTTGTGAGCCTCTCTCCGCTGGGTTACACCCCCGCGAACCACAGAGCACTCCTGCGTGGTCCTTCCCTTCCCTCCCTTTACTAGCAGACCCCAGGCACCTGCCCTCCTCACCCCCCGGCCCGCCGTGTCCCCTGCACGCTGCCTCCCAGAAAGCAGCTGCCTCCCCATCCAGACCATACTCACCGGGAAATGAGGTAGAGACACCTGGCCGTTGGCCTTCACACTGCGATGCATTTCTCTCTGGAGCTGCTTCTTACTCCCCACGCGGTAAGGAGGGATCCCGTCTCTAAGGGAGAGGGAAGGACAGAACCCACCGGCTCACCAGGATGCTTCTGCACGTGGGCCGACTCGTGTGCCCTCCTGAGATCCCGCCAACGACGCGGCCACATGCCTCCTGGGAGTGCCCCCTGGTCCCCAGGCGCTGTGGCTGTCCCTGCAGGGAAAGCCAATCCAAGACCCAACTGCCAAATGTCCTGCCCCTCAAGCCCCTCTGGAAACAGCTCCCACTCGGAGGCAGGAGCATCAGCTTGGAAGGAGCTCATGTCTCAGCTCTTGTCTTAGAACTGGGCCCACCGTAGAGTGAAGGTCCCCCTGTTTTACAGGTGCCCCCCCAAGCAGGAGTCTAAGACCCTTTCGGTTCCTCCAAAGGTCTGTTACCATGGCAATCAGGTATCATCCCAAATCAGGAAACCAGGGCCTTCCGGAGTGCACGTGCTAAGTGTTGCAAGGACAGGGACCAGACCCGTGAAGACTAAGCCAGGCATCAGTGGACGTGTGCGCGATTCTCCCACAGTCAACCTCCCAGGCGCTCCCAAATGTCTTCCTTTTATCAGTCACTGGAAGGCATCTCTGGGCTCCTTCCTTCCCTCAGCTCCAAACCCTACTCCCCCCAACCAACGGATTCTCAGATCCACACCCGCTGTGGATGTGAAGAGAAAGCCCTGCTCCGTGGTATTCTGTGCGATTCATGCAGATATCTGAGTACCTACTACCTGCCAGACCTTGTTCGAGGCTCCGGGCAAGGGAGCGATGAAGGGAGGGGATAAAAATGCAGGCAGCTGCCCTGAGGACGCAGAGCAGGCAAGGAGCAAAAATTAAAAAGCAAAGTCCCTGGTATGTTAGACGGTGGTAAGTACGGTGATCAAACACACCACAGGAAATGGGCAGAGAGGACGGCTGGGGGCGCGAGGGAGCTGCCATCTGAAATGGGGGGGGGGGGACAGTTGTCGATGACGTCCTCGCCTCGAAGGTGATTTCTGAGCAGAGCCTGGAAGGCAGCAGGGGCCCTTCTGTTCTTCCACATCATTTTACTTTTAAAAAAGCAAACAGAAGAGGCTTAAAAACACCACCACTACCACTGCACCCCCTCCCCGCCCCCCACTCCAGCTGGTCCGCACTGCAAACGGGACCTGGAAGGGCTATGATTTTTTCTTTTCAAGACTTTTGTTCTTGAAAGCAGTCGGACGGTCAAGGCGTGATTACTTTCCCATCGCTGTTCCTTCCGGAAGCCACGGATTTACCAAAGCCTCGGGGTTCAAACGTTTCCACACCGAGTCACCCTGTGAGGCTGTGCATGCGGAAATCAGCTGTCTGGCCGCTTCCCTCTCCCCAGTGGGCTGGCTCACCAGCGGTGGGTGACAGTCAGCTGTGCCTGCAGATGCCAGGGGCAGACAGGGCCAACGGGTCGACCTCTGGCTCCTTTCCTAGGTCCTAGAATTCCAAGTGGCCGCAGATTCCAGGAGGCCGCTGACCTGGGCTGGAGAACAGGGCCACTGCCACAGAGAGGAGGTACAGATACAGGGGACCTGACCTGTGAGCCAGACCTCGGCAAAGCAGCACGTAAAGCCCAGTCGTACCGAGGGTGCAGGGCAAGAAGACAGCCGGACACAGACAAGGCCTCACACACACGCGTCGTGTCCCAAAGGCCCAGGGGGTGAGACAGCGAGCACTGTGGAAACAGTCGGCCGGGGGGCCCGTGGGGTCAAGACGAGGGCCACGCCGGCGGACGCCCACCCCAGGCCGCCAGCCCCTCGTGGGCCGAGGTCCTACCGCGGGCTGACATACGATCCAACGGCCCCTCACAGACCCCGCATTCGCCACATTGTGCGGGTGACCAGAGACGCTCCAGAGCTCTCCTGGAGTCAGTCAGGAGGGCAGATCCAGGCCTCCAGCCCACGCCGCAGGTGGACCCAGCACAGGCATCCTCCGCGTGCCCACCTACAGTCCCGGCGCAGCTGCAGCCCAGCTTCCCGACGGTCGGGACGTGGGGGGCACCATTTCCTAAGCCCCACGGAGTCACCTGACATTCTGAAGGGGTTCTGGGGAACACCCTGGGACGTCCTCCCGCCCACGCCGCGCTCGCTGGCTGTGGGGCACGCCCGGCCGTCCCCAAGGAACAGCGACCACCCCGTCTCCCACCTGAAATCCCCTGCGGGGCGGGGGGACCGTGGGGGACCGACCGACTGGGTCTCATGCTGGTCTGACCAACGACTGCCGCTGCCCCAGGGCTGCAAAGCAAGGTCCACGTCCCAACCAGCAACTCTGCCGGGGACTTAATAGGAGAGGGTGGCTCTGGTCCAGGCCTCTTCCAGGCAATGCCAGGGCTGGGAGTCGCGCACCCCGTGGACCCCACGGTGACACACACAGGGCTGCAGGAGGCCCCACCCGTCCCTTCCAAGACTCTGACCTTGAGTGTCCTCGAGCACCTTGGCTCCTCCCGCCTTGCTTCCCAAGATGAAACAAGGGGTGAGGCGTTTATATCTCTTTTTCTTTTTCCACAGGAGGCAGGAGAAAGGAAAGCGAACTGGGGGAGGCGAGTGAGGGCGGGAGGCGGGGGGCCGGTCCCTGGCCACTTGAAGGCGGGAGGAACAAGTCACTTGTTAAAGCACTCCTCCCACCAACACACGTGCCCGCTGCACCCTGGGCAGCTGAAGGTCCAGCTGCAGGCAAGGAAACACGTGACCAGGGCAGGAAAGGGAGATTCCAACTTGCAGAGGCTCAAAGAGGCTTGGGCACCTTCAAGGAAATGAGGCTTTACTCCACCCCCTCCACCCCACCCCCAGCCAAGAATCTTCTCCTAAACAGCCCCTCATTGCAGAAGGGGGCCGCTCTTCTTTTTATCCCGGCGCTGAGAGTCTGTGATCCGTCTCCTGGCCTCCCGGGACCGTGAGCGGCCGTGGGACTGAGGCGCGGTCCCTGGACGGTCTCCTTCAGCTATGAACATGTTAGCCAGCGAGCCCGCTGCCGGGCCCGGCTGTGTGTGTGGGGAGCGGGTTTTGAAGAGCGTGGACTCCACTTAGCTGGCATTTCAGCCAAGCCAATTAGCTTAGCCTTTTGACTCGGCTGTGCCCAGCCCGACCTGAACGTCGCCTTCCGGCCGCTTTGAAATCGCGGACTCCCGTGCACACACGTCCACGCGCGGTGCGTCTGGTCCCCACCCCGAGGGGGATGTCTGCCTTGGAAGATAAGGCCCTATTTACGGTTCACTTGGACGCTTCCCCCGGGGTCCTGAGGAAACCCGTGAATGTGATACAAGGAAGTAAAAATAAAGTAACCTCGGCCACCCTCCGCAGAAACACGACCACCGTGTCTGGGGCGGGTCCTGTGACACCCCCGCCCCGGGAAGGTGCCGCCTCTGGGTGGAGGGGAGGCTCAGCTCTGCGCAGAGATGGCCGTCAGGCCTCCACACGGTCCCCCCAGCCTTCCCTCCGCAGCTCAGAGGCCACACCTGGGCCGCAGGAACCCGCTGTTCCCGATGCCTCCGGCCCCCCAGCTCCCCCTCCTGCTGCGCCCCCAATCCTCCCGCCCAGGGGCTGGGGCTGAGGACGTGGCGGGGAGTCTAACCCCCCTCCGCAAAAAAAATATGTATGTATGTATATATATAAAAATTTTAAATGCCATTTCTTTCGAGAAAGCAGGTTTCAGAGGCCCTGTAGGAAGACAGCCCCGCAGCCACCTTACACGGGGCCTGTGGCTCACCGAGGACCCGGAAGTGGGCAGAGGGCCCTGGACTGCCAAGGGCAAGGCCGCCCGGCCCAGCTCCTCCCTGGCCTCGGGCGAAGGCCCCGGGACGTCATCGGTTCCGCGGCACACCAGACGACCGCCTCCCCGGGCTCGTGTCTGACGACCAACCTCGCGGCGTCTACTGAAGACGGCCCGCGACCCCCTCGCCCCCCGCCCCGGCCACCGTGCCCGCCAGACACGGCCCGGGCCGCGCTCGTGCCTTACGGGGCGCCCCTGTTCACCCGCGAGGAGAGCGCACAGGGCCTGCGGCCCTCGCACCGCACGCGTCCCCCCCAGACAACGGGCCGAAAGCAGCCGGCCCGGCGCGGACGAGGGCCCTGGTCCCAGCCCGGGACCCCGGGGACCCGCCCCAGAGCGCCTCGCCGGCCCGGCCTCCAGTGCGGGCCAAGCCCCCGGGCCCCGGACCCCCAGGAATCTCCAAGCCCAGCGCCTCGCCCCGTCAGAGCGGCGCCTGTGCCAAGACCCCGTGCACCCCACCGTGGGCCGCGGGAGGCACCCCGCCCGGACGGGGACGGCCCCGCGCGGGTGGGAAACTCAGGCCCCGTGGCAGCCACAGCCCACGCGGGCTCCGGCGGCGCCCGCTGCCACCAACAGGCTGCCCTCCAGGCTGGGAGGAGGACCAGAGCCCCGCTTCTCTGACGCAGGAAGACGGGCTCCGCACGCGAGCCCCAGGTTCCTGGGGACCCGCCCCCACCCCAGGGGGCCTGGTTTGCTCACCCCCACCCGAGGCAGAACCCTCGCGCCCTGAGGTCCCGCACGTGGGACCCAGGGTGCCCGCCGTGCCCCCCCCCAGTTCCGGTCACGCGCGTGGACCCTCCCGGCCCCCAGGCGGACCCCTGCCACCCGGGACAGCCGCCCCCTCTGGTCCCTGCGTGGGGCCTCCCTGTGCTGGGAGGGCCTGGAGGGCACCAGTGCTTTAGCTAAAGGCAGGAAGGGCAGGGCTTTCAAGTCACCCCTCATTAAAACCAAGGGTTTTTCTTCTGGGCCCGGGATGAAGGAAGAGGGGTGAAGGCAGAGGGTGTGGGGGAGAAGTCAGAACTTGCTGCCCCCCAAAAGCTGTGTGGTCGCTAATAGGTAACCATAAAAGAGACTGAAGGTAGCTCCAAGGTCTCGCCGCCAGCTGGTCCTGTAACGAAGGAGCAGGCCCGGGGGGGCCCGTCTGGCCCCGACCTGGGTTCTGTCTCTGAGGGGAGTAGTCACGGGACCACCGGGCATCCCCCCTCATCTGTAAAAGCCCCACGTGTCGGCCGGCCTTTCCGATCGGGTCTCGCGAGGCTCCGGCGGGCATGGGGCCCACACCCACGGATCTCATCCTGAGCCCGGAACCACACCTCCGTGATGCGTGATGCGGGGCAAGACGCAAGACGCCAGAAACAAGCCCCGGGGAGGCAGAAGGGAAGCCTCCGCGTCTTCAGCAGACGACGCGTGACGAAGGGGATTCGCTCAGGCCCCCGCTCAGATCCAACGCTCGCTTGTACACGTCACACGGACGTCCGCGCGACCCACGGACCCGCTGAAAGCGGAGGAGGGATGCGCTAGACAGGCATGCGGCAGGCAGAAGACAGCGGGGGAGGGAAACGACGGAACGGGGGGGAGGCGCCAGGGTCTCCGGGGACCCAGAGCCCGAGACGACCTGGAATGCTGTGAGCGGTCGCCGTGCAGAGCGAGGACAGGTCCCGGGAGTCGTTATGTAGATCAGGAAGCACGTTCTGCCTCGTCCAACACCACGCAGTAAAGACAGCGCAGAAACACACCGCTTTCAGAAGCATGCCCGCCAAAGGACGATGTGTTTCAAGCAGGATACCTCAGAAGAGTTCAGCCGACATGGGAAACTTCCCTCTGTGGAGCCCTCATTTCTTCACTCTGGATGGAAGCGGATTCCCTCCCTCCATTTTCACTCAGACCAAAGTGCTATCCTTTTATGAAACTGTAACTTTCCACCTTAAACATCTCCCTCCTTTTACCAACAGGGGAGTCTGAGGTGACACAACAAAAGCCACCAGGAAAATCCACAGCCGAGTCCCAAACCAACCCGTCGACCTTCCTTTCAACGGGTTCCATGCCGCAGGCCAAGCAACAGATCACCAGCCCGTGGAAACCAGATCGCTTCAAACAAACTGGAAGAAGGGCCGGTGCCGTTTTGGGAAGCAAGCTGGGAGGAACCACCTCGAAACAGGCGCCAGAGCGCACGACAGCTCCACGGGCTGGCCTTTCGAAACGGCCCCCTGAGCAGCAGATCCCTGCTCCAAAACGTTTCCAGCAGAGCCTCCAGAGACCACGTCTAGAACACGGGTTCCCCGCTGGGTGCTGGGAGACGTGCCCTCGGGGAGTCTCCCGAATCAGAATTCCCAGAGTTGGCAGGAGATGGGGATGCCGGGTCCCCACACGGCCCCACCCCACCCACCCGAGACTCACAGAGAACCGCTGCTCTCCGTCCACAGGGGTCACCCCTGCATGACCTCAAATGACCTGCAACTCAAAGCATGACCCTGCCGCATGGCCTGCTGACCTCATCAGGCCCCCCTGACGGCCGGGACGGCAACCTGAAACCCCAGCCGTCCATCTGCTGGGACGACCGTGGTGGCCGCCTCGGCGGACGCGGCGGGCCCCCCACCCACGCTTGCAGCCCTGAGGGACGGCCACTGGGCACATCCGCACAGCGGCCCTGGAGAGAACCCTGGCTTTCTGAGTCTGCCTTCACGGAGCCCCCGACACACACCCTTCCCACGCCTGCCCGCCTCCCGCCTGCTGGCTCTGCAGAGGGACCCCTGGACTCAAGACCCGCCAGGCTCTTCCGCCACAGGGAAGGCGGCGACGTGACAACCAGGAGGTGGGTTCTGAAGCTCAGGGCATCCACAGACACTCAGCTTCATCTCCCTCGGCTGAGCCGTCTCCTGTGATGCTGCGATTCAACCGCCCTCAAGGCTCTGAGCGTCACAGCACCCCGACCACGGGACCCTCCCTCACCCAGCGCCACGCCTGGGGCACACTCCCCTCCCATCCGACCCGTGTCCACACGGACACAGGCGGGATTTGCAAAGCCGGGTAAGGACGCTGCCCGCTGCCCGGGCGGGGGGTCACACCGCCAGCTGTGTACGTGGCGGGGAAACCAGAGCACACTCACACGCTGCTGTCCGTCACGGACATGGAATCGTCGGTCAGCGCGTCACTGGATATCTCGCTGTCGTTGGCGCTGGTGGCGGGCGCGAAGACGCAGCCGGAGGCCACGTGGTACGGGTTCACGGGATCGCTCCTCCTGAAGGACCTGCAGGGAAAGGGCCGCAGCACGGCATCACCGACTCACCCAAAACCCAGGGACCGGGCGACGCGGGACGGTCCCGCGGCCGGTTCAAGGCCCGCCTGCGGCCCAGGGCGGGGCGCTCCTCCGCGCAGAGAGCAGGGGCCCCAAAGGGTCCTGCTGAGCCGCTGAGCACCCTGCGGAGAAAGCAGCCTGGACGCCTCGGCCCCCAAAGCGGCTCTGCCAGGCGACAGGGGACCTCAGAGACAGCCCAGGGGACCTTACAAAGTTCTCAAGAGACACCTGGCGAGAGGCCTCTGCTCTTGGGAGGGAGGCTGGAGGACGACTGAGGGGATGGCGTGTCCTCCCCTCCCGGCCCTCCACCCACGCCTGCACCGGAAGAAGACAATGTGGGGGCTCCGGGACGCTGAAACGTCCACACGCCCCTCCTGGGCTCTGCTGGCGGAGTCCTGAGCTGCAAACGACGGGCGGCCGGGCCCGGGGAGCTGACAGACGGACAGGAACGCTCAGGACGCGGTCTGGGGCTTCCCTCCGGCCCCGAGCTGGGCCTCAGCTCCTAGCCAGGCTGCCCCCCCCCCAGGGCCGCCAAGGGCCACGGCAGGAAGAGCGGCACAGCTGTCTCAAAGGAAGGCCCAGGCCCTGCTCGGGTTCTGCCCTCCTGACCTCCGCCCGGAACCCGGAGTGCCGGCCCAGCTGGGCTGAGTTCCTCTTGGGTCACGGCGAGGGGCTCAGCGCGGGGAGAAAGGGGGAGGAAGGAGCCGCCGGGGTTGGTTGGCGGGCTGCAGGAAGGGGCCTCGTTTGCCAAGACTCTGCCCAGGCCGCCGGGCCCAGCGAGTCCAAGCCAACAGGGAAGAGTCGGCCTCAGGAGAAGGGAACCTCTCCCACGAGCCTGCAGCCGCCGGTCAGCAAAGACGGCCTTGGGCTTGGCAGGTGAAACGGGCTCCCGGGAGGTCCAGGCATCTCCAGCCTGTGCGCACCACCCCGCAACCCACGTGCGCGGTGTCCAGCGCCGCCGCGGACTCCGGGGGCACCCAGCCCCGGTCTCTGGACCCCCGGCACCCCTGGCCTGGTGGGGGCGGGGTGGGGGCGCCACAAGGGAGGCGGACGCAGCTCAGAGGCCCAGGAGGAGAGGCCCCCCTCACACCGGGCCCCTCATCTAGTCCTCGCAGCCACCTGGGGGAGAAGCGCGAGTGCCCGTTGGCCGGACGTGCCCTGCGCGGCCCCGCATCTCAGGGCGGGGAGCAGCGGGTGTGGGCCTGAGTCAGGCAGCTCCTGTGCAACCCCCCTCTCTCTGCCTCTTCATACGGAGACCCGCCTCAACGTTTCAGAAAGCGCCAGCGTAACAGGCAGGATACGGGCCCCGGAGAGGAAGCCCTGGTCCCTCCAGTGACGGAGAGGACGGGCCGGGCGGCCTTGGGGACCCGTGGGAGCAGATGTGAGGACCAGGGACGGGAAAAGCAGCGGAAAGTCCTGCCCAGACTGGGGCAGGAGGGGGTCGCGCTGGCTGGGTTCGGAGGGGCCCGGGGGGGGGGGCCACCAAGCTGGACGGCAGGGGGGTGGGGCGGGCAGGGTGCCGGAAGAGGTGCGCGAGCAGGTCCCTGTCTTCAGGGAGCTGGCCCTCTAGCTGCAGCGACAAAACAAACACGTGACACTCAGAGCTGTCATAGTTTAGAGCCAGGATGAGCCTCACACATCACCCAGCCCAAGCCATCCGCCTGGGAATGTTAACAGAAGCCTAGAGCGACCGCGGATGTAGTGCTCGGTCTGGGTGGGGGGGGGGGGGTCCTGCGTCCTCCGTGCTGCTCCCCCACCCGGCGCACAGCGGGGGCGCGAGGTCTGCGGCCCAGGCGGGGTCACGACCCCCGGGGAGGGGACGGAGCCCCCATCAGAGACCCGGCCGCACGGAACCCACGTCCGGGCTCCGGGGGGGGGGGTGCTGGTGGCAGCGGGGACCCTGAGTCTGCTGGCCTGAGCTAGGCCGGAACGTCCAGCCAGATCTCAGGCATGGGATGAGGTGCACGGGTGACCTGCAAGTGCACACGAGGAACGCGGCGCTTGAACCCATTGAGTACCTTGGGCCGAGCGACCTTGACCCGTCACCTGGACCCTCTGGCCTTGTTGTGCTATCTGCTGAGGGTGAGAAGCCCGACACGCCCCCGCCCCAGGATTTTCCGTGATGATGCAATGAGGCTGGTGCGATCTTCCATGACGTATAAGTGGTCCCCACCTCCTCAATGTGGGATTTCCAGACGCCAGGGCAAGAGCGCGAGAGGAGGGGAGAGGCAGCTGGTTTTTCTGGGCAAGAGATGGGATGAGGGATGATTTAGAGAACACAGTCTCCTCGCGGACGAGCAGGAGGAGGAAGAGGAGGAGGACGGTGGCTCTGGGTCGCGTCGCCACTAGCAGCAGAACAAGAGGAAACGTGCTTACAAGCCAGAAAGAAGAAATCGCTTCGCGATGGGCAGGGCAGACCCAAGGACTGGCTGGGGGCTGGTTACGGGATCACCCACGTCTTTAAAATGGCCCAAAGCCCCCAGCTACCTGGACGGGCCACTGCCTCACAGCAGGATGGAGAAGTGGACGGTCTTCAGGACTCAGCCTTACAGACACCAAGTAACACAGAAACCAAGAGGCCGAGGGCTGGTGCCGGCTTAGCTCCCGGCCAGCGGGGTGACCCCGGGTATCATGGCCTCCACGGACGCGGGGTCCACCTAAAACAACGTGCCGTTCAAACAGGGCCGCCTACGCGGGCTCCGTACATTCTCGGAGGGGCCCAACGAGGGCACTGTGTAGGGGGTGGGGGGCGGTCACAGGAACACCCAGAAGACCGCCTGGGCAGCATCTACCAGGACGATGCCCCGGCCGCGGGGTCTGCTGAGGATGAGAGGGCGAGCTCCCTGAGGGCAGGGCAGGTCGGCACCACGCCCCGCCCCCCACCGCCGCGCTCAAAGCTCTGTTCACTCTCCTTTTTTAAGGACCCAGGACCAAGAGGGTTGCTGAGGGGTGCTTTCGTCTAAGAGGCACAGCACAGAGATCAGAAAAGCCAGAAGGGCCTTAAACAGCCTTCACACACTCCTTCCATCCCTTCCGTGCCGCTCTTTTCGCGCTGTTAACACACGGACAGCATCCCAAGCGCGGGGCCTGTAACTCAGCCTCTACGGAGAGGAAGTGACTCAACGCAAACCCCTCCCTCCCCAACAGCAAAGGCACCTCACTCAGATCCCCGTGTGGACGGCTCCCGGTCAGACACACGGAGCCCAAAATAAACTCATGTCCCTCCCTTACAAAATAGAGGGCTACTGTGTGACCAGCCGTTAGAACCGGAACCTACTGCTCGCAGCTCAGGGGCCTGCAATAAAGCGTTTGGATTTTCCTACCACCACCACAAGACGAGGAGAGGAAGCTGCCAGGGCCTTGGGGAAGAGATAGAGAGTCCCTTTTTTAAGAACCCAGATAATTTCAAGAGAATGAATTAGAACTGCTTTCTTGTGATCGTTTTAAAAAAAAAAAAAAAGGAAAGAAACTCAACTGTGCTGCAGTAATTGTGCCCAGAGGCTTTGATTATTTCTGCAGGACGGTCGTGCTCCCCGTTGCTGCAAGGACTTTAAACTGCTCGGAGAGTGGGGGCCTACAGCACAGGTGGTGCGCCAGGCACCCACAGACCTGGTTGGCAATTTCAGCGTGCAAAGGGCTTTCCACTGTCAGGCCGCAGAGGCTCCTGGGACCTTAAGGGACGGGAAGTGTCTGCTCCGCTCCCCTCCACCCCCCCCATCCCCACCAGCCTATTCTCATCTCTTATCTCGATGAGATGCCACAGGCCCCTGCCCAGACCCCAGGGCAGAGCCCGTACACAGAGCACAACAGAAGGGATCTTTGGGACCCCTTTCTGGGTGCCTCTCAAAACAATGCAACTTAAAAAGTGCTGGCTTCTAAGGCTGTGCGTTTAAGGCTTTTCTTTTCAAAAGCCCTCCGACAGTGTACCCACAAAGTCATCGCCCAGAAGGCGATGCCCTCCCACAAGCATCTTCTAAGGGGAGACCGGGGGCCTTGAGAGAGGCCAGGCGCGCAGATGGCATCAGGGACACCTTTCTGAGAGCAGGCAGACCGTGTGTCTCAGCACAGCACCCTCCTCAGAGTCCCTGCCCGCTCACGGTGGCCCGCAGCTCACGGTGGCCCACGGCTTCCGGCACAGCTTCCCTCAGCATCGTGTTCTTTGATGATGGAGGCCAAGCTCGGTTCCAGTGGTTTCATACAAAATCCGGCCCCATCAGCGAGCACTCTGGAGGGACAGGAAGTGCTGGGAGCCAGCAGAGGGCCACCTGCTGGGTCCCCCCCACCCCGAGGCCGGAGCAGAGGGTCCCGGGAGAGACAGCTGACCTGCCCTGGGCAGGAGCAGGAGGGCATCCCGGGCCGTCCCTTCCCAGGTAAACACTGCACAGCGCCCAAGCCCACGCCCCCTCCACACACACCTCCACACTCGTGTGTGTGTGTGTGTGTGTGTGTGTGTGTGTGTGTCGTGCACGCGTGCATGCTGGGGTTTGTACATGTGCTTCCTCCCACGGGTGGCCCTGGCTCTGGGTTATTTAAAGGGACCAGCCAGAGCCCAGGCCTCCTACTGGACCCCTCGCAGACGGGAGCCCCTCCCGCTGAGGGCCGCGCCTGCTCTCCGTGCCCACTCTTTATAGGAAACCTGACACCCCATCAGTAAGGACACAAACAAGCCATTAAGAAACGAGGCTCCTCTGAGGAGCAGCTGGCGCCCTTGGCATCCAGCTGCCAAGACTGCGCCTGCACCGCTGGTGGGAGGGGCCCCGGCAGGACTCAGGCTTTCTGCTTCACTCGCCGGGCTGACTAAGCCCGTGCACAGGCCGGGCCCTTGGCTGGACACGCGGAGGGGGAGGCGGACTTGACACAGGGACCATCCCCACATCCCAGCCGGGAACGCAGACTCAAGCTCAACACGCAGAGACAGCTGAGGGGAGGGGACATTCTGAACTTCACAGTGGGCACAGGCCAGAACGCAAGGCTCACGCTCCGAAAGCGAGACCCGAACCTGGCTGCCCTCTGCACACGGCCAAAGGTGGGCACTGTTAGGTGGAGCGGATTATAATTCTTTACGTCTGTTCAAGACATCTCCCTTTACAAAGGACGTTCCTGTTTATTACTTTGACCCTAATATTATAGCAGTCTGTGACAGGAGCATGAGGGAAGGCCGTCCACTCACTTTACAGAGGCCACGGGGGCTTCAGGAAGACATCCACCCAGGTGGTAAGAGGCGGGCGGGGCTGAGACTCACGCTCTGAATGACTCCGGGTGGCTCCTAACACCCACCCATATGCACTCCTGAATATCTCACGTGTTAAAAAAAAGTACTGGGGTGTGCCTTAACTTCTCTCTGATGGTGCCCAGGCAAGACACACACAGTCCAGGTAACATACGTCACCTCACCCCAACAGCGGGAGAAAACACACACACGGATCTAGTACGGAGACCCAAAGGGCCAAGGAGAAGCTGCCAATCGTGTATGATTCCCAACCAGAGACAAGCGCGGAAACACAAAGGACCCTCGGCCCTGCATGCAGGCTCTCAAATCCCCTGAAAGGTGAATCCTGGCAGCATCCCAGCCGGGGCCTGTGGAAGGGGGAGGGGCACCCCAAGGCTGGGTCTCAAGTGCCCCCCACAAAGGGGAGGGGTCCCAGCAGGGTCCCGCCTGGGGAGCCCATCTCACTCAAAACCACACAGGGCACGCTGTTTCCAAAGGTGGCGCTCTGGGCCCTGACACTGGGGACACAGAAGGCCCACTGTCTGAAGGTCCCTGGAGAAGCTGCCTGACCGCAGGCCTTAAGTAGCCTTGGTGACCGTTGCCAAGCCAGAGGGCACAGAGGCCAGTGGGGTTTACCCAAACGTGCATACAACGGAACAGGGCAGAGGGCAGGTGGCCCGTGACGGCCAGCCACAGAAGCCAGAGCCAGTGTCTTTCTCCAAAACGCCTGAAACCATAAGCTTAAAAATGCTGAAACAACTGTTCACGTGATCCTTGGCTCCCTTGCGAAAGCCAATCCGTTCCCACTTAAGGTGTAGTAGACCAGATGTCGGGTCCGGGGAACCAGCTCCCAAAGCTGCAGGAGTGCCCCCTGGTGGTCTGAACACCATCCTTCCCTCCCTGCAAGGCCCCCCCAAGATGACACGGCCTCCAGCTCCCCTGCCCCTCCTCCTGCTGCCCACCCGACAGAGGGAGGGCCACCTCCGGAGACAGCCGCCAGATCCCATGCCCCCTCCTGAACCCACAGCGCGCGCGACACAACGGCCAGGAGATCAGCTGCTCCTGGGCCCCTCCCCCGCATGCCATCAGCAACAACCTGGATTAAGGGCTCATTCTCTTTCTGGATATTTGCAAGGGGACAGAGAGAGAGAGAGACAGAAAAACGTATTCTAACGGGAGGTCTGAAGTTGCCTCCAAAGGTCAAAAATCTTAAGACCTGGCCATTCTGTAAAGAACTATTTGTCTCTGAAGCCCCCCCAAAGAGAAGGTACTCTAGGGCCCCCGCCCCCTCCGTCCTCTCCAGCCAAGACCTTTCCTCTGTCAGCACTACGCAGCTCAGCAATCAACTGCGGTCTCACCCTCGGGCCACAAGCAATGAAAACCTAGCATAACGTATCAGCAAACTCCAAGGCTCCGGGTCCTGCCTCCGGGAAAGTCACAGGGCCTCCCCTCCTCAGGCAGGTTTCTGGCAGGGTGAGTATCTCATTCCACAAAGAGAACCACAGGCTCAGCTGTTAAGCCAATTGCTGGCTCTTATCTAGAACATAAAACTTCAAGAGAACCCACTTACCCCCACGGTCAATGGGCACACACGTTATTTCCTGGGCCTCCACCACAACCCAGGTGCCTCCCCGGACACGTTCATTCTACTCTCTGATTAGCCGTGAATGACCCCTTCCCAGACGGGCTGCGTATCTGGTGACTCAGCGGCAGCAAAAGCTGCTGTCCTCTCTCTCTCTCTCTCTCTCCCCCTCCCCATTCTAAGACTGGCCCAGGATAATAAGGAACCCGCATTAATGCACACTGCCTGCCACGGTCTGAAGTCAGCACTGGAACACAACAGGTATTCAGCTGTGCACGCATCAAGCGCCCCCCTTGCAACAACAAAAAGCAAGATCAAAGGGTTCGTGGCCAGCAGTCCGAGCTCAAGACAGACCTCTGTCAGCCTCAGCAGAACATCCACCCATCCGTCCATCCGTCCATTCATCTACCCACCCACCCTACTTAACTCAAAACATCTGCCAAGGCCATCTCCTCCGCCAAGCCCCGCACCCCCTCACCCCCGCCCCCAAAGGCTTACCTGTATCCATTCTCAACAGTTTCCGCGGCCCTCACGCTGGCTGTAGCCCTCAGAGTTTTGCTAGACAAGCCAACCACCGTGGGTGAAAGTTTGCACTTGAAGTCAGCACAAGTCCACTCCTCCTCCTCATTCAAGGTGGGGAGGTAGCCACACACGAGCTTGAGGCTCCCCAGACCCCCGCTGCTCACGTAAGCCGGGTTTTCGCCCCCACTCCTCACGTATTCGAGGTATATATCCGAAGTCAGAAACCTCTGGTAGGCATTGTCCTCCATCACCGCCTGGACCTCGGTCTGCGCCTGGTCGAACATGACCGAGTCGATCTGCTGCCTCTTGATGCCGTCTCGGATGTAGGTCTTGGTGGCAGGCTTCAGCTGCTTGGAGACCACGCTGTTATTCTCGATGTACCTTTTGTAGATCACTTTGGCTACTCGCAACGTTTTGGCATCCTTCAGGTTCATCTGCCTGAATCCGTTGCAGGCAAACCAGAAGTCTAAGGTGTCCACGCATTTCTCCCGCTCCAGGAAAGTCCGGAAGAGGTAAGCACCGTCTTGATCACCCAGCAAGGAGTGCAGGGACTTGGTCCACCTGGTCAGAGGGGAATCCGGAGACGCCCGCCCCTCGGGCTCCCCCAACCCGTCCTCGTTCCGCCTGGCATTGGAGGAGACAGGCAGGGGCTTGGCGACCTGGCCCTTTCCCACCCCCGGCTGGCACGGTGGGGTCTCCCCTTCCTCTCCCGGCACCGGGGGCCGCGGGGCATCCTCGCGGAAGCTGCTGCTGGGGTCTGGGAGGCGAGGCACCAACACAGCACTGCTCATGGCGAGTGAGTTCTTCTCGCTGAGTTCAGGAATTTTTTTCTTCTTCCAGTTCCTCTCAGCAATCAGCGTGGTCTCTCTTTCTCTCTCAAGTCAGCAGGGACTCATCTGAGCCTCCTTTCTGGGAAGGAAAGGAAGGGGGGGGAGGCAGAGAGAGAGAAAAGGGTATTGATATAATCAAAACCAGATCTACCCAACATCAAAGCAAGAAAGTAAACAGGCTTTTCAACTCCTCAAATTCAAATCAAGCAGCCCAGCTATCTGCGAGGTGCTCATCTAAAGTATCAGACGCTGCTTTTTCAAAGGCGAAATCTGAGCTCCCTGCACGCTTTGGGGGGGGGGGAGGGAAGGGGCGGGGAAGGGGCGCGGGGAGGCTGGGAGGTGGGGCGGAGGGCTCGGGAGGTAGAAGACACCCGCTTCCAAACCCACCCACCACCCCCCCCCCGGCCCCGGCGCGCGCAGGGCAGCCCGGCCCGCGCCCCCCGCGCCTCCCCTCGCGCGGACAGCATCCACTGCGGAGACGCGCACCCGGTGCCGCCGGGCTCCGCGCAGGTGAAACCAATTTCGGGGAATTTCCCCGCTCGGCTCTCCGCACAGATAACTCGAGCTCCCAACGTGCCCTTCCCCGGCATCTGGTTCCCATTCCCCCACCCCCCCCTTCCCACTCTGAAAAATTCAGAAGAGCCTGGACTAAGAAAGAAGCCCGCCCAGCGCAGGGGGGAGCGCGCCCGCGGACTCCCGGCTGGAGCCCCCCCGCCCCCGCGCGCACCCAGATGGAAACCTTCGCCGAGCCCCGCCTCCCGCCGAGAATCCGGCTCCGTCCACACCTCGGTCTCGCCGGCTCCCCCAGACCCAGAGACCCACTCCCCCAGACGAGGCTCCGATCCTCCACCTCGGCCAGGGCGCAGAGGAGCCTCGGGCCCCGCCGCCCGCGGGCCCCCCGCCCCCGACCGCCCGGAGCCGCCAACCCTGCGCACCCGGATCAGGAGCCGCCTCCCGCCCCCGCTGCCTGTGCCAGGAACCCCAGACTCCGCCGACCCCGGGCCTGTCCCTCTGCCCCCAACGCCAAAACTCTCATCTCACCGCCAGGCCGGTCGCTCTCCCCGGCAGGGGGGAGGGTCAAAGGCGGCCGGGCCGGGCCGGGGGGCGACCCCGCACCGGGCGCCGGACCCGGGGCCCGCGGTGGGCGCGCGGCCTCCGGGCGGAGGGGAGGCGGGGGGCCCCGTTACCTGGAAGACGGCGGCGCCCCGGGACCCGGCTCTCATCACCGCCGCCCCCCGGCCGCCGGCCGCCCGGGCGCCCCAGAGCCCCGCGGGGCCCTCGCAGCCGCCGAGCCCGGGCGCGGGGCGCCCGCAGGAGCAGCGCGGAGAGCGGCCGCCGGCCCAGCAATGGCGACGCGCGCGGGCTCGGCCTGTCCGCCCGCGGGCCCGGGGCGGCGGGGCGCGGGGCGCGGGGCCGGGCGGCGGGGGCGGCAGCAGCGGCCGGAGGCGCGCGGGGGGCGCGGGCGCCGCGGGCTCGGGCCGCTCCGGCGCGCAGACGGAGCCTCGGCCGGCGCTCGGGGCCCCTCTGCGCGGCCCGGGGGGCGGGGCGGGGAGGCGGGCCGGGGGGCGGGGGCGGCGGCGGCGGGGCGGGGCGCGGGGCGGGGCGCGCGCGGGCGGGGGGGCGCCGCCGCCCTTTCATCCCAGCTCCCGGAGGCGCTCGGGCGCACCCCCGCGCCGCGGCTCCCGCCCGGCCCCGCCCCCGCCGCCCCCGCCCCCCGCGCGCGTCCCCCCGCCCCGGGCCCCCGCCGCCCCGGCCGCGCCCCCCGGAGCGCCGGGCGCCGCGCCCGCCGCCCCTCTCCGCGCCCGCCCCGGGGCGCGCCCCGAAATAGCCGGCCTGCCCACTTCAAAGCGCCGCCCGCACATCAAAGCGCGCGGGCCGCCGCCGCCTCGCGCTCACCGGGCTCCGCGCGCCCCGCGCCCCGACCTCGCGGGCGCCCCCCCCTCGATCGGCTCGCCGCCGCGACCCCCTTCCCCCCCTCCCTCCCCCGGCCGGGCCCCGGGCGTCGGGGGAGCTGGGGGGGGGGTCGCGCGCGCGGGGACCCCGGCGCCCCTCTCCCGCCGCCGGCCCGGGCGGGCCTCGCCCCCGCTCCCCTCCGGCCCCCGCCCGGCCGGGGCTCCCGGCGCGGGCCCCGCTGGCGGCAGCCACTCCGCGCACCCCACGGCCTCCGGGCGCTTCCAACAAAAACTGCGCCGCGCGCTTCAAAGGCGCGGGCCGGCGCACGGTCCTGGCAGGGCGGTAGGCGCCCCCGCCCCGCGCCCCCCGCGCCCCCGGCCCGTCGGGCTCGCCGCCCCCCCCCCCCGCCCGCCCCCGGCGCGCCCGGCCCGGCCCGGGGGGGGGGATGGGGACGGGGGATGGGGGCGGGGCGGGGGGGCCCGGCTCGCGGCGGCCGAGGGGGGCCGCGCCCCCGCCCCCACCTTTCGCAGCCCCGCGGGCGGCGGCGGAGACGCGCGCCTCGGACGCCCGGCCGCCCCGCGCTCCACGGCCGCGGGCGGTTATTTTTATTCCCCGGCGCCCGGCCGGGTACCGAGTTGCCAGGACCTCATCAAAGCGCGGCCGCCGCCGCCGCCGCCTCCCCGGCCGGGCCCGCCGCCCTGATCCCGCCGCGCCAATCGCCGCCGCGCTCGCCGCCCGCGCCGCCCGCCTTAAAGGGGCCGCGCCCGCCGCCCCCGCCCCGCTCCCCCCCCGCCGGGCCCCGCCGCGCTCGCGGCCCGCGCGCCCAGGCCGCCTCCCGGGGGCTGCGGCGTCCTGCCCCGGCCCGGCGCGGGGGAGCCGCCGTTCGCCGGCGAGCAGGACCCGCCGCCTTTCTTCTCCTTGTTCTCGCTCCCCCAGCATCAAGCACTTTTCCACCTCCGCTCAAGTGTCCACGCGAGTCCGGGCTCGGAGGCGCTGCTCGGAGCAGGGCTCGTCCCGGGGCGGGATGGCCGGGGCCGCGACGGGGCGGGACGCGGACCTGCCTCCGCGTGCGAGGCTGCGGGTGGGCGAAGACCGGGTGCGCCTCCGCCCGCAGAGGCCTGAGGGCTGGAGCGCGCTGGCGAGCCTCGACCCCCCGAGGCTCCGGCCCCAGCCTCCCCGCCCGGCCCTCGGCTCCGGGCGCGCACACCCCCAGCGCTCCGCACCAGCCCCGTCCTGCCGCATGTGCCCCGTGAAGCAGACCCGGGACGGCCCCTTTCCCCACCGACCCTCCGTCTCAGTGCGCGGAAGACCCCTCGCCCCGCCGTCCCCTGAGTCCTTCCCAGACCCACCCAGCAGTGCTTGGGAAGTACAGCCTTCCCACCCAGAGGGACAAGAAAATACACCGCAAACCCAGAGCGTTATTTACTCGTCTGTGGCTGTAGAATGATCTCTCGTGGGAGGAGCCACTAATTGATTTTTCCTCCTCTTAAAAAACACCAGGGCAGGGCCAGAGGTGAGAGGAAAAGGAGGCGTGGGAGGCTGCGGCCTCTTCAACTCTGCTCGCTTTTTCTTTATTTACTTTCTAAGTGAACCGAATGGACGGCGAACCCTTTTCGAGGCAGAGGTGCCTCGAACCTTCATTAGGCCTTTGGGCCTTTAAAACGTGCAAGAAATGTGTCCGTCAGTCTGTTAACGTTTCCATAGGAAACGAGGAAGAGGATGCACCGCACCGTGTCCCCCCCCACCGGGACCTGCTGGAACAGGACAGGCAGCTGTGACAAGGGACCAGAGCTCTGGAAAGCCACGCTCGCTCGCTGCCAGGCGTGTCAGCGCCTGGGCACCGTAGGGATGGCATCTCCCTCCCCAAGACCTGCCTGTCTGTGTGCGTGCTCTGCCCCTCAGGCACACCTTCCCAGGTGGCCGGGCGGGCATAAGGCCAGGGGTCCGGGCTGTGAGACACACGGCCCCGCTGGGGCCAACCAAGAAGGCCAGTGAACGCGGGTGGCCAGATGACTCAGCCCTGCCTGGGGACAGCTGCTGGGTGCAAGGAACCTGGAAGCCAGTCCACTTCAGATCAGCTCCCTCCAGCAGCCCAGCCTTTGGAAAAGGCTGCACCCCACCCCGCCCCGGGTGACCCCAGGAGAGCCGGGCGCAAAGCTGTCCCTGGGCTTCCCAGGAGTCTTTTGGCCACAGAGGGGGAGAGTCTGGGACCAAAACTGTATACAGAAGGGGGTGAATTGCCATAAAAGTGTCTCCAGTGTAAACAGCAGCAGCACGTGAGTGTATGAGCACGCGCGCCCGCCCCCACGCGCGCACGCACGCACGCACGCCCGCCCGCACCCACGCACGCCCGCACGCACGCACGCACGCACACGGTGTGCGGGAGGGGAGAGAGCAAACGCCAAACATCCAAAATCAAAATAAGCAATGATCAGAAAGAGCAGGCTTTCAAAAAGGAAGTGGAAACTTGGTCTTCATGGGTGGTTTTCCGCCCCTCCCAGCTGCCCCCAGGGCCCCTCCACAGCGCCCCCGCCAGCCCCAACCATCACAGGCTCAGCTCTAACCCACGGGCTGGCCTTCTGCTCCCTCACTGGCCCAGGGCTGTCGCTGCAGGAAGGACGGATGGACACGGGGCTGCGGGAGCAACGCCGAGGTCAGCCTGGTCCTCTCAGTCGTAACCCCTTGGAGGGCCTGGTTTCCAGAACAGGTGCTCGGTCACCTTGGGCCACTGACTCCCCTCCCCCTCCCCTGTCCCCTGGTGGGACATTTCCCATCCAGCAGTGGGGTTGGGCCGGGTACCCAGCCGCGGGGAGCGTTCTCAAGCCTCCAGGTCTCCGACTACTTATTGATAATATTTCTGGAGGAGGATCCAAAGTCCTTCGCGCGTACCCAGCTCCTTTCTCAAGATAGCACAGTTTTCCATTTTCCCTTTCTCCCTGGCAGCCGCAATGTCATGTGACTTGTTGTAATCCTGCTCGGTTGCCTGGAAACTGGAAAGCAAGGTGATGGATTTCTGCACATGCTCGCTCCCCCTCCTTTGAAGACAAACCCTACGGAGGACCAACAGCCCACTTGGCCTAAGTGCAGACAAGTTTAATAAAGCAGAGAGTAATTCTTTTCTGGAATTATGTACCGGGCTGAAATCCTAGAATCCCAGAAAACTCAGGGCTCCCTGAGAGGCATCTGGCCAGAGCTCCAGTCTTTAGCCAGCCCGACAAACACCCCTCTAGGGGGGAAGTCACACCAGCCGCGACTTCAGAGAAGCTCAGACCCAGGACATCGCTCTTTAAGATTCAGTGACTTTGTCTTTTATTTCTTTGGAAACGTGCCACCTTAGACAACGTAGCTTTGTTTGGGGAGGGGGTGGAGAGAGACACACGGGCGACCTTTCTAGAGACTGCAAGTCACCTGACTGCTCTGAGGCCCGCTGTATTTACCTGTGAGGTGCAGGGAACACCCCTCAAAAGGCTGCTGTGAGGTAAACACCCGGGACGATGCGTGACGCACAGTAGGTACTCAGAACATGGCGTGATTTCTGTGCAGTCACCGCATTGCCTCAGCAGCCTGTTAGCTGTTCTGGGAAGAAACTCCTGTCTCCAAAGCAAAGGGGCCTCCGGTTACGAGCCACACTCGGGGCTCAAGGCTGGGAACCTGAGGAGGGAGGTCCTGCAGAGGGGACCACCCCGCCTCCCTGCTGACTTCCCAGGGAAGAGGAGCAGGGCTGGGGGTCGCAGGGGGCTGTGCTGTCTGCCAGCTCTCAACGGCATCCTATCCAGTACCCCCCAAAATATCAGCATCTTCCAGCCAGGGGGGCGCTTAACATGTCATCTAACCCAACCCATTATTTAAGAGATGAAGCAAATTAAGCAGAGAGGAGGTAGAGCGATTTTCCCAAGATTTCTTGGCCTCTGCAGCTGAGCTAGAAGTTCCTGGGGTCCTGACTGCTGCTCCACTCTCTTTTCCTCCACACTGTGGCGGGGAGACCCAGGGCAGGGCTGCTTGAGAGCGGGTCCTGAGCATCTTGAGTCTTTGGCTTCCGTGGCAGGGCTGATAATAAAATGTAGCTAACACAGCATTGTAAATCGGGGCTTCCCAGGTGGCGCAGTGGTGAAGACTCCACCTGCCAATGCAGGGGACACAGGTTCGGTCCCTGGTCTGGGAAGATGCCACATGCCTCGGAGCAGCTAAGCCTGTGAGCCACATCTACTGAGCCCATGAGCCACAACTACTGAGCCCGTGGGCTGCAACTACTGAAGCCCGAGAGCCTAGAGCCCGTGCTCCGCAGCAAGAGAAGCCACCACAATAAGCCTGCACACCGCAACGAAGAGTAGCCCCCGCTCACTGCAACTAGAGAAAACCCGCGTGCAGCAATGAAGACCCAATGCAGCCAATAAATAAATAAATAAGTAAATAAATAAATGTATTTAAAAAATAAATAAATCTCCAAGTTAAATAATAACAAAAAAAAAAAAAGCCGAAAAGGTCATCAACCATCTTAACTATTACAGTTATGAAGGTAATCAAATATCCTCAAGTGAGTTAAATAAAGGAAGGTTGCTACTTGAAAAACTCATCGTAATACTTTGGGATGCTTTCCTAAAACCACTATCGCAGGGCTTCGGCTGGAAATTCCACAGAAGCATATTTCCTTCAGCTCCTACCAGGGAAGAGCTTCGGACCCCAGAAGTGGGCTCCCTTCAGTCGGCTCCTGGGCTGTTCTACCAAGTCTTTTTTTCTTTTTAATAAATTTATTTATTATTTATTTTTGGCTGCATTGGGTCTTCGTTGCTGCACACAGGCTTTCTCTAGTCGCAGCAAGCCGGGGCTACTCTTCGTAGCGGTGCATGGTCTTCTCATTGCCATGGCTTCTCTTGTTGTGGAGCACAGGCTCTAGGCGTGTGGGCTTCAGTAGTTGCAGCACGCGGGCTCAGTAATTGTGGCGCACAGGCTTAGTTGCTCCGAGTCATGTGGGGTCTTCCCGGACCAGGGACTGAACCCCATGTCCCCTGCATTGGCAGGCAGATTCTTCACCACTGCGCCACCAGGGAAGTCCCCACCAAGTCTTTCATGGTGACAGATGTTCCCACTGGCGTCTCAGTGGGTTGGTGCACCTAAGGGAGAATTGGCTTTTGCAGCGTCTGGGAGGAGGAAGAGAGCAGGCTCCGTTTCCGGCCACCCTCTCCCTATTTCCTCCCCTTTGCAGAGGGGCGGTGGGGGGAGGGGGCTGGGAATGTCAAGGTGGAGATTTTGAAGCCACAAGCGAGAAAGTGAGGTTTCCTTAGGAAATCCCATCCCTAGCAGCACTGGGGGGAAACGTATTTTTAATAACATGATCATCTTTGTTCTCTTCAATTTAAAACACAGTTAAGCTAAACAATAATTTACAACTTCCTAATCTGATTTACCTTCAAGTGCTTTTAATATTTAGTATAAACGGAGCTACAAACTGTCAGCACCGTTGGCGTCCCACCAGGAATTGTGGTGGAGTCTGACTTTCAGGAGTTGGCCTGAGCTTGTCCCCAGAGGGGACCGTCAATAGTCAGACAAATCCAGAAAGTTCTGGGGGCGAAGTTATCTTCTCTAGAGCGTCAAGCGGACACACACTCGCAAAGGTTGTTGTCAGAAAAGGAAGTGAAAGGTGGCTAGGGCAAAAAAATCCCTGAAGTCAGCCCTCCACTGGCAACACGTGAAACTTTGCAAATAAATAGATCTGAGTCCCTCAGCCCTCTGCACAGACATTTTTGTTTTCTGCCCCTGAAGTTCCGTCTCGCTCCTGTTACACACCTTCTGGAAAGTGAAGTTGGGCCAGGCTTGACATCGCTCCCTCTCTTCTCTCACGTCAGCGTTTCTTCTTTTGCTCTCGCGTCTCTGCCGGCTGCGGAGGGCTTTCCTGGCTCAAAGGCTGGGCCACGGCGCCCCGGGACGCTTGGCGGGGTCCCCGGCTGCCCCGGGACACCGGGGACGTTCTGGACCTTGCTCCCTGTCGAACCCTCCCTGTGTCAGGTCCTCGCAGACGCTCTAGCGAGGTCCTCAGCCCCGGCCTCCTTGGCTTCAAAGCGAGGAAAGGCTGACAAACGTCTTTCAGGAGGCGTCTACACTTGCTCCTACACCTCCTCCCCTCTCTCCATCTCCTCCACCCGTGATCATCTCTCCTCCTCGGCATCAGTATCCAGCCAGGTGGAGGGCCTCCCTCCCGGGAAGCCGCAACGGCCCGTCTGGACCTGGGTACGCGGCCTGGCGGACCTGCAGGTCCCCTGCTGCTCACGTCCCTCTGGCTCCTCTGGCAGGACTTTCTACCAGGACCGCCTCCCGCGCCTCCCTCTCTGGCTTCCTTCCCTCGAAGGTGTTTTCTGGGCCGCGCCCCGTCCCACGCACAGCTCCAAGCGGCGCTCTCTGAGCACCAGCGCCCCCAGCCCTCTAGCTCTGCCTCTTTCACGAACCTCCTTCAACCTCCGCACCGTGGACCGCAGGCCGCAGGTTCTCAGATGTAACGCTCTTAAAGCACACG
The DNA here is from genome assembly GCF_030028045.1 of Hippopotamus amphibius kiboko. NCBI lineage: Eukaryota > Metazoa > Chordata > Mammalia > Artiodactyla > Hippopotamidae > Hippopotamus > Hippopotamus amphibius. The sequence continues at coordinate 63,221,713 of NC_080202.1, forward strand.
GAACCTCCTCTGTGCCTCGTGGAAGCCAGGCGTGCTCGGCAGGCAGCGACCCCAGCATCCCCGCCGCCGCCGCGAGATCCCTGGGCCGCGTCCTCCTCCCCCTCGGTCACCCCCGTCCAGCCCCAGCCCTCGTCATTCTGCCTCCTAAGGATCTCCTGAAATCCCCGCCTTCTCCCCATGTCTGCAGCCGCCGCACAGCTCTGCCCCTTCCCATCGCACCGCGTCCTGACCCAGCCATCTCGGAGGAGGATGCCTACCCAGTCGGGCCTGCAGGTGCCCGGAGGCCCAGCCAGCCGCTGGCCTGTAACTTCCCGGGGCACCTCGAGCCAGAGGCACCGCGTCAAGCCCGGCCCAGGTTGCGGACCCACAGACGGAGACGCGTCCTTTGCGAAGGCGGACGGCAGCGGCAGACCCATGGGAGGACCTCTGCCCTGTCCGGCAGCACTGCTGATGCTGAGGCCCGAGCTGGACACACGGGGCTGACGGGAGTCTTTCTGTGCGTCATCATATAACGGCACCCCCATGGGGGGGCGGCCAGCAGGACTGCTCACAGGTATCACGTGTCTGAAGGTCTTCAAAGGTTACTGGCAGCTTCTAGAAGAAGTACATCAAGTTTCTCTAAATAGTTAATGCAATGAACACCAAAATCGTTTTGAGATTTGAGTGAGTCATGGGATCGTGACATGTGATCACACTCAAAACCATCTACTTTGCTGTCCACGTTTTCCCAGGAATGCTCTTCCCTAAATGGAGACGCAGAACTTGTTGGTCTAGAAGGGGAATGTGAATATTATGGGTTAGTTATCGCATGGGAATTTAGAAGAGGGACATGGATCTTCCCCTGCAGTGACGGGCACCGGGAGAGGGACGGCTGATGCGAACGTCTGGGATTAGACGTGCTGCCGAAAGCAGCGGGGCCCGGGGCTGGGCCTTTGAGTGGTGACCGTCTTTGTAGAGTAATTCTCAGAATGCCTGTCGATAAACTTAGATGGGGTGGGGGGTGGGGGGCAATTCCTGGACGGGGTGGCCCGGAACTCCTTTGGAGAAGCCTTTGTTGTTCCTTGACGGTCAACTCAATCACAGGGTACTGTGGGAGCAGGTCCCTGAGCAGACAAGGAGGAATTATCTGCATATCAGATGTGGCTTCTTAGCAAGAACGCTAGTATCCCCATCGTAAACCAAAATGTGTCCATTGAACTCCACTCCTGTTACTAATGTTCTCTCTCTTTTTAAAAAAAAAATGTACGTATTTATATTTGTGTATTGGCTGTGTTGGGTCTTCATTGCTGCGCGCGGGCTTTCTCTACTTGTGGGGAGCGGGGGCTGCTCTTCATTGTGGTGCACAGGCTTAGTGCGGTGGCTTCTCTTGTTGCGGAGCGTGGGCTCTAGGCGCGTGGGCTTCAGTCGTTGCAGCACATGGGCTCAGTCGTTGCAGCACATGGGCTCAGTCGTTGTGGCGCACGGGCTTCGTTGCTCCGCGGCATGTGGGATCTTCCCAGACCAGGGATCGAACCCGTGTCCCCTGCATTGGCAGGCAGATTCTAAGCCCCTGGGCCACCAAGGAAGCCCTCCACTAATGTTCTCTTGATGACCACTTTCCCCAATAACTTGAGCACAGAACAAGATGTAGCAAGGATTGAAACTGTGGAATCCATCCTGATAATCTCGAGGAGTCACCTCCACACTTGGAAAACGTTAGGGGGAAATTAAGTGGAATAAACGTGCCATGTGCTGGCCCAGCTCTTCCCACGAGGACGATGGGGAGCAAGCTGCCACCAGCCTCAAGAGCAGTCTGAGGCCAGAAGATAACCTTTGAGCTGATAGTATCTTTTCCCGTCCCCCTGCACAGAGTATTTCTTTTTTGCAGGATTGAATTTTCTTTTTTTGAAGAAGATCAAAACTTTTCCCTGGAATCCACTCATTCACTCGTTAGAAAAGGATCGAGACCTGGTGGCTTGATTTGGGGGCCAGAAAATATGGTCACCTCCCCACTCCCCATGTCTACTCCAAGCTCAGAGAAGACCTGAGAAGAGTGGGCCGGGTGTTCCGGCAGGTGTGAGACGGCTGCCTGCCGAGTGGAGATGGGGGGAGGGGCGGGGAGGGGTGTCCGGGTCTTCCTGGTGGAGCCCCAGCTGCCGGAAGGCTTGCAGAGGCCAAGGCCATGAAACTGGCGAGGACGAGCTCTGCCACCAGGGCGGGCAGGGCGCATCCGGGCTTTTTCAAGGCGGCCACCAGCTTCGTGTAGGTCAAGCCGCTGCTTCACCCAAACGTGGCTTTTCTCCGACGGACGGGCCTCCCCAGCCCCACCCTGAGCTCCGACCTTTTGTGCCCCGACCTGGGCCACCGCCCCTCCCCCCCTGCAGCTGCCCCCGGGCGTCCGGACTTTGGATTTCCCTGTGAAAAGGTGTCAGCCTTAAACTCTCCAAGACAATGGAGGGTGGTGCGTGCCCTCGGGGGCCCGCTCTGCCCCAGAGGCCGGGCCCTTCTCAGGATCCTGGACGGGAAGAGGCAGGCGGCGTCCACCCCTGCGCCCCAAGGCCTAGAGTGGAAGGGAGGCCGGGGTGCCCGCCTGAGGCCGGTCTGGGCACGTCCGGGAGCGGGACAAAGGCCTGGTAACCCAGCAGCTATGCTGATGCTCTCGTGCAGGTGCCAGGCAGGAGAGACCAGGGGCCCAAGGTGGGGCTCTGCTTGCCTGGAGCGAGGGGGGACCCTGCACCCCAAAATCCTCCCGGGCGGGGCTGGGGCGGGGGCGCCGAGAACAGGCAGGAGGATGCTGCCTTCTCCGGAAACCCGTAGAAAGGAAGAGCCGGGGCTGGGGGCGGGGAAGGCAAGGTGGACCACCTGGCCTGCAGGGGGGACGGGGTTTTCTTTAACCCTGAAGTGCGACTGTGACACAGGAGAGTGTGGCTCGGGGGTCCACACAGAGGCTCTGAACGTCCTCGGCTCCCCGCTCTCCCCCCCTCCCCCCGGGGAGCTGCCACGTCCCTGTGCCTCGGTTTCCCCAAGCATGAAAGGAGAGGAACAGACGTCCCAGCTGTGGGTGTCCTCCTGAGGATTAAGGGAGGTGATACGGCAAAATGGCGAGACCCCCCACCGGTGAGGCCGAGCGCCGGCTGGGGAGTAGGCCTGGGGGTGCGGGGAGCAGCCTGGGTGGGCCCGGCCCCCCCACCAGGATGGCCTGCAAGGCTCTGGGGCTTTTGAGTCTCTCTTCCCTGAACTCTAACGCGGGAATAAAATCCCGGCGTAGTTAAGGTGCGTCCGGTGGACACGTTCTAGCCGGTGAATGTAGTTCTGAAAGGGGTGAGGGCTCGGCCTCCCGGCCCAGCCGCTCCGGAGGCCGCGCACCCTGCGTCCTTCCCGTGACGTGCACCCCGCATCCTGGCCGGGCTCGGGCTGCAGCCTGCTGACGTCTTGCTGCGGCGCCCGCGTGACTCCCCGGTGCTGGAAAGTGATCCATCGTCCTTGGCGCGACCTTGCACCCCGTGGGTGCCCGCTGACGGCTGTGTGATTCTCGCTGCCCCTCCAGGAGCCGCAAAGGGGGCCCCGCGGGGTGAGTCGGGGGAGCCTGGGACCACCTTCGCGCAGGGCCTTCCACAGAGCTTTGCACAACTGGCCACGGATGGCCACCCAGGCCTGCGGGTTCTCTTTGTTTTAACACTTTTTTTAACCGTCGAGGTGTCACCACCAAGTTCCTCCTGGACATCTGCCCCTCTTTGTAAATCCTGCGGGATGCGGTATTTCATCGAAGCCTCTCAGTAGAGATGCCATCCTCGTTCATACTCTACATCAGAAAAAGGCTCGTCTAACGACCATCTGGGCGAGTGTCTCAATGGCCACCGACATGTCACGTCTTCCTGCCAGGGAGCACATCCTGTTGCTGGCACTGCCTGTGGGATACGGCCGGGTATCAGCCACCCAAGGCCTCGGGTGCGGCTGGTGTGGTGTCCTGGCATCGCGGTGTCTGGCAGCCGGCGGGAGGAGAGGAGGTTTAGAGGAGGACGATGGGGTTCAGGACGGAGTCTCCCTCCTCCTCTCCGACACTGCGGGCTCTCCTCCTGTTACAGGTGCCTGTTCTGCATGTCCTGGAGGCTCCTGGCCCTGGGTCCCCAGAGCCCTCGGGGCAGAGCCTCATCCAGCGACACCGAAGCAGGGGCCCAAGCCCAGCTGTGTCTCCCGCTGTCTCTGAAGCCAGCCCGCGCCCTGCATGGCAGGCACTTACCACTGCCCCTTGAAAGGAAGGGGGGGAGAAGGAGGCCCTGACGGGGCGTCTGGCTGCCCCGCAGTGACCGCCGGCCAGCAGCGTTCAGATGTCGGTTCCCTCTCTGGGGGGGAGGGGAGGGCGACCTCAGCAGGTGCCGTGGGCCCAGCACAGGGGTTCCCTGTTTTCCTGACTCTGGAGGGATGCGCCGGCGCAGGAGGGGGCACGGGGACCGTTTGGGGCTTCCCGGCGTGGCCTTGCCCACTGCTGGGAACAGAGCCCGCAGGCTTTGGGGTGGAGGAGCTGGGACGTCTCCTCACCGACCACGTCCCCCAGCCCCCCTTGTGGACGCAGGCCACTCCGTCCTCTGCTGGTCCGCAGGGCTGCTGCGTCCTGACCGCCGCCCTGCGGGGGGGGCCTGCCTGCGGTCCTGTTCCTCCAGGTTCCGTGTGGGGGCCCCCTGGGCCCGGAGGACGACGGGACTTTCCAGCTCTGCCCCGCCCTCTCCAGGGTCGACCTGCAGAGCCCCCCGGCCCCCCATCCCCCTGCCCCTGTCAGCTCCGCGCTTCCCTAGGGAGGCCGACGGGACGGCTCTCCGTGTCTCTCGCCTCTCACAGCCAGCGTGCCCCTGCCCTGCGCTCACGGACACGTCATCTCCGTCTGCCCCCCTCAGCCCTGTGTCTGCTCTCCCTTCGCTGTGCCCTGGGGCAGGGGATGAGGGCTGCTGTTTCTTAGCGCCCCTGAAATTTCAACACCCAATTTAGACGTTGTTTCCCCCATAAATATACTCTTTGAGGTGGGCCTCACCCAGGGGCACCCAAGGCTGGAGGAGACGGGGACAAAGGGGACACACAGGGGCAGGAAGCCACCGCCACCGCGTTGCAGAAGGCTTGCGTCCCACGCTTGTGCACTCGGCCTGTGCAGGGCTGCTGTCTCGTGTACACACGGTGCTTGTCAGGACAGCCTGACCGACACGGAGCTCCCAAAGCTGCCAGGACCAAGCTTTCCGCTCTGCATCCCACGCAGTGGAATGAAGGAAGGACCAGGGGAATTCATGAATGAGAAGCAACGGCACATTTTGGACTCAGGAGTCAGGAAATAAATCAAGTTTCAAATCCTGACACCCTCCCCCCCCCACCATGGAGCTGTGACCTTAAATAAGCCCTATCTACCTATCATCTATCTATCTATCCATCATCTATCCATCATCCATACACCCATGCATCTGTCTATCATCTATCACCTATCTATCTTTTTAAGGCCTTCACTTTCCCATCCATAAAACAGAGCTAAGGATGAAAAACCACTTGGTAAGGGTGGCTCCTGACCCAGTGTTCACGCTGTCCTTCCTGACTCGTTTGCCGTGTTTCAGTCCTGGGTACCTGATAGACCCAGGATGTTGTGAGGATCCAGATAAAATACACAGAGCACCTGCGCAGTCCCTGGTGTGGAGACAGCAGAGGGAGGCCAGTGCTGGGAGTGTCATTTTCCCGCTCAGGGGCACGTGAGGCCCAGGAAGCCGGCCCTGGGGACGTGGGCAGGTGACCGGCCTCAGTCCAGTAAGTGCGGCCAGGCTGCGGGGCCACGTCTGGCCTCACCACCGCCGGCCCTGGGCGGCCCCAGGGAACCCAAGGCCTGTCCCTGTCCCCAGAGGGAAGGTGGCGCCACAGCCACCGCGCAGGCTCCCTCCTTGGCGCCACAAGCGCGGCACCGTCTGAACCCTCGAGGCTGCGGGCAGTAAAAGGGTCATAAACCAGAGACAGAGTCGTTAGCAGGTTCCTCCCTGATAAGGGCTTCAAGGGCTGGCGTGACGGCTGTGATTCCCAAGTCTGGGTCCTTGCGCCCTGGATGTGTGAATCCGTGGCTCAGAGTCCACGGAGAGAGAGGAGATCAAGGAGGGGACACCCTCTGAGGGGACTGGAGAGGACGGGAGGGGACATCCTGCCCCAGGCGAGCTGCAGGCGGCAGTGGAAAAAGGCGCAGAGGGGTCCCTGCGCGGGGTCACCCCACTTCCTCCCCCACCCCCACACTGCCCTTGACCTGTTCTACAGAAAATTACACAGCTGGACCTGCTGCAGTAAAAACACACACATTCGGTCCCTTTTTCAACAGCCGTTAGGAATTTCAAGATGCGACAGCAGACATGAAGCCCAGCGCGGGCCTCCTGTCACGGCCGGTGGCTGCGCCGGTCTCAGGCCGCGCGGCCCTGCTGTCTGGGGGCTGCCAGGCTCCGGATGAAGGTCCCTCGCTCACTGGGCGGTGAGCAGCGGGTGTGAACACAGTGAGCTTGAAGGAAAGCCAGCCTCTGGGCGGTCTCTCGGCTTCTCCCAGCCCGCCCGCAAGGTGCGCGGGGCTGCCAGCACCCCAGCCACGCCGAAGGCTCAGAGCAGCTAAGGGAACAGCTCCAGGTCGCCCAGCCCTCTGGGAGGTGGGTTCTCCTGGTGAGGTGGCCGTGGTCTTGGAAGATGCAGCGCCCACGCGTCCGGATGCCCTTCCGGGGGTGGGGGGACCCCGGCGGAAAGGCGCTGCCGAGGAGACCTCCCTCCGACGGTGGTGAGGGCTGTGCCGCGGGCCCAGGCCGGGGCATCTTTGTGAAAACCCTGCTCCCCGTGTCAGCAGCGCGTCCCCTGAGGGAAGGAGTCAGTGCGCAGGGGCTGAAATATCTGGACATCTACTCTGCGCTGCTGTTGTACAGAGGAGAGTCACCCAACCGAGAGGACTCCCATCCCTCGTGCAGTCGGCCATGTGGTCTCACCCACTGAACGTGAACCTGGGGAGGGTTAGGGACGTCCCTGGTGGTCTGGTGGTTAGGACTCCGTGCTTTCACTGCCATGGGCCCGGGTTCACCACCTGGTCAGGGAACTAAGATCCCACAAGCCACGCAACATGGCCAAAAATAATAAAACAAAATCTGGGAGGCTTCGTGGTGCGCGCCCAGGCCTGCATCCCAGCCCCGCTTCAACTCACTCTGCGACCCCGGTCTCGCAGGGCTGCCCGGGGGCCTCACCTGCTCAAGGAGGGGCTGGGACACCAGGGTCTCTGGCTCCGACATTCACGCTGCTCCTTCACTGCAATGGGCCTTCCTGGAGGCAGCGGGGGGGGGGGGGGGGGGGGGGTGGCCTTGGGTCTTGACCACAGGTCCAGCGCTCAAGAGCAAGAACACGGATACAGGGACACGCCGAGAGGCTGGGCCCCATCGACTTCTTCTGTCCCTGTGGCCTCTTCCAGAGGGCCATCATCCCTCTGCCTTGGGAGAAAGGGCGGGGCTTCCCAAACACTCCCGGAACTAACACTGGATCTGGGATGTCGTCTTGTTCGTCCCTGATGCCCTTCCAGGCATTTCGGGGTCCCTATAACCACAGGAATTTGGAAATAACATTCATGTCTGTAGAGGACTGATGAAATAAATCACATACACTCTACGGGCAGTAAGTACATAGGAACACTGTATACTCAATTAAAAGGTAATGGGACGGGGCGGGGGGGGACTTCCCTGGTGTCCGCCTGCCAACGCAGGGGACACGGGTTTGATCCCTGGTCCAGGAAGATCCCACATGCCGAGAGCAACTAAGCCACAACCACTGAGCCCACGTGCCACAAGTTCTGAAGCCCGGGCGCCTAAGGGCCGTGCTGCACAACAAGAGAAGCCACCACAATGAGAAGCCCGTGCACCGCAGTGAAGAGTAGCCCCTGCTCGCCACAACTAGAGAAAGCCCGCACGCAGCAAGGAAGACCCAACGCAGCCAATAAACAAATCAATTAATTTAAAAAAACAAACAAAATCAAAACAAAACAAGGTGATGAAGGGGGACTTCCCTGATTGAGAATCCACTCTCCCAGTGCAGGGGGCCCAGGTCTGATCCCTGGCTGGGAAACTAGATCCCACATGCGCGCTGCAACTAAGAGCCCAAACGCTGCAACTAAGAGAGCCTGCCTGATGCAACGGAGATCCCGCGTGCTGCAACGAAGACCCAGAGCAGCCAAATAGAAAAATAAAAAGGAATGACTCACTTTGCTGTACAGCAGAAATTAATACAGCATTGCAAGTCAACAACACTTCAATTAAAAAAAAGTTGTAAATTATTTTTTTAAAAAGGTACTGGGGTTGTCACAGCTGCAGAGAACAAACCAGCGGTCCCGGTGGTTGGGGGGGTGGGCAGGACAGAGGTGGGGGTACCAGCTCTTGGGCGCGAGACCGGCCCGGGGATGTCCTGGACAACATGGGGAATATACCCTATATTTTGAAATAACTGTACGTGGAAAGTAGCCTTTAACGTTGCATTAAAATTTTAAAAAGCACAACAAAACAAAACACCGTTTAGAAAGGTAGTGGAGCTGTGCGGATGGTGGAGGCGGCAGGGGTATAAAATCCACTCCTCCCGGGGGGCGGGCCGGGAGGGGGCGGGCTGGCGCGGCCCCGCCCTCTCGCCGGCGCCGCTGATTGGGCGGCACGAGGCCGGGCCCTCCTGGGCAGCCAATCGCGGGCCGCCGGCGCGGGGACGCGCGCTCGGTGGGCGTGGCCAGGCGGTGCGGGCGCGTGGCGGCCGGGCTCGCAAGCGGGACGCGAGGAACCCACAGGCCGCGCCGGGGCCGCCGGGACGCGCGAGGGGCCGCGGCCGGGGCTCGAGGGCGCCCCGCGGGAGCGGGCCCCGCAGGCAGGGCCGTGGCCTGGGGGGCGGAGAGCGGCCCCCAGCCCCGCGTGTCCCTGCGACCCCCGCCCCGTGTCCCTGCCACCCCCGCCTGGTGTCCCTGCGACCCCCACCCCGTGTCCCTGCCACCCCCTCCCGGTGTCCCTGCCACCCCCTCCCCGTGTCCCTGCGGGGTCAGCGGGGCGGGTCTGGTCCCTGCAGCGGAGCCCTATGACCTTCTGATACACTCTGCAGTTTCTCCAGGGACTGTCCATAAAATAACCACCAACGGGGCGCGGCCCGCCCATCTTTGGGCGACCCTGCCTTTTTTTGGGGGGGCGGCTGTGTGCCCTGGGGCTCGCGGGGTCTTCGTTCGCCCACCCGGGCATCAAGGCCGCGCCCCCCGCGGTGGCAGCGCCGAGCGCTGACCACTGGGCAGCCAGGGCGTGCCCGGCCCTGCCGTGGGAGCGCCTTTCTCTACCCGGGCGGTGTGCCGACGACGCGCGGCCTCGCCCCGTCTTCCCCGGGTGGCGGAAGCGCCGCGGGGCGAGGCCGTCCGGAGGCCCACGCAGCCCGCCGCCTGCGTCTGCTGGGGACAGCCCGGCCGGCCCGCGGGCCCTCTCGGAGAGGCCGTCGTTGAAAGACCGCCCGGCACCCTCGGTCTCAAGCTGCTCGCATCCTTGGGCGGCGCCCGCGTGTCTGCGCGGCCGGACACGCACGCCCACCCGGCCCGCCCACCGGAGAGCGAGGGGCCTGCGGATACCCGACGGGAACATGCAGGAACGTAGGTGATTCGCTTTACAGAACGTGAAGGCGCTTCCTCAGCGAGCGGACTCTTGTTGGGGAATCTGAACAGATAGGAGGACAGGCTTCCTGGCCCTGGCATCCCTGCAGAGGTCCTCTGTCCCGCACAGGCTTCTCCCTTGAAGTGCTGTCTCCACCCCGCCTGCATCTCAGACTCTCGGCCAGGTCTGCAGACATGCAAGGGCCCGCAGGGTGGCCTCAAACGCCTCTCCCCTGGATGAGATGCCCACCGCAGAGCGCCCGTGTGCCTACCTATGAGCTGGTGAACTGGCTTCCTACCCGCCTGAAATGCGGATTGCTGGGCAGGAAAGGCCCAGGATGGACGACGTGGGGCAAGGGGAGGAGGGGGGCTCCTGAACTCTCCTAGGGCAACCAGGCAGGCTGCACCCCGGGCTGCCGGGAAGAGGACGGGTGGGATGCGGCCAGAAGAAGACTGCTGGGGAGCCTGCAGCCTGGCCTCACACCCCCGTTTCACCACTGAAAAGCTGTGTGAGCTTGGGCACAGATCTCGCCCTTTCAGAGCCTCCATTTTCCCAACTGTGACGTGGAAACAAATGCCTTGCTATAGGGAGGGTGAAAGCGGAGGGGGGACATAAAGGTCCGTGTATACAGCGAGGACCCTGTGCACTGTCCTCCCACCTCCGTCTCCGAGAACTGGGCTGTGCTCCCCCCGCCCCCTGCGTAGGAAAATGTCTAAGATGCTCTGGTGAGCCTGCTGGGGCTGGGCCAGCTGGACGCCGGGCAGTCACTCCAGGCCAGGTGGGCGGCCACCTTCCAGGCTCTTCCGTGAGCTGACTCTTCCCTTTGCAGACTGTGTCAACAGGCAATGCCGCCCAGGCCCAGGGAAGGGTGAGTGGCTGAAGCCAGGTTTGGAAACATGTGTCCATCCCAGCTCCAACCAGATGAGGCTGGCCTGCTTCCAACGGCCGCTTGCCACCCGAGGCCGGACCAGGGGGAGGCCGTCCAGCTCCCATGCTCAGGCAGCCAGTCCTGTGTGTCCCCCAGAGTCCTTGGGTCCTCTCTGTTCAGAAGGTCCAAGCCATGAGTCAAGGAGCTCGAGGAAGCAGCCACCTCGGGGAGACCCCACCTGCCCATCCTCTAGCTGCGCAGGCGGGGGAGGGAGCTGGGCCAAGGAAGAGGCCACGCGATGCCGTGCAACCACCACAACAAGGGGGGGGATGAGCCCTGCCCCGCCCACCCCCCCCTGAGAAGCGTCCCCTAAGTAACACACGGGCCCGTGGCAACTGGCCAGGTAGCCACTCTTTGCAGGGTTAAAAATGGTGGCCGAAAAAAAACCCAGGCTACCCCCCCCCACCCCCAAAAGCCAACCCAGCAGAGAACGCGGCATCCCAGCAAGAGTGGAGAAGGAAAGGAAATACAAATGTTTTGAGTTTAGCTATTAAGCATAGTTTCCAGCGAGTGTACTCATGTCTTGAAATGAAACAGATGAAAGCAACATGTGTCAATGGTTGTAGGAAGACAGTAATGTCATCAACAGGAAATAAAGAACTTGAACACTGAAGCCTCAGCCCAGAACGTAACTCTTCCCCTGCCCTTGTCCCCAGAGCTTTCTGCAGGGAAGGCTGAAGATGCCTCCGCCCGGCTGGGGCTGGGTTTCTGCCCCCGTGGACCCTGGCACGTGCCCTGCAAGGATCTTGAGCACCAGAGGAGGACCGGCCTTGCTGCTTAAGGTCTGATGGCGCTGGGAGTGGGGGGTGGGGAGCCCCACGGGCCCTGGGTCCGCTGAAGGGGAAGCTACACAGCCTCGCTCTCCGTGAGCAGCCACAAAGCCTTGGCTGTGGGACCACGGCTACGAGTTTCTGGCAAGGGCAGTGCCGGCTGCTGGCAGAGGCGGCAAAGCCCCGGCCAGGGTGCTGGCACTAAAGGCAGGAAGTGCCCCCCCCCGGGGGGGGGGGCGGTGCAACCAGGAGTCCCGCAGGTCCCAGGAGGCACTGAGGGCTGCCTGCCGGTGGCCAGGGGTGCAGATGGAGCAGACGGGGTCTGGGAGACCCCTTCTCACCCAATCCCCCCAGCCAAGACAGAGTAAAGAAAGTGCACACCACCCCTCTGGACGACCCCCAGACAACTGGGGAAAAATGATGACTTTGAGCCTAGGAAGGTGAAGCTAACGTTCACATGCCTTGAGAGTGGGCAGAACGCCTCCTCCAGGCTGGCCTCCCTGCTTTCATCTCTGACGGACCCACTCTGCTCCGCTCTGGGGACACCTGCCTCCCTGTGGACCCCGTATATCACATGCAAACAGGACACGAAATGGAAAAGTAGACCAGAAAACGTGGGGGTGAAGCAGAGAAGGTGGGATCATGGAGTGAGGGCATTTGGACGGTGCGGCTTTACATCTGCCTTAGTTCCCTGACCCGGTTGTGCCATGGGCTGCACCCATCACCCGTGTCAGAATTTTGGGGGAGGCCCAGAGCGCTGCTCTGGAGACTCAGGAGGCCAGGTTTCAGGGTTGGAGAGCTAGATGAGCCCGGAGCAAGGTACCCTAAAGCGAGTGGAGGGTAGTGTTGTCATCACATGCAGATACAATGAATGGACAGTTCATTTTAAAAAATTCATTAAAAAAAATTCTAGGGACGTCCCTGGTGGTGCAGTGGTTATGACTCTGTGCTCCCAATGCAGGGGGCCAGGGTTCAATCCCTGGTCAGGGAACTAGTCCCACATGCATGCTGCAGCTAAGGAGCCCACATGCCACAACTAAGGAGCCTTGCCTGCCTCAACGAAGACCCGGCGGAAGCAAATAAATAAGTAAATAAATAAAATATTTTTTTAAAAGACGTTTTCTTCTATTAAAAAAAATTCTAGCATGTCTTAATGCTGGATTCCAGCGCAGGTGCTTTGGAACTCACTCAGGACTGTACGTATTCAGGTGGACCGTGCCGGGGGTATTAGTCTGCTCTGGTTACCGTAACAAAGTCCTATGGACCGAGTGGCTTAAACAACAGACATTTATTTCTCACGGGCCTGGAGGCTGGAAGTCCGATCTCAGGGTGCCAGCCAGTTTGATTTCTGGTGAGAAGCTTCTTACTCGGCTTATGCGCGACCGCCTTCCCACTGTGTCCTCACGTGCAGAGGGAGAGGGAGCTCTGGTCTTTTCCTCCTCACATGAGGACACTAACCCCACTGTGGGGGTCCTACCCTCGTCACCTCATCTAACCCCAGTTGCCTCCCAAAGGTCCCGCCTCCAAAGTCCATCATCTTGAGGGTCAGGGGTTGGACGTATGAACTTGAGAGCAGACACAGTTCAGTTCAGAGCCCCGAGTTTCAAGGGGCGTAGCCAGGTCAGTCTGACCCACATCTGCAGGTGGCTGCCAGGGGCCGTGCACCATCCCAGGCGTGGGGACCGTGTCGGTGATGGTCAGACGCACACTGTGTCCTCCGGAGCCCTCAGTGTGGGCGATCAACCCGGCAGCAGACGTCGCGACAACAGCAGGGAAAGGGCCACAGTGGAGATGCCCACGGGGTATGGGGTGGGGGTGGCGAAAGAGGCGCTGAGCCCACCCTAGATGAGACGGCATGAGAAGGGCAGCCCTGGAAGGTGGACCAGCACCGTCAAAGGCTTGGAAGCCAGACGCAGCCTGGGGAGGGGGCCGGCCCGCCGCAGGACCTTACCACGTGAGCACAGGACGCGTGAGGCATGCGCGTACCCAGCGTGGGCTGGCATGGCCAGATCAAGGGGGAACCTGATCCTCTGGCCTTGACTTTACAGGGAAACTTCTCTTTGTGATGCTGCTGGGGACGCTGTGTAACTGAGCCGCGTTTTAGGAAGTGCCTTCTGTGGACAGTCAGGGGCTGGATTCCATGAGGGCTGGGATTCTGGAAACAGAGACCCCGCTCCGAGTGTGTTCCAATCTAAGATGTCGTCCTTGGTTAGGTATTCACATGTGATTTCAGCAACTGTCCTAGGCTGGGCTTCCCAGAAGCAGACGCTGAGATGGGAGTCCCGTGAATTATCAGCAAACAGAATCAGGGAAACCTGTAGGGGAGCGGGGAGGTGGCCTGTGACGTGCGGCCATGAGGTCCAGCAGCGTCTCATGGAGGGGAGCTGAGGTTCAATCCACAGGCCTGTCTGGAGGCCAGCCCTCCTGGTCCTCCTGGCTTGGGGACGAGGGAGCTGGGGTGTTTACGCCCCTGCATGCGCTGCTCACTGGTTAAGGGCTGGGGGGACAGGAGAGAGGACACAGGCATGCCCGCCGCACTTGCAGGCGACGAGGGTTCGAGCAGCTTCCACCAGAGGTGCAGGCGGGAAAGCTGAGCCTGAAAGCGGGAAGAAGCCAGTGCCCGAGGGAGGTGAGGGCTTGGAGAGCAGACACTGGGTGACAGTCACCTGCTGCAGTCAGGACACGGCCCAAGGGCTCCACGTGCCAACTGTGGCACTGGGCCCAGCCAGACCTGGCCAGGAGTTAGTGCTTGGGAAGAACGTACAGGGTTCAAATCAAGGAGGTCAAGGAAAGTCCAAAATCCATTTCCAGGAACTGTGGCTGTAGAAGATTTCTCCCAGCTGTGAAAGGGCAGGGGCCGTGGCGGAGAAAAGAACGCTGGCCCCACACTGAGCTCAGAGCTGAGGACGAACCCCGGTGGGCGGCCACAGCAGGCTTCGCAGCAAGAACCAGGGCTGGGCTCCGGGAGCCCGGCCTGGGGCTGCGCTGCCTGCCTGTCTGAGAGCGGGGCAAGGGCAGGTCCCTCTGCATCGGTGACTCAGTGCCCTTAGCCCCACAACCAGGATGGCCCTACCTGCCCCGCCCATCTGCACGATTGTTAGGGATATAAAAACGGGATCCCAGCGGGGAACGTGCCCCAGGAATGTTCACGCATATTCCGCTTCCGCAATGGTGAGCGCCGTCAGACCCGGGCAGGCAGGGAGGAAAGGGACACTCACTGCGCGTCCCCTCTGGGCCCATGGCTGCCTCTGCGGGCGTCCCGCGAAGGATGAGAAGGTGCACAGGGCAGAACTCTGACCCTCGGGCGGGGTACTGACAGAGACCTTGGTCTGTCCCTGCAAGCCGCAGATACCACGAAGGCACGGGATCCACCCAGATGCAATTAATCACCGAGAATCTGACTTAGCTCTTGGGCTGGAAGACTGAGATCAAAGCCGGCCAGTCAATGAGACTTTGATAAGCCTTTAACCAGGCTCCGAGCCAGCTCCCCACCCTTCCTTGCAGTCCAGCCAGACACGCTCTGCCCGCACACGTCAACCCAGTCCTGCCTCCACCCCTCTGGGCCAGGCCAGCCTTCCACGGGGCTCTAGAGCCATTCAGCCCCAAAGTAACCTCCCCACTGTGCGCGTGGGGCCGGGAAGCCATGGCCTCTCCCTCGGAAATTCAGCACTGGGGGTGATGTGTCTAGGGTCCCCCCGCTTCCCTGGCACCTGGCAGCCCCTCTGCCTCCTCTCTCTCCCTGGTAGACTCACACGCAGAACGACTCCCTTTAAAGCATCAAAATCGGTGCCCCAGGCCCACTGACTACTTGTCTTGAACCCTTAAGGTTGTAAGAAAAAAAGTCAAAACAAAGATTGTAAGAGCTGAGCTGTCGGGGACAGCTGTGCAGCCTTGGAGGGCCTCTCCCTCCGGCAGGGCTCATGCCTCATCTCGCTGTGGGGACCCTGGTTCTTCAGGGGGCCAGACCCTTCCGGGACACCGCTGTCTACACCCAAGTCCCCGTCCTCCTGGGCAGCAAGGGAGCCTCTCCCTGGAGCTCTGGACCCTAAGCTCCTTAGGGGCGAGATGCAGTCACTTTTATCTGCCCAGAACTGCAC
This sequence comes from Hippopotamus amphibius kiboko, assembly GCF_030028045.1. Taxonomy (NCBI): domain Eukaryota; kingdom Metazoa; phylum Chordata; class Mammalia; order Artiodactyla; family Hippopotamidae; genus Hippopotamus; species Hippopotamus amphibius. Next base: position 63,237,119 of record NC_080202.1, read on the forward strand.
ACAGAGCAGTGCCTGCCTCACACGGGACTGCACGTCATCACAGGCCACTGGGGAAACGGAGGTTTTCGGGGACTACGGGACTTGTCCACGCCGGGCTGGTCAGTAAATGGCCGCGTCTGGAAGCTGAACACGTCTGTCTGCCTCCCAAGTTTGGGTTCATTCCGACACATCACACATGTGTCTAAACTAGGTGTCTGGGCTCCAACGTCATAAAAACCAGACGTTGGTGATACTCCCATTCCCAGCATCTAGTTTTACGCACGGACTCAGGGCCAAGGCCCATGACCGTGACGCCAGGCACATCTTTGCTGACCGTGGGTTCTGGGTGAGAGATTGCAAAGCTGTCCACACGACACCTGGGGTGGGAAGGTCGGGCCACATGGAGGATGTTTCCAGGTACCTCCAAGTTCTCTTTTCTACGGGAGTATAGAGGCTGCAGTGTATAATATCTAAATAAGCAGATGATTAAAAAAAATGTTGGACTGGATTCTGGAAGAAATAATATATATATAATTTTGCACTACCAGGCTACACTGAAAACTCACCTCAGTTTTCCAAGAACCAACCAAATGCAAAGAACGGATGGACGGAACACCACCACTGGCATAATTCAGATGGTGTGTAACCAAGGAGAGGCTACTGGGGACCAGGTGATGAGATCACAGGTGTAAAAGATGCTGAACCCAAGGGGCCACAGGCGGCTCCCTTCCCGGGTCCCACTCACCGCCCCATCCCCCAAGGCAGGCGATCTGCAAGGGGTGGGCCTGGCCACTGCACAGGGAGTGTGACTGCAGAGGCGCCCGGGAGGACACCCCCAGCTCGCTTCTGCCCCCCCCCCCCCCAATTCTTCCACCCAAGGCCAAAGGGTGCAATTCCGCTGCAGGACTTTGGGCCACAGCTTGAGATGCTGCCAGGGCCCCTTTTGCTAGGGTAGCAGTCGTTTATGCTTTTTGAGAGAAGGTTTTTGCAAAGACCAGAGTGAGGGCTGCAGGGGGACTGGCAGTGGTGGTCCCCGCGGGCCGCCTGGGGAGCCGGGCCTGGGGAGCCGGGCAGAACCGCTTGTGCTCTGCACACACTCAGGGCGGGGCTCACAGACGCTCTCTGCACTCGGGTGTGCGCTGCGCCGACCCTGGCTGCCCGGGTGTGGTCTGGTCCTCTGGGGACCTGGGTGGCAGAAGCCCAGGAGGAGAGGGTGGGCCGGGCTGAGGCTGCCGGCCGCGGGGAAGGTGTTCGAGTACCCCCTCCGCCAGCGCCCAGCCGCGGCCCAGGAATGGGGTCCGGAGCCCCGCCCCGGGGTCCGCAGAGAGAGGCTGTCGCAGCCTGGACGGCTGTGCGAGTGTGGCTCCGTTTCAAAGGCCTTTTGTTCAACTTCTAACGGCCAACAGGGCAGCCTGAAGCCACGCACAGGGAAGCCTCAGAGTTCCGGTGACCTGGAAGGTTGTCAAGGCCTCTCCGACTCCGAGGGTGGGGGCGGCAGCCGGGCCGGGCGCGAAGGGGCCGCGGCGACCGAGGAGAGGCCCCCCTCGCCTTTGGGGTTTACTGAAGGCTGCACGCAGTGTGCAGGGCAGGAAGGCGGCCCGGAGGCCTCAGGGAGATGCCAGCAAGGCAGGTTCCAAGGGCCTGGGCTAACCGGCAAGTCTCCCTAGGGTAGTTTTCTCGTTTAGTTTCCCAGGTGCGGTCTGTGCCTCCCTTGTTCGCTGTGTGGGTCAGAGCTCTGCCACTGGTCTTGGCTCTGCTACGACTCAAGGAGCTGGAGGTGTCAGGGCAGGTCACCTCACTTTTCAAAGTGCTGTCTTCTCGTTCATAACATAGATGCTGGCCTGGTGCTGGGCCTGAGTCTCTCCATGAACACGGCAGGTGGGACTGCCTCTCAGAGGATGCAAGGAAGTGGAGAGAGGCCCAGCCTGGGAGGGGACGTGTGGGGGCTCAGGGGGCCCATCCCTGCGGCCCCTGTCCCCCCCCCCCATGCCCGCGTCCCAGACCAGCACAGAGAGGATCTGGGCTCCTGGGGAGGCGGGAGCCCCAGCTTCCGCAACACCCGCCCCAGAGCAGAGGAAGAGGACGTGCTTCCAGCCCCGGGGCGACCCTCATGGGGTTTTGGTGGCTTCGTCTGATCTGAATTCTCGGTGGCCATCCCGAGGAGGCGGCCCGGGACCTTTGATCTTCTCCCGCGCCCCGCCCCGCCCGGGATGCTGGGTCTGTGGTGGAGCGAGAGGTCTGGGGGTCGCAGCGAGGCCACCGTGCTGTGCGGGGACCGCAGGCCCCAGTTCGCGGCCGGTCCGCGGCCGGGCGGCGGGCGGAGGCCGCCTGGAGCTTTGACGCTCCTGGAGACGCCAGGCCGTCTTCGCGAGTCCGCGGCCGCGAATGTCAGTAACATGAAAGCCACCTGAGCGCTGGGCTCCGCGACGCTTTGAAAGCACGTCTGTGACGGCTTATAACGCTCAATTACCTCGCCGTCCACTCTCTCAGCTTGGGGTTAAACGCTCAACACTTCCCTTTGAAGTTATTATCCTCTTATCTGTGGCCGGACCAAGGAATTTCAGGACAATAATCAATGGGAACTTCGTAAGAACAGAGAAGCCGGGAGGGGAAAGGTGTGACTATCCCTTTAGCGGTTGACCTGCTCGGGAGGGCGGAGGAGGGGGCAGGGAAGGGACTGTGTCCCCAACTTGCAGGAGGAAGAAGGGAAGGAGGGGAAAACCCCATAACAACATCCCAGTGAGCAATTTTCAGGTCCTCTGAAAAATAAAGAAGAAGGGACGACTTGGGGGGCGATCGGAGAGGTGCAGCCTTCATCAAAGGCGAAGAGAACGTCATGAGGAAAAAGACACAATTAAAGAACGGGTTTAATGAGGGCTTTGATGTCGGTCAGGGTGCGTGACACTGGGGGAGGGGGTCGAGGATTCTTGCGCCTGGAAGTGGCTTGTGAAAAAGATCTGTCCCCCAAAGAGGCTGTTGGGGGCGGGGAGGGGGGACTCTCACCCCGGCTTCTCCCACCAAAGGGGAAAGTCAGGCTCCCCCAGATTCTCACCACCAGGAGAAAGAAGCATCACAACTCTTTTGTTTTGCAAAAGTCTTTGCAAAAATAGCTTGTTCAGCCTCATCCTGCTGCCTGTCTGTCCCTGTTTAATGAGAGAGAGAGAGAGACACAGAGAGAGGGAGAGGGAGAGAGGGATGGAGAGAGAGAAAGTGGCGGGGGGCGGGGAGAGGGGGAGAGAGAGAGAGGGAGAGAAAAGAGGGAGAGGGAGAGAGAATTACAGAGAGAGAGGAAAAAAGACAGAAGAAAACGGGGAGGGGGTTGCTGACTCACGTTGGCAACGTTTGTTTCATGTTTCCCTTTCATTTAATCCCATTTGGAACGCTTGTCCACACAGAAAAGATGAAAACACAGAGGGGAAGAGGCCATTTCTGCAGTTTCCCAGTTATGCTGGACCAGGGAGCCGCCGCCCGAGAGGAGAAGCAGCCCTGCCCTGGCTCTGCGGGGACGGTTCCAGAGGCGCCCCCTGCCCCATGCGCACACACACACACACACACACACACACGCACGCGTGCACACACGGACATGCTCTGCCAACGGAGGCCTTGAAAGCGCACGTTTTGCCCCCGTTATGACGCCCCCTCCTCATTACAAAGAGAAATAACAAAACAAAAACCCGCTCCCTGGTGCACAACATCTGGAAAGCTCCCGTCTCCCTGTGCTGGGCCCTGCCAGGGATCTCAGCCTCAGAGCCAACCTCTCCCCGGGCAAAGCGTCCCGGGGCTGGGGCTGGGCAGCCCTGGGGGGTGGCGGGGTGGGGGTCAGACAAGTAGGCCTGCTCTCGGCCTGCGAGGTGTCAGGCCTCCCGGGACCCAGGGCCACGGTGCTCTGAGATTCCGGGAGGCGGAGGGTGGCCCCCTCCCTCCCCGAGTCGGACTCACTTCTCCTGTCGTGTCAGAGCTGGGGGGGGCCACCACACTGCTTTGAGACCCCAACGTGTATGCTAATGCTTCCATGTGAAATGAGCCTGCCTTGGGTTTTTATGTCTTCTATCTTATTTATACACAGACTCAGGGAGCGCTCTGGGAAAAAAAAAAAAAGCAGCAGGTTTTGCAAAGTAGAGTGGTTTATGTGAAAAGATCAACATGTTTCTCATACTTTCTCCGAAGGCCTAGGGCTCTTCTCTCCCAGGGACTGAACTTTCTCTCTGAGAGAGTAAATCCTTTAAAGCCTCAGCCCTCATTTCTTTTAGGTCACTCTTCCATTTCTTGGATTTAAAGGAACCAGAGGGGTCACAGATGTGGGCATGTCACTCGGAAGGAGCCCAGAGCCTTGGGCCGCCCGGCTTTGGGGGATGAGGGTGGGGATGGGGGGCAGAATGTGTGCGAGGGAAGGCGGCCGGCCCAGCCAATGAGAAGGCACAGAAACACGGGGTGGCGGGTGTCCCAGGCTGCGATCACCTCTGACGAGCGCCAGCTACGTCAACACGTGCACATGACTCTACGTGAGCAGAAGGTGCTGTGCGGCCTGGGATGCGGCGGTACATCTGCTCTCAATTAGCGCTGATGCTAAAGTTAGCTTAACAGAAAACAAGCTCCTTCAAATCAAGTGTGATTATTCCAGATACATAAAAGCTGCTTTCTAATATGATTTGTACAGACCCTGGAAGAACTTCTGCTTGAATTGGAGGGTTTCATTTGCATTTCTGCCAAAACTACAAGGGCTCAAACATTTCTGCTGTGAAGAAATAAAAGACTGGAGCGGCCCGGAAGCGCACGCTGGCCCGCTTAGGAATAATCGTGATCGCGCCTCCTCACTGCAGGAGTTTCCATTTCCTAGTGGTTTTCTAATCTTTGCACATTGGAAAGTAAAGATGCTTGGGGTTGCTTATAAGGAGAGGGGGACAAAACTTATGGCAGGCGTAGACGTTTTTCTTTTAAGCTTTTAAATGCCCTGGGTTACTCTAAAATACTTTTGAACACATTTCTTGCAGTGTTCTCTCCTCACAAAGGGAAGATTTGATGGGAAGTTTATTTTTAATGATTCGTTTAATGATTCGTTTTGAGTAAGTCTCATCCTGGCTTCTGATATGCAAGTGCGTTGGGCGGGGCGGGGCGGGGCAGGCAGGGGTGTGGGGAGGGGCCGAGGGCGGGCGCAGAGGTCCGGAGTCCAGCGGTGACCCGGCTGCTCCGCGAGCCCTGCCGTCGGGGCTGGCTGGACCCCTCAGCACCCTCAGCCGTCTGCCCCTTTGGGCTATGCCAGTGCCGCCCCCGAACCCTGCTATTTTTTTTACTGTGACAAACATTTCTGCAGCGGGAGAAAAATAGAGTTTCATTGCCAAGCGCAGCGAAAGCCGAGGGCGCCCAGAGGATTCTCTCCAGAAGATGCTGCGGGCCACGGAGACGGCCTTACTCTAGCCGCCAAGTAGAAGGCCTGCCTTTCAAGCGGCTTTCCAAGAGGGCGGCTGGGCTGTGATGAGAGGAGGTGGCTTCGCTGGAGGCGCGGAGGGCCCGGAGCCCGGCACGTGCTTCCTAATAAGCCTCCACCGGGCTCTGGCCTCAAAGCGGAAACAGGCCTCAGGTCACCCTCAAAGGCGGCCCGGCTTCCTCTCCTCGGCCGCCAGTCACCCACTGGAGGGGCGTGTGTGTGTGCGCGCATGTGTGTGTGCGCGCATGTGTGTGTGTTCACACGCACGTGCAGGAGGGGAGGAGGGGCGCCCCGATGCCCTTGGTAAGCAGTGACCTTCAGACCCGCAGGCCCCGCCGCGAGGCACACCCACGCCCGCGTGTATCCACCGTTCAGCCTCGCACCGGCCCCGGCCGAGGACCACGTTCCCAGCCTCTCCGCGCCTCCACCTCCTATCTGTACGGTGGGCGGGGCGGGGGTCCCCGTCTCAGGCCAGTCATGAGGATAGAGGATGGAGGATGGGAGGCAGGGCGGTGTCTTCCGCAGGGCCGCAGGCACCCGGGACCCACTGTCCTTCCAGCGAGCGCTCAGTGCGCCCGGGCCCAGGTAAGAAGGCCTGGACTCCATGGAGCCCCCGAGGCTGAGAGCTTCTCGGGGGGGGGGGGGGCCGCGTCTGCCTCCGCGCCCCCGGCCCCCGCGCTGCCTGGAACAAGACGGGCAGCCCCGACGGGTCGTGCGGGCCGCTGGGACGGCCGCAGATCTGCTTGGTCGGGAGAGGCGGCAGGACGGGGAGAACCGCGGTGGCGTCTCTGGTCCACAGGCCTGACCCCGCGGGGGGGGGGGGCCGGGCTTTCTGCCGAGGGTCGCGGCGGACTTTCAGGTCTGGGGTGGAGCCCATCGCGCGTGACACAGGAGCGCCTGCTGGTCAGGCCTCGAAACGCAGCCCGGTTCTATGAGACACTGCGGGCAACTGGCCCGGAGGCCCTTGACCCTGGAGGCTGCAGACAGCAGGTGAAGGGGAAGGAGACACAGCTCAGGAAGTCCGCGTGCTGCGCAGTCCTCACACGGCTGCAACGCGCCTCCTCCCCAGCGGAGTCCGACCCGGGCGCGCGGCTCTGCTCGCCCAGCGTTTGTGCTGCGCCTGCGTGCGTCCCCTCTGGTCATTTCTCTGGGCCCCGTGGCCCATCACAGACGTCGACGGACGAGAGCCCGACCGCCAACGCCCGCACAGGGGAAATGGGGCGGGCCGAGAGGAGATCAAAGCCACCGCCTTGATGTTTGACCAGCACCACAGCAGCAGAAGTCAGTGGGGAAATCGGATTCGGGTCGCAGCGACCTTTGCCGGAACCCGCTGTGTCATGCACCTGCCCTGACCTTTTGCTCTTGGAAGGCGTGAACGCGTAGGTGACCTAATGAGGCTGGGCACTTACATGCTTGTGTGAACACTCATCGAGCACCTACTGTATGTGATGGGCACGGTGCTGAGACTGAAGTCCTGTTAGCGAGAAGTGAAGAGAGGGCCAGAGTCCTTCGGTGTGGGCGAGGGATGGGTTCCAGCACCCCGCGCGCACGCCAGCATCCCAGAGAGCTCAGATCCCTCCCTTATAACGGCGGAGAGCCGTCGGGCCTCTGTATTCGCGGGTTCCCCATTCGCGGGTTTAAATCCTCGGTCTCGGGACTCCACGGATGCGGAACCCGGGAATACGGAGGCCCGCCTGGGCTCGCGCCTATTCTAGTGTTCACCTTGTGTCCGGGCTGTCTGAGCAGCTCCGTCACACTCATCACCGGCTGGCCCTGCGGCCTCGTCAAGCCACTGAAATTCTCCGTCTCTCAGTTTCTTCTGTAAAGTGAGAGCATCTCCAAGCCTCTTTCGGCAAACACGCAGGCATCCTGCCCCCTGTGGAGAAGCGCAGGTGGCCGTCCCTCTGGACAAGCACAGCCTGGCTCCAGAGTGGGTCCTCCATGTCCTCGCTGTCTCTCGGGGGCCCGTCCGGCCCCATCACCTCTCCTTCATGCACAGATGTGGCCCCCGCACGAGGCTGCTGCCAGCTTCTGGCAGCTCCTGTCAGAGCACGCGGGCCTGCGTGCCGAGCCCGTCCCGCCGCCAGGGAGGCAAGTCGGGGACAGGACAGCTCTGGAGCCAGGCTGTGCGTGTCCAGAGGGACGGCCACCCGCACTGAGCACCCCGGGAGGGCAGGGGGAGGCCGGGCCCCGTGAGTCGGAAGACAGACGCAGAGTGCTTTTTCTGGAACAGTCGTAGGTGACTCGGTGGCAGCTCTTCCCTGAGGTTCCAGTAAGTCACCCAAATGCTGGCGTCACGTCTGGGGAAGCTGTTTCCAGGCCTTTTGAGAAGATGATCAGGCATGAGCCTTAGCGTCTTAACATTTTTAAATTATTATTTCTCCACTGAAATGGAAATGTCTTCCCTCCTACCCTGATTTACTGGTAGGTCTTCTGTCTTAAAAAAAAAAAAGGAGGCGGGGAGAGAGACTGTTTGGAACAGTTTGAAATATCTTTAAAGGAAGACTCAGATCATCTATTCAACTAAATAGGAGTCAACTCCCCTACAAATAACTTACAAAAATTTCTTTGGAGTATGACATTTTCAAAGCAAAATTCTTTTCTTTTTTCAAAAATACCACAAGCAATGCATTGAGTTCAGGGAATACTGCCTGCCAAACTGCAATTTTTAGATTTAACCTTTCTTCTTCTTTTTTAACGTCTTGCAAAAACATGCTTGAAACTCTTCAAAAACCTTTTCAGCTTGAAAGTTTGGGAAAGAGTCTTAACTGACGAAACCCTCAGTTCCTAGCTTCCCGTGCCCTCCCTTCCCCCTCTCCTGGTGCAGGAGAGAAAAGACGCTGCCTGTTCCCGAAGGAGGTGAACTCTGCCCAGGCCGCGGGGGCGGGCACTGGGCACCGGCTGCTGGCTGGTCGTGACCACGCAACCTGCGAGACTGTAATGAACTCACAGGTTCTTGGGCCATTAAAACTGAGAACCCCCAAAATTGTGCTTATGGTGGAAAGATGATATCAAATGTACCCCCTACCCTTGCGTCAGGGCAAATCAACATTGTATAGTCAATTCTGCCAATGAAATTGAAAATATACCTATCAAGTGGAACTAGCGGCTCGTCAGTGTGAGGACTGAACTTTTAAAAAGATGTTGATAAAATACTTATTAGAACAGGAAAATTGGATTAGTGGTGGTGTTCTAGGCATGACGTCCTCTGGGCCGAAAAAAAAAAATCTTGTTCTATTTTTCCTGAAGCCCAGAAAAGCACTCTCAGCCCAAACATCAGCCCCTAATCTTTTCTTTTTCTCTAGCATGTACTTTATTAACCCATTTTCTCACTTACCCACTCTGAATAGCTCAGTGGGTCGCATCCTTCTTAGAAAGGGAAGGCCTCCTTGGGGAGGCTGTGCTGGAGCAGAAGTGCAGGCATGCCCGGGCCCGGAGCAGGGAAGAGAAGCCCCTCCGCGACCCTGTCTGCTGAACCCACACGGTGAGCTCCAGCCTGCCAGGAGGGCTCGGCCTTATTAAAACACCCGCCGTCGAGGAACGCGGCTGGCAACCGGCGGGCAGCCTGCAGGGCAATTAATGTCTAGGCAGGCATGGGCAGCAAGTCTTCCCACCCCCGGGCCGGGGCCGAGGCCGCTGTCCCCACGTATCTGTCCCCTGGCAACGGGCCACCGTCCCAGACACGGCGTCAGCGTGCATGGTATCTTGGGCGCATCTCAGGAGACCAGCCTGGGGTTTAGGTTCAGCCAGGTGATCTGAGCGCTCACCTTAGCTGTGCTACCGTCTTGAGATAATGAACTTGGACGCCACTTTGCTTCTTGTGGCCGATTTGTAGGGCTAGTCCTGAGTGATCTCACGGTTCAGAGAAGTCGTGAAAAATCCTAGGACAATGCCCAGTTCTAAGTCCCTTGGAAGAAAGATGTAGACACACTGTCCCTATTCTACAGGCAGAGCCTTAAGGCAGGGGATACTTTTATTTCTCCCCAATTTCCCATTCCGACTCCTGAAAAAGTCAGCTCCACGGTGTCTCTGCAAAGCTGAGACAGGGTGGAGGCTGGTGAAGAGTCCAGCACACACGAGGCCCTACTGTGCGCCTCCGTGCTGAGTGCTGGTGGCAGCAGGTCTCATCACTCACCAGGGGAACGCACATTGAAACCACAAGAGCTAACACCACGCAGCCCCCAGAATGGCTTAAATTTAAAAGACTGCCGGTACTCTGTGTTGGCAAGCGCACGAAGGAACGAGAACTCCCGTACCTTTCGACAGGAGTGTAAATTGGTTCAACCATTTTGGAAAATTGTTTAGCAACATTTACCGAAGCTAAACCTATGTCTGTCCTACGTCCCAGTAATCTGACATCTGGTACGTGTCTAGGGGAGAAGACTGCATGTGTCCACCAAAAGACATGTACAATAATAGTCACAGCAGCTATATTCCTAATAGTCTCCAACTGGAAACAGCCCAAACATCCACCAACAGGTGAATGGAAAAAAATGGGGGGGGGATTTATACAGTGGAATACGACACAGCAATAAAAAGGAAGTACGTATTAGCACAAACAATAATATAGGTAAAGCTCACAGATGTTTTGTGGAATAACAGAATCCAGGCACAAGCGGGCATGCTATATTCCATTTATACAAAGCACAAAATAGACAAATTAGCTTGGGTGATAGAAGTCAGACTAGCAGTGATGCCTGGTGGTGGGTGCTGACTGGGAAGGGGCACCAGAGTACCTTCCGGGCGATGGATTTATTTTACATCACCGTCTGGGTGAGGATTACATAGGTGTACACACGTACAAAAACTAATCAAGCTGTACACTTAAAATCTGTGCTCTTTACTGCATGTAAATTATACTAAAATTAAAAAACTAAATAAAACCGAACAAGGAACTTCCCTGGTGGCACAGTGGTTAAGACTCCGTGCTTCCAATGCAGGGGGCCTGGGTTCTATCCCTGGTCAGGGAACTAGATCCCACCCGCATGCTATAACTAAGAGTTCCCATGCCACAACTAAGGAGCCCACCTGCTGCGACTAAGACCTGGCACAACCAAATAAATAAAATAAATATTTCAAAAAAGTGTACTGAGTGGCTTGGGCAAAGGAAGGATTTTCTCATTTGGATGGACACCCAGTGATCTAAAATAAACTTTCTTCACAGGCATTAAAACAGAAAAAAGAAAAGAAAAGAAAGACCCAGGAAAAAAATGCCCAAACAAAAACATTCCCTAAACATATATTTAACTTTTCTTAAATGTTTCCTGGGTCTTATTAACCAGACGATAAATATTAGGGAGAAAAACCCAACAAAATGAAACAACATAGACGCATGCACATCCAGTGTCCCCCGAGCCACGCCCTGGGAATGGTCAGGCAGGGAGGAAGGGACAGTCTGAAAGGATGCTCATATTTTTTCTTTTCAGCTCTTTAGAGATGATCCCTTGTCTTCTGGCCCCCAGAGTTTCTGATGAGAAGCTAGCTTTCATTCTTAACATTGTTTCCTGGTTATAATGTCTTTTTAAAAAATAATTAATTAATTGTTTATTGGCTGTGTTGGGTCTTCGTTGCTGCACACAGGCTTTCTCTAGTTGCGGCAAGTGGGGTCTACTCTACATTGTGGTGCACGGGCTCCTCATTGTGGTGGTTTCTCCTGTTGCAGAGCACAGGCGCTAGGTGTGAGGGCTTCAGTAGTTGTGGCTTGCAAGCTCAATGGTTGTGGGGCACAGGCTTAGCTGCTGGGTGGCATGGGGGATCTTCCTGGAGCAGGGATCGAACCCGTGTCCCCTGCACTGGTAGGTGGATTCTTAACCACTGTGCCACCAGGGAAGTCCCTGTAATGTATTTTTTCTTTGGTGGCTTTCAAGATTCTTTCTTTATACCTGGTTTCCAGCAGTCTCTGATATGCCTAGGTGTGGTTTCGTTGGACGGTCTATTCTGCTTCAGGTTTGATCTGTAGCAATGATTTTCACCAAACTTACCAAATTTTCAGCCATTATTTTTTCAAATATTTTTTCTCCCTCATTCTCTCTCCTGTACTTCTAATTACACATATCTCCCAACCTTAATGCTCCAGAAATCACAGACGCTTTATTCATTTTTTTTGCAATATATTTTTTCTTTTCTTCATATAAAATGCTATTGATCTAATTTTAAGTTTATGGACCTTTCTTCACTCTGTCCAAATCTGTTGTCAAGTCCATTTAGTACAATTTTCATTTCAGATACACTTTTGGGTTCTAGAATTTGATTAAAATTTTTTTCTGTTTCTCATGTCAGATTCTCCACTTCTAAATGCATTGTGACTATCTTTTCCTTTAAGTCTTTGGTCAAAATTATAAACATTGCGTTAAAGTCACTGTCTGCTGATCCTAACATCTGAGTCATACTGGGGTCAATTGCTTTTGATTGTTTTATCATTTGACTAAGATAGTATTTTCTGTTTCTTTTCATGTCCTGAAATTTTTAAATTGGATACTAGGCATTGTGCTTTAAACATGATAGAGCTTGGATTTTATCTTCCTTTGAAGATTATAGCCTTTTTAAATTTTAATTTACTATTACTTTTTTAAGCAGGCAGCTACCTTGACAGGATGCAAGCTCTAACCTGCACTTCTCTTGTGGCAGTGGTGCTGAAGCACTCGCTCTGCACGCTCCACACACAACCATTCCTGGTTGGCCAAGAATAAGAGATACGTACACACGCAGACTCTGGGGTTCCCCGTCTGTGGCTTCTCTACTCCTGGATTTCTCCTCCATCTCTGGCCACCCTGGCAGCCCCAGCTGTGTCTTCTGATGCCTCAAAGAAACAGGACGATGGGCGTCTGCTTGAGTTCTCGTCTCCCCAGGTCCTGCAGCCTGGAGGTTGCCCTTGGGGGAAAACTACAAACCTCAGCTCCCATGCTGTTTCCTTCTTTCAGGGGTTGGACTCCTCCAGATTCTGCCTGATTTTGGCTGCTCTAGTGCATCCAAATAGTCTTCTGTTTGTTTTTGCTGTGCCGCCCAGCTTGAGGGATCTTAGTTCCCCGACTGGGGATTGAACCTGGGGCCCCAGCAATGAGAGCGCAGGGTCCTAACCACTGGACAACCAGGGAATTCCTGAAATAGTATTTTTTTGAAATGATTTTGTTAAGAGTTTATCATTGATCTCTTCCCGAGAGTGAGTTCAGTACAGCAGCTCCACCCTTACAGGGACGGGAACAGTCTCGGTGCCTTTTATCCCCTAATCTTTATACAGTGAACATCCTCCTTCGTCCAAAGGAATAAGAAAACCGTGGAGTAGAGAAGATCCTTATGCATAGGGACGTCTAGGAGATGTGTACGTTTCTGTGTGTAGGGGACGTAGGGGAGGCAGGGAGAATGTCATCTAAGCAGATGGCTGGATCCACTCCTATGTGAACATTTCCTAAGCACCTGTAGGGGCAGGGAGTTGAGGTAAACACTGGGGACCCTTCGGGACAGAGACCACACCATCTATACCTCTGTGACTCACCAGGGCCAACAAAGCACCTTGCACGAAATCAAAGGTCAACAGATATTGACTTGACTTGAATTCTTGCTCTCAAAGAGTTTATAACATGCTCTTAAAACAACAACAACGAAACCCCATTTTACCCAGAAACGAAGCAACCTATGGAAAATGATTCACCCCCATTTGAAAATAGCTACGTGGCAGAGAGGTAGATTAAAAACTTTACATCTAATCTTATGTCTGCCTCTAACAGGCTGTGTGATATTGGGTAAGCTCCCCCCACGATTTGGTGTCGGTTTCCTTATCTTCAGACAGGCAAGGGTCCTGCCGTGGGACCCAGCTCCCTTTCTGTGGTTACGAGCTCCAGCTTGCGGGGAGCTTGAGTTTGCTTTGGTTCACAGAGAGCAAAGGGGTCTTGCTGGCACCTCTGCCTGGGGCCCTGGATCGGAGCTCAGAGCTGCAGTCAGCACCCTCTCACTCAAGGTCCCGACAGGAGATCTCCGAGGGGTCAGCTGTGCTCAGCCTGGGCTTGAGATCCCTGGGGAAGGGAGCCGAGGGTCCCTTCTCTGATGCAGCGTTTCAAGGAGAGACAGCCGATTGCCACGCAAGAGTGATGAGGGGTCGGGCACCTGTTTGACCTTGAGTCTAACCTCCTAGTTGCCGCAGGGCTCAAGGTCGGGCAGCTGCATTCCTGACCTAGTGATGGAGGAAAGGGAACAGTCACTAAGCGTGCTCCCCTGCGCGGCGTCGGGGACGGACACACAGGACGGGTGTGAGTCAAAGCTGGACAGAATCACAGCGCCATCACGAGCCACACCTGCCGCCTGCAGGCCTCCCGTCGCATGTAAGGGCACCTGCGTGCGTCTCGCTCTTCAGGCCAGACACGCTGCAGCCCCAGCACACGGCCCCCTCACACCCCACGCTGTCTGCAGCAAGAAGTCCCAGCCCCGCCCAGCTGACCTCCAGGGCCCGGGCCTGGCCTGTGCTTCCAGGGCCCAAGTCGGCCTTCTCACAATACTAGTGGTTTAATTGCTCTTTGTTTTTAACCAATGGAAAAAAAAAAGGCACTTCAGCCGTCCACTAATTCAACGGACCAGATAAATCCCCAAGGTCATGGCTTCAGGTCAGACCAGGTCCAGCTCTGCAATTTTCCGGTTTTGTGAACTTAGGCAAATTCCTCCTTCATAAAGCCCAACATGGCAGCCCTTCCCCATCCACCCATCCCAGCTGGCTTAGGCCCAAGGGTCTCCTGAGACGCCTCCAGCACTGCTTCTCTTCTGTCTGCGAATCTCCTCTCCCTCCCACAGAAACGCAAGGGCCCGCGATGCTTGTCACGTCGTGGTCGCCTGGGATGAAGTTCCTCAGACTCTGTGTCCGTGGTCTCTGTGGGCAGCGTCTCTCCGTTTCGCGAGGAGCGAGTCAGCGGGCTGGAGGGTATCTGCTCTCAGCCTCTCCTCTCTCCCTCAAGCTGGCCAACTCCGTGAAGACAAGGGCCGCTTAGTTACCGGGAAGCCACCGCGGTTCTTAGGCCGCCCAGGAGAGACGTTGCCACTGAAAGTGGTGCCTCTGAACTGGCCACGTGTTGTAGTTACTGCGACATTTGCTGCTTTTTCAAAACAGAACTTTGAAACGAAGTTTGAAAAGTCCTACTGACGTTCGATTAGAAAACTGTCATCTCAGCCACACGTCTCTTTGGTCATTAGGAAGGCAGTGAATTGGGTGGTGTAAAGGGACCTTGTTTGAGCGAGCTGGTTTATAAGCTGCTCCCCAGGGTCTGGAAACAGCTGCTGGTGGACCCTGGAGCGCTTCCCGTTTGGACACAGGATGTACCCGGGAGTGGGAATAAGGCCAAGGGGGGGTGGGGGCGGGGCTCTGAGGGGGGGAGGGGGACAGCCCACAGGACGCAGTTTTGGGGGTTTTGATAAAAGGCGTATCTGCTTCATCAACCTCCTGCCCCAGCCTTCTGCTCATCCTGGGACTCGAGACTTAAGTGTCATCAGGGTTGGGGCAACGCGCTGCCTTGGAGGGGCGACACACCAGGGCGGTGGTGTGGGGCCAGGCCGGGTACCACTCTGGGCAAGGAGGGAGCTCCAGCCCCGCCACGCAGGAGCCCGGACAAAGCCCGGACACCAGGTCATCTCTCAAGGCTGCAGCGCGCGTCAAGGTGGGACCAGGGTCTGAAGCCAGCCCAGGCTTCAGCCTCAGGCTCCCTTCCCTTCTCTGTGCCCCGCCCGGGCCGGGCGGGCAGGGAGGAGGAGGGGTCCTCGGCCCCCGTGGTCCCCTGCCCGGGAAGGAACCACCCTATGATGAGCCGTGAGCGAAGGCGGTGATGGCGGAGGTAGGACGCTCTCGCCCAGGCAGTGGGGGGGTCCCTTGCTGGGCACTCCGTGCTGTCCCACAATTTCCTGAGACACGGAATCCAGACAACGGGGCGGGCAGCAGGGCAGGACACCAGGAAGTAAAGCCCTCTTCCTCCACCTCGTCACGGCGGCTTCCATCTCCATTTACGGTGCGAGGTCCTGGCTGGGCTCAGAACTGGTATTCCTGCCTTTAATCCATTAGCTACCCTAGGAGGCAGGTTTTCTGTCCCTAAACTGAACCTCTAACCCGAATCCTAATCCCTGACCCCTAACCCTAACCCCTGACCCCTAACTCCTACCCCCAACCCTAGCCCTAACCCCGAGCCCCTAACCTGATCCTAAGTGAGGCTCTGCAGGGGGATGAGTGGGGACTCTGAGGACGCGCCTTCGTCCCTGTTGGCACTGGGCCGGCACCACTACGGGGTCCTGGCGACAGGGGGACGCCTGGGGAAGCCTCGGCTCAGGCTGAGAGAGGCAGACCCGAGACGGCTCCCAGGGGAGCGACTTCTCCACTCCTCACAGGAGGTTCCCATCAGTCTCTGTCGGGTCTGGGAACGCAAGGTCCTCCAGCAGCGGTTCACGTCCAGGCCCTGCGTTCGAATCATCCAGGCCGGTCTCTCATTCGCAGGCCCCAGTCCCGGCCCCGAGCGTCGTATCGAGTTGGTCTGGCCGGCCAATGGGCCTAGGTGTGTCTTAAAAGCTTCTCAGGGGCTTCCAGTGTGAGGCCCCGGTGAGGAGCACCGGCCGCTCTCTCCGGGCTAGAGGAAAGGTGCCCAGCAGGCAGGCCTGAGCTCCAGCCCCTCTTCTACCACCAGGGTCGTTTCTGCTTGGGACACAGCCTGGCGGCCACATCTCTCCATCCATGAAGAAGAGCCTCCGGAAGGGCTGTGAGGATTCAGGAAGAAAAGCCTGTCAGAGAGGCTGGCCCTCGGACACAGACGATTTCCTGTGAGGTGGGCCCACGTGTGAACGTTTCCGGCTCAGAGCCGGCCCGGGTTATGCGGGTCCCGGGTAAGCCCGCCCTCTCCAGGAACTGCTCGCGCCCCCTTTTTCCAACCTACGTGCAAACGACGGAAGAGAGGAGCACTTCCGGCCTGTTCTGAAGTGCCGGCCTCCTGAGGACTCCTGAGGGTCCAGGAGCTGCTGGCCTCTGAGATGTTTTTTTGCATATCATGCTATTGCGGAACCTTTTATTTCAAGCAAGAAAGGAGATGTGACATTTTGCATCTGTCTTCAGCGCAGGGAGACCCAACCTTGGGAAACAGGAGGCTCTGCTTCTTTGCTTCTCAAGGGGCCCCTCGGGCTGGCCCGGAACCGGCAACCCTCCACTCTTGTCCCTCAGCTGCGTCCCGTCCTCTCCAAATGGAAACTCCGAGACTCCGGCAACGGGAAAGCAGATCCTTAAGCGTCAGAGTCTTTCTGAAGGCGTCCAGGTTTCAGCCTGTCCCCACCTGAGACTCTCTGGCTGGACATCAAGGACCTGTCTGGTCACTTCACACCTTCTCCTCCTCTTGCCCAAGTATAGCTACTTACCTGCATCCTGAGATTCTGTCCCAGCATCTTGCAGTTACAAAGGACACACAGATACCGAGCACGGGCTTGCACGGTGCAATCTCATTCTCCCCCTGCTTCCCTGACACCACTGCTCAGAGACTTGCAGGAATGAGGACACCCGCTAGCTCCCCGGGGACAGGGACGGGAAGGTTGACCTCAGATGGCTCCCACGCAAATGACAGGAAAGAGACGAGATTCCGGAGAGAAAGGGTTTCCTCATTTGATTTTAGCAACAGCTGAGGCTGGAAGGCAGAAGCTTCCTCATGGACCCTTTGCCCACCGCCCAGAAGAGCATCTTCCTGGAGAAGAGAGAGGAGACCGAGGGCCCAGGCATGGATGGGGACAGCTTGAGACCAGAGAGCACGTGCAGGTGAAGCCAGGAGTCCCCTCTCCCAGCTCCCTCCCCATTTCTCACACTCTTGCCCAAGAGCAGACTCTTGTATGCAACCCGCTTGGGCAAGCTCTCTCCTATGAAATGTCTTATCAGATGGTTTCATGAAGCTTTGATGCCTTGCAGCACATTTTCAAACACACACTGTTCCCAGGGAGACTAAGGGTTAGACTTCTCAGCCTTTCTAGATCACGAGACACACAAAGTACTGAAGAAACTAGTAGATGGACATTGGCCAAGCATGACCACTGTCAAAAAAAATAAATAAATAAAAGCTTGGTTCATCTCAGCCCAAAGCTAAATTAGTCTAATGCTCCCAGTGTGCTGTGGATTGGAGAGGGGGGCTGAGAAGAACAAACAAGAGGGGGGAAAGTGTGGACTCTGAAACCAAAAACTTGGGTTCTGGACCTAATCTGGTCACTTGGTAGCTGATCTCTGATCTCAGAACAATCACTTTCGATCTCAGAAAAATCAATCAAACTAAACACAAAATCACAAATCTTCCTTTTCGAGGGCTTTTCTTCATGGGCGGAGTTGCTTGAGTTTTCTTAAAATGTGAGTCCAATGATGTTGGACAGAAAAAGGCATCTTTGTGTCAACATTTTTCACTGCTCCAAGGGCCCTGGGACTGTGTTCAAGGTTTGGGTCCTCCCTGGAGAACAGTGACTGTGGGTGTGAAACCCGCCACGGGGCAACTGCTGGGGGAGGCAGAGTCCGTGCTCCCTTTCATCAGCTTGTCTGTGGAATTCTTTGATGCTTCTGAATAGGTTGTTAAAGCGCGCTCCAAGTTCATTTCCAGAAGTGATGAACCCTGCTTTGGTGGTGCTGAAAAGGCCTTCCTATTCTCATGTGTTCAGGAGAGAAGTGGTTCTTTTGCTTGATCCAGAGGCATATGGACTCATCGCCTCTGACTAGGCTTCCATTAGGTCATCAGATTTCTTCCTACTTCATAGATGAGCCTATCACATTCTCTTATAGCCGAGGAATTGGCTCTGCTGTGTCCTTCAAAACTGTGCTTACAATGAAGCAAGATGTCTTCCTTTTGTTGAAATGCTTTATTTCCAAATGGGCTTTCGTTCGTCAGTTCCAGAATCCACCCATCACATTTACTTTTCTTAGAAACCGTGAAGCATGGACACATTTTAGTGCTTGACGAATTTTTTAAAATGAAGTCTTGCAGAAAAGATCTACTTTTTCTGCGTTGCAAATGGAGTCAGAGGAACCGCTGGCAACCCTGACCTTGAATGGGTAGACGGCACATCCGGTTGGTTCAGGCCACTGTCAGTCTGAGTTTTCACGGCTAGTGGTCTTCATCGGGTTAAGAGACGACGTTACAGCAGGGATGGTACCCAGACAGGCTGCTGTGTGTGAAGGGTTGTTCGCAGCAGCTGCAGGTGGCATGTCTCTTTTGAGATGGCCCAAGTGACTTCTGCAATGTGACTTCTGTATCCTACTAGCACCACTAGTTTGAGAGTCCTGCAGTCGTGTTTTCTGGTCTGTTTATCTTGATGGTGAACCTAAGTTACAGTGGCTAGCCTAAAGGCCATTCTGACCCGCGAAAGAAACTGAATTTGTCCATCAATACAAGTTTGTCTTATAAAGTATCGTGAACGATACTTGCAACAATAAAACAGTTAATAGCTTGTCTGAAGACACGGTAGAATTATACTTTCTCTTCTCTGCGGTCAGAAGGCATAATGGAAAATTCAACTACCCTCAGAGGCACAATCGCAGGTAAAACCATTACGGCCAAGTAGGCATTAGAGTATAAAATCTAACTCTATAAAATGGAATTATTTGCACGGGATTACAGTGCAGCTAATCTGAAATCAGACTCTACTTATATTTGGCCCAAAGACTCCTATCAGATGAAGAGAAATTACACACATTTCTGGGAACAGAGCACGTCCTGTCCAGCAGGAGAATGTTAAGTATTCGAAATCAAGCTCCTGAAGACCCGCAGCGCTTCTCAGTTTGCTTTCAGCTGGTGCCACCTGGCAGAAGAGTGGCACCACCTCTAAGACACCAGCAGCAGGAGAAGCTCAGGTCGCCGTCTACAAGGCTCCCTCTCACTGTCCTCACGGTGCTTTCTGAGAGCCACACGCTGACCTGCTTGAAAGTTGCGACTGGGTCTCGACCTCTGCTTCTCTTGCAGCTGGGAGAAGCATCTTCTATGACTGGAAGAGAGACCCAGAGCCGGGCTGGAGGTGGCACATTTAGCTCCTCCAGGCGTTCCCAGGGGGGCCCCCACCTCTGCACACGGGAAGCCACAGCCTGGCCACTGGGGTTGACGGGATTCTCCCAACCGCTCAAGGGCACCCGGAGAGTTGGGCTCCCTGTGTCACTTCTTGGGAGGACAGTCAGCAAACCTCAAGCCTCCAAAACCCCGTGGAAATCATAAAGTGACCAAACGTCCTGTTCTCTAGTTTCCTTAGTAGAAAAAAGCCCCTTCCCTCCTTCCCTCTAAAACGAAACCATAATCTATTTTGACAGAATTATAATGCCTCTTTCTAAATCCCTACTTAGAAATTTTGGTGTTGGCAGGAAGGAAATTTTGGTGCCAAACTACGAAAAAAAAAAAAAAATAAGGAAAGGCAGACTTTTATGGTTTCTAGACATTGCTCTAAACAAATTTACAAATTTTATTAAAGAAACTTAGAAATTTTAATAAGTTTAAAACAACTTTCTAAAAAGTTGCTTCATCTCCTGGGGTTCAATACCAAAGCCTGTACGTTGTCTTTACTTCGCTCTGTTTTTAATGCAACCTCCTTAACCCCCCGCCCCCCAACAAAGTATTCATAATCATTCAGCAGGTTTTCTTAACTACTGTTTGTTTTTTGGGGGGCTGGACATTAAAAGCGTAATTTTGTGAACAAGTATACTCGTTAAGGTTAAGTTCTACCTAAGCCGCAAGTTCAAGTTGACTTCTTGTTGGTGGTTGTTATAAAAATAAAAATCCTTAAAAACTACCAATAAATTGTACCAGTAAGGATCAGGAACAAAACTATTTGAAAGTAGAGGAATCTCCCTTGAGCGTGATCGATTTTATTACTATGATTTCTCTCAAGGGTTAGTTTGCAAAACGGCTAATTTCATTTAACGAGTCTGCAAAATTCACGCATCAGTGCAGGTTGTATGATGAGAGAAGAGCTGAACTCTTACAAACGTTTCCCTGAACTGTCACAGATAATCCTGGTGCCCCGCCACCGCCAGGCCTGACCCGTGCAGGGCTTGTGGG
This sequence comes from Hippopotamus amphibius kiboko, assembly GCF_030028045.1. Lineage (NCBI taxonomy): Eukaryota > Metazoa > Chordata > Mammalia > Artiodactyla > Hippopotamidae > Hippopotamus > Hippopotamus amphibius. The sequence continues at coordinate 63,257,537 of NC_080202.1, forward strand.
CTCCGTGTCCGGTGGAGCCACGGCCAACTGCAAACTTCTCTAGAACTCGGAAAGGAAAGGCTGCCTCCACCCCCGGGGAGCTCGCGGAACTCGGTACCGTCTCTCCATGGCTCCTCTCAGGACTGCAGATGTCTGGCCGCCTCGCTACCCTTCAGTTTGGACCCTCAAGGCGCTACTTCCTGCACCTCCTGACCTGCTCCTCAGGGCAAACTCGGCGGGTTTTCTTCGTCCTCCCAGCAGCGTCCTGCATCTCACTGCGCAACCAGCCCTCTCCTTCCTCCTGCTTCTCTTTTATGAACGCTTCTTTCAGCTTCCAGAATGGTGCACCCCCTTCAGGCCCCCCATCCCTTTCCCTCTCCCTGCCATTTCTCCCAAGCCTTTCCCATCAGCTCTCCCAGCAGCGACTCACCCACGCGTCCCTGATGCACAAGTCTCTGGGCGCTGACCCGGGCTTCCAGTTACCTGGGGAGGCTCCGTCTGTCTGGCCCAAGGGCACCCTCCTCCCCCGGCCTGCGCCCACATCTTCTGGGGCTGGAAACCTCGGCCCTGTTTTCTCCTTTCTCTTTCATGATCATCTCGTTCACGCAGGTGCCATGGTAGCTCCTGCGTCTCTGACGTACTTTCCACTCATGGAGAGATGCTCCTCCCCCGGGGATTTGGTCCAGAGGGTGGTCTGCACGCGACTCCTGACTTCCCTCTGCTTCCAGCCTCTTGTCTCCTCTAATCTACACTGCCTCCCCCATCCCCACTACTGCTGGACAGATGGTCATCCAGCAGTTGCTGCCTGCTCACAGCTCTTTCCTCGTTCCCTGTTGCTTATAAAATAAAGTCCAAACCTCTCCTCACCCATGGAGGCAATGCTAGACAAATACAAGTAGAAGAAGCAAAACTGAGCAAATCAGGGAGACACGAGTTCCAGTTTCTGCCTTCATTACACATTAGAAACATGGCCTTGGGCAAATTTCCAAACTCCTCTTTCCTTCAGTTTCCCAAGTATAAATAATACTTCGCTCGCAAAATCATCGAGGACTTTCAGAAAATAAGGAGAACCTTCATTTACGGAACGTCACTGCATGGTAGACGTTTAAAATGTATTATTTAGGGCTTCCTAGGTGGTGCAGTGGTTAAGAACCTGCCTGCCAGTGCAGGGTACATGGGTCTGATCCCTGTTCCAAGAAGATCCCACATGCCGCGGAGCTTAGAACTAAGCCTGTGTGCCACAAAAGAAATAAAATAAAATAAAATGTATTATTTAATCTTCATAACTGTGTTCTATCATTTCCTTCATTTTTTTGGCCTCGTCACGTGGCCCAGGGATGGAATCCACGGCCCAGCCCTGGAAGTGTGGAGCCCCTGCCACTGGACCACCAGAGAGGTCCTCCTCCAGTTTTTAAGATGAAGAGACAGACTCAGAGAGGCCAAGCCGCTTGCCCAATTGCAGAGCCTCTGCCTCTGAAGCCCTTGAGCACATGTGCTGAGGCCTGGCCAGCCCCGGGGGTGTCAGCTCCCTTTACGCCTGCAGTCTGATCCAGTGCACCGTCTCTCACGACTCTTCTCCCACCCCCCCCCACCCCCCCCCCCCCCCCCGTTCGCTGGGATCTAGATCATCCAGTGACCCCACCGAGCGTCCTTCCCCACATCTCAACCGACTGAAATCCGACACTTACTCCCAGGCCCAGCTTACATGTCACCTTCTCCTACGGGACTTGATTTCAAAACGTCACTACTTCCTTGCATTCCCATGGTGCCTGGCATTTCCCTTATGCAAAGATCACGTTCTCTTCTGCGGTCTCTTCTTTCTTCTACGTGTTTTATCATCGCTTGTGGACAACAAGCTTGTCCTAGGCTGGGGCAAGTCCTGTTCACTGGTGTACGTCGGGGAGTCCCAGCTCCGCCCCTGGGACAGAGGAGGCCCTCAACAAGGGTCTGCAGGAGATTTCAGCTTTGGAGCAAAGGGGAGAGCTGAGCTCACTTGACAGTTTGCAGGACGTGAAAATGTGCTTATATGTCAGATGTGACATCACAGAGAGAAGGGAACACAGTGTGAGATGGGGCCGATTCACCTTTCTCCTCCACCGAGAAAAAGGCGGAGAGAGTGAACTCTACATGGTTTTAGGTAAAACACCTCATAGCAGGGGCAGTAGGCGGTCTATGCAGATTTGCTATCTTAATTAGCCAATTAAAAAATTCTGCAAGAAAAATGCTACAGAAAAGAATCTGAAGAAGAATATATATATATACATATATATATAACTAAATCTCTTTGCTGAACACCTGAAACTATACTTCAATAAAAAAAAAGAAAAGAAAAAAGTATAAATGAAGAAAAATACTATAAGAAAAACAATGCATGGCTAGGCCTTTGGAGGCATTTGGATTTACGACTCCCCCCCACACACACTCCAAATAAGATTGCATAAAGCATTTTAAAAGAAAAAAAATTCCCTTAATCCTACTTGTATTCTAGCAGCTTCCAAATGCACATGCCCAAATGCATCAGCAAAAAAGCAGAAGAGAATCAGATAACACGAGTGGGAACGCGGTCGCAGACAGGCTGCTGACGTGGGCAGAGCGTGGCTCCAGCGAGAAGCCGGCTCCAGACCCTCCCCTGCGGGCAGGAGCCGGGGCGGTGCCCGGCTGGGACGCGTGTTTTTATTACCGGCGACACGTCGGGGGGCGGCGGTCAGTCCTGTGCGTGGATGCCACGCGGGCCCGAGACCCGGGGATGCCACGCGGGCCGAGACCCGGGGATGCCACGCAGGCTCCAGACCCGCGACGTGCGGAGGGAGCCCGCCGGGGCGGGAGCCGCACACAACCTGCGGCGCGGCGACGAGACGCCTCAGTTGATGTCGGGATGCTTCTGCGAAAGATGCGGGCCTCTCAGGGCCTCTGCCCGCCCATGAGGAAAGCGCTGCCCCTTCCGCAGGCATCGGCGTCTCCTCCCGGGTCCTGCTCCGCCGTGGACGGTCCGGCCCCGCGTGTGGAAGGAGCGAAGGCCCTGCGCACCAGCCGTCCGGAGTTTTTTCAAAGCCCGCGCCGCTCGCCGGGTGGGGAAGCGGGCGGCGGCCGGCCGCGGTCAGCGGGCTCCGGAGGGCCGGGCGGCGGGCCGGCGGCCCCGCTCCTGTCCCCGGGGGCCGGGCTGCACGGACACCCTGCGCCCCCGCCCGCAGGTGCAGGCCGAGCGGAGCCGGGACGGGCGGGCGACGGGCGGGGACCCGGCCCCCTCGTCTGCCCGGACCCGTGCTCCGCTCAGCGGCGCGGTGTGTGAGTCCCCCGTCGCCCAGGACATGCCCCTGCACAGGCTCCCCACGTCCACATCCGGCCACGTGCCGCCGCCGCCACGACAGAAGGAAGCAGGCTAAGCGCAGGGCGTGGGTCCTGGCGAGCTTGGTAGCAACACGCTCGCCGAGATGATTCCCGCAGGCCACGCGGACCCGCCTCGCGCAGGGAGGAGCCGCAAGAGCCACGCACCTCTGGTCACCACCGCCCTCCTGCGGGTCCCAGAGGGGACACGGCCTCACTGGACGTCCCCGAGCAGGGAGCCTTTCCAGCCCCGCACTCAGCCTGCGGCGGTACAGATGCAACACAGCCTGATGGAATTTCTGAACAGCAAGGAACCTTTAAGTGATCACGGAGATCTGGATTTTTCTAATCAACATTCACGGAACTGTAAACAGTAAAGTATGCTGACCACAGGAGAGCGATTCCACGGACCCAGTCGTTTTAGGAGATTCCAGGGGAAAGACGTAGGTAGGTTTCTTTACCCAAGAGATGGTCCCGGGATCGCTGATATTGCTGGGCCCCGGGCCTCTGTGGCTGGTGGCTGCCGTGGCTGGTGGCTGCCGTGGCTGGTCTCTCGAAGGGCTTGCCCCACGGGCTCTCACAGCAGCCATGGGGGTGAACCATCATGGGCCGGGCCCAGGGAGCCTCCCACGGCCGGAGCCCAGCCCACACCTGATGGCACCTGCATGAGACCCACGTGAGAACAGCCAGGTGGAGCCCGGTCGGCCCTCGGCAGCCGGAGAGATGACAAAAAGCCGCAGTCTTGAGCCGCTGGGTTCGGGCTGGTTCCTGTGCCGTCTGGCACGCAGCAGGCGTCAGTAACTGTTTGTTAGATGGACGAACGAAGGGCCAGGGACATAACACGAGCCTTGCAGAGGGGCCGTAGCGTGACGTTTCCTAAACGTGACGTCTGAATACCTGAAGACAAGTCGTCCGGACCAGCATTGACGGGATGCTAGTTGGAGAAACACTGGATTAGAGACTGAAATGGCGCAGGTTAGGAAATATGGGTCTGGTTGTACCCCTGAGGCTCCAGATCAGGACAGGGAGGCCCGAGTTGGTGGTGGGAACTGCCTACGGAAACACGGCTGATCTGCAGACGCCACCTATGAGCTAGTTTCCCTTTCTGGCTGAGGTGGAGGAGTGCGCCCAGGACGGTTTCCCTCACATGAGCCCGTTTTAGCTAATTCCCTCTACCAGGCTTCGCACTAGGTATCCCTCTCGTCTGCTCCATGATAGGGTCTTTGTGTTCAACTAGCTATTTTCCATAACACCTCACTTAGACGGTAGACTCCCAAAGAGGATACAAGAGTATTTATTAGCCTGAAGTCTAGACTAGGCTCAGTTCTAAAAACAGCAGACTCTATAGGAACATCTTGGGCCTTTGGTTTTGAAACATTTGCCTGGTGGAGCTCCTTGCTTAAAACTGAAATGCCTAGAAGAACGGATCTTCACCTGCAGCAGATACTGGTGAGGGATCCAGATTGTAAAATTCCTTCAATCTTATGTTTCAAACTGCATTTTCCTTCCTCCATCGAGAGGTAAATAATGTGATCTGAAGTTTGGTTCAGTTCTTAAAACTATAGTGAAGAATTTTAACATAGGTCAAAATCTGGGCTCTTCAATTTTTACTTTTCAAATACTATCACAGCCTATGCCACTACTTCCTAATCAAGTCTCCAAATCCAAGAACCACTTCAATAGTTGAAAAAAAGTTTTATCTAATTATCTTCTTTTCCTACTTTGAATTGACCAACCATGTATCTTTTCCTGGTTTTATCAAAGACGCTGCCAGGGCAAAAGCACATCCAATTCTAAGTACGCTTTAGTTAGCAGACTTAAAATTGATCATGCATTCTAGTTTCAGTAACTTGCAATTTCTACACCCTTTGATAACCCACTTTAAAGAGCAAACTGTCTTTAATGACAAGGCTTAAAAGAGACGACCTTTCTGAACAAAATATGAAAGCTGAGAAGAGACAGTCCTTTTAAGGAAACTATGAATTAAAAGGACCTTGTGTTCTGAAACTTGCCTCCCACCATTTTTGATGTTTTACCTTTCCTTTTTACTCTTAGAGAGAAAGCTAAGACACCACTGCCTTCTGCAGATGGGCACACACTTCAATAAGAAAGCTGTTAATTGTTCATTCAGACTCACTTCTCCTCTCTGCACTTTCTCGGCCGACGCCTTCATGGGCTTGCTGGCCACACGGCCGTGTGCCTGCTTCCGCGGAAATCACTGCACATCCGCGACATCACAGGGGGAGGGTTGAAGGCCAGTGATTCCCCTTGAACCACAGTCCACTCTCTTGTACAAGCCGGGAAGCAAGTCCATCCCTTCTCCGTGCCTCCCTCTCTGTCCTCTTTGTCCTCCACCGTGCCCCTGGGTGGCTGCCCTCTGAGAAGCCAGTTGGCAACGTGGCCAAACCGGAGGTCAGAGCCCTGAAACCGCTCCCTGTTGGGTGAGGCGGAAACAGTGGATCAAATCACCCTGACACGCGGCCAAGACTGGTGCCAGCATGCCAGCTAGCCCTTCTGCCCACCCCTCACTGGGCAGACACGCACACCAAGGGCACCGGGACCCCCCGCCTTCTTCCTGCTCAGCCTGGTCAGCCACTGCCTGTCGACAATGGCGTGTTGAAATTGGAAAAGCGCGGGTGCTTGACTCAGGTGTAGAGCCAATAACAACTTCTGCAAACGTAACTGAATTAGGTGCTTGTGATGAACAGTTGATCTTCCGCCAGATAAAAGAGAGGATGGCATCTTAGATGATTTTATAATAAGGCACACCCTTTATAATTTATTTCCTGAGCACCTGCTTTCCTTCCCAGTAGCCACTTACATACTGAGTACTCAACTCAGTAAGGAATTTTCGACATGCCAAGTGCAATCTTTCTTTCTCTTCCTTTATGAGAGAACGTTCACGAAAGCACCAGTGTCGGCCACCTAACTCCCAACACGCGCAATCCAACCGACCTCTTTCAGCCCTTTTACTCCAGATGCATAAGACACGCTGCAGAGGAGAAACAGGATCTGGGTGAGGTCAGAGGGTCACCCATGTTTGTAATTTCATAACCCTTGAAATAAGGAAAAGAAAGAATAGCAGGCAACTTTCCAAAACACCTATTTACTCACGGAGAAGAAATATTCCCCAGGGGAGCCCGCCTCCAGCACACAACGCGATTCACAAGGTGTCTTCACTTCAAGCCTTTAGTAAGCTTCCTAATGAAACCTGCTGAGTGGCAACCTGTTTTCCACAGTCTGCACAGAAGGACTTAAAATTAATCACCAAGTTGCAATCATTCCCTTCCGAGTACTAAACCACAGTCTAAGTACCAGCTGTCTTCCCTTGTTAGGTAGTTTTAACAGCATCTGATACAATTTTGCTTCCCCCCCCCGCCCCCCGAACAGTCTTTAAGCCAGTGCTATCATTTATTTTACATGCAAGAAAAACCCTATCTTTCAAAGGACAGAGACTTATATTCCTGGAGGAGGTGTCAGGTGAGCCTCAGCAGGCAGTGTGGTGCCCAGGCCGAGACGACTCAGTGCAAGACTCTGAGGCTTCTCAGTGTCCGCAGGGCAGTGTCCTCGCTGACCCTGGCCTGGCCGTGGAAGTGGCTGGAAAACCCGCGACTTCCTTATCATGTCCACGTCTCGGTTACAGGACAAAAAAGGGTAATTACTCCTTGGGCAGCAAACAACAACGATGGGCGTGGGAAAGGGAAAAGAATTTGAGAAACTGTAAACAAACGCTCGCCCTGCCCTTCCACAGCAAGCCAGGTGGCCACAGCCCCGCCCGCGCTGCAGGCTGCCCGACGGTCTGGACGGGCCCGCGGCACGCAACCACCAGACGGCCGGAAGCGCACCACCATCCACGGCAGCTCAGAGGGCAGATGGGCGCTGACCGAGCGGCACGGAATTGCCTCCTAGCATCCGGGTGGGGATGGAGACACCCAGCCTTGGGAGCCAACACCTCACCCGCCCGCAGGGAACACGGGGCAGAGCAGTGCCCACCCTGCCGCCGAGCCGAGGGTCCTCCCAGCGCCTCTCGGCACGTTCAGGCCCCTCAAGGAGCTCAGCCGACACCGTCATTAAACCACAACCATAAAACCAGAGACCAAGCAAGGGACGGTAAAACCACAGCTGTACCCCACCTGCCTCTCGAGTCCAGACGAGACTGGAGGCCAACATGACAAGTACCTGGACTGATGTCAGATGACGCAGTGATTTTTATTCTAAATAAATGTGCTATTTATGGATTTGATCTTTGACATGACATGAGGTATTTTTCCCCGTAGCACAATTTGAGGTGGTCAGTATATTCTAGGGAAAAAATACCATGTCATGTTTACTTTAGCAAATGAGGTGCGATAAAAAGTAGAAATAAAACCGATAAGTACAAAATAATATTTTAATAATATATGAACATGAAAAAGACGACGATGTAAGCATGTTGAAAATTCTGATATGATGCTACAAACGTGATTTCTATCAGCCACAGCTGGTAAAATTCTACCCAAAGGCATTAACAAGGCATCGCAAGAACCATTTCTTCTCCCAATATAAGAAATTCGCAGTACACACTCAAATGCACACAAATATGGAAATCTGAAATAAAGGGATGTTAAAAAAAATAACGTAGGCAGACGCAAATAAAACCACCCCGCTGGTGTATGAGTGATGCATGTTTTTATGATCTTAATTACATTTAAGTATTAAGAAATGCCATTGATCTCACAGTTTATAACATCCAAATCTTCAAACCTGCTGGAAGAAATCCACAGCGCCGCCCAGACGGCCAGGTCCATCCCACTCTCCTGGGTTGCTCAGGTAAGTCTCCATGCGGTTACCTGAAATCAAAACCCCCAAAGTTACGGCTTCCTCTGGGTTTAACGGGCAGGTCCATAATAAAATATGTTCTAAATCGGGAGGAGATGGAGAGGTTACAAAGGATATTTGATATCAAAATTTCAGCATCTACACCTGTCAGGGATCAGGTCCTATCTGCACTGAGCAACAGAACCTTTTGAAAAGTGAATGAGTCACCAAGTTTTTACTTTTTTTAAAAGTAGAAGTATAGTTGATTTACAACATTGTGTTGGTTTCAGGTGTACAGCAAAGTGATTCAAATATATCTGTGTACATGTTTTTTCCATTCTTTTCCATTACAGGTTATTCCAAGATATTGAATACAGTCCCCTGTGCTATACAGTAGGTCCTTGTTGTTTATCTGTTTTATACATGGCAACGTGTCCACAAATGTTTCTACTTTTACTTCAGTGCCAACTAAGGGGTTCAGCCTTTCGCTGCACTACTCCTGTCCGTGCAGGTCAGCGTGGTCTAGGTCAGCGACTCTCTGGGAGCCTTCGACCAGAAGGGTCTCCTGCATCCCCGAGTCGTACGCTCTGGGGCAGTGTGGCAACACCACGGAGCCGTTGGTCTGTTCGGGGCTGGGAAGGTGTGGGCTCACACTGAGGACTGCGTCACCTCACGTCTGAAGAGGAAGACAGTGTCCCCTTGACCCTGCAGCTGGGCTTCAAGACCACGTCCGGTCGGGACTCTGCAGGTGAGCCCGGTCTTGCCAGGCACCGGCCGGCCCTGTCTCGTTTGGACGGTGCTCATGAAGCAGAGAGGCTCCTCCGAGACGGGCTCTTTACGGAAAATGTCTTTTTTTCAAAATTGATATGTTTATGCATTTTAATGAAGATTTTAATGCCCCACCAGGAGACTCACAGGTGCAGACAGTACAAACTAATCAGGAGATGTTCTGGCCTTGGCTGTACCTTCTGCACTGGTAGGTCGTCAGCTCCTCTTGAAGGATGGACGCCCTCTTTTGCAGAAAGTTAACCTAGAAAAAGAGGTCTCGTGAGAAGAGGCGAAGGTGGCCTACCTGGCGACACTGCAGACACAGCATGGTCGGGTTTTATTTAAATCCCGACGCCTCTGGATAAAACGCAGAGGACGTGTTGAAAGCTCACACTGTGCTTTTATGTTGGGTCACGTCCCGTGCCCACTGGAACTCCATCAGGTTACAGAACCGAGTTCAAAGCCTGCACTGTGCAGCTGTTTGGACCTGGCCCTGGCCCGTCTTGGAGGCTTCACCTCTTCTCTTCCACCGTCACCACCTTCCACCCCACGTCCTCCCGACTCTGCAGCCCTTTCGCACAGGCCACCTGTCCTCGTCTCTCTTTGGAATGCTTGGCTCACCACCTCCTATGCACTGTCTACTGCTGGGCTCGAGGTCGCCTCCCCCACTGAAGTCTCCCCCCAGCCCTGTCCCCTCCTGCCCCCGGCAGCAGGCGGCCCCTCCTCTGTGTTCTCCTGCTCCGTTATTAGCACTTTTCCAGCTGCCTGGTGGTGACTGTTTTCACATCTCTCCCTCACATCCAAGAGCTCTTCCGGGACAGGGATAACGTTCGAGCATCTCTGTAACCCAGGGGTTCCCAACCCCCGGCGTCTAATGCCTGATGAATCACCCTGAAATCATCCCCTGCCCCATCCCCAGTCCCTGGAAAAATGGTCTTCCACGAAAACGGTCCCTGGTGCTGTAACCCAGTTTCTTTGTCAGGGCTGGGCATGTAGCTGGCATTCCCTAGCTGTTTAGGGAATGAACGAGTGAGTGGAAAGAAAATGACTGCCTATGGGAAACCTTAACCTTTCCTGGGATTCCCTGAGGTTGGAGAGACAGTGTGTTGTCGCGGAAAGAGCCTGGGCTTTGTCTGGACTTAGGGCAACTGGGCTCAGCTCCTGGCTTGGCCTCCGCGGCCCCAGGGCAGTTCCTTCTGCGCTTGATGCCTCATCTGTGAAATGTGGTGAACGACAGCCGCTTCCCAAGGTCGTGAGGGTGACAGGAAGTGACCAATAGACACTGTCTAGGACAGGGATCCTGCAGGTAGCAGCCCGTGTCCCCGACCCGGAGGGCTGTCAAGTATATTCTCTTCACTCGGACCTTTGCAGCATGGTTGGATTAGTCTGAAGCATACGTTCTGTACTGTTAAAGATACCTATGTCAGGTATAAATTCAAAAGCGCTTGAAATGACCAAATAGAAATGGTTTTTTGATAACTTACACTATGGCTTCATGTAATCAAGTCAGTGGTATTTGATCACTTTGGAACTGTTTACTCTTGCCTCTTTGGTCTGAGCTGAAACCATGGCAACAGGGGATTCTGAAGCATAGCGATGCAAGAGGACAGCGGGCAGAACAGGACGTGCGCTTGGAGAGAGGGGAGCGTGGTTCTTCTAAATGGGCACACACCGCAGTGGCCCGCCGCTTTCCTTATCTGCCGTATCACCCTGGCCTCAATTTTATCCAATTGCTCCAGTGGCCCACAAGACAATTGAGGATTTTGACAGATGCGAGGACTGCGCGGATTCCACTTCCCTGCCCCCATGGTGCTTTGCAATCGGAATTCCAACCATTTTCAAAAACACAGGCACCTGTGCTTTCAGACGAAACGCGCTGGTCCACGGCCTGCGCCGCCTCCGCGCAGCTGCGGGCTCGGAGGCCCTCGCGCAGCTGGCAGCGCGCTTTCTGGGTCAACATGGAGTTCCAGGAGGCCAAGGCGGCTTCTGTTACAGTGAAATGATCTGAATGATAACAGAAGCCCTGCAGGTGGATATCAGATTTCTTTCTTTCCTTTCTTTTTTTCTTAAAAAAAACCTCCTTTGAAGGTGCTAGGTCCTACACCACTGACCCTAAGGAAGCTCTCCTACAAAGTTAATGGGTAAACCACACCTCGAGGAGAGCTTTCCACGTAAATAACGATGACTTAACCCTTTCTAAGTTAACACACATCTGTCGTACTTATTTTCCTAGGGAGGAGTGGGGACAGCCAAACTTCTTAGCCTGTAGAAGCAATAGCTAACAGCGGCATAAGGACCGACGCATGAACTTCCCATTTTCAGGTAAGAGATTTTTACTGAGGGGGACGGAACAGGCACAGCCGACATCTGCTCCACGTGTCTGTCCCACACACTGTGAACAGCTGCCGTGAATCCCATCCAGCCACACCGTCCTCTTTATGCGTAAATAAATGCACTGAGCACCTCCTCTGCGACAGGCCTTGTTCTTGGCACAGAGAGCAAAGACATCTTGCCCTCGCAGAGCTTTTCCAGGAAAAAAGTATGTTTTAAATTTTTAAGTGTATTAGAAATGGGAATATGTGAACTCTTTCTCATGTTAAGATTCATTTTTTAAAAAGCTATCAATCTATAAAACTAATACTATATAAAATATATACAGCAATATACAAAGCTTGTTTTAGAGAAAACCTATGTAGGAAGTTTTTAATTAGTATGTAAACTGAAGTCAGTTTTCTCTCTCATAAGCTGCTATACCAAGAACAACACATTTCAGCAGAAATATCAGTATTTAACCAACTGTTTGAATATCGGGTCACTGTCCTGCCTAGATCTTAAAATGCATCTCGGTATCTCTCACAATCACATAAAATGCACCGGAATAACAATGCTTCTAACTTAGCCCTGTTTTTCATGTCTCTGCACTCTCACGACGTAAGGAGCTAGCAGTGTGCTCACTGACAGCACTTTGGGCCTGGAACCAAGAATAAAAGGGTGAGTCTGTGTTGGAACGTGGACTATAAATAAAAGTAACCATAACTGAGCTTTTCCGTTTCAAGGATGCTTTTAAGAACATCTTATCGAGACAAGGAGTTCTTAAACTAGTAAGAAAACATTCTAAAAAAATTCCCACAAACAAAAAAGCAATTCGAAAAACCAAAGAACCAAAAAAACAAAAAGCAACTCATCCCAGCCAGTAGGCCATAATACATCCCATGGATTTGGGGCGTGTGTTCAGAAACACATTTATGAATTAAAAAACGCCCATCATCGAAACCCTTGGAAAATTCCTTGAGGTTAGTAATTACCTGTGACTTCAGGGAGGAGATAGTGTCTTCCAGCTCTTGTCTTAGAGATGCTGGCATCAGCCCTTTAAATTTTGTTTCGTATTCTTGTCGTATGTAAGTTATCTACAATGGAAAGAAAGCGTGTCTTTTTTAACTACAGAAATGATTGTTTTGAATTTAAGACATCCAAGAATAATATCTATTCATTACAAAGGTAAGTTTGTTACACGTGGTCAGAAACCAGACAACTGAGGTGAAAAAAGGGGAAACAGTAGAAACTGAAAAAGATACTCAGTCCATCCTTGTGAGTCTGAGAGAGCGAGTTCTTGTAACAACCCTTTTTTCTTTAAAATCCTTATTAATGCAGTTTTCAGCATTGGATAGGGAAAATACCTGTCCTCTCCTCTTCACTCATGCTGTCCATATGATGCTAATCCTACATCCTCTTCTTGATCAGGGTGTGGATTGTGATCGTGCTAAGCTGTGTGTGAGGACAACTCATAGTAGGTCATCAGTTTGGCTAAGACACTCCCCCAACTGTCTAAGTAACTGCGTGCTTGATATCATCATGTGATTATGAAGATGCGTGTGAAGGAAAACCTGTGCAGCTGTGTCTCCAAGTCTCCCCTGTACAGGTAACCAGAGTGCCCTTGTCATCACAAGTAGCTCTGATTCATGTGTTTCCGTCTGCCTCCAGAATACAACCAGGTCTTGCTCAACTAACTGATGGTCACTGGGCTGGTCAAGAAAAAGTTGGTGGCCCATCAAGCTACATACAGGTAAGGAAGGTGGAAGAAAAGTCTTTAGAAGAATATGCTTGAGCAGGATGAAGAGATGTGTTTGAGTGTGAGCATGAATGTGAGTGTGTGTCTTGGTGTCCTTCTCCAGCTCTGTTTCTTTATTTCTCTTTCTCCTAATGTGAGATGCTATGGAATTCAAAATTTTGTTGCATGTGCTATGTGGGACTTAACTGAATATTAAGGCTGAATTGCAGTGTACCCTGTAATTGATTCACTGGACACACCTGGAAATAGGGTAATAGAGTATGAAAATATGTGCAACTTAGTTCAGTTAAAGTCTAAGGATTTACTGAGAATAATTTAAAATTACTAGCCTTTAATTCCCAAATTTTCTTATACTAAACTAAATTAAGGAAGAAATGTGCTCTAATAATTTTATTACCTACTAAAATCCCATGGCAAATATTCTATAATTTTTTAATTTTTAGCAAAGTATTTTTCTGAGGTATGTTATAATCTTGTGGTTTATACCTAAAGGGAAAACAAAAGTGATGAAAAATGATCTCTCCCACTGATGAAATATTTGATTTTTTCCATTTTATCTTTTTGGACTTAAATTCAATAGTAACATCTGTCAGTTGACTTGAAAGGCAAACACAAAGTAAAGCACATGATTTATAAATCAGACTTTAGGGGCAACCTTTACTGAGGGCTCACAGGCTATTGACTTTTTTTTTTTTTCTATCACTCAACACTGGTTCTGAAATTTTGAGCTACGACTCTTAAAAAGCACTCACGTTTACTCTATTTTTTGTATCCCTGTTGGTGTAGAATGTCTGCCCTCTGCCTGTCCATTTGAAATGCAACTTGGCTGGGTATAAAAATGCTTCTGTCCCACCTTCTTTCTCTCAGAACTTTAGAGATATTTCCTCAGTGTCTTCTGGCATTGTTATGTTGGAGTCTGAAGTTAGGCTAATTTTTTTTTTCCATGTTGAATGTGACTTTCTTTCTCTGCTTGGATGTTCATATGATTTTACCTTTCCCTTGATTAGCTAACTTCACTGAGATATGTTCTGGTCTTAGTGATTCTATACCAATTTTCCTGAGACAATGTGTGTGCTCTATCTTTTTATTCAATTCTTTGAAGAAAAGTTTCTTCTGTTAGGATTGTTTTCTATTTTATCAATAGTTACATATAGTCATATTATATATGATTTTTTTCTATTTGTTCTCTTCTTCAGGAACAGAAATTTTGCATGTTTTGGCTCTTCTTTGACAATCTTCCATATTTACAATTTTCTCTATTATTTTACTTATAAATTTATATCTATTTTATATTTTCATTTCATTTTGTGTGATCACCATATTTCTTTAGATGTTTTCAGTTATGATTTTCCTATTTTCGTTTCTTCTAATATGGTTTTAACCTTTGTAATCTCTTGATTTTAACCAGCATTTTTCCTAAGCTCTGAGCAATCACTTTTTATCTTTGTTGAATATCATCTCTTCTCTTCTTCTTCTCTCTCTCCCCACCTTTTTCCTTGACAGAGAGATATATCAGTGTGTTTTGTAAATGCTTAGACATTATGAAGAACCTTTTTGGTTTCAAAGAACTGAAATTTGTCTGGACCTTCTCCCTGCTTCTTGGGTAATTTCCCGTTTGATCTATGTTCTACTTTGCTTTTTGCTTACATTCCTTCCTTTTCTCTCTCTTAATCTAGCAAGGATATTAGGCTAGTTCTTTTTTCTCAAAAAAAAAAAATCAAGATTTCACTTTTGAATGGAGCCAACAGTCTTCTGAACGTTGAGGTGGGGGAGTAGGCGGGGGCAGCCGCAGCCATGACGCACCTCTGTTGTCTTCAGCACCCTCTGACCACACCTTTGTTTTGTTTTTCTTGGGGCCCATCTCCTCTCACTTTTCAGCTGCATTGGAGGTCATGGCCGAGTACTGAAGCCCTGGAGTTAATGCTCATAGCTTCTCTTGACTCTCTTTTTTCCCACTTCACTTTCACATCTGTGGTCTCCCTCTACTGGAGGCGAGGTCACGGACAGCAGAGAATAGTGTGTGAGCAAAGTCATTCTTTGATCGCCACTACCCCTTCCACCACTTTTAAAATGCAGTACGCTATATTTCCCAACTTCTATGGAGGATCTTGGCATTTCTACTTTCTGTCTACCACTTTTTCTTTGTTTTTATGATTTTGGTGAATCTGAGTGAACTTAAAATGAACCCTTGGAAAATCCAAAATTACCTCCCTTATGGGTGAGACTATCAGTCAGGAAAATATTACTACCCTGAATCCTTAAACCCAAATCCTGAACTGAATCATCATTATACTAAGCAGACTCCTATGACTTTCATAAAGTCATGGAAAACTTTAACCGCTCTGTTTTACTCTACTTATGAGGTTCATGACGTTAGTACCAGCAAACGTTTATTGAGTACTTTCCATGTGCCGGGCACCATCCTGAGTATTTTCAGAAGGGCTGAATCCCTCTGACGGCCCCGTGAGGTAAGCACAGATCTGGACTCAAGCAGCCTGACTCTGCAGCACGTGTTCTTACTCACGTGCTCTGTAGTTTCTAGGCAGTCTTCCCTCGTGCTGATGGTTTCCTCCACAGACACCACCAGCCGGGGCGGTTTCACCTGCCGCACACGGCGCTCCCCTAGCACGGGGGTGGGGGGTGGGGTGCGGGCAGGGGACAGCCTTCCAGACACCCAGCTGGTCTTTCTCCATAATTATTATTATTTTTTAAATTAACTAATTTACTTATTTGTTGGCTGTGTTGGGTCTTTGTTGCTGTGTGCGGGCTTTCTCTAGTTGTGGAGAGTGGGGCAGGGGGGGCTACTCTTTGTTGTGGTGCACGGGCTCCTCATTGCGGTGGCTTCTCTTGTTGCAGAGCGTGGGCTCTAGGCACGTGGGCTTCAGTAGTTGTGGCTCATGGGCTCTAGAGCGTAGGCTCAATAGTTGTGGCGCACGGGCTTCGTTGCTCCGCAGCATGTGGGATCTTCCTGGACCAGGGCTTGAACCTGTGTCCCCTGCATTGGCAGGCGGATTCTTAACCTCTGCACCACCTAGGAAGTCCCTCACTATTATTTTTAAATGACAACAGCAACAATGCCAACTGCAATTGGTTCCAATAGGGTGTGTTTCCCCACAGTTTCCCATCGGTTTAAAATTGTAATTTACCAAGCATTTATGATAAGACTAATTTTTAAACATCTGTACAAATGCAGTACACATACTGACCTAAAACAAAAGTTCTGCGAATTCCGCCCCCCCGTAAGCACACATTTTAAAGTGCAACCGGTGAAGGGTGTATCTAAGTTTGGTCCACAGCAGGAGGAGGAGGAGGAAGGAGAGAACTAGCTCACAGCCCTTCGCATCATTTTTGGCCCCTACTCCTGTGCCCCGTCCTCACTTCTTACCCGGGATGTGTGTGAGGGGATGAGGACGTTTACCTACAGACCAAGTACAGACTATTCCAGGGTTACTGTACAAAGCACATCCCGACCAGGCGCTGGGGATCAGCCGGGCGGAGGGCACGGGAACCGGGAGAACTCTCACAGCCGATGTTACCTCCCAGCTCCCTCTCCGCAGGCCCTCCCTGACCCTGAGCCTTAGCTTGCCCGGCCTACTGCAAAACCCCAAAGTCGGTTTTTCAAATCCAATTCACTCAATCTCTAAAGTCAAAATAAAAATCCTTTATGTGGCCAAGAAGGTCCCGCCTGGCTGGCCCTAAACGCCT
This sequence comes from Hippopotamus amphibius kiboko, assembly GCF_030028045.1. Taxonomy (NCBI): domain Eukaryota; kingdom Metazoa; phylum Chordata; class Mammalia; order Artiodactyla; family Hippopotamidae; genus Hippopotamus; species Hippopotamus amphibius. Next base: position 63,274,179 of record NC_080202.1, read on the forward strand.
CTCACCCTGCGGTCACCCCGGAGAGTCTCTCTGTGTCGGGGACACCAGACACTGCAGCCTGCTCCTGGCTTATTCCCCAAGTGCCGGACGCTTGTCCTCACCAGGGCCTTTCCTGAGTTTCTCTGACTGTTCTTTCCTGTCCCTGGCCGGGCGGGGGGGGAGGGTGTCTCTCCATTGCCTCCACCTGGACCCCCCTCCCTCCTTCCAGAAATGCTGGCAGGTCCTACTGCGTGGGGCTCAGGGGTGCTGTAGGTCCGGGTGCTCGGGGTGCTGTAGGTGCAGGCACGCAGCCAGGGCCGTGTCTGGGCCGCTGCCTCCCAGGCCTGGGGCAGCCACGGCCCTGGCTGCGGGCAGGTGACGGGGGCCCACGGTCTCCACGCCAGCCTGGCTTCCACGCTGAGACCCAGACTCCTGTCACTCACGGGGCAGGAGCCCTTTCTGCGCTTCCGTCCCCGTGACCTCGGCCTTCCCTCCCTGCTGCCGCAGCTGTCAGTCTTCCCCACCGCTCGGGGGTTCTGATCTGTTTCTAGCCACCTATGTGCACATCATGCTTTTGATACTGAATATGTCTTTTTACTTTACTTGTATTTTACCAATCACTGTCGAGTGTCTGAAGCACAGGGCTGCACTGTTACAGGACCCAGTAGGGCCTTCTGTACAAAAGGACAGACTCTTTACAGCCTGCCTTTTAACTCAGTGCAGTGAACTGCAGGGGTTAAGAGCCAGACTCTGGACTGGAAACGCCTGGGGCTGCAGCTGGGCTGTGCCTCCAAACCGTGTGCCCTGGGGAGGGTACCTTCTCTTACGCGCTTCTGTTCCCGCATCAGGGGAACGGGAATTACAACTTCTCAAGGCTATTGTGAGACTACATGATTTAACACACGTGTAATTTTTACGAGTGGCTCTTAGTACGTGTTCAATAAACGTTAGTTATTACTACAGCATACAATGGAGGTTATACACATGTGCATATTTCTTATATTATTATGAATATGTTATGAATTATTATGTGTACATTTCATTTAGCCAGCTTCCCATCACTAGACTTTTTGCTAATTGTTTCGTGCATTCATGATTAGCTTGAGGATTCCATCTAAACCTATCCACTCACTGAGAAAGTACATCATGACAAAAAGCGTCTACAAATTCAGAATCGATTGCAAATGAATATTCATTTTATACCTGAAGTAACCTACATACATTTGGAAAACAGTACTATCTGCTTTTGAGCCACATTATTTAGCCAGGCCGCCAACAATGACTGGTGTGTCCACGGGTTTCGGGTTTTCTCAGATGCTGACCGCAGGTGGGGAATCCGTGCTCTCTGATAAATGACTTCAGGGAAGGATCCGAGCTCAAAACCACCCACCCTCTGGGTCTCCACCGGGTAGAAACCTGTGGGCAGGTTGAGGGATGTCAGCAGATGCTCCTGTTCACTGCGGGTTAGTTTATTCTGATCCTGTCCTTCTATGGCTGAGCTGAGGGCCATGAAGCAAACGGAGTTTGACTGGGGGGAGGGTTGTAAGGGGTGGGGCGGGGGAAATAACGAGAGGGAGTTCTGGGGCGCAGTCTACTCTCTGGGGGGGGGGGTGGGGGGGCACGGCAGTCAGGGGGCAGCAGAGAGCATCACAAAGGCCCTGGGGAAGCAGGGAGGAGGTGGGTGGGGCGGGGCCTGGGGGGATGCGCCCGGGCGCCGAACCGCTCGCACACGAGTGCGGAGCATGTTTCCGAGCAGTGGGCCTTGGTGCAACAGGAATTTTGCGTGGGCTTTTCAGGGGAGTGAGTGTATAGAATGCACAGGTTTGACACTGAATTCCAATGTGGTTTGAAGAGTAAGAATGAGGAAATAGTCGTGAAAGGTGGTGCGAGAAATGCTCTAGTGCCGCTGAGAAGAAAGGCGCTGCTTCTAGGCAAGTGCGTTTCTAGTGGGGTTAAGGTTTTACGTGTTGCCACAGCAACTGCCGAGAGATCCGCTTCAGGAAAGGTGCTCTGCAGCGCGGCGTGTGTACCTGGACTGTAAAATAGGAAGTGAAAGCGGCAAAGCAGCCGTAACGTTCTTAACAACTGTCCGCACCTTCATTTCCCCTTTCTTCAGGGTGGTTTTATCTGATGCTTCTTTACTCCGGCCGGCGTCCCCCCAAACTGCGGCCACAGCTCATAGGAGCCCCCCGTCCCGGGCCACAGGGGCCAGCGTCCACGCGGAGCCTCTCAGGACGGGGGCGGCTGGCCAGGGAAGCGGACGGGTGGCCTGGGCTAGTTTTCGGGAAGGGTTATGTTTCAGGCAGGAGGAACCGTTTCCTGGTACGTGGAGACAACGGTAGCCTGAGAGCGAGGAGACTGTTTTGAGCCCAGCGCTGAATTAGGTCAGATGCTGTAAATCCACCTTTGGGAGCTGAAAAGATTCCCGACACCAAAAAGAAAATGTGGGTCTGGTGGGTCTACCTCCTAAGAACGGACACACACAGAAAATGTGGGGAAGTAAGGTCACAGAGGCCAGAAAATGACTGATACGCTGTCCAAATCTCTTCACGAGACTGAGGCTGTGATGTGAAATCAGCACGTGTGGCTACTGACATTGTGAACGTGGTCTCGCACACAAGCTCCTGAGGGCATGAAAATGGGAGCAGGGCACGAGCGCCAGTGCACACGCGCGCCGGGGCCTTCGCAGGTTCTCATGCAGGATTTCACGTGTGGCGCGGATAACTGTGAGCCCCCACTCACTCGCTCCGGAGTCTTCTGGACCCACGCTGTCCCAGCTGGGGTCACGGGGTGGGGGGCGTCCGTGTCGCGGCCCGGCCGTCGTCCCTGCGCGGGGACTGCCGAGGGCCAGGTACCTGGTCTGGGTCAGCTCAGCAGTCGCCCGGGGGCCACGGGACGGACTCTCTCACCCGTGGGGCCTCCCCAGAGGCCGTCCCCTGGGTGTGACGACCCACCGTGCTACCCAGAGTGGGGGGTGACAGAGCGGGGCCGGCCCCGAGGAGGAAGAGCTGGGACCCGGAGAGACGGAAAGCGGCCCCTCGTCAGGCCGCCCCGAGGTCGGCAGGCCCTCGGCTGTTCAGGCCGGGTGGCGCCTCGACTGAAAGCAGGCAGCACACGCACCACACTGGCCTGCACGTGTGCGCTGCCCCTGCCCCAGCAGGGTCAGCCCGTGCGGCCCGCGCGCCCAGACTGGCCCACCACCTGTTTCCTGTACATGAAGCTCCCCTGGAGCACAGCCGCGCGCATCTGCTTACCAACGATCTGCTTTCCCGTGACCTTGCTGGGGGTCTCCACAGAGACCCGGTGGCCCGCAATGCCCAAGACCTTTCCTCGCAAGCTTCTACGGAAAGGGGGCCGCCCCCCACGCGGGACGCGGACACGGCAGGCCGGGGGGCTTCGTCTGGGGGTCAGCTCGCTGCCGGCCGCGGCGGCACCGCCTCAGGGATCTGCCGAGTGTACGAACGGGTCAGCACCGCGGCGCACGCAGCCGGCAGCGGCCGGTCGGGCTGGGTCTCACGGTGACAAGCCCCGCAGAAGGTCCGGGGCAAACGCACGGCCACCCCTTCCCCGAGAGACGAGGCGCGGATGCCGCCCCCGCCACGTCGCGAGCTCTTGGCAGGAGGCCGGCTGCGAGGCGGCGGGGACCCCAGGCGGCCTCAGGGACCCCCGCCCTGCCCTCGGCCCCGACCCGCCCGCGGGCTGTGCGCGCGGCGGGGAGGCCGGGGGACCCCCGGCGCTGAAGGCCAGCGTCTCCCTCGCGGGGTGCAGCTCTGCTCGCCCCGCCCCCCGCTCTCCTCCCGAAGCACGTGCTTGCGGAAGGTCTCCTTCGCTTCGCTGGGGCTGACGGCGACCACGGACGCCCCTCACCTCAGGGGAGGCGCGTCTCGAGGGGCGGGACGCGCGGAGGGCCCCCTCCCTGGACGGGCGGGGCGCACCCCGAGCCCCGGGCCGGTCGCGTGACCGGAGGGCCCCCCGGGGCGGCTGCGGGCCTGGGGTCCTCCCGGCGCGGCCGCTGCGCGGCGGACACCGTCTGCACAGGGAGCGGGGACCCGGGCGTCTCGGAGGGCGGTGACGGCCGTGCCGTCAAGTTCGCACGTGATGGAGCCGAAAACAGCGGAAAACAGCAGGTATGGGAGAAAGCAACGCTCGCGAACGCCGCCGGACGCCGGGCAGGATGTCGCGGAGCTGAGGGGTGACCCCCACGCGTGGTGAAGGGCCCGTCCAACCCTCACGGGACCCTTGGGAGAGAGAGACTGTCACGCCCACTGCACGGACTCCGGGCTCGCGGGCTCACAGCGAGGACCAGGGCGCAGGCTGCAGCTGCTCGTTCCCGGGGAGGAGGGCGGGAGGGGGAGCTATCTGGAAGTACCGTAAAGAAACTCGGGAGAGGAGAGACGCAGGGGAGCGTGGCGGCGGCTGCGCGGTCAGAGAGGTTCTTGTTCCCGGGTGATGGCTGCGGGAAGCTCGTGTCGCAGAGACAGGCACGCGCAGCGCTCACGAGGAAACGGGGCCTGGACACCCGAGGACAAGGAGCCAGAGGAGGACGCGGAAGCCTGGGAATGGGGGGCTCCCTGTGGGGGGAGGGGAGGGCGGCGGGGAGACCAGGACGTTCCAGGAGCCCAGAGCCACACACAGCAGCAGCACCACCTAGGATCAGGGCGGCCAGAGAGATGGGCGCAAGTGGGGAGGGGGTGCAGTCACATGTCAGGTGCTGCCGGGAGGCCAAGGCCACCCGCTCCTCTGCCCCCCACGCCGTCACCTCGTACGAAAGGGCCATCCGGCCAGCCTGTCAGTCACCAGAGATTGTGGTGAGCAGGATGCTGTAAGCAGAGTTCAGGATGCAATTGGTGCTAAATATCTTGTTACCTATTTTTTTTAAATAAATTTATTTATTTACTGGCTGCTTTGGGTCTTCATTGCTGTGCACAGGTTTTCTCTAGTTGTTGCGAGTGGGGGCTGCTCTTCGTTGTGGTGCACGGGCTCCTCATTGCCGTGGCTTCTCTTGTTGTGAAGCACAGGCTCTAGGCACACGGGCTTCAGTAGTTGTGGCTCATGGGCTCTAGAGCACAGGCTCGGCAGTTGTGGCGCACGGGCTTAGCTGCTCCGCGGCATGTGGGATCTTCCCTGACCGGGGATCAAACCCATGTCCCCTGCACTGTCAGGCAGCTTCTTAACCACTGTGCCACCAGGGAAGTCCCCCCTTGTTACCTAGTCTTAAAGCAAAAATGATAGAAGTGTCCAGATCTAACCCTCAGTTAGACATCTTGCAAAATATCCGATTTAGTCAGAGGTTTTGGACCTGGTTTGAGGGCATCTTTCAACACAGGTGAGCCATGACTGCTCTTTCTCTTCCTCATTTTTAAACTCTTGACATTTGTAAGTTAAGTCTCTCCCCCAGAGCACCAGTTCTGTCCTGTGTTTGAGGAGACACGTCTCGCCAGGTACGCCTTCTACACAAGACAGCACGTAGGAGACCAAAGGCAGTCCTTGTCCCACTGGTGCGCCCGGGATGCACACAGTGGTCCCAGCGAACGGACTGAGGGTTTCGTGCCCGAGTCCCCTCACCTCCCAGCCGACAGGAACAGAGACCCCACAACCTCAGAGCAGAAACCTTCAAAACACCATGTAAACAGTCACCGATGACAAGGCAGAGAGAAAAGGAACTCTCATTCAGTTAAACGTTAGGGGGCTTCCCTGGTGGCACAGCGGTTAAGAGTCTGCCTGTCAATGCAGGGGATGTGGGTTCCTGAGCCCCGAGCCGGGAAGATCCCACCTGCCGCGGAGCAGCTAAGCCCGTGTGTCACAACTCCTGAGCCCGTGCGCCACAACGACGGAAGCCCGCGCACCTGGAGCCTGAGCGCCACAACAGATGCCCCCGCACTGGGGAGGCTGCGCAGCGCACGCAAGAGCGGCCCCCGCTCGTCCCAGCTAGAGAAAACCCGCACGCAGCAACGAAGACCCGACGCAGCCAATAAATACAGTAAAAAAAAAAAAAGTTAGGGGCGAGGCGTCGTCAAGGCGCCACGAGGCTTCCGGGCGACGACGGCCAGGTCTGCGTGTGGCCGGTGCCCGGGCACAGCTCTGCGTGGGCAGCAGAGTGAGTGTGAGGCGGGTTCTGTCCCCCAGAAGCTCACACTGTTCCCACGAGACGTGTAAAAAGGGGCTGCGTCCACACGTGACCAGAGCGTGGCAGGCCGTGGACAGGCGAGGGGACACGGGTCACGTCCACGTGGGGAAGAGAGGGCTCTGCAGAGGTGACAGGATGTGACCTGCATGCTTTCTAGGTGGGTGACGCGGGAAGGAGCTGCTGGGGGACAGGAGATAGGGCAGCACGGAGGTGAACGTGCCGGCTGCTTGGGGACCACCGCGGGGGGGGGGGGGGGGGGGGGCGTGGCTGTGGAGGGCGGCCGCGAGGGCAGGGGCTGAGGCAGCCACGTGGAGGGTTTATTCTGAAGACATGGGAAAGGTCAAGGTTTCTGACTGGAGACGAATGGGTCTTGGCTTCTACTGCGGGGCAGGGAGCCTGAGGCAGCTGTCCTGCTTCTAGGCATCCCTGCAGCTGACCGTCTGCCCTGCGGGCCAGTTTCTCTACACGGCCGGTCTGATGGCCTGGCCCTGCTCTCCCCCATCACGAAAACACTTCCGTGATCTTTTAGCTATAGACGGAGGACAGCCTCCTCGGCACGGGTTGTCTAAGGACCTTCTCTCGTCTGTGCTCCAGGGACAACCTGCCTTTCTCCCCAGGACCCCACCCCTGCTGTGCCCCGTGCCCTTGCACACGTTGTTCTGGGCCCTCCGCCTCTGCCCTCGCTGTGCTCACACGGAACCTTCTCCAGGACACCTGTCCTCAGCCTTCCAGTCAATGCAACTATCCTCCTCGAAGACGCCTCAAAGCCCTGCGTCCAGCAGGTACCACGGTCACCACCCTCGGCAGCACCGTCACCATCGAGGACCGACCTCACCGCGTGTCTTGCGTGCACCAGACGCCCGCCGCGCTCTTCCACGCACTGTGTTGCATTTCAGTTAATCTCCCCACCTTCCCTACGTGGTCCTTTTGCTGCTTTTTACATGCAGAGAAACAGGCCCAGAGAGGTTCCTCTCCTGTCTGCAGTCACACAGCTAATTAGCAGCTGAGCTGACACCCACAGTGAGGTCTTCCTTACCCCAGCGCCTCTGCTTTTACTTCACTGTCACATAAAATTATAATTATCGATTACATGCTGCTTTCTCCTGTTAGACTGTGGGTTCCCTGAGGGTAGGTGCTGTTTTACTGGAGGTTATAAAAATAAGACCACATCACTCTTTATCTGAAGTCTGAAAACATCATGTGGATTTTTTTTGCCTACATAAAGGCATCTTTGCCAGCCTCTTATACAGACTGGAGCTGGCAGGAAGCGGGACATACCCGGTTCACATGGCCAGCACCACACCTGTGCTGGGGGAGATGGGGAAACAGCGGGCCAGAGAGCCGTCCACTTCCAGGCTTCTAAGAGAGGCTGGCATTTCAGGGACTTGCCTGGCGGTCCAGTGGTTAGGACTCAGCTCTTTCACTGCAGGGGGCGTGGGTTCGATCCCTGGTCGGGGAGCTAAGATCCCCGCATGCTGCACCGTGTGGCCAAAAAGACAAAAAAAAAAAAGAGAGAGAGAGGCTGGGGTTTCTATTTTTACAAATCAGATACATCGGTAATGAATATTAACTTGGCTTGGTCCACCTGCACAGACGTGAAGGTAAAATTTCTGTTAGGAACACAGGCCTGTTAAAGTATCTCTAAAAATCTTCAGTGCGTGGCCCCTGACAGGCAAAACCAACGCGACCTCAGGACACGCGGGCAGGGCAGCCGTGCGCTGGGCCGAGCAGAGCCTTCCTCGTCTCATCTGTTCTCATCGTTATTTTCACTGGCGTGCTTTTCCAGGAATGTCTCCGTGCATTCTTTATAAAACTGTTGCCCGGATCTTTTTTAAAACACATCAAACCAAGAAAGGTCAATTCAAGAGCAGGAGGATTTTGTTCTTTCAGTCAGAAGACACTGCTTTCATGTTAAACATGTACTGAAATCTAGAAACATATTCTGATGATGTCTGAGAAGAACTCATGGCAGAGAGTAAAAAAGACAAGAACGCTCTCCACCGTCGCTGGTGGCAGAGGGCTGTGCGGTCCTCCGTGGGACGGCTTTTTTCTGGACTTCAATGACAGAGAAACATCACTCTCTAAAATTAGGAGGAAAGACCCTAAACGCTGCGTGCTGATACGGTGACTAGTGATGACTAGCACGGTCATTCTCCGTGCTTAGCGGCCCTCAGGGTAAAGCACGCTGTGGTGAACATTTTAACCACCTTATTTACATGTGAAAACAAACAGAAAGGGTCTTTCCTTGTTTGGATGGCATTCTCGGAGGTCTGCGTTTGCTCTGCTTCCGACCAACCAGACCAACCATCGACCGTCACCGGTCACCGGAGGCTGCTATCAGAAGGATCTCTCTGTGAGCCCCAAGGGGCACCTGAGGGCTCGTGGCAATTTCATCCCTTTCTATCCTGCACACGTATTAAGCCGGACCTCGGCGGCAGCCTGTCTTGGATTTTGGGGATAAGGACACTGTTTTATCTCGCAATATGCGAATGCTTTCTTTCCAACTTTGTGAAGGATTTTCTTTGAGAAAATTAATCTTGCTTCCTGTGGCCTGAGGAAGACTTAAATACTCAGAGACATGAGCCCAAGTCCCTGTCTAAAAGTGGCGTGTGAGACCTTGGTCCGGAGATCTTGGAAATATAAGGGTTGTTGTGAATGTAGGCTGATATATCCTTTAAATGTCCCTCAAGGCAATTACATGTTTGATGGAATGGGAACTTTTGGAAGATTCGTCTGGAATTTCTAATTTAATCTATTCATGGTGTAGCTCAGCTGTGCTCCTGGATCACAGGTGGTAACCATCCCTAAGAAGCTGGGAGAAGGGGTGGGGGGCAGCGTGGCTGCCTAGGGACGGGGCAGGGCATCACAGCGTGGCTGGTGGAGGCGTGGAGGCCGTGGACTCTTCATGTAAAGGACTCCAGGCTGGTGGGATGGTAGAGCCTGCTAGGTGGTCAGGCGGCCACCTCCGAGGGCGGGTGAGGCGGCTGCCTCTAGGAAGGTCGGCCTGCCGCGCGCCCAGACACGGACACACCCTTGGCGCCGGTGGGCCCCTCTTTACCTGTGTGTCCTGGTCAGCGCCGGGGGCCGAGCAGGTCACCAGCTCTAGCCTGTGCTCTGTGGGGACCACAAGGAAGAATGAAACCCTGTCTCCAAAGACTGTACCATTTCCTTGGGAAACGTAAGTAGCCCACAAACAGCTGTGGGGAAGCGGAGCATAAGAGAAGCCCGGATCTAGAAGAAGCCCTCCGTGGCCGGCGCTGCTCCGGAAGGGCTGAGGCAGAAGGGGGGCGTTTCCCTGAGCACCCGGCGGGAACCGCAGTGGGGGGCAGCCAGCCCGTGCGCGGGAAATTCTGGGGAGGGAAAAGCCCGCGCCGGGGAGGCTGCGTGCGGCAGGGGTGGACGCCCAGAGCCCGCCCAGCCGGGGGCCTCGCTGGAGGCGCCGAGGGGCGCCTGGAAACGACAGCAGACAGTCCGCCGGCCCAGACGCCGGGGCCCCTGGGACCCGGCAGGGACGTCCGCTCAGCGGGGGCCCGGGGCGGCGCGATGACCGGCGTTTAGGGAAGGTGCTCGGAGGGGAGGCGGGGAGGCCAGGGAGGGAGAGGCTGTTTCACGCGAACGCAAGGTGATCACGGCTGCAACACAGGTGGCCGTGGGGAGGACGGAGAAGCGAGGAGGATGGAAGAGCCGCGCAGAACCGAGGGAGCTCTCGGGAGGCCAGATAACGCGGCCCGCGAGGAGCCTGCGGCCCGCTGACGCGCTCGGGGCCCCGCGTCCTCACGGGGCAGCCGCCTCCAGACCTCTGGCTTCGCGGCCCCCACCTGTCCTAGCTCAGGGGTCCCAGCAGCCCCGGCCCTGGCATGCGCCGCCTCTGCCCCGCCGGCTGCGCCCGGTCCCTGCCGGGGCTGGAGTTGGGGCCGATGACACAGGAGCGGCTGGGAAGGGCACCTTCTCTCCCGTGAGGCGAGCCTGGAAACAAGGCCCGGAACCAGCCGTCCTTCTGCGGCCGCGGGGAGGCCGGCGCCAGCGAGAGCGCAGCCCGGCTTAAACACGGAGCCGGGGCCGCGGAGCCCGAGCCCCTGGATGCGGCCGCCCTCAAGCCAACGCGGCTTCGCTTACACGAAGCAGGACGTGCTCGCTGCTTAAACCAGTGCGCGTCTCCACCAGCTTCCTCCGACGGTTTCTGGGCCTCGGCCCTGACTTTGCCCCCGACAAGCAGCCACCCGACCGTCCAGCCCCGGGGCAGCGCGGCGCCCCGGGCTCCGCGGGACCCCGCCCCCCGCGCCCCCCCCCCCCCAGCCCCTTGCCCCCTGCCCCGCACGCCCCCCACCTTATGGGATGCTGCCGCCCACACGCCCCCGGCTCCCCAGGCAAGGGTCCGCTCTCCCCCGAGCGCTCCTGCCGACCTAACCTGGGCCTGACGCACGGACGTCTCGTGCCCCTGGGTCCCCGGGCCAGACGCCAGCTCGGGGGACTCCCCGCAGCCCGCGGTCTTCACCCGGAGGCCGCCGAGGGTAAACAGCAGTACCGCGCACGTGCACACACACACACGCGCGCACACACTTGCACGCGCATGCGTGCACACGCACACACGTGCACACTTGCACACACGCGCGCATGCGCGCATGCACACACGCACACGCCCACATGCACACACGCACACATGCGCACACTTGCACGCACACGTTCACACGCATACGCGCACGCACACACACAAGCATGCGCACACGTGCACACGCACACACAGACGCGCACACACGCGCGGCTGTCTGGACAGGGTCCGCTCCAGACTCGCGCCGTCCCGCCTCGGGCCCGTCCCCACCGCTGGCCTCCTGCTTCCCCGCAGCTGCTGCCCGACCACACCTGCGGCCTGGGCCTGGGGCGGCTCTGGGAGTCCGCAGAACACAACTTCACTCCGTGTCAGGAGTTGGGCTCTCTGTGGGGTCTTCAGGGACGCGGCCCATCAAAGCAGGCCTTGCGGCCAAGGTATAAATCAGTCACACCTGTGAATGGACGCGATGAAAGGACAGAGCCGCACCGCAGCCAGTGCTGCCCAACCTTCCCCGAAAAAATGACCAGACGGCTTTGCGAGAGAAGTTAAAATGGTCTGCCGTCGTTTTTACTGAAAAGCACCGATAACAAACACTGGGAAATTCAGTTGATAATTAAAGAAAAAGAACCCTTCACTTCTGCGCTTTCGTAAGTGAGGCAAGGCTCTTCTCAAACGCTTAGCGTCTGGCCAGGCACAGCCAAGGTCCTCCGGTTTCTTTGTACTTCTCTCCCCTTTATTTCAGATTTTATGTGAATGAGACACAATGAGTAACTTCTCTTTGGATCCTTTGGGATAGTATTTAAATACCAGCATCTGGTCGAAGGGAAATTTAATGCTAAGTCAGAGGAGTATCTGAAGAATAGCTTACATCCGGTTTTGAGCCACCCAGCGCTGGAAGTCCACAGAGTGAGCGGAGGACGTGAGCACACAGCTGGCTCTCGGGGTCCTGGTGCTGGCGGGGCTGCTGCCTTCGGTGGAATGCACACCCCGCGCTCCTGTTATAAAGGGAGGGATTGGAGCCACCTTCTCTGCAGCAAGGTCGGGACCTCTGTGATACTTCTTAAACTGAGGACAATGGTGGTCTCCCCGAGCCTGAACGCAGGATTTCGATCTGATCTGACAGCACTGAAACCCAGAAGTCCAGGAGGCGGATGGTTGGACAAGCTTGGGAAAGTGTCCAGGGAACCAAGTGGGGAAGCCCAGTGAATTACAGAGCAATCACAACGTCAGGGCAGTGGGGTGGGGGAATAGGATGAGATTTTCTGAGTTGGTATCTGTTACAGGATTGACTAAAACTGTGGGCCCGCTCAGATGCGCTAGAAAGCAAAAACCAAGACCAAAACCAAACCGACCCTCCAAAACAGAAAATCCCAACCAAACAAATAGAACAACAAAATACCCCCAAATAAACCCCTAAACTCCCAAAGCCTATACTCTTTTCTTCTATCCATCTGTAATTTATTGTAGTAAGGACATGCATTTAAAAAACATTCCTACACACACACACACACACACACACACACACACACACGGCTGTTGACAAGGATCCCACGGCAGCAAAAAATTAGCAGTGGGAATTAGGGTGGGAATTCATTTTAGGCACAAGGATATTTTAAATTTCATACATTTAGATGGAATGGAAAGAGGGTTAAGATCGGTTTGTAATGTCTATATCCTGAGGATAAACTTGCAGAATCTTGAAGAGCAAAAAGCGCAAGAACGCGGCGTCACAGAGGCTGTGGCAGGTGAGGCTCCCTTTCTCCAGGGTCTCCGCCTGCCTGGGAAGGTTCGTCCCAGCCGCGTCCCCTGCCCTTCAGACCGGGGCCTGATGCCTGGGACACTTCTTAGGGAGGTCGCCACATTTTGATAATCTAAAAGTTGGTGACGAGGCCATTTTGAAAAAAATTGTTTTGGGTTTGTAAACAATTCACACGTGAAAACCACTTAGGCCTTGTCGTCTGACGCATCCCTGGGGCCTCCAGGTATGCTGAGCTGTTCTATACACAGTAAGCCTTCGGTTCTAAGTCTGGGACTTTCCACCCACATCCAAGAGGCCTTATCACCCCAGTGACTTCTAGTTCAGCATTTTTCTTTTCCTAACTCCAATCCCCCCCGCCCCAGGAAATCCTCTGTCTGTAGTTAAGCACTAAAAGTCTATATAATTCATAATCACGAAGGCAGATAAATCCCTAAAACCACCCGACTGCTCACGGATTTTGGGCAGCAGCGTTCCTGGGATCACACAGGCTGAAAAGGAATCAAAGCGCCTTCTGACAACAACACAAAGTCAGACCTACATCTCCTCCTTTCCTGGGATGGAACAGAAGGGCTTCTTTCCGCTCTAGTTTTGCTAAAATTTCAGTGGTTTCTCTGCTCCCAGTTCAGCGTTACTGACTCACGGTAAGAGCTGGTGCCTCCCACAGGTTTCGCCAAGCAGAACCATCGCCGGACACTTTCCCGGTCTCTCCCTTCTCCGCCCTCCCACCACGGGAGTCCCGCCTCCTCCCCACCCAGTTCTGGTGCCCAGTCCTGTCAGGCGTGCTCACCACTCTCTCCCAGCACGACTGTCTTTGGTAAAGATGCTCTGATGGTGACCACTTTGAGTCTCTAATGGAAAAATAAAGTTCTGGTCCCTGATACCTGAAATTCTGCCCTGGTAACTTCAGTTTTCAGTGAGTGGGTAGGGGAGACACCGTGGGAGGGGCAACTGACCCTCTCTCTTCAGTGAAATCACATCACCGGCTTGACGAACTGTATTATCACTGCCTATTAGAGGGACTCATTCTCTCTCCTTCCCAGGATGTCAGGACACTGAGCCCCAGCTGTTGGATCAATTGTAAAACCTAGATTGAGCACCAGGGAGGGCTTTTCTCAAGACTTTGATTTTAGATCCCAGAGGCTGATATGCCACACTGAGGTCATGTGTCACCACACAGACAGAAAGGCAGGACCTGAGTGTGAGGAAGAGCTGTGCCCTCGGAGTAGAAATGCGGGCATCACCACAGAGATGAGGGCGGAGGCCCACGGGGGGAGACGGTGTCACTGAAGAAAAGAGAAAGTATAGCTGGGAGAAGTAAGAGCTAGAGACCAGGAGACGGAGCACCTGTGATAGGGAAAGTGCCAAAGCCCGGAAGCCAACAGAAGAGAGTGTAAAGCAGGGGAGAGGTCTAAAACGGGGCAGAAAAATAGGATAATGCAGCCCAACAAGCCTGTGCAAGTTCACTTCAAGAATCTCTGCTACTCGGCTCTGAGCTCCTCCTGGGAGAGGATCTCTCACTCACCTATGCTCCAGGGCACACAATAGGTGCTCTGTACGTGCTGGCTGAATGAATGAGAGCCTTCTCCTATTAAAGACAACTTGTTTCCTCAGCACTATGTACAATATCCAAGATACGGAAGCAACCTAAGTGTCCATCAACAGATAAATGGATAAATGGTACACATAGACAATGGAATATTACTCAGCCGTAAAAAGGAACGAACATCTGTCATTTGCAGCAATGTGGATGGGCTTGGAGGGCATTACGCTGAGTGAAATAAGTTAAAGACGAAAATTGTACGATATCACTTATACGAGAAATATAAAAAATACAACAAACTAGTGAATATAACAGAGAAGAAGCCGACTCACAGATGCAGAGAACTAACTAGCAGTTCCCAGTGGGGAGGGGGAGGGGGAGGGGCGAGATGGGGGTGGGGCGTACTATCGCCAATAGTTTATAGTAACTACAAAAGGAGTATAACCTTTAAAAATTGTACACACATTTTTAAAAATTAAGAAAAATAACTTGTTTCTCTCTTCAGTGAGGCACATCTTCTCTGAGGTTTATTGATTTTTGAAATATGCTCTAATCACACTCTAACATGGCTGTGCACGTGTCTTAGCTAGGCTTTCCTACCAGGCAGGCCAACTCACTGTTCAGGTCCCTTCTCTTTCTGTATTTTGTTATAACTCAGTTGGAATTTAAAAAACCTCAAAATTTAAAATCTCAGGAAGTTTTCTGCTTGCTGCTGACGCCTCTACATACACAAATGCAAATACTTTTATCATTCTTTGTCACCTGTTTAAAAACCAAATACCAAAAAGTGCCACCTTTAAAACACATCATGCATTCTACAAGCTCCCACCTGACCTCGCCTCCCCCCAGACTCAGATGCCCCTAGATGCTGTGGCTGGGGGAATGGGGGGGAGGTACCAAGATTAAGCCTCATGCAAATGACTGAGGAATCATCTCCTGTTACCGTCCTCAAAAGAATAACTTACTCTTATAAAGAAATAAAGAAGGGACTTTCCTGGTGGTCCAGTGGGTAAGACTCTGTGCTTCTAATGCAGGGGGCCCCGGGTTCAATCCCTGGTGGGGGAACTAGATCCTGCATGCATGCCGCAACTAAGAAGTCCGCATGCCACAACTAAAGATCCCATGTGCCTCAACGAAGACCCAGCGGAGCCCAAATAAATAAATACATATTTTAATTAATTAATTAAAAAATAAATAATACATGCATAATAGATACAATAGATTAACATGTAAGCAATAAAGAGCTGTTTACTACTATTCCCAAAGGAAAATGCATTTCTCAGATGCCTTTTGAGGTTGCTCGGTTGTGCAGAGTGTGAGTAAAACAAACAGCACGCAGCCAGCTGCAAAGGGAAATTCTCTAAGCAGGTGGCAAAAGGGAAAGCAGTGGTCAGCGGGCCGGAGAGCTGCAGGTCAGACCACAGGGTGACATCATAGAAAAGATCCCCCCGACTGTGTCTGAAGAGCTCACGGAGGGGGACTGGGAGGGAGGGAGAGTGTGTAGGAGGGGAGAAGCCCCCTCTGACCCCGAATGAGGGGTCCTTCACCGTGGAGACCAGGACCCTGCTCTGTGTCTCAGAAGCCCTGCGATGGGGCAATAAAGGGTGGGCCGAGGAGTCGCTCCGTGATGGGTGAGAGGACACGTGGCAACGAGCGATGCTTCTATTTCACATACGCGAGAGGCTCTCTGTGTGTCACACACACACACAACATACGTACATGTGTGTACACACACACACATATACAGGTACACGTACTCACGCATGTGTGTGTATTCCTACTACAATATACCCTCTGCTCTCAAAGTGTCTTAGTCTAGTAGGAATGACAAAACCTACACGCGAGTAATTATATGAAGGTGTGTCTAAGCCCAACAGAGAGCAGCCAGCAGAAACCCCCGGAGGCCGGGAGGGGCCCTCCTGCACGGCTGCTGGGAATGCAAGTTGGTGCAGCCACTATGGAGGCCAGTGTGGAGATTCCTCGAAAAACTAAAAACAGAGCTACCGTATGACCCAGCAATCCCACTCCTGGGCATATACCCAGACAAAACCATAATTTGAAAAGACGCATGCACCCCAGTGTTCACAGCAGCACTGTTTACAATAGCCAGGACATGGAGGCCACCTCAGTGTCCATCGACAGCTGAACGGGTAAAGAAGATGTGGTCTGTGTATACAGTAGAACACTACTCAGCCATAAAAGGAACAAAATAATGTCATTCGCAGCAGCATGGATGGACCTAGAGGTGATCACACTAAGTGAGGTCAGACAGAGAGAGACACACACCACATGATATCACTCACACGTGGAATCTAAAATATGACACAAATGAACTTATCTACAAAACACAAACAGACTCACAGACACAGAGAACAGACTGTGGTTGCCAAGGGGGAGAGGAGTCGGGGAGGGAAGGACTGGGACTTTGGGATTAGCGGGTGCAAACTATTATGCAGAGAAGGGAGAAACAACAAGGCCCTCCTGTGCTGCACGGGGAACTACACTCAGTATCCTGCGATGAACCACAGTGGAAAAGAATATGTATATAGCCGAATCACTTTGCTGCACAGCGCAAATTCACACAATGTTGTAAATCAACTATATGTCAATAAACTTAAAGAAACCAAGATGCTTGTACGGAACCTGAGAAGCACCCCCCCGGAGAGGAGTAAGAGGTGAGGACACGTCTGTCATGACTCCTCCTCGACACTGAATAGAGACCCGGCCCGCGCTCTCACCAGAACACAGGGCGGGGGAAGATGACACAGAAGTCATCTCTTTTAAGGAATGATATACTCACCTACGTAGATAAATTTAAGGAATTGACAGGAGATTTACTTAGAAAACTGAAGAAATCAGCTGAAAAATCATCAGAATTAACACTGACAATAGCAGTGGTTGGCTGGATATACACAAACAAACAAGAAAAGGTCCCGAAACAACAGCAATAACTGTTTAGAGAATACAAGGGGAAAATCCACCAAAGGAAAAAAAAAAAGCCATACTATATTTGGAAACAAATCTAATAAGAAATGTACCCCATCCATACCAGCATACATTTCAATTGTCCTGAAGACACAAAAGAAGACCCAGTGAAATGCAAAGAGAGGCAAAGATGTTAATTCTTCCCAGACTAATTTGTGAAGGTGTAGTAAGAGCAATTCCAACCAATTATTCAGATTTTAAAACATGAAAGTTATTCTAAGATACCTATGAAAGTACAGATGCTTAAGACTAAGACGATTCTAAAAGAAGTGATGCGGGAAGACATTCCCCTGCAGACAACACGGCTTGCTGTGGACCAGTGCGCTTCTGAAGGTGCTGCTCCTCATAACTGACAAAACTCACAACAATATTACGAGGTGGGCACTATCATTCACCCGTTTGCAAGACAGGGAAACTGAAGCAAAAAGGTATTTTAATTGGTTTGAAGTTCTACAGCAAGTAAGTGGAAGAGGCTTGGGAAGTGAACCCAAGCCCTGGTGCCCAGAGTCCCTGCCTTTAAGCACCATGACCTATGACTCCGCTTGGCACAGGAAGTGGATGACCGGGAGAGAATACAAAGTCCCAAGCAGATTCACGTACATGTGGAAAATCTGATTTTTGACAAAGCAGCATTTCAAATCAGTGGGGGAAGCACATCTCAGTCAATAAGTGGTACCAATAACTGGGTCTGTATTTGGAAATCAAATAAGGTAAGATGCCTGTATCAGCTTCTATTGTTGCTGACAAAGCCAAGTCTCTAGTTCTATCAGTGAGAAGTCTGAGCAGGCTCTGCTGGTTCCTCTGCTCTGATCTCACGAGGCCAGAGTCAAGGTGTGGGCTAGCCCAGACCCTGACCTGGAGGTGCTGAGGGAGCATTTGCTTCCAAGCTCATTCAGGTTGTGGACAGAATTCAGTCCCCGCAGCTGCAGAGCTGACGTCCCCACTGCCTTGCTGGTTGTCACTGGGAGCCTCTCTCAGCCCCTGAAAGCCCCCTGCCACCCTCCTCATGCTGCCCCCACCCTGGGGCACTGGACCCTTCTCACAGGGAGAAGCTCTCTGGCCTCCTCTTCTACCACCTGTCTTTTGGCTCCAGCCACAGAAAGTTCTCTGCCCTTAAAGCGGCCATGGGTTTAGACTGGGCTCACCACTTGCATAATCTGGGATAAATTCCCTGTTTTAAGGTCACTGATTCTCCAGTTACATCTGCAAAGTCTCTTTTACCACGTGACGTATATATTCACAATTTCCAGGGACAAGAGAATGGACCTCCTCAGAGAACATTCTGTTGCAATCCTTAAACCACATGGTATATAACAATAAATTAGAGGTGGATTGAAGAGTTAAATGTACAAAACAAAACTCTTAAAAATAATGGAAGAAAATAAAAGAGAACATATTTTATGATCTTGGGGTAGGGAGGACCTCCCTAAGCAAGCTGAGAAATCGTAAAGAAAAATGGAAGACAACGTTCTCCAAAATGAAAATATTGAATAAAAAGATCAAAGATAAGCAACTGGGAGGAAGTATTTGCAACTTATTTAACAAATCGAGAATATACAGAATTTGTAAGAAAATGAATTTCTATAGGTCAAATTAGAAAAACAAATCAATAGAAGAGATGAGCAAAGAATGTGATGAAATAATTCACAGAAACGTAAATACAGATGGTCCCTGACTTAGGATGGATGCACTTACACTTTTCTGATTTTTTACGATGGTGTGAAAGGGATACACATTCGGTAGAAACCACACTTTGAGTTTTGATCTTTTCTTGGGCTAGCAACACAGTCCTCTCGCGCATGCTGGGGGTGGGGGTGGGGTCGGTCCCAGTCAGTCACGTGATCACGAGGTACCCAACCAACCTACTCGCAACCACTGTGTCCCCAGACAAACCATTCTGAGACAATTCCTCTTTGAGGACCGTATTCAATAAACTGCATGAGATATTCAACACATTATAAAATGGGCTGTGCATTACCTGATTTTGCCCAACTGCAGGCTCACATAAGTGTTCTGAGCACGTTTGAGGTGGGCGGGGCTCAGCACGGATGTTCAGTGAGTTAGCTGTGTTAAATGAATTTGCAACTTGCAGTATTGTCAACTTAGCATGGGTTTATCAGGATGTAACCCCATCCTAAGTCAAGGGAGATCTCTAGTGGATTTCCACTTCTAGTAACCGAAGCCTATATAATTCCCTCCCAAGTCTGCTTCAAGGTATTGGGGAACTAAAAAACTGGGGAGAATTATGGGGCCAAGCCCCGAGGTGAGAGAAATCAAGAGAACCTGTAAGTCTGGCATTTGGGGACGTTTTAACACAGTGACCTTTGCCAGTTCTAGAAGGGTTGGCAAGAGATTGAGAAGCTGAACAGATCTTTTAACAGCCTCACAAAAGGAGCCAGGGAGGCACAAACTGCAGTTCAGGGCTCACTAAAGGGGAGTTCCTGGTAAAATCCCATGCTTTTGGGTGGAGCCCAAAGGGCTACACCCTAGGAGTAGGAGTGAATAGGAAACAGACCAGCCCTCTCCAAAACCGAAGTCTAGCTTCAAACCATCTCACTCAGCCCCTGAAAATGGATTAAGGTTTTTCCAGATGGCAAGTGCCACTACCTGCCTACCTAAAAGCAAATGTAAATTCTCTCTGGGGAAAACTGTCATCATCCTAGGTCTCAAATTATTCCTATGAAGTTCTATGTAAAGTATCTGGCACCCAACCAAAACTAGCCAGGCTCACAAGAAAGCAACACTATGTGACCAAAAGCCAAGAGACACAAACACAATGAAATAAGAACCGTGTGAACTCCAGATAATGGTTATCAGACCTAGACTTTAAAAGAACCAAGATAAATATGTTCAACAAAATAAGAAAAATAGTTGTGAACTTCAGCATAGAATAGGAAACTAAAAAAAGAACTAAGCAGAAATTCTAGCTCTGGAAAATACAATAACCAAAATTAAGAACGGGTGTAACAGCAGGTTAGATACAGCTGAGGAGAGACTCTGTGAAGCAGAAGCCAGATTTAAAAATATCCAGAATCAATACAAAACACAGGAAAAGCAGGTAGAAGGTCAGCTATATGTATATATACTTACAGTCTCAAAAAGAGAAGAGAGAATTA
The DNA here is from genome assembly GCF_030028045.1 of Hippopotamus amphibius kiboko. Lineage (NCBI taxonomy): Eukaryota > Metazoa > Chordata > Mammalia > Artiodactyla > Hippopotamidae > Hippopotamus > Hippopotamus amphibius. The sequence goes on from NC_080202.1 coordinate 63,294,234, forward strand.
GGCAGAAGTTAAAATAGAAAATCTGATACTATAACCACTAAAGGAAGTATAGCCAAAATTAATTGAAAATCTTCCAACAAAGAAAACTCTAGGTCCAGATAGCTTAATCTACCAAACATTTTTAAGGATGAAATAATTATCAATATTTTACAAACTCTTCCAGAAAATAGAGGGAACATGCCATTTTGTTTTACGAGACCAGCAAACTTTGATATCAAAATCTAGTAAGATTATCACAATAAAAGAAAATTGTAGGCTAATCTCATTCATAAGCATAGATGTAAAAATTCTAAACAAAATATTAGTGAGCCAAAATCCAGTGAAAGGTAAAAATGGGATGAGTCATCATGATCAAGTGGGGCTTATTTTAGAAATGCAACACTGATTTAACATTAGAAAATCAGTCTGTGAAGATCATTGCATTCGCAGAATAAAGGACAAAATTCATATAATTATCTCAAAAAATGGAAAAAAGGCATTTAAGAAACATCCATTTATGATTTTAGAAAGAAAAAAAGACTCTTGGTGAGAATAGAAAGAAACTCCCTGAATGTGATAAAGGGAATTATACAAAAGTCAACTGCATTTCTGAGTACCAGCAACAAACTGTGAGAAAATGAAATTTTAAAAATAATGTCATTTAAAATAGCATCATAATTGTGAAATACAGAGGAATAAATCTAACATAAGATGTGTAAGATATCTTTACATAAAATGATAAAAATATAACAAAAATCAAAGAATGCTTAAATAAAGCAGAGGGATGTACTATGTTCATGGACTGGAAGACGTATTAGAAATTGACAAGTCCAGTCTAAAATTTACACAGAAATGCAAAACGCTGTGAGGAACCTATCATTAAAATGTAAGCTTCACAAGAACAATGATTTTTGTTTGGTTTGTTCACCGATGTATATCAGGGCCAGTAACAGCCTGATATATCACAGGTGCTCAGTAAGTATTTGTTGAATTGAACTGAAATGTCGAAAGTATCACTTAGGAGTTTGGAAAAAGAATTCGCTCTGAGCTGTTGTTACCACGGCACGCACTGATTCACCATCTCATTTACCATCCTCTGTTTATCAAGTCAAGCAAAACCTCAAAATCTTATGTGCTGAATGGAGCATTTGGGATCATTTAGTCCAGTTTTCCAGTTTTCTCCCATGCTTTCTGCAGGGGCATTCATTCAAATAAAATCTTAAAGCTGAAGGGTAGAAAAATCAGAGAGATTGCTGCTCTGGTTCTCTACAGGGTGCCAGGCCGGACTCACCACCTTCAGACCATTGACGTCTTTCTGCTGCTGCCCCGTGAGAACCAGCACAGTGTGCGAGCCTGACATCTGTGCCCTCTCTTTCCCACACCTGGCTGCCTACCTGGGCAGGGAAAAGCCCCCACGTAACTTTGTCAAGGCCCAGGCCAACATGCTGCACATTCCTTTCTCTCTTCTTTTCCAGAAGTTTTTTTTTAAGGACTTTATTTTATTTTATTTTATTTATTTTTATTTTTTTGGGGGGTACACCAGGTTCAATCATCTGTTTCCATACACACATCCCCGTATTCCCTCCCTTCCCCAAGCCCCCCTCCTCGAGTCCCCCCCACCCTCCCTGCCCCAGTCCTCCAAGGCATCTTCCATCCTCGAGCTGGACTCCCTTTGTTATACAACAACTTCCCACTGACTATTTTACAGTTGGTAGTATATATATGTCTGTGCTACTCTCTCGCTTCATCTCAGTTTCCCCTTCACCCCCCGCCCCCTCCCATACCTTGAGTTCTCCAGTCCATTCTCTGTATCTGCATCCTTATTCTTGTCACTGAGTTCACCGGTACCATTTTCAGATTCCGTATATGTGAGTTAGCATACAATATTTGTCCTTCTCTTTCTGACTTACTTCACTTTGTATGACAGATTGTAGTTCTATCCACCTCATTACATATAGCTCCATCTCATCCCTTTTTATAGCTGAGTAATATTCCATTGTATATATATGCCACATCTTCTGTATCCATTCATTTGTTGATGGGCATTTAGGTTGCTTCCATGTCCTGGCTATTGTAAATAGTGCTGCAATAAACATTATGGTACAAGTTTCTTTTGGGATTATGGTTTTCTTTGGGTATATGCCCAGGAGTGGGATTACTGGATCATATGGTAGTTCTATGTGTAGTTTTTTAAGGAACCTCCAAATTGTTTTCCATAGTGGCTGTACCAACTTACATTCCCACCAGCAGTGCAGGAGAGTTCCCTTTTCTCCACACCCTCTCCAACATTTGTGGTTTCCAGACTTTGTGATGATGGCCATTCTGATTGGTGTGAGGTGATACCTCATTGTGGCTTTGACTTGCATTTCTCTGATGATTAGTGATGTTGAGCATCTTTTCATGTGTGTGTTGGCCATCTGTATGTCTTCTTTGGAGAAATGTCTATTTAGGTCTTCTGCCCATTTGTGGATTGGGTTATTTGCTTTTTTGGTATTAAGCTTCATGAGCTGCTTGTATATTTTGGAGATTAATCCTTTGTCCGTTGTTTCATAGGCAATTATTTTTTCCCATTCTGAGGGTTGCCTTTTAGTCTTGTTTATGGTTTCTTTTGCTGTGCAAAAGCTTTTAAGTTTCATGAGGTCCCATTCATTTATTCTTGATTTTATTTTCCTGATTCTAGGAGGTGGGTCAAAAAGGATGTTGCTTTGATGTATGTCATAGAGTGTTCTGCCTATTTTTTCCTCTAGGAGTTTTATAGTGTCTGGCCTTACATGTAGGTCTTTAATCCATTTGGAGTTTATTTTTGTGTATGGTGTTAGGAAGTGTTCTAATTTCATTCTTTTACATGTTGCTGTCCAATTTTCCCAGCACCACTTATTGAAGAGGCTGTCTTTTTTCCATTGTATACTCGTGCCTCCTTTGTCAAAGATAAGGTGCCCATATGTGTTTGGGCTTCCTTCTGAGTTCTCTATTCTATTCCATTGATCGTCCTTTCTATTTTTGTGCCAGTACCATACTGTCTTGATCACTATGGCCTTGTAGTATAGTTTGAAGTCAGGAAGCCTGATTCCACCAACTCCATTTTTCCTTCTCAAGATTGCTTTGGCTATTCGGGGTCTTTTGCGTTTCCATACAAATCGTAAGATTTCTTGCTCTAGTTCTGTGAAAAATGCCATTGGTAATTTGATCGGGATTGCATTGAATCTGTAAATTGCTTTGGGTAGTACAGACATTTTCACGATGTTGATTCTTCCAATCCAGGAACATTGTATGTCCCTCCATCTGTTTGTGTCGTCTTTGATTTCTTTCATCAGTGTCTTAAAGTTTTCTGCATACAGATCTTTTGTCTCCTTAGGCAGGTTTATTCCTAGGTATTTTATTCTTTTGGTTGCAATGGTGAGTGGGAGAGTTTCCTTAATTTCTCTCCTTTCTCTCTTCTTAATGAAACATGAGAAAAGCTCCCGTCAGAGTCTCTCTTCTACTTCTCCTCGTCCCTTTTGTATAAACCTGAGCATAAATATCACATACAAAACCAAAAATGGATCATTAAACAATGTTTTCCTTTATTATAATGATAGAAACTCCTAGAAGACACCAAGTTTTCCATGTAGGTTTAATACACTGAGAGCTGAGTAGGTACTAGATTGTCTAATTCAAAATCAGCCTTTTATTTCACAAAATTTTTATAATGCCAATGATGCTATATTCTTCACTAGTTCTAAATTTTCCATTTGATTTAATAAATCATTCTTTGCCTTGATTTATATTTTTATATAAGGTTTTATATTATTTTCCAAATCAGAACTATGTCCTCTAATTCTGTGTAGAAATCCAAAAGGTGATTTACATGGAAAGTATACTGAAATGGCCTTTTAAACTTCTGAATTTTCCTTTGTATTAGAAAAAAAATCACCTTTCTTTCCTCATTTCTAATTCAAATTGATGTACATCTGATGTCTCTAAAATACCCCTGCTCTGTCATTTGTGTGACAATAAACAATTTCAATTGCTTCTATCTCAAAATAGCCCTTCCTCAGCAGGAAAAGGAGATTTTTTCTGGCTGGTACAAAAGGAATTGCAAGTACGTGACCTCGTAAACCATTTGATACTCTTTTCTGAATGTGACAGCGCAGAAAACGTCATCAAACATCTCTCCCTCGTAGCCATGCCGACTCACCCACCCTCTTTACCATCTCTGTGTTTATCTCTTCTTTTACTTCCTCTTTCCAGCTGTTCACTCAAGTCCACGAATTCAGCACTTAGTAGCTGCCAGAAAAGTAAGCCCTGACAGGACATGGCTCAGGGATACAGTCTCCTTTTTATCTTCTTGGGAGATGATATCTGATCACCCAGGTTAATCCTTTTTTTTAAAAAAAATAAATTTATTTATTTGTTTATTGGCTGCGTTGGGTCTTCATTGCTGCACGCGGGCTTTCTCTAGTTGTGGAGAGCGGGGGCTGCTCTTCATTGTGGTGCACCGGCTCCTGGTTTTGGTGGCTTTTCTTGTTGCGGAGCACAGGCTCCAGGTGAGTGACTTCAGTAGTTGTGGCACATGGGCTCATTAGTTGTGGCTCACGGGCTCTAGAGAGCAGGCTCAATATTTGTGGCGCAAGGGCTTAGTTGCTTCTCGGTATGTGGGATCTTCCTGGAGCAGAGATCGAACCCGTGTCCCCTGCACTGGCAGGAGGATTCTTAACCACAGGCGTGGACCGAGAGCCACTTTAGCCATGCAGAAAATGCTTTCTGGAGAAACAGCTGCAATGATGCAGTGGGTGCTTCTGATGCTTGGCTTGCAGACATCAGCAACACACAGGATTTAAACCACGTTGAGGGCGCCTCAGGGATCGGCCTGCTCTCTCCTCCAGTGACGTTCAGAACAAAGGGGACCCTCGAGAAAGCAAAACGGAACTCAGAACCCACGCACCCCACAGGGGCTGCTGCAAGGTGTCCATTAGAAACGGCTCTGTGACCATCACGTATGGTTTTAGTGGTGGTTTGGGTACAAGTGTTTGACTTGCTTTGCCACTAAATTCTCCTAGAAGAACTGATCTACTAGGAGTGGTCTGATGAGATGCACGCTTCACGTGTTTTTCAGAAAATAGGGCCAAGTATTCAAACTCTCATTGAGAATAAGATGTGGCCAAAATTAAATGTGGTTCTGTCCCTCATAACACTCGAATTTTAGAATGATTCATCATACCAGCTGTCTGGGAACAAAAGACTTAGTTGGAATTTTGTAAATAAACTGTGTTTATTGAAATTACTTGAAACAAGCCAGAATAATAACCATTAAACATGAAAAGTCAGTAAAAGTCTTTGAATTATATTTCTGTTGCAATTATTATTCCTGTTTTCATAATGCGCTTGGGGATAAAACATGGTTTTGAGCGGTCAGCACTTTTAAGCAGATTTCACTGCAGATGAGTTAGCCCACAGCAGCTAAGACTATGCAGTTTTAAAATCCATTATGGAAAATGGAAATGAAAGGCTTGGAAATCTGTAAAAGGCCAATTCTTCCTTTTAACAATTGTCATGGTTATTGCCTAATAGATTTTCTGTCTGTGCTGCATCTTCCTCCGTAAGGCTGCCTGTGACTATAGATTTGTCGGTTACCCTCGATGGTGACTGAGGTGGTTTAAAGATAAGCGGTGCAATCCAACGAAAGCTTTACACACACGATGCTGGTTCTCCTAACATTCATGTTTCTCCCCAGAGATCACTGGGCACGGTGGGAGGCCAACACGTTCTTTGGGATACAAGTGATGATGTTGTAACGGAGCAACAGGCAGAGGAGCTGAGATGTTAAACATTCTTCCAGAGCTGCTGACGCCACGGGAGCCCAGGAAGGAAGCAGCAGAAAGCTAAGTGTGTCAGGAGGGAAAATCAGGGGCTCCATCTGCATTCCCCGCTTTGGCCTTCTCAGCGCATCCTGTGGAAGAGCTCTGCAAGGAAAACCTCCCGTTTCAGAGAACAGGACAGCGGGCATTTGTGACCACACGGACGAACCTGCAGGACATTATGCTAAGAGAAATAAACCAGATAGAGAAAGATCTCACTCACCTATGGAATTAAAAAAAAGGAAAGAGAAAAGTTGAACCCATAGAGATAGAGCAGAATGGTGATTGCCAGGGGCTGGAAGGTGGGGGGCGCTTCTGGTCAAAGGGTGCAAACCTCCAGACATCAGCTGGTTCTGGGGGCTAAGGCACAGCCTGGTGGCTACAGTTAAGGACGCTGTGCTGAGTGCCGGAAAATGGCGACGAGAGCACATTTGGAACATTCTCCCCAGACACAGAAGCCGCCGTGGGGGCGACGGGGTGGTCGCGAACGTCGCTGCGGCAGGCGTCCCCCAGCGCCTGTCCCGTCTTCGTGCTCTACATGTCACGTACACACAGCTTTATTTGTCAGCTACCCCTCAGTGAGACTGGGGAAAAACGCCGCGGGGCAGGGAGCTGGCATGCGCTCCAGCTCGCTTTTCCCCGGACGCTGCACCGCTCGGTGCATGGGTCCTGGGGAAGAGCTGAGGCCACCGAGCAGCTGGGAGAAGCTCAACAATCCTGCTCATCCAGATGAAAACGGGCAACAACTCTGTAACCGTTATTTCGACAAACGTCCAGACGAGAACGCGCCTAGGAAAAGCCCCCTTAGCCCGAGAGCAGAATGTGCGTCTCGCAGGCGCTGTCAGCACTGCTCAGGCGCGGAGGCCTTTGCGACGTCCCCCTCGCACACGCCCCGTACCACGCGGTGCTGCTAGGCCTCCCACCCTCCTTTCCCTCTTCCTTCCGTGGATTCACTGGGTACCACGTGGGCCATGCGCTGGGCTAAACGCGGAGATGCAAGGAGAGAGAGGACACAGTCCCAGCTCAGGGACCCTCCCTCAGAGAGCAAAGTCTACCGAGGGAGTCTGATGGGAAACCTTTAATGGCGTTGCACAGAAAGCATGGCCGGATACAGAGCAAAGGGGGCCCTGGTGAGACGGTCCTGAGGCTGCGACTCAGAAGAGCAAAGGCTCCACAAGCAGTTCGGTGCAACAGCGAGGGCCGGGAGGGCCCGTGGAGATGACCGCCGGGTCCTTACCCTCCAGGGGCTTAATGCTCTGTAGGCAACTGTCTCTGGTTTTCATGCCGCTGAATTCCTCCAGCTCTGCTCTCATCTTTCTCACCAGGCATGCCTTTTAGACCCTCTCTGGGTCTCCCCTGCCTCCTGCAGGCCCTGCACTGTGGTCCGGCCCATGGCTCCGCCCCAGGCCCTCGTCTCCCTCTGCTGTTCCTTGCCAACACCGTCCACCAAGATGCTTCACACACGCTCAAGCATCTTCCTTGAGGTCTAGATCCAGATGGTCAGTCCAGGCTCTTGCTTACATTCTAGACTCAGACTTTCTTTCTGGAGGTCTAGTTCAGATTTTCAGCGACACACCTCCAAATGAAGGTCCAGCTGCTAGCTTCTCAGACGCGGCCTCTAAAAATGATGCTGTTGTCCACTGGGTGTTATTTTTGACACATTCCTTTCTTTTGCCAAGTCTGCGTGTTCTGTGAATTTTAAGTGAGTCTTCACACCTACTCTTTTCTTTTTCTACTACCTTTGACGATGTCCAGTTCAGGCCCTTTCGCTGTCTCTTGTGATGGGTGATGTGAATTTAGTGCGATAACGTACGAATTCATCGCCTGCATTTTATCTTCTGCTGCTGGATTAATCTTTCTAAAGTAAAGACGCAATCATCTAACACGACCCAGTTAAAGAAAAAAATCCTCAGTGGCTGAAAACTGCCTTCTGACCAGTGACTGAAGTCCTGGCACTGTACCCACGCTCAGGCACGGACGGTCCTCACACCTAGCACGGTGCACGTAAAGAGGAGGTAACAAAGCCTGGACATCATCCCTGGTTTTGAGTGGGTGAAATGAAGGTGGCTAACTCCCCGGCCTCGTTCTGCTCCTCACGGCTGTCACGCTCTGGCCAGGATGCTGCCCCCGCAAGCCTGTTCTGCCCCAGGCCCCCCCATCCTGACCCAGCGTCCCTCCTCTCCAATGACGCCCAGCCCAAGAGCCCTTCTCCTCTGTGAAGAATTACAGCCACACACACGGTGTCTGTGGTATGTTCCCTAGTTTCTGAAGTCTTTCACGCGCACCTTGTTTTGATGTCCATGTGAACCCACGAGGGTATCATTACTGACATCCTAGGGGCACAATATCTGGACCCGTTAAGTGACTTGCCCAAGATCGCAGGATCCGTGGTGACAGGCGCACTTTCACCTGTGGTGCTGCCACGCTGGGGCCCACCCGTCCTTGAAGCCGCTCCCGCCTCCCCTGCCCGAGTCTCGTTGGGTCTTGCAGCAACCTCTGTCCACGCCCCAACCACCAGCTTCAGCACTAGGCTCCCCTGATCCTCACCTGATTAGCTGGTGTGTCTCGGCCTTAACTGTGCACAAAGCGGGCTGCTGCAAGGCTGTGACTGGAACGTGACGTGTGACTAGCTTTTCACTATATCGCCTAAGATAATTTAGGGGTTCCTTGTGCCTGCACAGTCCAGAGCTTCATGCCCGGACACACCAGATGAGAACGAAACCAGCCGGCTGTGAAACACGCCGGCCAGAGACCCTGAGAGGCCCTCCGGGGCAGCTGAGGCTGCAGCTCTGGAAACGCTGCCCGTTGGCACAGGCTCCAGGCCCTGCCCGGGGCGGTGGACCCTTCCCCGCACGGTCGGGAAGACGGCGGGTGGCACCCGCGCTGCGTCTCCCCGCATCTTGTGATCTGAGCTTCTAAGCCCTTGGAAGAAAAAGAACGTCCTCTAAACGCCACGCCTGCCGCCTACGCTTGGCACACATCTCTGCTCGACGGCACCGTCAGCTCCTTGAGGGCTGGAAGGGCAGCTCTCTCGTCTGTGTTTCTCCTCAGTACCTGTCCTGGGCCAGCACAGCACCCCCGTCAAAGGACGGAAACCTGGAGCAAGAACGTATGACCCTGCTGTGAAATGCACGGCCCCGCATGTTATTTATTGGAACTCCAGGTATTTGTTCTTCTCGCTAATTTATTTAAAAGAATCCTCTGGCAAACGGAGTCATCCCTGCAATCAAAGCTACTCACATGCTGGAAACTGGAAACCCCCGTTCAAAGCAGGACGTGTGACATGTCTACTAACTTCTACATTATATGTCATATCAGGTCCAAGCCTGACAGTTTACTGCCTTCGTGATAAATACATGCTTGCTTTGTACAGTGTTAAGAACACCAAGTAAATGTTTAGATGGTTTCTTTTCTTCCCTCTCTTTTCTATAATGTATCAGACCGAGTTATTTTGGCAAGGCTTAGCAAATCAGCTAGTCTCACTGTGAATAATGAAACATCGTTTGCTCCCGAAAAGGAGGCTTAGTGTTTCCCGCGACCTGATCCCGAAAGATACACAGCATAGATGCACTTCACACTGCGGTCACCACGCTGGAAAATAACATCCCGGGTGGGCGGCCGGCTTCCACCCCCAGCCTGCCGTGGTGGGGCAGCCACAGCCTTTTCCAACGCACAGCGAGGACGTCGATCAGAGCTCTGATCTCCTCCGCTTTGCCTTGCCACAGTCATGGGACTCTTGCTCGGATCTTATCGGGAATTAGAAATGATTAACTCCGGGTATGGAGAAAAAGAGTGAGGGTTTTAATTTCTTTCCCATTTATGGATTACAGGAAAGATATGTCTCTGTAAGGCTGGCTTAGAAAATTGGTCTTTTCTAATTTTATTGGTGTTAGCTGGACGCCACTAAGGGGCACATGAACCCTCTGTAGCCCGGGATGAACGTGCCTTCCCTGGCACGCCGGTGACAGACCTGCCAAGGCTGAGGAGGCAGAGGAGAGAGCTGGGGCAGAGGTGAGGGGTGGGCAGCTGGGACACCACCCCTTGAGACCTGATGGGAAGCAGCTTCTTGTGTTTAATTAAAAACACAGCTTTTAGAATGGCTCATTCATTTTTTTGTTTTTATAGAATCAAAACAGGAATTTTTCTTAAATGAAAAACAGAAACAGTTTAAACTTTTTTTTTTTTTAAGCAAGCAAGTTAAAAAAAGCAGCCCAGGAAATTGTCCTTTGTAATTCTGCCAGTTTCAATTTTGATTCTTTATGCAACCAGCATCAGGATAATAATATTTGGTTGAAAAGAAAGAAGAAAAGTTCCAAGAAGCTGTTTCACACATATTTTTGGTTGTTTGATCGGCTGATGTCAGGCTAGCTACTGTTATTTTGCAATTGCTTTGACAAAGGCAAAAAAGAAAATCACAATCTCAACATTTAAAATACCCTCAGTAAGCACATAGATAATCAGACCCTGAAAACTGTGCGTGATGATACTTCTAAACTTCTAATTATTTTTGACGACCTCTGCTAGTGTCCACATGGAAAGGTCAGATGTAGGTAATATACAAGTTAAATCGAATTAAATATAAACAGTGTTTATGAAGTGCCCATGGTTTGCTCTTCAGCTTTATGGAAACAATTGGCATCTTTGCTCAGCTGCCTCCTAGGATCTCACGGAAATAACCCGACATTTCGTGGTTGCAAAGATGAGGAAATATTCAGCTGTACCCATGGGTGTTTCCTGACATTTCTTTGGAAAACCGGAGCCTAAGAGAAGATATCAGGAATCAGTGTAAAATGTAGTCTAGAAAGCTATTGTCACTGCAGAGATGAAAGCAACTTTGATGATCAAAAAGAAGTCAATAAAATAAGACTGAAGTGCTTCCTGAACCTTCCCCATTGTTCACTCGGGATTTCCCAACTTCCCTGCTCTCAACACGTCAGGGAGTTTCCTGTGTGAAGTTCTGCCACGAATCAGGGTGACGTCAGCAAAGCTTTGCCTTAAGTCACATTTTCACACCGACCGGAGCAGGCCCAGGCCTCCAGGGAGCCCGCCTCCTGCTTTTAAGAAGCTTGTCTTCTTCTTCACGTTTCCAGGCATCCCAGCTGGCCAGGGGGGCAGGGGGCTCAGCTGACTCAGTGACAAAGAAGCTGTGAGGGTCCCACCTGAAGGCCACGCAGCCACCTAAGGCGGTATTGTTACCTGCGGCCAAATTTCTCTGCTGCGTGCCCTCTGCCCCCTGCCCGCGGACAGTCACCAGCGTTGCCCACTGCACCAGGTGTCTGGGGCGGTAATTTCCCTGCTATCCTCAGCATATTCACTTTCCCTGTCATCGCCAGGCAGGTTTTCAAAGTAGAAATGCCGTAACTTAAAAGCTGTCATGAAAGGAGTAAAGTTTGGAATCCAGCTAAACCAGGGTGTGAATCCACCTGCACTATTCACCAGCTGTGCCATCTCGGACGCGTCACTCGGCTTCTCTGGGCCTTCGTGCGCTGGCTGGAAACCGGGAGGGGAATGTTGGCCGTACATGGTTACTACCAGGATACATGAACGAACGTGTGTAACGTTTCTTGTACAGTGTCTCTCATCTTGTGGGCCTTTGGTAAATGTAGTTATTATTCATTTTTCATCCTAGAATTATCCTATTTTGTGAGCCTGTTGTGGAGTGGCATAGACCCTATACAAGACATACCATATATAGACACGATATATACATACATGACCTGTATATGATACATTAGACAGTAGGAAGGAATTACAGGAGGTCAAGTCCACTCGGTAAGTATTACTACTCGGCAGCTATCAGATCTTACACCTGCCATCTTGTGCAATCCCTGCCTTGGGGTCTGTTTGTAAACGACTCCAGAGATGACAAAGGTTTCCCTAGCCCCCTCACTCCAGGGCTTACTCTTCTGACAGGGTCACAATGACCTAACCCAGCATCCCTGTACGGAACTGGCTACGAGACAACCAAAGTATAAGCGTCTGCCAGTACCTACGGCGGGTTCTGTCCATGAAGATTTGTGGCACTTGGAAGAATGCTAGCCGTGCTACACGCAATGGCCGAGGACCGTGCACTTACAAAAGGTTTCATTGTGACTTGTAATATTTGCTCATAGGCTGTTGACTTTCTAGTTTAAATTCACTTAAATGTAGTGTAAATTTAAAAGAATTGGATGAAAATGATCCTGTCGTTTGAAAATAAAATAGGTCATTAGCTATTGTCATGGCCAGGTTATTCTGGTTATGTTAGATTTGTTTCACTAACATAATGGAAAGAAGGAGGAGAAAGTTAAAATTCAAAAGAAAACACGATTTACGTCTCTAAGGACAACGACGTCCATTTGTTCTAATGTGACGACGTGGCAGACACTGCCAGCTGTGTGCCCAGAACATTTCTCCTCTTCCTTGTCCAGGTTATCCTTCCTCTTATAATTCCATCACCAACAGGTGGACCCCAATTGGTCCAGCCTAGTTTGGTACCCTCTGTTTTCTTGCCAGGGATTGGACGTGCCAGGCTGAGCATGTGACCTGTTCTGGCCAATGAGACAAGAAGGGGGTGGTTCTGGGAAAGAGCTCCTTGCTTTTCAGAAGGCCACCCCAGAAACCTCTGGTCCCTTTCTGCCTCTGGATATTGCTAGATCTGCATGGGATGTCTGGAACTGCTGCGGCCACCTTGGAGCTTGTTTTAGGATGAAGCCAACACAGGAGGTAGGGCCACGGGGATGACAGAAGCAGAGCCAGGGCCCCAGGTTCTCTGCCCAGAGTCTGCCCCACCTACAGACTTCGGGTAATAGAGGTAACAGGTTGTGAGGTAATAGACCCCTTTGCTGTTTACGCCCAGTGAGGGGCCACATATTCTGTTACTTGCAACCAAAGCATCCCAGTGGAGACAGGACACACATGCGCTCCCGGACCTGGAGAAAGTGAACAAACCCACCAGTCAAGTGGGACAGTACCTGCTCCTGTGACTCCAGTTCCTTGTGCTGCAGTTTCTTCTCTGCACATCGCACTTGATTCGAGCGGTTTTCTAGTTCGTCTTGTAAAGCCTGAAATGGTGTCAGATAAATACAAAAACATTAAAAATTAGCACCCTTGAAAAAAAGAGTTTTACCACCTGAACTGGCATCAAAAAGGCCTCAGAGCGCTGGCCTATTACCGCTGTTCCAAAGAACTGAGGCAAACAAAACCGGCCTTTTGTTATCAGCCCCAGGTGTTTTCTCCTTTAGGAAGAACTAGTATTAAAAATTTCAAACTCAGAAAACAGACACATTAGCAGGTGTCAATTCATCTTATAACAATATCTCCTATTCCCAGCACAGACGCACAGGCACTCAATAAAGCATAAAACTATTGCTAATTAAGTAGCTCTATCAGGACACCTGTGAGCTACACACATTCTGAAAAGTGTTGTGACAGCTAGGAATTGTAATACTGGACCAACACGATATTTTTCAAAATTATACTGTGGTAATTCGAGTAAGTTATGGTAAACTTGAAGGCATTTTTTATTAAGCCATTGAGGATGGCATGGAATTTGAGGAAACTGTAAGAAAGAGAGATGAACTCTTTCAGTTGCCAAGCAGCTGCTGGAAATCAGATTCAGGTTCATCTGGGGGACCTGGGAACGGAAAGATCAGTGAATATCACTGTACTGATTACTATTTTCAGTAAAGAGGTGAACTAGGAAAGAAACAGGTCCAGTCAAACAATCCGCTGTAATTACAGATATAATACACGGAAATGACAGCAAGCAGAACACACTCTCAAAGTGTGCCTGCAAAGATGCTAAATGAATTCTCAGAATAAAGTTCATTCAATTAAGACTCCCGAGTTTCTGCCCGAGGTTCAGAACTGTGATAGGTACTCCAGATAAAGCCATGAAAGAAAACAGATAAAACAAATTCCCTGCTCTCACAGAGCTTCCTTTGCACTGGGAGGCAGACAATAAGCAAATGCTAAGTATCATATGTGTCAGCGGTCCGCGCTAAAGAAAACGAATGCAGGGAAGGAAGACATTCTGGAGTGGGGTGAGGGGGGATGAGACCAGGCCACAGAGAAACCTGCAGGAAGAACCTTCCAGGCAAGAGACGCTGCACATAAAGGGGTCAAGTCACATCAGGCCTCGTGAAGCCTCAGAGAGCAGTTGAGGACGTTTAGACTTTATTCCAGGTAGATGGGGGCTCCTGGAGGGCTGCAGGTGGGGTTGCTTTGGTTACCGTGAAGAATAGATTGAAGAAGGACAAGGGCAGAAGCAGGGAGGCAGGGTGGAGGCTGTGGAAATACACTGGGAAAGGATGGTGGGGAGCTGGACCAGCTCGGGGTGAGGCCAGGGTCAGACTCCCAGTCGATTCAAAGACAGAGGAGAGGATGCAGAGCATGAAAAATAAACAGAGCAGACGGCTCCGGGCTTTCGGCTTGAGCCGGAGGCAGACCGCAGCTGGGGAGGCTCGGGAGGGACAGGTGTTGGGGGGAAGGTCGAGCTCAGCCTGGGGTGTGTGGAGTGCGGGAAGCCTGATGCACACCCAAGCCGAGAAGCCGCGTAGCAGCTGGGCTAAGAGTCTGGAGTCCAGGCACAATGTCTTAGCTCGTATCCACTGGAAGTTTTTTCAGTGCAGTTCCAGCCTTTTCTCCACGTGGACAGCGACTGCGTCTCGTACTCTTTCCTGGTGTTCTAGCTCGACTGGAGAATCTGGAGAATCCTATTTGGTCACTCCCCTAACCTGCAGAAAAACAAAGCTTATCGTTTTGCCTGTGATTTCAGGGAGACACACGTTGCCTGGAGCCTGTGTGTGGATGGACCCCAGGCTCAGAGCCTCTGTTTAAGAGTATAATGGTTTGAGAATGAGGGCAAAAGCTTTAGGGGCTTTCTGATATTATACTTGATTATAAAGTCCATAATTCAACCAAGTCTGACCCTGAGCTTGAAATTCTATTTTTGTTTATAATTCTATGACTGTGGTCTGTTTCCAAAAGGATGAATGCAGTTGTTCCTGTGCTTTTTCACCAAGTAGCATTGTTTTTCCTTTTGAGAATCTTGTACCAGTAAGTAGGATCTCATCAGCTTCTCTTGTGGCATAATCAGGGAGAGGAATGAACACAGAGCTGGGAAGAATGCGTGGACGTGTGTTTCTGCTCCCACTCTCCTCTGCTCTCCGTCCTCATGCTGCGGCCAGAGCAGTCTCACACCGAAACATCACGTCACTCCCCTGCTGGGGTGATGAGACAGCCCTCAGCGCCCCTGGGACGCAGCCGGGACTCCCGAGCGAGCCTGGGATTCAGGGATGCGCCCCGGCTCGGCCACGCCGGTGTCGTCACTATTGGCTGAGTGGACTTTGTTTTTAACCCTCCCTGCAATCCTGTGCAGCAGCTGTCTTTCATCCACGCCAGGGAGCACAGAGTTGAGGCTGAAAGAGGTTAAAGCGCTTGCTCAGGTCCGTGAGGCCGGAAGTAAGGTGCCAGCTGGAACTCCAACACTGACCAGCTTCAAGCTCAGCACGTCTGTGCTCCTCCAGGCTGCCTTTCTCCCTCTGCACTGTTTCCTCTTCTTTGCCTGGAAGCTGCCCCGTCCACTCTGCTCGCTGGTGTAACCTTGCTGACCTGTCCTGGGAGCAAAGCATGGACGCCTCTGGGCTTTTGTCCATCCAGTGTTTAAGGGACTTGATCTCCGTGTCCACGTGAGGCCGGGGCACCTGAAGCCAGGGCTCTCCCCTCCTCACGTCTGTCAGCTGGAGCCTGACGCACACTGGACCCTGAATCTACATGTGGGAAGGAACTAACACACACCTGAACTGTCCCCAAGGAGGTTTACGTCAATCCTCAGGGCTCCCAGCTGTCCTTAATGTGGTGCATTACCCCGAAGGGTATTACGTTTCTCACGATACAGAAAACACGAACGTACTTTCCAAAGGTCTCTATCTGTACACATACTACATGTGTATACACATATGATATTATTTGTAATAATATATTGTCTGGTTTATGCCACAATAAAAAACAACATTCTCTTGTGTTTCTGTTTGTTTCAGTTTTTAGTTTTATTTCACAGAAAAGAATACAGGAGATGCGCATCTCCTTTGTCTTTTAAACAGAAATTGTCCCCTCGCCCGGCCTGCTCTCCATTCTCCCCTCCACCGGCAGAGCCCCCGGAGCGGCCCCCACCCGAGGGTCCCTGTCCTCCCCCAGCCTCGCAGCGCCCATCGTCCTGCCCCCCGGGGTGAGGAGAGCAGAGTCCCCCCGGGGTGACGAGGCGGCGGGACCAGGAGCAGTCAGAGCCGTGGGGGCAGAGCCGTCCTTGACGAGCTGCGGTCCGGGGGCTTGGGGGACTTCCAAGGGGCCCCACCACGCTGGGAAGGGTGTCCGAACAGTGGGGAGGGTCTCGGGCCACGACGCGGGTGGGGCTGCTTCCCTGGGGACGTCAGTGAAAGGAGAGGAGAAGACAAGAGGTCCAGGCCCTGACCCTTGACCCTGCATGACGCCTGCACTGAGGGCAGGCGGAGGGCGGGGAGATGAGAGACCTGGCGAGGAGGCACAGGTGCGGGAGGCGCCCGAGGAGCGGTCAGTACAGCGGCGATCTGGCCAGAGGCCCTGAGAGGACAGGGATGGAGTTAGACCTGATCCTGTCTCCACCCCTCACCCAGTGAAGGGACCATCCGTCTACCACACGTCATCCGTGCGATCGAAACAGACGTGGAATTGCATTTGCTTTTCAAAAAGGTACCACTTTTCAAATTTGCTTATAGTTTAACGAAAGATGTAAAACGTGATCTTTCTAAGGTTCATCAGAGAAAGCAGTATGTCTAGAAATTAGTTTTATTATCTATTAAAAATCATTTAAAAAATTGAAGAGTAATCAAGTAATATCTCACTTTCCAAAAAGTTAAAATGTTTAGATGAAAGGAAGAGGACCATTTATACTGAGAGCTCATATTCTAGAAACTTATTAGATCATTAGATGCTCATCCTCAGAATTCGACAGGAGGCCTGTGTGAACACGGCCGCAACTCCTGAGCAAGCACAGGGAGGACCTTTCTTTTAAACTGTGGCTTCTTTATTCAAAAACCTTGCAATTTGACATTTGACACACACCCACAAAACACAACTTTTACTTTTTTCCTGAGAAAAGCCCAAGATCATTAAAGAACGGAATGTCCAACACTGGGTCAAAAATCTAAAACAAAATCCAACGTGAACGGCTACACTGTTCATTCTACAAAAGTATTCCCCGTCTTTTAGCTCTGCCCTGTGAACTTGCATCACTGCTGAAAGGCAGTTCTTTTCTTCCAGTTCAACCTGCCTTTAGAGGCCATGTCAGTGGACTTGCCATGGGAGGCTTACCCTCAGCCAACTTTCAGGGCACTTTGTGGGGACTGTGAACAAAGAATGACATTTTCCAGAAGAAAAACCTAAATGACATCAGTGGCTCTATAAGAACAATGAAGGCAGGCCACAGTCTTTAAAAGGGAGGCAGTTACAGGGTAATTTGATTTGTCTGTTTGAAAAATGAAAATAGAGAGAGCACATTAAAGTGTAAAAGATTTGATAGTTTCATGGACTCTCCAGAGTGAGGAGAAGCCGGGCTAGCTACTGTGCCCTGGAGGAGGCACCTGTGATGGTCCTAGAGCTTTGCTGTTCATTTGGGGAAGAAAAGAGTATTACAGTCAATGCTATTTTCACAAAATTTATAAACATGATTTGAAGCTAGCTACTCAACTTGCAAAGCCATGCATTAAGGACTTCTGTGGTCTTACCAAAGTGGCTCTCGTGGTTCTGAGTCAATTAAACAAACATGAAACGATGGCAGATACATGCCTTTTAATAATGGACACATGGTGGCACAGTGGTTAAGAATCCGCCTGCCAATGCTGGGGACACGGGTTCAGTCCCTGGTCTGGCAATATTCCACATGCCGCGGAGCAACTAAGCCCGTGCACCGCAACTACTGAGCCTGCATTCTAGAGCCTGTGAGCCACAACTACTGAGCCCATGTGCCACAACTACTGAAGCCAGAGCACCTACAGCCCGTGCTCCGCAACAAGAGAAGCCACTGCAATGAAAAGCCCATGCACTGCAACAAAGAGTAGCTCCTGCTCTCTGCAACTAGAGAAAGCCCATGCAGCAGCAAAGACCCAACACAGCCAATAAATAAATAGAATAAATAAATTTATAAAAAAAGAGAAAGAAACAGAACAGAGCCCTTTAAAGCAACAACAACAACAAAAATGGACACATGAAATGCAGGCTCCTTTGAATTATAAGTGGTTAAAAAGTTATTTAATAAAGGAAGACTTCATTGCAGAGGAGAAATACTCGTTTCTCCTGGGCTGTAATGGTACAAAGATATAATCAAAGTGCCCCCAGTGTACAGGGTGCGGTGGAGGCTTTCAGACCTAGGATTTTAGTACAAGTCTTTCTAGAGATTTCTGACCTTGTCTTCATCCAAACTCTCAGGCAGGTCCTCATCTGGGGGCGGGGGGCCGGGGAGCGGGTGTCCATCAGGCCGGCCGAGCCCGAACACTTGTGTCATACCCTGGGACACATGCACCGGGGGCCTCACCACACAACACGATCTCACACTCCCCACTTGCCCATCTTTACCAAAAACCTCAGTTGTGAGAAATGTGGAAAAACCCACTTGCAGATCGAAACGGAACCAGCAGTACAGAAGGCACTGTTCTCCTGGCTCACACATTCTACAGAACTGTTGTGGCCTCCGCCTTCCAGCAGTGTTCGCTCTGGTTCTCACTGATGTGAGACTCTGTGTTTGCCGCGCGTCCTGCCTGGTTCCGCGACGCTGGCCGGGGCTCAGGCTGGTGTCCCTCCGAGGTCGCCAGCCCGTGTTCTGGGGCTGCCTGATGAAGGCTGCAGTGCAAACGGCTCCTTCCCTGGGTTCTGCCCGCAGAGCCTGTTCCCCGGGAAGTGGGACCTTGAACGGTACAGGGTTCTTTTTTTTTTAAAGGGACTGGATTCAAGTGGATGTAAGTGTAAAACTGGGGTCCCCAAAGTTGTCGACTTCGGGTTAAGCCTGTGCTCAGGGATCAGGGCAGCCGACGGGCCTCTGCGGGGTGAGACGCAGCCGGGGCCCTGCTGGCAGCAGCCCCGAGAAGCCCAGGGGTGGGCAAGGAAAACCGTGGAGCGACTACACGAAAGGCGCCACCGAGAAGTCAGTCCCGCAAACCGTTACAAACTGGTGAGGCCAGGCTGGGGGTGGACGGGCTGCTGCGTACTCTTCTCCTACTTTCCTGGATGGTTGGCAGTTTCCACAGTAGAGGAAAAAAAAATAATTTTTAATGCTTTTCTACTTAAAAAACATGAAGTCACCATATCCTTCCTTTCATGAGGTTTGAATTTACTGTTTTACTTCAGAAAAAACAGATGATTCATTCGTCCTTCAGTGAGTAGGAGGGATGTGGAAGGATTTCCCCATGTGTATTTTGGAAGTAGGGAGTAGGGTGTTCGTATTTTGACCTGAGCAGAAGATAACTGGAAAGGGAAGGCTTATTTATATTTTTATTGAGATACAATTTATGTGCAGCAAAATTTCAGGTTTCTAAAAAAAATGGGGATGATCTGTTTTCCGTTTAAAACATATAATATGATCTAAAAGTCGTTGTCATAAAATATCTGTTCAGATGAAAAAATCTTGCTATAAGGAGTCTTCCACTGATTGGTTTACCCATCAGACAGAAATGCCACCTGACCTGTGACTGCAGGGAAGAGACGCAGATTATAAAAGGGAAACAAGGAGAGCTCCCATTAAACCTTGACTGCCTGTTAGCAAAGCCTACACTGTTTAAGTAGCATGACTTCGAGGTTACAAACAGTGCCGACAGTATTTCTGGTAAGTCTTCCTTGACAGGTAAATTGACACAGAAACAGCAAATGTTTTTCTTTCTACTACTGCTAACCGAAAGTTAAGGGAAAATTAAATAAAACAATAAAATCTCATTATTTTTGTGTCAGACTTAGACTCACTTTTTTATATCCCATCTTAAGCAACTGGAATCCAGCGAGACGACCGAGCCCGGTCCCGGGTGAGGGGACACACACCTGGGGCGGGAAGGTGGCAGGAGCAGAGAGTGACATTGTGACAGGGTGGGCTCATGGCTACTTACACAGGCCCTGGGGGCTCCTTTTTTTATCTTTTTTTAAAAAATAGGCTAAATCTACTAACAAAAGCAACAAGTCTTCCTCAAGGGAAACGCCGGTCAAGATTTCTTTTAAAGTGATTTCTTCAGACCTAGCCAGAATGAATAACAAACCTTAAAGAAGTTTTATTAGTGATTCTGCAGAACTGAGAACGGGTTTGCACTACAGAGGCAAAGTTGCTGAACTAGAACCACAGTTACTGCCGAGGCCACTCATGTATTCAAAACACAATAGTGTAATTTTTTTCCTTTAAGGCTTGCATTTAGGTTTTTAATTTTTTCACATTCCATGAGAGTGCCTTTTTTCTTTTCTTAACCCTCATAATTCAGTCTCTTGTGATACTGGTATGAAGAAAAGGAGTTTTAATACATATGATACCCTTCACATGAGGCAAAATTCCTTTCAGGTGAAACTTCTTAGTTGTTGCAACAAACCACACGAATGAGAAACTGCACTTTGATACGAGCTATTGTTTCAGTACTTATTACACTACTGATTGAACAAAAAAGGCAAAAGTATTGTGGCCAATATGAAAAACAAGAGTAGCACTTTCACCAAAGAATACAAAAGCTTTCACTTTCTCTCTCTTTTCTTCTCTCTCTCACCTATTTTCAGGTCTTTAAAATTCCTTAAAAACTTCCTTTAAAAGTCTTAAAACTGCGCTTTTTAAAAAGTTAGTGTTTCCTGGTCTTCACAGAGGTTCCAGGAAAAGAAGTCATGTTATTCCAAGACTTTGATGATCTAAGGAACCTGGAAGCTCCCAACACACCTCGTTAATGTGCCCAGTTGCACAGAGACCGTCCTGCCATCACCCCATCTCTGCTGAGAGTGGCCAGTACGTTTGTGCTCGAGAAATTCAGAGCACACGTGCCCCGCTCTGTCCCTCCAGACAGCTTCACTTGCGAACACGCTCTTATCTCGGGTGGTAGGAATCTAGGATCAAGTTCAAGAAGCCCAGCTGGGGTGTTTCAGGCTCTCAGAGGAACGCCCTCATTTGGCCGGTGTCATAGCCACTTACACGGCTTACACTGCAGCCAGGCTCTGCGGGACAGAGGCCACTCCTCCTCTACATGAGCCCAGGGAAGAGGAGCACCCTCGAGCCACTCGTTTACGCTTTATTTACTTATTTATTTACGGCCAGTGGTTCACACTGTGGTCCCCGCGGCATTGCTCCAGCCCCCGCAACAAGCGTGCGTTTCTCCTCTATCAAACCTGAAGTCACAGTGCTCGATACGTCAGCACGTCCCCTACGTGGTAACATGTTTATGAGTCATGAATTCATCGGACTTCTCCCCCCTCATCTTAGACGATGAACTTCACAAGGGTAACAGTCCCGCCCATATTTTAAAAGCAATCTCTGAAATGCTCAGTAAAGTGTTGGCACTACAGAAACAGCAAGTTACGGGAAACATGAACCAGCTGTATAAAGAGCAAGATGCTTTCCACTGAAAACAGTTGGGGTAGTCCCGCTAAAATTCCTCCAGATTTCCTTCCCCTCCTCGGACTACATAATAAGCACACTTCCTTACGCTGTCCCACTCTGCTCCCTCAACTGTTGGAAGGCGCATCCCTCCTTGTTTCTCCAAAAAGAGCATCCCCCGCTTTCTCTTTTCAGTTTCTAAGGGGTTGGTCATGACGAGCGGACGTGTAGTCCTGTCCAAAATGTCCACCGAGACACTGGTCCACGGCAAAAGGTCACTGCCACTTGCTCCTGTCAAACGTCCCCTGGATTCTAATGTCCCTGGATTCAAACAGCCCATGATGTTTCGTTTGGTTTTTTTTAAGAACTTTTATTGAGATACAATGGACATACAATAAATTGCATATATTTACAATTTGATTTTTTTTCTTATTAGTAATGTATATATGGCAATCCCAGTCTCCAAATTCATCCCACCCCGACCCTCCCCGCTTTCCCCACTTGGTGTCCATATGTTTGTTCTCTACATCTGTGTCTCTATTTCTGCCTTGCAAACCAGTTGATTTATACCATTTTTCTATAGTCCGCATATATGTGTTACTATACGATTTTTGTTTTTCTCTTTCTGACTCATTTCACTATGACAGTCTCTAGGTCCATTCATGTTTCTACAAATGTCCCAGTTTCATTGCTTTTTACAGCTGAGTAATATTCCATTGTATATACGTACCACATCTTCTTTATCCTTTCATCTGTTGATGGACATTTACGTTGCTTCCATGTCCTGGCTATTGTAAATAGTGCTGCAATGAACACTGGAGTGCATGTGTCTTTTTGAATTATGGTGTTCTCTGGGTATATGCCCAGCAGTGGGATTGCTGGGTCATATGATAACTCTATTTTTAGTTTTGCAAGGAACCTCCCTGCTGTTCTCCATAGTGGCTGTATCAATTTACATTCCCACCAGCAGTGCAGGAGGGTTCCCTTTTCTCCACACCCTCTCCAGCATTTACTGTTTGTAGATTTTCTGATGATGCCCATTCTAACTGGTAGGAGGTGATACCTCATTGCAGTTTTGATTTTCATTTCTCTAATAATTAGTGATGTGGAGCAGCTTTTCATGTGCCTCTTGGCCATCCATATGTCTTCTTTGGAGAAATGCCTATTTAGGTCTTCTGCCCACTTTTTGATTGGGTTGTTTGTTTTTTTGATATTGAGCTGGGTGAACTGTTCATATATTTTGGATATTAATCCTTTGTCTGTTGATTTGTTTGCAAATATTTTCTCCCATTCTGAGGGTTGTCTTTTCGTCTTGCTTATAGTTTCCTTTGCTGTGCAGAAGCTTTGAAGTTTTATTAGGTCCCACTTATTTATTTTTGTTTTTATTTCCATTACTCTAGGAGGTGGGTCAAAAAAAGATCTTGCCGTGATTTATGTCGAAGAGTGTTCTTCCTATGTTTTCCTCTAGGAGCTTTATAGTGTCTGGCCTTACATTTAGGTCTTTAATCCATTTGGAGTTTAGTTTTGTGTATGGTGTTAGGAAGTGTTCTAATTTCATTCTTTTACATGTAGCTGTACCAGTTTTCCCAGTACCACTTATTGAAGAGGCTGTCTTTTCTCTATTGTATATGCTTGGCTCCTTTGTCATAGATTAGTTGACCATAGTTTATCTCTGGGCTTTCTATCCTGTTCCATTGATCTATATTTCTGTTTTGTGCCAGTACCATATTGTCTTGATTACTGTAGCTTTGTAGTACAGTCTGAAGTCAGGGAGTCTGATTCCTCCAGCTCTGTTTTTTCCCCTAAGGATTGCTTTGGCTATTCGAGGTCTTTTGTGTCTCCATACAAATTTTAGGATTTTTTGTTCTAGGTCTATAAAAAATGCCATTGGTAATTTGATAAGGATTGCGTTGACTCTGTAAATTGCTTTGGGTAGTACAGTCATTTTCACAATGTTGATTCTTCCAATCCAAGAACATGGTATGTCTCTCCATCTGTTTGTGTCATCTTTGATTTCTTTCATGAGTGTCTTATAGTTTAGCCCATGATGTTTCTTTATACTTTGGTTTATAGGATAAATACATTAAAGATACTTTCATGTTTTATTGGTCCAATAGCTGTGCTGTGGCTGCACTGCTGACAATAGCTCCTCCTGCCTCGGTGGCCTGGCACGTGTCCCCGGTAGGCGGGCTGGGGTCCGACTCCTACAGAACCGCAGTTTGCACCAAGTACGTGGACCAAGAGGAGACCCACGGCTAGAGAAATGCGCAGAGGATGGCACGTCAAGGATGGGGTCTCGAGACACATGATGTGTTGATACGTGACCGTGTGTCTGGTGGGATGCGGCTGGGTTGTCCAGCGAGGGTGGAGTCTGCGGGAGGAGCCTGGCCCAGCCTCCATGCCACGCGGGCGGGGAGGAGGAGGACAGGTGTGCTCTCCTAACACACAGCCCACGAGGCGACACCCAGCACCACCCCCCACACTGTCCCGCTGCCGGGGGTAACGGGAGATGTTCCCTTGACTCAGGGTCCTGTAGACGCACCGCCCTGGTGGGGCAGGAAGCGGCTGCTGCTGCCGTACGCCCCTGCCAGCCCGCCTGGACCCCGTGCCTTGGCTGATGCCACGAGCTAGCTGGCCCTGCGGCGCCTGATGGACACCTAGGCGGGATCCGGACAAGACGACAATCGTTCAAGGTGGGACCAGAGAACATCTGTGCGAGGTCGATGCTCGGGGGGCACAGGACAGCTGGGCAGGTGGAGGCGGCACGCAGGGGAGCGTCCAGCACAAGGCCGCAGAGGGGCCCTCTCCGCGGTGCTTGCCATGAAGCAGCCCTGCCAGCCCTGCCGGGAAGGACTCCCTGGAGACGCCAGCAAACCCAGCTTCAGCACGTGGAGCTGAAATTCCAGGTGCGTATAAGGTGACCAGAGGCGCAGGCCACTTGCCGTGCACGGTGCAGGTGCTCGCGACGGTGACAGAGTTCCTCTCCACACAGCGCGTGATGCTCCTCGCTGCACTGGTGCCAGGTCACACTGCCCGGCAACAGCCCTGGCACGGTCACTCGGGTACTGACTCTGCGAGCTGCCGTGGGGGCTGCTCTGTGCCTCTGATGGACGCGCTACTGTGAACGGGCGGAAGAAGCTTACAGACACGCACGTGAGGATGCACCTGCACAGGGAGAAGCCTCAGCATTAACCCTTCACTGTGCAGACAGGTTTCAAGACTGCAGTTCAACTACTCAGCCAGATGGCACCAGGAAGAGGACGCTTGTTTCACTTTTCACAACCACTGTGGCGAAAAATGCCTTCTTTGGGTCTCCCATGGGGGTGTATGACTGTGGAAAATAAAGTCTGTACACCTGGAGGTGTGTATCCATGCTGTTTAAACTTCCATTTGTGCCTCTGGCAGATGTAAATGACACCCTGGAGTACACGGTGGAGAAGGCAGAAGAAAACTCCCATGACTGAGTGGATGGTGCTGAGGGTGTATGTCCGAGGGAGGCCTGGCAGGGGCGGGAGACCAGACGCCCCGAGAAGAGCAGCAGAAACCTGGCGTGTTCACAGCGGTACTGACTGGTGATCACAGGACAGACAGCCCCGCAGCAGCTGGCGTGGCACGTTCAGAAGCTGGTGGTAGCGCACCACCGTTGAGCACTAAGATTTACTGAAGTGCTGTTAACAGACAAACGGAAAAGCCAGGACTCCCGGTGGTCACACTCAGGTACAGCCCCAGCTTCACAGCAACACTGACAGAACCAGATTCACACAACGAAACTGTAAACAGACACCACGGACATAACGCTGATAATCGGTCGATGCGTACTTGAGAGAACTGCTCATCGACTTAAGAGCAATCCTGCTGAGGCCACAAGAACAAACGTAAAACCCCAAATTCACCATGAATGATGATAAAAATAACATCAATAAAATTTTAACTAGGTTAAATGTGTGTAGTATTTAGTGAATCGTGGACCGAATGGCCGTTCTGGACAGGACCACATGCCCTGCAAGGCCGGTCACACCCCTGAGCTCTTCCTTTCCGCCAAGGCCCCCTCAGCATCTTGTCTTTCCCCGCTGCCCTCTGGAAACTGGTCCCTTGCACATGCTGTTCTGGGGACAGATGTCCACTGGGAAGACACTCTTCCCGGCCCCTTGAATTCCGACGCTCTTTTTCCCACGACGGCCAAGTTTCTCCAGCACTTTAGCCTGTGACCCGTATTCTACCTCATCAGCTACCGCTTTCCTCACCTGTAGCCTGACGGTGGTCTCCACACCTTGTTAAACTTGCTCTCTCAAGGCCAGCAATGGAGATTTCCTTGCGAGCCCAATGGCCTTTCCCGCATCTTTACTTGCCTTGACCTGCTGCTGCCCTGGGCACTGGGAGAACCTTCTCCTACCAGCGAGCTTCTCCCGACACCACAGAAGCCTGGGGGCTCTCCTCCCGTCCCGGCTTTCTGTTCCTCCTCCTCCTCTTCTTCCCTTTAAATGGAGGATCTTTCCCAAGCCAGGTTCTCGTCTCTCTGTTTCTCTCTCTAAACAGTCTTCTTTAGACCATCCATTTCACACACTAACAAAAGCACGTCTGTCATCTGAACATGTACCAGGCCCTGTGTCAAACATTACCCTGGAAAAGCACCAACTCCATCGTATACGGCAAGTGCACAGAGGAATCATTACAAGAGCATGTGAGTGTGCTGAGGGGACGTCTCCGCGAGCGTCGAGGAAAGCGCCGCGTGCTGGGGACGAGGGGTCCCTGCAGACTCACCGCAGAGGAGGGGCGGCCACGCGGAGGGCAGGTGCTGGCGGAACAGGAGGGCTGGGACGCGGACGGCGGGTGCTGGACCAGGGAGGAAGGGGGTTCCCTGAACGGGCCTCCTGGGCCGAGGGGACTACGGGTTCTGTCCTGCGGTAACGGGAACCCCCAAAGGGCCCGTGGGGACCGGCTGGATAGAACAGGAAGAAGGTGCAGTGACAGCGTGGCAAGGGCGGCAGTGAGGCCTGCTGGGGGCTCTTCCCGAGTCCCGCTCAGACACGCATGCAGACCCCGGGGCCAGCGGGAGAGCGTCTGCCTGTCGGCGGGGCGGAGAGCCGGGCCCGCGACACCTCGCGAATTGCCTGTGCGCAGGCTGGGCCTGGGGATGTTGCCGGGGTTTAGGAATACAGAACGAGGCGGAACACCAAGTTTCAAGTCTGTGAGAGATATTGCAGAAACCCTAAAACATAAAAAAAATTTTAAAAAGCACAGTTATACCGACTGTCCAGTAAAATGTGCAGGACCAGCTGCCTCAGGAGTTCCCTCTGTCACAGCCGGGAGGCTGTCAGGAGGCCACCCCGACGCCGTGGGGGGCGTGAGCCCGGCTGCACAAGAGTTGGCGGGAAGGGATGGGCCTGGGGGGTCCAGGCGGGGACGGGAGCAGAGCCACAGGCAGAACCACGGGGCCTGGTAAGGGCACGACTGCGCGGGTAGGAGAGAGGAGGTTTAAAGAAGGACCCTGGCGAGGAGCTGCCGTCCACGAAGGCAGGGAACACAGAAGAATTAAAACACGTGGAACGGAAGAGAAAGTATAAGTCCCTGCGTGACACACAGAAGCAACGTGACGGCAAGGGCCTGACCGTGAGGACGCGGCGCCGGAGGAGTCACAGCAGAGGCAGCGACGGCTGGGGCGGCCAGACGGGGAGCGGACGCCCGCCGGCAGGTACCAGCCGGCCTGACCAGGCTTTCCTGCCGCTGATCTCCGAGCTCAGCTCCACCCCCTCACCTCACGGGCCCGCACCTGCCCCTCACCTGTGCGCACGGCTGTCAGCAGTGTCATCTCAAACGCGCCAGGTTCAAGGCCCAACTCAGGACCCTTCAACCAGCTCCCCCGACTGTCCTCCGGTGGGTGACACAGCCACCGTCCCCGTCCCCTGGTTTGCACCTGGCGGTCCGAGGTGAGCCCGCGCCCTTTCAGGCCTCACTCCTAGCCGGCTGCCCGGCCTTCTTCAATTTCTGTTCGAATGACTCTTACCCAGGGCCTAGCTTTTGTCACCAGGATTCCACACTTTCCCGAGTTCTGTCATCCTGCAAACCACTGAAGGCAAACTTTTTCTCAAAACTATCTTGTAATGTCATTCTCCATCTCCAAAAATGTCAACGCCTGACCGTCCCTTACCCGTCAGGGTTAAAACTCCTCCCCGCGGCTCAGAACCCCTGCACAACCGCTCCGACTGTGCTCCGCATACCGACCCACAGCGGACGCGGCAGTTCCCGTGTGCCAGGCAGCCTGCTGGACTTTCCTCCACTTGCTTTCACCAGCACCTCCTGGGGCTGGGGCCTCACTTCACGGGAAGCCGCTGAGGCTCTGAGAGCTGCCCGAGGCCACCCAGCTGGAAAGTCCCGCAGAGCGGACACGGCCAGGGCAGCTCCCCCACCCCCCGACCCAGGGAGGGACACCTGCTCTTCCGCCCTCACCTCCACCTCCCGCTCCCAGGGGCCCAGCTCCGAGCCACCCCCCGGCCTGCGCACTTGTCTTCACGTATCCAGAACGCTATTCTCCTGCCTGTGCTATGCTGCCTCCCTTCAAAAGCCTCCAGTGACCTGAAATGACTTGGGTTTGGTTTTAATATATTTAGTCTTTAATGTGATGAATTAAAATGTATGAGAAGCAGGAAGAAAAAGCCCCTAAGTCACAGATTCAACCGTAATAATGATGCCAATGTTTGCCGATTAGAGTATGAGGTCAAAAAAGAAGTTATGGGTCGAATGACGTCCCCCCCAGAAAAAGATATGTTTAAGTCTTAGCCCCCGGGACCTCAAAACACGACCTTATTTGGACATAGGCTTCTGCAGATGTAATTAGTTAAGATGACATCCAACGTGACATGTGTTCTCACAAGAGAAGACTCACCAGGAAGAGGCTGGCCACGTGCGGAACAGCAAAATCGCCGGGGATGCCAGATGGTGGAAGAGGCAGGGTTCTTCCCTGGAGCCTTCAGAGGGAGCACGGCCTGGCCGGCACCTTGTCTTCAGACTTCTGGCCTCCAGAGTGTGAGACAATAGCTTTTTGTTTTAAGCAGCCCAGTGTTTGGTACTTTGTTATGGCAGCCCTAGGAAACTAATATACATGGGAAGAAAATTCCTGTTTTACATATTTTCTCTCGGAAGCTCTACCCGCTAGCCTCCCCTCCTGTCGTAGGACCTAGCTCTACGGCTCCTTTCATCCACGTGAGGACCAAGTTCTCTCATTATGAGACAACCTGGGAAACTGAATCAGGAGAGGTCTACGACTCTCCACTTATTCATCTGCCTTTCTGTGATTTTGTTACACAGGCACATCAGGTTAGAAAGGACTCACATTCCTAGATGGTGGAGAGAACTCCCAAGACATGAAGGTGGAGGTCCTTAGGTGAGACATTCCCGCACTCCCATCCACAGAGGGGGCGGGGACTATACGCTATAGTTAAAGTGCTTTTCTTTTCTTTTTCTTTTTTAACCTTAGGATACTGTGATATCTGGAGCCAATACTTGTGAAGGAAGAAGTTTAAAACTTTCCATTTAAACCACTTAGAATGAGAGGATTTGCAAAGATCCTGTTTAATGTTCAGCTGACACATTGTCAAAAGCATTTCACATGCAACCTTTTGAAGTTTCTTCCACTCCCTTTTGGTTATTAAAGCTCGGATTGCAGTTAGTTATCAGCAACAAAGCAAACACACGATAGTGTCTTCACAGTCAGGCTTGCAGTTTGATTGCTGAACTACTAAGCAAAGTTAAATTCTCTGATCAGAAAAATGACTAGTGGCCTAGTTTCCATGCTGAATGTACACACAGCTGACTTCACGTCTATATGGACCTGCAGACGGGGTGAGGGACTGAGAGGTTTCACGTAAGTGTTTATAGCTCCAGATTATAAGTGTTTATAGCTCCAAACTGTAAGCGTCGTCCGATAAAAATGTGCCACTTCACGTTAGGCACTAATTCTTTCAGTGCAAATTAGGAAACAGTGACTTACATTTTTCAGATTTCTCTGGCAACTTAATTCCTAATATAAATATCTTGGCATTGAGTATACCGCTAGTTCACATTTTTGCAAGAGGAAGCAAAACTCTTTCTAGATAATTCAACTGAATGATATTTAAAAAAATACGTCTTATACATCGTGTAGGAAGCAAGATGTGGACTAAGCAGTGGTCTCACCTTCTGAGGTGCTGCCACAGTCTTAGAAGGCACGTGATGAGGACAAAGAGCAGGGGAGTTCACAAGTGTCTTAAGCGTCCAGTTGAGAGAACAAAAGGAAAAGGAAAGGACACGGGAAGAGCTTTAGTGACACCACAAAGAAGCAAGCAGATAAGGGCAGAAGGCGGGACACTCTACAGGCCAGCCGGCTGGGTTTCTGCACGAAGTCACCCGCGTGGAACAGAAAGCAAGGACAGGTCTGCGTTAGATTGAAAAAGACACAAGATACTTAACCAACCAAACAAAATGTTCGGATTTTGTTTGGATCTTGAATCAGGTAAATCAACTTCCTCACTTTTGAGGAAGATTGGGGATATTTAATTATGAAGCAGGTATTAGATGATACTAAAAGATAATTGTTAATTTTCTTAGGTGTGACACCACCACTGTGACTGTGTGACATAGTGTCCATGTTTTCTGAGAGGCATTCTGAAATATGTAGGATAAAATGATGCCGTGTCTGGAATTTGCTTTAAAATATTTTAGCCAAGAAAAAAATGAGAAAGTGTAAAACAAATACGGCCCAATCTTGATAACTGTTGAAGCTGCATGATGGATACATTGGAGTTTGCAAACTTTTATAATAAAACTTAAAAAAAAACCCACATACAATTAAATGACATGGGGGAAAGCACAGGGTGATCAGGAAGTGGCATTTGGGAAAAACCTTGAATAACAGCAACAACTCTGACAGGCAGAGGGGGGAGGGGGGAAATGTCTGCTGAAGAAATAGCATTTGCAAAGGTAAATAAGAGGAAATAAACCCACCTACATGTGGTTAATAATCTATGACAAGGAGGCAAGAGTATACGATGGAGGAAAATAGTCTCTTCAATAAATGGTGTTGGGAAACTGGACAGCTACACGCAAAAGAATGAAACCGGACCACTATCTTACACCATATACAAGAATCAACTCAAAATGGATTAAAGACAGTTTTGAATGTAAGATCTGAAACCATAAACCTCCTAGAAGGAAACACAGGCAGTAAGCTCTTTGATATTGGTCTTAGCAATATTTTTTTGGACCTATCTCCTCAGGCAAGGGCAACAAAAGCAAAAATAAACAAATGGGATCACATCAAACTAAAAAGCTCCTGCACAAGGAAGGAAACCATCAGTAAAATGAGTGGGAGAAGATACTTGCAAATCATATAACCAGTAAGAGGCTAATATCGAGAATATATAAAGAACTCATTCAACTTAACTTTAAAAACTCAAACCACCCGATCAAAGAATGGACAGAAGCCCTGAACAGACATTTCTCCAAAGACGACAGGCAGTCAGCCAACATGCATGAAAA
This sequence comes from Hippopotamus amphibius kiboko, assembly GCF_030028045.1. NCBI lineage: Eukaryota > Metazoa > Chordata > Mammalia > Artiodactyla > Hippopotamidae > Hippopotamus > Hippopotamus amphibius. The sequence continues at coordinate 63,325,125 of NC_080202.1, forward strand.
GATGCTCAGCTTCACTGATCCACAGGGAAATGCAGGTCAAAACCACGATGAGGCAGCACCCCACACCTGTCAGAACAGCGATGATCAAAAAGACAAAAAGGTACCAAACGTTGGCGAGGATGTAGAGAAAAGGGAACCCCCATGTGCTGTTGATGGGAATATAAATTGGTGCAGCCATTATGGAAAACTGTATAAAGATTCCTCAAAAAATTAAAACTAGAACTACCATACAATTCATTAATTCCATTTCTGGGTATTTGTCTGAATGAAACGAAATAGTAACTCAAAAAGACACGCTCCCTAGTGTTCACTGCAACACTATTCACAACAGCCAAGACATGGAGGCGACCTATGTGCCCATGGACAGATAGATAGATAAAGAAGATGTGGTACATGTATATACAATGGAATATTATTCAGCATAAAAAAGAATGAAATAATGCCACTTGCAGAACATGGATGGACCTAGAAATGATCATACTAAGTGAAGTAAGTCAGACAGAGAAAGACAAATACCACGTGATATCACTTATATGTGGAATATAAAAAAAATGATACAAATGAACTTATATACAAAACATAAATAGACCCACAGACATAGAAAACAAACTTATAGGGACTTCCTTGGTGGCGCAGTGGTTAAGAATCCACGTGCCAATGCAGGGGATGCAGGTTCGAGCCCTGCTCCAGGAAGATCCCACATGCTGCGGGGCAACGAAGCCCGTATGCCACAACTACTGAGTCTGTGCTCTAGCGCCCTTGAGCCACAACTATTGAGCCCATGTACCACAACTACTGAAGCCCACACACCTAGAGCCCGTGCTCCGCAACAAGAGAAGCCACAGCGATGAGGAGCCTGTGCACCACAACGAAGTGTAGCCCCCGCTCGCCGCAACTAGAGAAAGCCCGTGTGCAGCAACGAAGACCCAACACAGCCAATAAATAAATAATAAATTCAAAACAAATAAACAACAACAACAAAACAAAGGATTACCAAAGGGGAAATTGGAGGGGGGGTGAGTGATAAATTAGGAATTTGGGATTAGCAGATACACATGACTAGATGTAAAATAGATAAACAAGGACCTACTGCACAGCACAGGGAACTATACCCAATATTTTGTAATAGCCTGTAAGAGAAAAGAATCTGAAAAAGAATACACATATACATGTGTATGTATAATTGAATCATCGTGCTGTACCACTGAAACTAACAGAACATTGTAAATCAACTACACTTCAATAAAAAAACTTAAAAAAGAGAACATGAAGGATTAAAACTTTTATGAGTCACTGAATTAACAATAACTATTTTTAGGAATGTAAGCGTTCTTCTAATCACTAGGAGTAGTATATGATAAATACAAAAAAAAAAAGCCCTTAATAATGTTTTAACACCTTTCAAAGTAACCTGAACAAAAGACAGTAATGTATAAGACTTCATAAACTATACAAGAACGCGCCTGAGTGACAACACCCAGCACACTTAAAGCAGGGCTGCAAATAGTCAAAAAATATTTTAAAGCAAAAACCAAGGCTGTTTCTTGGTAGAACAAAGCCAAAATATATTTGTTCAACCTTAACTTCATCAAAGGGTTTCGTTTACTAATGAATTATGCCTGTAACTAAAACCGGAAGGCTAGCACAGTTTTTTGTTGTTTTTTTAAAATATTTATTTATTTATTTTTATTTATTGGCAGCATTGGGTTTTCGTTGCTGAGCGCAGGCTTTCTGTAGTTGCAGAGAGTGGGGGCTACTCTTTATTGCAGTGTGCAGGCTTCTTATTGCGGTGGTTTCTTTTGTTGCAGAGTGTGGGCTCTAGGTGTGTGGGCTTCAGTAGTTGCAATGGGTGGACTCAGTAGTTGTGGCTCAAGGGCTCTAGAGCACAGACTCAGTAGTTGTAGCACACGGGCTTAGTTGCTCCGCGGCATGCGGGGTCTTCCCGGAGCAGGGCTCCAACCCATGTCCCCTGCATTGGCGGGCAGATTTTTAACCGCTGCGCCACCAGGGAAGCCCTAGCACAGGTTTTCTTAAACGGGTTGCCGCAAACCAAACACCCACAGCTTCAGATAAGTGCTGTTTCTCTTCAAAATTGACAAAACTCATTTTAGTGCATCATGAGATGTGGCCTAGGAAATCTGACTTTTTAAATGAATTTGTTAAAATTCTATTTCCTCATCCCTTCACTGCTAGCACGGCTTGCTGGCCCGACTCCAGAGGAGCCAAGGCCTCGCAATCTCCCACTAGCAGATCAATCTCCGTTCTAGGACCCAATATTAATTTTAAAAATTTACGTTTCACTTCTTTTTATGTGTTTATGTTTTACTTTTGACTGTAAAATAATACATGATAGTTGAAGAAAAACAGAAAAACATAAAGAGGAAACTAAAATTTCTATGCTCCCTGCACTCAGGTACACGTCCCGGAGCCCGCCGTCTCTCCCCGCCCCCTCCCCTGCGCGTGGAGAGCAGCGCAGGCAGCCCGCAGCCCTCCGCCCCCCGCTGTCCAGCAGTCTTGCTCGTGGAGGCAGCTCTTCCGTCCCTTGGTGAAAAGTCAGGAAGGGGCTGGAGTTCCCGGTGCCTCTAGTCCTGCGGCCACTGTACGCTGCACACGTGGTCTTAATCCTCTAGGATCTTTCTCAGCACATTTCGTTTCCTCTAAGGCGAGACACCTTTCAGGGGCTCCAGAACGCCAGCCCGTGAGTGGTCAGCAAGGCACCTCGACTTCCTGTTTATCTCTCACCAGGGACCCGGGCCAGCAGGGTGGTCCTGGGGTGCCCTGCACCCCAGCATCCCTGATGCTGGCTGAGACGGAGTGGATGTGGGGTGTCTCCTGGCCTCCCGTCCTCGCTCTTCTAGGCCAGGCTCCTCCGGGGACACCCCTCCACACCGGCCTTCCCCTCATCCCTCGTGCGCTGCTCTCGGCCTGCTGGGTGCGGGGTCTTCTTCCCCCCGCACCCCCCGCAGAGAGCGGCGAGCCGGCCTCGCTTTCACCTGCGCTCACGCAGTGGATTTGTGTCAAAAGCCCGGCATGTTTGTCCAACAAAACAATCCCCGAGGTGCCGTGAGTGAGGGAATCAGGGCGGGAGAGGAGTGGTTCTTGCCCTCACGGGGTAAGTGTGATGTTATATCTCCTATAACTCATGGACGAGACACACAAGAGATGAATAATAGGACAAAAAATAAACACCTCTTTACCCACCTCTCTGGGCCTCCGGGGAGACCGTCCTGTATCTATGTGCCAGGTGGAAAGTAGTCTGGAGAAAACGATGCCTAATACTGCCTATTCCCGAGGCAGGAATAGTTCCAAAGACTCTGGAAACAGAGCGATTGAAATGTGTGCGAAAATAACTCGAAGCGGAACAGGGTTCCGCGCAGCCCCGTCCTCCGTGTGCGGTGACCGCTGCCCTCTCCCATCTGACCAGCAAAGCCCAGACAAACATATAATTTCTGCTGCGCCGTGGGGCTTCACAAGCATTCTGAGCAACAAAAAAAGCCTTCTGCTTTCTCCTCGGCAAATGTAAATAGTGACCAAAATAGTACGAGAGAGAGAGCTGGCTCAGAGCTGTCTGGGCCCTGCTCTAATTCTCACTCTTGATGAGAAGATGGGGGCCAGTGTGTCCTCTGTTAAGGGGCACACGGGGGACACTCGGAGGCAAGGGTGAGATGGGACTGGGCGCTGTGCTCCACGGAGCTGCGACCAAGCTCGTCTACGCCCAGAATCCCCCGTGCCAGGCTGCCCCGGCGGAGGCTGCGTCAGGAGCGAAGGGAGACGGGCACAAAGGCCAGGAAAGGCAGACGCGAGGCGCAAAACACACGGGAAGCACCTTCAGAGCCTTCGCAGCCTCACACGCTGCGCGCCCTGCCACACTGCCGTCTCCGTACGTCAGTCCGGCTTGCTTTCCTGGGTTTTTCCTGGCTGCTGGACTTTATGCTAAGGCAGGTAGATGACGTCTGGTGCCGAGTATTCTGGTAGCTTACGGAAATGCATAATATAAGGTGGGAGCAGAGGATGGCCTTTCCAGCAGATAGTAGTGGTCTAGGGTGTTACCAGGTATGCAGACAATTTGAACCTGCTGATATAATTAAAATTATTACATAGCCTTCTGAAATTGCTGTTTTTATTTTGGGGAACTATGCGCCCACATCTGCAAAGGATACAAATTATATTAACTTTAGAAACAAAAACATAAGAAAATCTAAATATAGCCATTTAAGGAAAACCTATACTGTCTAAAGAACAATTTAGAAGTTATTTTAAAAGACATAAAAAAAAAAAGCCACGCCAAATTGTCACACCGCACATGCGTTCCTAACACAACACGTCCAGGTGACGGCAAAACGCAGATATTTCATGACCAGCGTCCGTGCCTAGCCCTCGAATCCTGTGAGAGCTACTATCTCCTTCCTTCCTCCATCAGTTCCTCCCCGAGGAGCTGAAGGACACGTAAGCTACCTCTGCTCCCTGATTCTGGCCCCTCTTCCCGTGTGCGGACGAGCTGCTCGGCCACCCTTTAAAGCGGTCTTTGAATGTCAGTTCTCCAAACCTCGAATATGCTCTTCACTTAACTTAGGCAAGCATCTTCTACCTTCTCCTCTTCAAAAAGGATCTGATTTTTCCCAAGAGCGTATGTCCCTTTGCGCCCCAGTTTTCAAGAGTGAAGATTAGAGCAGGGCCCAGGCCGCTCTAACCCAGCTCTAGCCTCCCTCCCTCTCCCCACTCCTCCATCGCTCTGTCTCCCGCACGTTCTCATACAGACGCGTGTACATACGCGTGCACTTTCACATCCCCCCACAGTGTAAATATGCAACGTCTTTAGGTCGCTGTGTGTCACACCGGATTGTCTCGGGGTTGTGATAGCCCAACTGATCAACGTGTAAACAAGTCAACAAACCAGATAGTTTAGCATATTCTTTTTTGGGGGGAAGGTCTCTATAACGTCCAAACTGTTACCACGGACGCGTACTCGCCGGCCCCCGACGCGACAGTGAACGCTGGCTGACGGCACGCGCGCTGACGGCGGACGCCCTCCCGTCCCCCGCGGGTTCCGGGCGCCCGCAGCCCTGGCCGGCTCCCTTCCCCGTCCGGCGCCAACCCGCCGCCCGTGTCCCCAGTCAGGCTGAGGGCCTTCATGCCCGCTGCTCTGGAAAGCTTAACGTCCCCTCCATCGTGACAACTCGCTCTACGGCTGTACACGCCTATTCTCTTATGACTCGGAGTTGGCGCATGTCTGAAATCGTAAAGCGGAAAATCGCGTATTCTGACCCGGTGAAAGGAAGAGTATCATCAAAGATCCACATACAAGGAAACAGTGGGTATATTTAGACAATAAAAACAGTCCACTCTGGTTGATGCCGAGGGTATACACAGGGCAGTGAGGAACGACTGGAAGCTTCGGTGCAGGGAAGGGACAGGGTTTGGTCTGTTCAGACATGTGTCTGCTTTACCTGCTCTAGGGACACGCGGGAGACCTGGACGGCAGGGGCCAGGAGACCCGGGAGGAGCCTGGGAGAGAGGCAACAGGCATGGAGCAGGTTGAGGTGATGGTACGAGAAGGAAGGGGTTGACTGCCAGCGCAGACACAGCTGACAGCGCAGGACTCCGGGTAGGGCAAGGTCAGGCGAGGAGCCCCGTGGAGCCAGAGCCGTGCGAGTGGGGAGAGAGCACACCCAGGGGTGTGTGCACCTGACACGCCTAAGCTCAGCCACACAGGGGTGTCGACGCAGGGGAAAATGGGGTCAAGGCTGTGATTCTTCCGCAGAGAAAACACAGGGAAAATGGGAGGGGTTGAGTTTACTGAGGTTAAAAAACAGAGAAAAAAACATAGAGCATGGGTGCAGAATTTGTATTTAGGGCCTCTGAGGAGAAAAGAAGAGCCTGTGAAGACAAGCATAGACGTCATTTAGAAGGAGCGTGGAGGAGGTGGAGGAGGTGGAGGAGGGGAGGAGGGGGAGGAACGTGGAGGAGGTGGTTATCAGATGCTTCACAACGACAGCATCCATCCCGCCGTCACCGCATAACCTCTGTCACAGCCACCACCCCCACTCCCCCCCCCCACCGCTAATCCAGAAAACACGGGGGAGGAAGTTGATCGTCTCTAAGAGGTGGCTTTATCACTCGGTGGGTGTTTCACTTGGTTTTATCATTTCTTTATCCAACAAACATCTACCGGGTGCTTATTATTTGCCAAATACTGAAGCGGACTCTGGGTACAAAGCAAAGAGCCGGGAAGGAACGCACGGGGAACGGGGAGAAAGCCAAGAGGGTGTGAGAGGTCCATCGGGGAGAGTGAGCTAGGAGGAGGGCAGGGGGTACTTAGGGTCAAGTTAAATTTTGTATCTGGGCGGAGATCAGAACCTGGAAAAGCTCACTTAACCTTTAAGTGTATGAAATAGCATATTGTGCTATTGTGAGACCTAGAATCCAGCATCTAATACAATGTCTCTCTTGGGAAACTTGTTTCCATCTGAGCTCCATCTGAAATCTTCCTACAATAGCCTTGGCCTTGTGTGTAATGCATGCAAAATTTGGGGGGTAAAGGTGGAAATGAGAGCCGGGATCACGAGACTATGCGGAGAACAACAATTAGAGAACATGAGGCCACAAACGGGCCTTTCAGGAGATGATGTGATTCTGGGGCCTTGCTGGGAACCTGACGGGGCAAGAAAATCACAGGAAAGGGCAGATCTCAAGTCTGGATTCTAGAAGTTATTTATTGTTGCCGTAGCTTTTCAGTTAAAAATTGCACTTACACCTACAGAAGCCAGTCTCTAAACAATGATGCCAATAATTCAAGCCTGAAGACATTCTCATCTGCAATGAAATTATTTATATTTACTTGTTCCATTTTATTTAACTCCTAGAAAAATGCTAACCTTTATGCCTGGGCCGTCTTTGGGAAATATAATTTTCTCAGCTAAATAAATATGTATATTTTAGGACTTCTGACTACATCACACTTAAAAGTCTTTACTATGAATTTTAAACTTTCCTTGCCCCTGGAAACAGGCTTTGAAAGCACGTCGCGTGCCCCAGGCAAGTGGCCAGATGGGCAGCGCATGGCTCACGGGGACTCTCTGTAACTGTAATGATCTCACAGATATGAAAACAGGTTAGTCCCAGAAGACAGAGAGAAACTCCAAAAAGACACTAGGAGGAGAACAAAAGTAAGGTTTTGAAACTGACTTGATGCTTTTCAGAAGTGCCGAATTACGGCCACTGTGCATCGTTTTTCTCCCTCGTTTTGATCCGCAGTTTCTCCCGAGGCTCTGGGATCCTGGCTCTCCCCCGGCTCCGGGGCGGCACGCACAGGCACACGTGTGAAAGCCCCTCTTCTTGCTGCGGGTCCCCTAGCACGGCGCGATACTTCACAGATGCCACGGGATTAACACAAAGCACTGCTCTGAAAACTTTTTTTTGGCCAAATCCCTTTTTTCAGGCTCTCCCGGTTTTCAAGTTCTCATTTTCCTGCACACGGTTTCTTGGAAAACTAGCAGCTAGAGAATTTGTTCCTGAGCAAAGGTCTGGGTGGCTGCAGGTGAAAATGGTTCAAAGGGCCCTGACTTCTTGGCCGGGAAGAAATGAGGGAAATACAGGTAGAGAAGCTGGCTGCTCTGAATGGCCGCCGGCGGGTACTTGCAAGCCACCTTGGAAGCATTTGGAGCAAATCTCACTCTAAGAACTAAAGGGAACAAAAATTTTTTCTTTGCCTGTAAATATTTTTTTTCCGACAGCTTTTCTCTATTAATGTAAAATTTGTCCCATCTCAACTTTCCATACTTGACTAAGCGAATGTCCTCGAGCGTAAAGGCGACATTTTGTTCCATCTTAACTGGAAGTTGCATTTACCGTTTTAATTTCAATCAAATATTTACTAGTTTTCTATAGAATATAACTAATGATTAAATTTTTGCAAAGTGCCTCCTTCAACCTTTCCTGTTAGGAAGACAGCCTCTTTTCATGGACCCCTTAATTTTAATGTCTATTTCATTATTTGTATTAAATTCTATTGATTTTATTTTGGAAGGATGTAGTTGAACTTTTGGGGGGGACATATTTCTTTATGTTTACTGATAAAACGTGAAAAAAGTCATGAAATAATGTAGGCTGGAGATGATGAAACAAAGACTTGGAGAAATACCTTCAGGAGAAGGAAGAGGAAACCCAGCTCCTCAGAGCTTCTAGAGAGTCTAGGGATTGGTAATTGAAAGAGGACAGACTAGAAAACGTTCTTATCTTGGGGTAGAGCCTGTAAGTAAGAATGTTTTCTCAGCTCTAAAATTTTGTCAAGTGTTTCTGCATGAAAAATTCAGAGAAATGCTAGGACTGATTTGCCTCAGAGAGATGTAGAGAGAACAGGGAAGAAGAGTGATGGGGGTGAGTCTGAGGACATGCCCCAGATACGCTGTGGAGCATTCAGGGATGCTTCAGAGGTAACTCACTTGCTTTCTCTTTCCATAATTTAAAAAACTGATACAAGTGAACTTATTTACAAAACAGAAACAGACTTTCAGATTTGGAAAACAGATTTACCGTTACCAAAGGGGAAACACTGAGCAGGGAGGGATGCATGAGGAGTTTGGGATTAACATACACACATGACTACATACAACATAGATGATCAACAAGGACCTGCTGTACAGCACAGGGGACTACATTCAATATCTTGTAATAACCTATAATGGAAAAGAATTGAAAAAATACATACATAGATATATTTGAATCACTGCTGTACACCTGAAACTAACACAACATTGTAAATCAAGTATACACCAATAAAATTAAAAAAATTTTTTTAAAAAGGAAGTGCTTTCTGAGAGGCACAGGCCACACTCAAGTGGACACTACACCTTTATCTGCCAGCCACCACCTGGTGGGTCGACTCCTGAACACTGAGTGACCATGGCGTCTCCGCACAGACTGGGCTCCGGGGCTGCGGGGAGCGGCCTTGTCCTGCGGAAACTGAGCGTCCCGCGCAGAGGCCGCCGCCGTCACCACGGCCTGTGCGGCCACGGCCTGGGGGGGTGTCAGAGCCCACGGGCGGGGCAGGAAGGATGGAGCGGAGGCCAGGATGGAGCGGAGGCCAGTGTGGAGAGGCCGCCGTGGCCAAGGAGGTCTGTCTAGGGCCAGAGACGCCCGAGATGAGGGCTGTGCAGGGAACAGGGGCGGCCGGGCAGGGCCGAAGCCCAGATGAGAGCCAGCCGGTCGGTCCGAGGAGGGGCCAGGTGCGCGGTGCCAGGCAGGCAGAGGCTCGCCGAGCTGGCGGAGACTGCGGGCGTGGGGGCTGCGGAGCCTCGGGGCCTGTGGGGGCGGCCGGGCTGCATCCCAGACCGGAGACGTCAAGTCGGCCGTGGGGGCGGCAGGGAGAAGGGACGGAGGCGGCGAGCCTGGGGGCGGCCTGCTCAGAGCTGGGAGGGAGGGGCAGCCCTGCGCGAGGGGAGGCCGCGGGGACGGGGAGCCTGCAGGGACGCGGAGCCCGGGTGCCCGCGGGCCGGTGACAGGCTGCCTGCGGACAACGAGGGAGAAGAGGGCGCGGGCGCGGGCGGGAGGGGCTCGGCTACGCCTTCCGGCTTTCAACACGCCGAGCTGCAGGTTTCTGCAGGTACCTCGAGATGTGTAGACGAGCAAGACCCTTCCAGAAAGATCTGGACCGGGACGGGCTCCGCGACGTGGGGCGCGCCAGCAGCATCTCGGCGGTGGTGGGCGCGGACGCTGAACCGCAGAGGAGGCCGGACAGCCCCCTGGGAGCGGCGGGACTTGAGGGCACGAGGGACAAAGGGGGGCGAGCAGGGAGCTGCCTCCGCGGTGCCGGAGCCCCGGGGACGAGGACGGGGTCCAGGGACGGAGGGGCGAGGCGCCCGCGGCCGCACAGGGAGCCGCCTCCGCGGAGCACGGCCCGCAGCCCGAGGGCGCGGCACCGGGACAGGGTTCTTCCGTGGGCTCCATCCCAACATCCCTCAGCGCTTCCCGGATCGGGCTCTTTAAATAAACAACTGAACAATGATGTATACGTAGGACTTATTAAGTAGAAGCACTGTTCTAAATGCTCTTCAAGCTCATTCAATTCTCACAGCAATTCCTGCACATGTTTCGGGTAATTTCCATGTTTTGAAACAAGGAATCTAGGGCACAGAGAGCTTAAGTAACTTGTTTGAGGTCCCACGGTTTCTAAACGGCAGGGCCAGGATTTGAACTCAGGCAGTCCTGGCTCCAGAATCGACGTTATTAAGCCCCGTCTCTGAAATGCAACACTGGCAAGCACATCCCAGAGGACGCTTTGAGCCTCAGAAAACTAAACAGTGGTAACAAAACGACAGGGTTCCATGTGACACTTCACAGTTCGGGAAAGGCTGAAAAATTACTCCAAGGAACCCAGAGCCGCCACTTTCTGTCCCCGGTGTCGTATCCTTCCACAAATGCAGACGGCCGCTGTACGGACTCTTTTGGTTCATTCATTGCTCATTTGGCATCATAGAAATAAAGCCATTTGAACTACATAGATTCTCAAAATAATTGGTTTCCTCTTGGAAAACAGATTCCTCGGCCTTCTCACAAATCAATCCTGGAGTAAGTGTCTGCCGAGCCTCCACGGCGACGAGGCTGGGGGAGGATCGTTACCCACCAGCAGCTCCTTCCTTTGAAACGCTCTTTAAATTAGGTAACGTGTTTAGAAAGTTGCTTTTCAAATCATGACCTCTATTCTAAATTGGCCTTGAACATTTTGATTCCAAGCACCGCTCGTGATAATTTTTAAAAATCACAGCAAGCAACAGAGCCAACGACAGAAGGAAACATTTCTTAAACAGTCCAAATAAGCAACGGCTTTGCTGAGCCGCCGTCTGAAAGGAAGGGGGAGTTCTGCTAGAGCCACAAGGAAGCATGCAAGACTGTGAGGAAGATGTTTCCCACATTTCGGCAGCTCATATGTGCTTTAAAGTAAAATACAGTTCCCTTTATTTCTGTTGTCATGCGTGTTTGACTCCGTGGAGCGTGAGGGAAAGACCAAAGGCGCGGAAGCCTTGGGTTCAAGGCTTGGTGCTGCCAGCAGCCACGTGAAAGGACCGTGCACGTCCCCTCGGACGGGCTCAGGGTTTTTATTTGTGAAACGGGGGGCGAGGACAGGAGAATCGGAGGTCGGGGAGCTGATTCTCTAAGAGTCTTTTCAACTTTAAGATGCTGTTAATCAATAGTGATTAATAGCTGGTATGAAAGGAGTTTCACAGGAATCCACTATATTTAATACTCATAAAACTTCGTTAAGAATAAAGGGAGGATGGACGAGAACAGGAAGATGGTGAACTTGAGTGGAAGACGCCATCAGAAGAAAAGAAATCAGAATAAAACTCAGCTGAGAAAAGGCCACTCGGGATCCGACAGGCAAGACCGTTACGTGAAGTGACCGGCGCTCAGGGTCAGTGTGGCTGGAAACGCACGAGGCCAAGAAGGGAGACGGTGGACTTGTCAGCAAGGCTGAGACCGGGACGTGGCAAAGCTGTTCACGCGGAGGGCCCACCGTCCAGGCCGGGGGGCCTGCAGGTCACGGGGACATCTCTGGCCTCTCCAGGTCTACCTCGTAGTTAATCTTAGCGACACGTTGTGTTCAAGGAAGAGGACGTGCCTGGTCAGATGCAGAGCATGAACCGTCCTGTGAAGTTCACCGTGAACTTGGTCCACGTTCTACCAGGAGCCCAAACTGCTTCTGTGTCCTCCCCGGAGAGACAGGGACGGACAGCAGGGCACTGTTTATCAACTACACCGAAGGAAAAATCAGGTCAGACTCAGACTTTGTAAACAAGGATCTGCAGACACTATTTAAAAATAAAAGGAAACTAGATAAGCCAGCTTGGAAAGTGGAGAAGTAAGTAAATATGTCTCTCTGAGGAATACCAATATTCCTAACCAATATTTCAAACATTGCTAGCATTTGAAATAATTGGCTTTTTAAGCAACAATGAAGTACTACTGACAAAAATGATTCACTGCAGGAGAACTGGCAGTCCAGTTGAGGTCTGGTCTGAGCTCGACAGGAAGATAAGTTTACTGGGAAGAACTTGAGAAGGACCCACTTCTCTGGATGAGGAAATGCAGGCTAGCATCGCTTTTGAACTTGGAATGGATCTGCCCCAAGGAATGGCAAGAATATAAGATGGAAAAAGAGCAGTTGGGAAGAAAAGAAAAAGTAACGCTTGTTTCTAAGAATGCTGCTGCTTTGTTTTATGAACTAGTCTATTTGTTTTGGCTGCAACTAAACTCAAGAATGTTCTCTGCATATTTCACAGTGTAGTTTATAGACATCAAAGGAACAGTCTCTCCTTTCATCATTATTTACACATAAAAATAACGCAATTTGTGGTGCATGTAAGATGTTACTTCTTAAAAACCTCTCGAGTCTAATTTATTAATTGCTTGAGATTTAAAGTTAAACAAGGCAGAGATGCAAATCGTATGTTACTCTGAAATATTTTACCACCAAATCTTGGTTTATTAATGAGATGTTGAGCAGCCATATGAATATTTATTTAGGTGGTTGGAGGGCTTATGAAGGATCCTGGAGCAAGTGACAGAAACATAAAAGCAAAAGGGTTTTGCGTCTCTTGAAGAAAATGGGGGCTGTGTCTTTGTTTTTAATTCCACTCTTTCCTCTGTGCTTCCAACATTAAAGCATTCCTGTAACCCACCAACCACCCCAGATCTCTTTTGCTCCAAATCTCTAGTTTCAGCTGCTACTACTGCAGCTATGAGAGCAAAAGACTCCTATCGACATCCCTGGAAACAACATTTTGGTCTTTTTTGATGGCATGACAACAGCACACGAATCTTTTCCCCGATCATATGCACTTGGAAAATGTAATCTATGTAGAAAAACTAGGTTTATCTTCATTAATTTATTGATCTGATTTAGTTCCTTAGAAATGCTGTGTAAAGCTGTAAGTTAACTCTTTACATGTTTTATTTCTTTAATGCAACAAACCCCCTAAAAATAACACAATATAAACGTAAAGCAAAATGAGCAAGGCCTGTTTTAAGATCTTCCCGTGATTTACAAGGCACATCTATGCAGAATCAGTTACGACAACGTGTTTACTCATAGCTTCACTTTTTTCTCAGAATGTACGACTGTTGGAAGACACACGGATATGTAGATATGCGTGTATACGCATTCCATATTTTCTGAAAAGTACACACACACACACATATACACATGTATGCACGCATTCTATTTCCTGTGTTAAAAGAAGACCTGTATCAGCCTGTACACGTCAGTGCAGGATCGCAGAGAACACAGTCACAAATACATATGAATGACCCCCTGGTGCACAGCCGCCTGGCCTCGAGGCTGGCCACCCCCCACCCCAAGACACCGCCAGCTCTGCTCCTCCGGTCCCCAAGCGCCCTTCTGGCCCCTCCCCTTCCTGCTCTAGATGCTAACTCCTTCCTGGTCCTTCAAGTGAGATGAGCTCATCTAATTGTTTGGAAAAAAGTCTCACATTAGAGCATGAACGTCTTCAAGTGGGGAGCGTGCTAACACGTCAAGGTCTCTGCATCGTAAAGGGGAGTTTGCCGACCCAGAGGCTTGAGCATCCGACTGCAGACTGTGTGTGTGGGGAGGGCGGGAGGGAGCGGGATCCCTACTTCTTTTTAACTGCAGAGTTGGTGCTGATGTGCTTAAAGCTGCCTTAAAATACTAGACATAAAATTTAGCATGTGCTAATTTGAAATTATATTCTTTAAGTCAACTGAGTCTTTTTTTCTGGGTGCCCACTGCTGTGGGTGCTGTGCCGAAACCAGAAGCAAGAAGAGACTCACTGAGCATTAACGACAGAGCCTCATGACAGTGTCAGGGTCCCCAGGGACTGAGGCGTTCAGAAGAGCTTCCCGGAGGAGGCAGGGAGGACTCTGAGATGGCCTTGGTGGCACTCAACAGGCCTGAGGATGGACAGAGAGGCTGCAGTGAGTGTTCGGGATGGCAGGACGCAGGCACTGCCGTGAACTTGAGGACAGTAAGAAGTCCAGCTTGGCTAGAATAGAACGTGCACGTTGAAGACTATTGAGAAACCTAGCTGGGCTTTGAAAGCCGGCAGAAGAGACGGATCTTGTCGTTAAAAGAGATCCTTTACATTCAATTTAGGCATATGACATGTAAGAAATGAAAACATCATCAAAAGACATAAAATGAAACATAAAAGTCTTATTTCTCCAAACTAACCAGTTATGCATTTCCAAGACTCATTCAGGCAGTTTTAAATGTACAGGACGTTCTGCATTCTTTCCACTTGCTACGTGTTGGCAGTCTTGTCTCACTTTCACAGAGATCTGCTTCATTCTTTTAAAACGGCCTCATAATATTTCATTGCTTGCGTGTACCGTAATTCATTTTTCCCTATCATTTTGCTCTAATAGTGCTACAAAATAACTGTAGAGCCTTGCAGATGTATCCATGGGATCCAATCCCATGAGTGGAACCACAGGCTCAAGGGTTACGTGCATTTATTTATTTATTTATTTATTATTTTGGGGGGGTACACCAAGTTCAATCATCTGTTTTTATACACATATCCCCGTATTCCCTCCCTCCCTTGACTCCCCCCCACCCTCCCTCGAGTCCCCCCCAATCCTCCCCATCCCAGTCCTCTAAGGCATCTTCCATCCTCGAGTTGGACTCCCTTTGTTATACAACAACTTCCCACTGACTATCCATTTTACAGTTGGTAGTATATATATGTCTGTGCTACTCTCTTGCTTCGTCTCAGCTTCCCCTTCACCCCCCGCCCCCCCAAACCTCGAGTTCTCCAGTGGCAGTACACTCCCACACGCTGACCTCCAAAGGGGCCGCAACTGACTTAAACTTCTGGTAACGCTGCATCACTGGGTATTTTTTCAGGTTCAGAATTTATGCCCATTAAGTGGCAGCCAGGCCCTGCAAAACTTTACAGTTTTGATTTACATCTTTAAATTAGGAATGAGAATACGCATACTTTCACATATTTACTGGATATTACTTTTTTCTGTGAGTTCTGTGTTCATACCCTTTGCTCTTTTGGACCACTGGCCGGCTGGTCTCTTCCTATTGATTTCTACACACTCTCTGTGAGGCAGGGAAATCAGAGATTTAAGGTTTCTCTGGCAGACCTCTTCATGCTGGACTGGAGCTGAGGGCCTTTTGGCAGGGACACCAGCTGAGGGGACTGCTTTAAATCAATCGCAAGTTGAGCAGGGCTCTGAACAGGGTCCTATCAGAGGAACAAGAAGTACGTCCTAGGGCTCTGCTGATACACTCGAGATAAACGGGGCTGAAGGAAAGAGAGGACAAAGATGAACCCGAAGTTTCTAACAGGAACAGAAAGACTGGGGGTAACCCTGATAGGCTGGAAAGAAGAGCCAATTTGGAAGGGAAGATGCTAATTCCGTGTTGCACTTACTATGTGTGAAATAGTGGTGCCTTCTCCAAAAGAAGATGATTTACAGGCAGTGGGAGATATGGGGCCCGACCAGGAACCAGGCAAGGCTTCTGGGAAGCATCTCTGTAGAAGTGACAGCTCAGGTCGCGGGGGAGACGAGCTCCCTGTGCAGGGAAAAGGAGAAGCAAAGCCCAGGACACGGACCGGAGGGCCCACGAGGAGGGAGAGAGGCCACAGAGGAGACCAGCCGGGAGAAGGGCGAGTTCCTCGCGCAGGGCTGAGCAAACCGCGGCCAGGGGGCCATGCCTGGCACCCGGCCTGTTGTCCTAAATCAAGTTTTATGGGAACACAGCCTCGCCCACTTGTTGACATATTGTCTAAGGCTGCTCTCACACCACAGCAGCAGGAGCTGGGTGAATGGGACAGAGACCGCACGGCTCGCAAAACCTAGAATATTTACTATCCAGCCCTTTTACAGGAAAAGTTTTCCAAGCCTTGTTCTAGAAGGAAAGTTGTTGGTCAGTGCAGTCAAATGCTGCATGAGCTGGAAGGTGACTGGACGTGGGAAGACACGCCTGAACTTAGACGAGAGGTAATAGGTTACTTTGAAAACTCCCTGTGTTATGTTGGGATTAGAAAAGGGAGTTTAAAAGAAGGTTTGGAAGAGTGGACTCACATGCAGCAGAAACAGCAGAGCCCGAGGTCGGCCGGTAGCTAGAAAGCGCGTCAGGAAGGGTGGTGGCCCGTCTGTCCTCACACCCCTTGTGCTGAGAAGGTGGGCGGTCCTCATGGCCATGGGCACCAGAGCTGGGGGCAGCCTGACCCAGAACGTGGGGGGGGGGCCGTGGGCCGCGCAGGCTGGTGGCGGTTTAACGACCGGCTCCCAAGAAGCATTTGCGGCAGCGCGCCCCGATGTCCAGGCGCCCGCGCCCCAGCCGCCAGCACTCCTGACAGCGGGACAGTCGGCCCCTTCGGGCCAGCACAGCAACTGGGTGACGCCGTCACCAGCGCTGGGGCTGTGGGATGGAGCCTAGGGGGACGTGAGCCGGGGTGGGATCCCTTAGGGGCAAACCCTGGGAAGCAAGAGACCACACTGCGGGAGCCAGAAGGAAAACGCACGACCTCCAGGACTGACAAGTGGGGACACAGAGGTGGCCGAGTCACCAGCGGCTGAACAGAAACTCAGCTTCTGCCAGAGCGAAACAGCCATTTGAGTTGAGACGTGGCCAAATTTTTTTTAATAAAATCAACTTAATGTGTTAAAACCATTATCATCTTCTAATAATCAGGAGCCCGTATAACCCAGCGCTTCTGAATATACACGTGTATGTAAACGTACACAGGGCTGCCCTGGGCGCGGTGGTTCGGAATCCGCCTGCCAGTGCGGGCGACGTGGGTTCAAGCCCTGGACAGGGAAGATCCCACGTGCCATGGAGCAAGTAAGCCTGCGAGCCACAACTACTGAGCCCATGTGCCACAGTTACTGAAGTCCCTACACCCAGAGCCTGTGCTCTGCAACGAGAAGCCCCCGCAACGAGAAGCCCATGCACCACAATGAAGAGGAGCCCCCATTCGCCACAACTAGAGAAAGCCCGTGTGCAGCAACGAAGACGCAACACAGCCAATACATAAATAAATAGATTTATAAAAAAAGAATATATATATGTAAATACATACAATGACGTGTATAAACACATATGTATACATGGTAATCACTCAGTCATGTTGGCTGTTGCTGCTTATATGATGAAATTATGTATCTCAGCTCATCATACTGACTTTGAAATAGCTTCTGATGCAGTTTGGAATTATTAAGATTAAAATATTTCCAAAGAGTTATTTGTTAATTTTTATATATTAAAAAAACTGAACGATGCATCTATATGCCAGTATTTGATTAACCGAAGCAATTTGTATTTTGGACCACGCAGTAATTAAATTAACCACATGGCGTCACTTAATACCGTTAGTCTTCCAAAGAGCGCCATCCCCCTGCGGCGGGTGGGGAGGAAGCTGCTTCTCCCGTGCCCCCCAGTCCCTCCCAGATACTCATGCACTCACTCATCCAACGCCATCCAGGGGCTAAAAACACCTCTCACAGTGCATGAAGGTTTTCCCACTGAACAAATCATCTTCAACGAGTCTTTACATAAAACACAAATCTGCCAGAGAACAGACCTGGAGGAAAGGTGGGGGCAGAGGGCTCTGGGGGGAGAGCTGTGCGCTTCTCCTCTGCTCACGTATTGCTGCCGCGTCTCCCCGCTCCAGGGAGCAAGGTCACAGGCTCACTGCCTCACTGCACCAAGCTTGCCTTCCAGAGCATCCTTCCTGGAACACGGCGCCCACGCCCTGCGCTGCCACGACTGGGTGGCTGGCTCCCTCTCTGAGGGAGCAGGAAGCCTTCCTGGGGGGGACGGAAAATACACTCCTCTTCTCAGCATTATCCATTCTGATTCTGCGCCCTCCGCGTCCTCAGCACGGGCACGCAGTGGAGACGAGAATTAAATAATGAACGGGTCCCGAACACGCTGTGTGACACTAGGCAGCGAGATGTCTCTGTTTCCCGATGCTACTGAAACCCCACGATGAGATTTGCAACTTTATTCTTGGGGAAGTGGATTCCTGTAAGCTTTCAGCACAGTGAGAATTGCCCAATCCTATGAAATGTTCTTTTTTCCCTCCCTCAAGCCCTTCTGGTAACACAGACCAGATTTCTAGATGTCCTACTGGCAGCCGACCTTTTCTTGTGAACCCTAGTCAGTGGCCGAGGGAGAGGAGCATTTGTGCTTTAGAATCTCTTCTCTGTGCCTGCGAGCAAAAATTTTACAGCATTTCTCCTTGATATGAAATCTCTGCTCGGACATCTGGCTTCACAGTGAGGAACTTTCAATACACCAGCTTCAAAGAAAGGGCTTAGCCCTGGTGGGGCGTGATGCCAGAGGAATGTTCCCGGCCTTTCTATAGAACTGTTCCTATCAGTTTCCCCCCCAGTGCTCATCTGTGAGTTCAGTGCAGAGAGCTCACTGACACGCAGATGACTTGGCTTTGGGGTACAGCCTGGTGGGGGCCTCCCCCTGGAGTGGTGGGGCGAAGAAATTATCTGTAAACAAGGTGTAGGACATTTTGTTAGAATCTGCCTACTAGGCAAAATGTAACCCTGTTACCATAAATCTGAGTTATTTTCGCATATCTGCTAGAGCATCACAAAATATTTACAAGCTCGCTGCCATCGGTAAAACGAGAATAAGGTGACAGGGTTAGTTTCCAGAGCCTTGATTTACGTGGTAACATCATTCATTTATTCAGTATATTTCTAGAACTTCCACAGAACCAAACACTTCAGTACGTGTTTGCTCTTAAGAAGCCTGGAGTCTACTTGGTGATAAGAGAAGGACTCACAGCACAGGCCACAGTCTTCTCGTTCAACCCCCAAATCCTCCTGAGATCTCACATGGTTTCTGAAAGGTTGTGGTTAACTTGTGAGGCCACAAGACCTGGCTGATGCTCTGAGGGTGTCTGAGTTTCTGTTTGTCCCTTTCAGGGATCTTCACACGCGTCACTGCGCACGTGAGTCCGGGTGCAGCGTGTGGCCCCAGGCCCACCTGGAGGCAGAGACAGGCCCTACCTTTCCTCCCTAGGCCTGCAGCTGCTGATCTGCAAAACACCTTCAACCACAAGGTTCTGGGTAAAGGGCTGGTTCTCACAGCACAGCGAGAACCTCCCTAGAGGAAGGGACAAAGCTGGTGCGGTCTTCTCGTCCCGACACTTCACAGAAAGATGGCTTTGAATCTTAAGGGAAAGGGCTCTACATGGAGCTCATGTGATCGTGGAGAGCATGAAGGCTGAGGGCTGGCTGTTGAGACCGTGGAGTGAGGGGACACATCTAGATAAGTGGTTCTCAAAGTTTTGGGTTTCTGGACCCCTTTATACTCTTAAAAACTTAAGAACGCCAAAGAAGTTTTGTTTATGTGGGTTATATCTATTGATGTTCACTGTATTAGAAATTAAATTAAGAACTATTAAAACATATTCGGGCTTCCCTGGTGGCACAGTGGTTAAAAATCCAGCTACCAATGCAGGGGACATGGGTTCAAGCTCTGGTCGGGGAAGATCCCACATGCTGCAGAGCAACTAAGCCTGTGCGCTATAGCCTGAGCTCTAGAGCCCATACGCCACAGCTACTGAGCCCACATGCCACAACTATTGAAGCCCGCGTGCCTAGAGTCCGTGCTCTGCAATAAGAGAAGCCACCACAATGAGAAGTCTGTGCACCACAACGAAGAGTTGCGGAGAAAGCCCGCACGCAGTAATAAAGACCCAACGCAGCCAATAAAATAAATAAATAAATAAATAAAGTAAACAAACATATATTTATTGATTCATTTAAAAATAACTAATAATCCCATTATGTGTGAACCTAAATATATATTTTTAAAATAAAAATAACTATTCTTCCAAAGCAAGAAAAAGGTTAGTGAGGTGTGTGGCCATGTTTTATATTTTTGCAACTCTTTCTAATGCCTGGTTTAACCGAAGGAGCTAGGCTCCTATCTCTGCTTTTGCATCCATCTCTCACAAGATGTTGCTTTGGTTGACGTACAGGAAGACAGTCTACTCTCACACAGATAAGAGCTGAAATATTTCAGTAACCTTTTCAGTTGACTGCAGATGTTCCTTGTGACTACATCAGAAATTGACAAGTGATAGTTTCTTAGAAACGTTAGCTGCAACGTGGAGTCTGAAACTGTCAGTGAACTCTGTGTACTGTCAACGTTAAACCCGCTGGTAAAGTTTTGTTCTGAATGGGTCTTTCACCCACGCACAATTTTGCAGCAATAGGTGTTGGTCATTTGGAAAACATGGATTCAGAGAGTTATAAAAATCTTCCAAATGTTGTTACCCTTCACCAACTTTTCTGTTTCTTCCCGTCCACATCATCAGTAACACCACTGATCGCATCAGAAATGTCTTTAAGTACTGGGAAGCTGTCAAGCTTACAGTGATGGCATAAGTTCTCCAAATTCCTAATTTTTGCTTGAAAGCTCAAATTTTGTCATTAGCAACAATACAGTCAGTTGTTGTCCTTGAAGTGTCAGACTCACTTCCTTCGTTTTCAAGAAAACCTCTGTCAGGTAGTCAGAATGGAATATGCGCAGTTTGCCCGTCAATCGTTCTCCCAAGTGACTAGAGTTCAGCTCACACTCAAACAAATGCAGAACTGCTTCTCTTTGAGATCACCATCCTACTTCAGTGTTTAGCAGGGGTGCTTCATGTGTGCTTCCTATTAATATTGAAAAGATGTGTTCTCAGGGACTGAGGTTTAATAGAATTAATAGTCTTTGTTTCCGTTGTTTTTAAAGCACAAGTATGTGGTGGTGAAGAGAATGACCAGTCATACATTCAATGTCAATGCCATGTTTCACGCTGAAACGCCAGCAGTTTTACCCTTCGCTGCTTTCACACCATCAGTGCAAATGGAAACACAGTGAGAAAGGCATCTGAGGTCTCTGTCCTATTATGAAAGTAGTTGTGACCTTGCCGAGCCCCTGAAAAGGTCTCAGAGACCCACAGGGATCTGAGGACAACACCTTTAGAACCACTGGTTTAGGTGGTGAAGTGTTTCGTGTGCCAGGGTGACAGGCATAGATTGCATTCCATGGGCAACGGAAAGCCACGGACGGATTTTAAGAGGCAAATCACATGCTTATATTTGTGTTTTAGAAAGATCACTTTATCAACAGTTTGAGGGACGGATTTGAGAGGGTCAAGCTATTGGCAGTGATTCCACAAAAAAAGGATTGTAACAGGCGAAGTCGAAGACATGAAGGTTTGAGGAAGAAGGCGGGCGTTAGCGGTGGGGGGATGGGGAGGGCATCTGGAAACGCGCAGACGATATTTCTAGGAAGTGACCCTGCGGAGGGTCACTCAAGGGGGCTTCCGGAATCTGACTTCATGACTGAGTGGATGATGGTGGTTCTTTAACTCTTACAGTTGATACAAGAGGAACAGGGTGGGGGTGAGAGAAGAGTGGAGGAAGATAAAGTCAGTTGATGGTGTATCTAGTTTGAGCAGCCTAAGCCTCATCCAAGTGAAAATGTGCAACAGCAGTTAAAAATGAGGATGGAAAGCTCAGAAAAAGTCTGGGTGGAGGTGAAGTTTCAAAATTCACTTGCATGGAAGCTTACTCGAGGGGCTGAGATTGTCCAGGGACAGCGCATACAAAGAAAACAGAGGCGGCTTTGCTTAACACCAACATTTGAGTGTCAGAAAGAGGAAGAGGAGACAGGGTGTGGGAGAAAGGGCTCAGGGTGGCCGAGGAACTGGGGAAGTGCTGCCGTGGAGCTAAGGGAGTTTCCAGAGCCTGTTGACGTGGCCGATTAAACGACCGTCACAGGCGCTCGTGCTCTCAGACCAGGGAGCGGCTGTGACTTCCCGGTCCCACCGATGTGAATGGAATTGAAGCTGCGGCTGCAGGGACTTCTTTCCTGCTCCCTCTTTTGCCTCCTGGCAGCTACTAGTCCAAGGAGATCGTGCAGACAAGCAGAGCAGGCCTGACCCCAATCCAGAGCCTGGAGTCAAGCCACGCTAATGGTCCACAGACATGTTTCAAGGAAAACAAATGTTTGTAATTACAAGTCACTGAATTTGGGGGACTGTTTGTTACCCAGCATTGTGACAACAGCTGACTAACACAGGTTCCTTGTTAAATGTTATTAAGGTGTCAAACAGGCTTCTACGATCACACAGGAGACTGAATTTCCCTGTCCCAACACAGATAAGTGAGTAAATGAGTAAAAATGAGCAGAAAAGCACTAAAGCACTGAAATAAGGTAGTAAGGTGGACATAATACAAAAAAAATCCCTCAAAGGCTTGTGGTCAAGGGAAAAAACAAGATTCTGGAGACACCAGAGCGTTTCAGTGACTCAACTTCAAAACCTGCCCATGTCCCCCGTTTTGTTATTTGTTAACAAAATCCTAAGAACTCTCACGAATACCACCAACTTTGAAGGGAAGAAAACTGTGTGGTAGCTTCAGCTTTTTCCTCTGCTGACTGCGTGAAGGATGTGGTAGAAAAACAGGTAAAAGTCAGGGCTGTCTATCTCCAAAGAAAGTGAAGGTGTCAGGCCTTCAGGAATACACACCAAATTTGGGATGATTCAACCCCCAAAGGACTGCAGGATGCCCCCTTCCATTAAGGCAGTGCGAACTCAGAAACAGAGCAGTCAGCCCCCCAGACTGCAGGCACGCCTCTACCCCAGCTCGCCCTCCCTTGCCTCAGGTTCCAGAAAATGCAGAGACACTATAACAAGTGTTACCGACGGAGGGGAGACTCGCTGTATTTCAGAAGCATTTGGGATGGGTTTACCATTTAGAGGGGTCCTGGTTAATCTACTGAACTTACGTGATAAAGAAAGACTTCTTCAGGAATCCCCCAGAAATTGCAAATCACTGACGTGGGGGAAAGCTCACACCTTAGCCAGCCTTCCCCAGCCTTCCCCACAGCCGAAGTGACTGCTAGACGCGCAACGTCCAAGTTCTCGGGGAAAAATGAAAACAAGGATACTGTGCCCATCTAGCATGTCACTCAGACATAAAGGTTATTGGCAGACATTCTTAAACATGGAAAAACTCCTGAGTCTTGAAGGAACCACTTGACCATGAAATCCAGCCAATTAAGAAACACATCAAAGTAAAAACTCAGAGCGGAAGTGCAAAAGGCTGGGGTATAAAAAGCCTAGAGGTCAACACCATATCCCTTAAAGACAGCACGAGTATTAAACCAAGGGTTACAGTTAAAGACAAACTGTGAATACCACAAACCCAGACAGTGTAAAAATGCAATACAACCCCCGGCAGCAGGAGGTGGTGAGGAGGGGTGACGGGACTCGTGTGAGTATTCCAATCCACTCACTTTTCAGCCAAAAGTCAAATTCTGTCCAACAGTTTAACAATTTCTCCGTTTTAGCTTAGCTTCTTTCATTAGCTGAACTTAAGTACACTTAACTTGAAACTTTTCTAAAACTAACACAAACGTAGACTCTAGAGTGTCAGCCCACTCTGTGCGTCTACTTGGCTTTCCTTCTCTTTTCTCCTTACGTGTAGTGGGATGTTCACCTTGGTGCCAAGACGGCTATTTCTGGGTGATGAAATCTGCCGTGACTTTACATATTTTTACCTTTCTGCCCCCACTCCCTGCATTTTCAATTACTTATGAGCATATGCCATTATCCATTTTTTACAAAAATAGAGTACATTTTCTTAAAAAATATGCATGGTGTAAATTAATAATGTTGATTCTGCGTGGGAGGAATACAGACATAGGTTTCCCTTGCGATACGTTGCACAGGTGGCCAGGTGGCGGCCTCCTCCCCCCGCCTGGTTCTGGGCTGGCCCTGAGACTGGCTTGACCAATAGAATGCAGTGGCAGGGCCACCGAGAGTCTCCTATAGCAGCGGTGAGGGACGCGCAGGTCTGCCTTCACCTGCTTGAACCCCCCTCTTAGACAGCAGCTTCCACGTAAAAGGTCTGACTGCCCAGAGAACAAGGTGACGTGGGGGGTCTGGACCCATCCTGGGTGCTGCAGCCCCAGCCAGACTTCCTGGAGAACGAAGGTGGGTGAGCCCCCTCCCCCCACCCCCCACTACACATGGAGCAGAAGACCCCCCCGGCCCAACCCCACCCGCATTTCTGATGCAAAGAATCGTGGGCACATAACACAGCTGCTGCTTAAACCAGCAAGTTTTGGGGTGATTTGTTCTGCAGCTCGACTCTGAAGGTGAGGAGTGAACGAAGCTGTAAGTAAGTGACGAAGGTTTGTCTGCTCTCGAGATAGGGTGACCTGCGGCATAGCAGACCTGCGCTTCTGCTGTAACCTCCTACACTCCGGGGGTGCCGTCCCGCGAAAGGCCTCGCTCCTGGGGGTGTCAGCTGCGTGATTCCTTACATCCCCTGGACGCCTCTAGGCTGAGGTGCATCCTTTTTCACCAAACACTTTTTATTGTCTCTTATTGTGTTGTTATAGCAAAGTGCAGAGCTAAGGTAAGAGAAGAAAATTACCACAAATGCCACCATCAGAGATATCCACCAGGAAAATTTTGATATATGATTCCAGTCTTTTTTCTCTTTATATGTACTTTTTTTGAGCAAAAATGGCCTCATATGTACCTGTGGTTTTGTAAACTGCATTTTCGTTGAAAACTATCTTGCAAACATCTTCAATATCCTTCAATATCCTTCTCCAACATCGTTTTCAATACGGCTTAGTTTTTAGCTGATGTGCTATGGTGGAAACCAACTACAGAAAGGAGACGGAAAACGCTGGTGCCGGGGGCGCCTTGCCCCAAACGGGAGGTCCGTGAATGAGCATCTTCTCGGCTAAAGTCAGTGCGAGTCTTTAACGGCCACGTAGGGCGAATTCTGGAAGTGGGTCAAAGCCTGGGCACGTCTCTTGGCAACTTAATAATGGTAGGTATTGCCAAATTATTCTCCAGAAGTGTTTTATCAAGTTTCACTCACCCAGACCGGTGGCCCTGTAAGTGGGCTTTAGCGGCCTACTCGATGCCTCCACTTTCTCGGCAGACGTACTTTAGTGGAAGGTCTCCGTGCCCACAGGAACAGCCTGAAGCTCTGACCGAGGGAGCCCTGGGCCTACCGCCCACTCCGTTCTGCACCCAAAAAGTGGGGTGAGGTACACGTCACAGTGAACAGGCCACACTGATTTTATAGCGCTTATTTAAATACGGTAAGACTTAATACTATAGAGTGTTAGGTCCATGTGCGCTTACTTGAATGTACATGCAGACAAATGCACTTGGCCTCAGAAAACCAAATATAGGTCTTATGGTGACTCTGTCTCTCTCTGAGTATCTCTATCCATCCTTGCATCTGCGTGTACAAAACACTCAAAAACAATCAGAACGTCCAAATCAAACAACTGTGGCGGACTTCCTAGGTGGTGCAGTGGGTAAGAATCCGCCTGCCAATGCAGGGGACATGGGTTCAAGCCCTGCCCCAGGAAGATCCCACATGTCACGGAGCAACTAAGCCTGTGTGCCACAACTATTGAGCCTGCGCTCTAGAACCCGCTAGCCACAACTATTGAGCCCACGTGCTGCAACTACTGAAGCCCACGCACCTAGAGCCCATGCTCTGCAACAAGAGAGGCCACCGCAATAAGAAGCCCGCGCACCACAAGGAAGAGTAGCCCCGCCTCGCTGCAACCAGAGAAAGCCTGTGTGCAGCAACGAAGACCCAACACAGCCAATAAAATGAATAAATAAATTAATTAAACAAAACAAAACAAAACAACTGTGGCAACAGTGCTTTCATCATTCAGGCCAACAGGGAAGCAGTGAGAATACACAGCTCATCACGCACTTGGTCCCTGACTCACAACCACAGACAAGGTAGACTTGGCAGTTTGTGTAAAGGCCACGAGCTGAGGCGCTCAAGTCTGAAGACCGAGACTTGGACCTGGCTCTGACAGCTAACTAGCCGTCTCACCTCGGGCTGCTTACTTCACCCCAGAGCCTCAGTTTCCCCATCTGCAGGATGGGATGACAGAAACACCTTCCTCGTGAAGATTACTCATAAAGCTTAAAGGAGACGACGAAACGTGAGGTCAGTGAGAAGTTTGGCAGAGAGCCTGGGACACAGTACATGTTGAAGAGATGTTCCTATTATTTTTTGTGACATAGCCTAAAAAAGAAAGCAAGGCAACAAGTGCTAATGCATTAACTATCTGATATAGCTTAGTAAAAGTCATCACTTCACTCATAATCTGCATGAGTGAATCAAAACTCTATATTTTATCTACATTGTAATTTTACTTATTTTCAGGTCCCTATGTTTTGGTCATTATATGTCATAAATATTATATATAAATATATATATACACACATATATATATACTGCCATCTTTTAACAACTTCAGTCTTTATGATTTGGCAGTTTTTTGGAAATTAGGATCAGAATGTTTTTCCCTTTCAATACTGGAAACTATGTTGCTATGGAGTAAATTAATGTTTTCCCTTTTGCATATACGGGGATTCAATTATTTATTTAAAATCTGGAAATTACCTACCACTCAGTATTTGGATATCAAGTGGAAAAGAAATTCACTTAAAATGAAATTTTGATATAGCAATAGAATTTAAATAAAGCAGTCAACTCAGTTCATGCAAAGCAAGACAGTTCTACAGATCAATGAGTACTTCCTCTATATCTATAAATGAAAAGAGTTTCAAAGGTTCTTTAAAATTACCAGAATATGAAAAAGAAACATCATTTTTTTTTTGTCTCATCACACGTAGGGGGAAAAAAATGCTCATAGATGGAAAAACATAGAGAAAATCTCATTAACGACAAAATAAGTCCTCACCTCTAAAGTGAGGAGGCTGGAGACACTGGCCTCTAAGGTTGTGTCCACATCTTAAGGTTTTTCTTCTACTCAATGTTGTCCAGGCTTAAAGGGTATATATAAAAAAGCAACCAACATTAACACTGACTTTTCCCTAAATTATTCAGATCACCTACAATAGGCTACAGAAAAGAAAGATGGAGGGATTAGGCAGAAAAAGGCAGTGATAAAATCCAAATCTTTCATTTTTTCCTTGCTTTGTATGATTACTTTACATGCTTTAAGCATTGTTATAACAAAGTAAAATCACTGAGAAATAATCTTTTGCTGGGAATTCTTTAAAAAATGTTCTGTTCTCTTTTAAATCTTATTTGTAAAGGTTCCCAGATGCCTACTCTCGCAGATTAAGCAGAGTGTGGTGCAGACACTGGCTACGGCTTTCACTGCTATGAAGCCAACAAAGCACTGCTTCGAGAGCTACCTGCCTGCCACCGAACGCATCAGGGCCCAGGGGGTTTTCTGCTGCCACCGGAGATGTGACCCTCTGAAGCCATCTGGAAACAGCCTAGGTTCTCAGCAGCAACACAGTGTGATGTCAAAGCACATTCCCAACCTCAGACAGGGTCCTTCTCATTATGCGAACCCATAATGAGAGGACGTGGCCAGAGGATAGAATGTAAACTGGAAGCTGACTTCTGAAGTTCTTAGCCAGGAGCACTGGGCTAAAACAGTCATTCTGGTTTCAGGGGGCAGTTCCAAGTGGTTCTCAAGAGAAAGGACACGGTATTTTCCAAACATTTGTTCAATGTGCTTCGACTGGGCTTCCCAGAAATGGCTTTTTCTGCTTGCACGTGGTCTCTGAGAGGGAGGGCAGCCTGATCGCTGGCCACACCAAAGGTGGGTCCAGGGAGCGGATGGCTGCAGGCTGTGTGGACCGCTAGGTACCGCGTGCACCTGCCTGCTGCTGGGCTCCGCCCTCCTGTCAACCACAGTAAAGCAGCCCGTACCCGGATACCACCACCTCAGGTTACCTTGATGGCGCGACTGTTATCTCTGATCAGCTGCTGCTTCTCATCCTCAAACTTGCGCACCGCGTCCTGGAGCCGCCTTTCCGCAGCGAGCCCCTGCCGGCTGCTCTCCTCCTTCAGGGAGGACACGGTCGCCTGAAGCTCTGCTATGATCTGAAATGAAAACGGCATGTTGCAGCTCCACATTCTCCGTGGAGGCAGCATTTTACATGTATTTATGCTTCACCAAAGGATGGATGTGGCAAAACTCTAGTCCACAAGCTAAATATTTTCAATTAATGTATCACACACACGAACGCATGAAATTCCATGCAATAAAAGACTATAATAAAGCTGTGAATGGTGAACAACCGCCGAACCACACACACTTGGAAGCTGCTCCCACTACAACATTCCACAACATTTACTCATCAGAGGAAAGAACATCTGTGATCTGAAAAACACGAAATGTGTCAGAATTTATTTTACTGAGAAACATACTTGCTCGAGTGAAAAAAAGCTGTTTTGCCTCTCATAATACTTTGACCTCCAATAACCAAAGACAACCGTGAGCAGAGGTCCCTGCTCACCGTCACCCAGCTGCACACGGTGGTGCCCGAGGGCCCGCGAACGCTCCTGGGCTGCGCTGAGCACCCTGGCGCCTGCGTCAGTTACCGCTGCGCGGCAAGCACTGCCGTCGCCCGTCTTTTGTAAACGGAGAAACGGAGGCAGAGAAAGAGGGCAACCTGCTACAGAGCCGAAGACGACATGCAACCAGGAGATGGGCGGGATCTGAACCGCAGACAGGTCCATCTGTACTCGTTGGTGCCTCCTAACTAGCTACGACTTTGTCTTCCTTTTAAACAAGGTTTTGATATTGAGGAGAAGTTTTATATATGTATCTTATATATAAGATATAGTTCCAAATAGGTTGCTTTCTTCCTCACTGATATATATCCATGACAGTCTATTTTCAGTTCAAATGTGTCATTTCAGAGACTCCTGTACTATTCTCCACACAAGAGAACTGGATCTCTGCGTGCCTGGGTTCCCTCCATGGTCTCAAAGCAAATCGGATGAAAGGACATGGGTTTACTGAGAGCACTGCTCTTCCTTTGGTTTGGATGTATCCATTTCCTTTCAAATTCCATGACTTTTCAAAAGCAGGAAATGGTTGTTTCTTCTAATAAAAGAAGCAACCTTCGTCCTGGGTTAGAACATTATGTCTACAGAAGGGCTAGTTGTAGAGAAACACTGGACCCGTTGGCACCATATTCTCCTTGAAACTCAGTTTTCAACCTCACTTGATGACAAAACTAGATTACAGCACCATAAGGCAAAAAAAAGGAAGTGCCCGGAGGCCTCCAGATGCCCAGTCCTGTAGAAACGGTAGCTGTCACTATTGACACAAACAGCATAACTGCTTGGGAAAGGAACACTTATGCTTCGAGAAGGGAGCAAACTCATTGTAACAAAGTTTAACTCTTAGAATTCGTAAAAAACCACATATAAAACAAGTGTGAAACAAATGACAAGATATATTAATACTTTTAACTGCGAACTTGAATCTTCTGCGATGAGTACAGGGATTCGTTTACTGAGAATGAGGATGTTCTCATCTGTTTTCTGAATTTTGATTAAGTGTTTCCATTCTGGCATCAATTCAATTAATTTTCATAGCACTTCTATGAAACAGGCAAGGTTAAATTCTTAGAGTTAATGTCAAAAACTGAGGCACAGAATAGTCAGCTCACTCCAGTCACAGAGCAAGAGGAGCCAGAGATAAGGGAGCCAGACTTCACTGGCTCAGCATGAAACTCAAGAGTGATGTTTTATGAGAACATTGGGCCAAATAGTAAAAATAACTTACTATTTCAATGACTAGTGCAGTGTCTCGAGTGGAGTAAGCTGAAACGTGGTAGAAGCGATGAGTTCGATTGCGTAATGTGTTCAGTGTGCGTGCGCGTGTGTGTTTAGTTCTGTGTTATTTTATCACTTGTGGACTCGTACATCCACCACCACCATGGTTACACAATGCATTTTTAAAGCACAAAGTAATTTTGTGTCTTTAAAAATTAGTAAGATTTAGATTCACTTCAGACGGGGACTGAAGATAAAAAATATTTGGGGGCCCTTCAAATGACCCCAAGGACATAAGACATGGACTCTCCATTGCAGAAGGTCTGTGATGCGTGTTCATCAAAAATAAACACACGTAGGTTCTGGAAGGAACGATGGGTGAAGAGCAGGCTGTCCTGAAGAGAACATGCTTGCTTTTGTGTTGAAAATGAAACTTTAACATTCTTTGTGGGAATAATGAAATTCCTTTGGGGAAATAATGAGATTAGCTTTGGAAAGTTATATTTTAAAACTCATGAAGATGATACAGGGAGAGTGTCAGACACTTCCGGTGAAATGCCTCACAGAGATAAATCAACTGATAGCCTGATACACACGATGGATTTAGAGAGCTGGCTGAAACATGGACAATTTTAGAAGCAGATCTGAGGTTTACTCTAAGATGGAGAAACACACTAACTCGATGAATTAGGTCTCAGTTGTAGACCTAGAGTCTAAGACAACAGACGAGACCCTCCTCAGCTCACAGACAGAACTGCACTCGGTAGATACTCACTAGTGGAACTGTAACCACAGTAAATAAGAAAAACTCATTCCCTGGCAAATTATATTGAGATACTCTAGTCTTTTCATAGAATAATAATGTAGAAAAGCTTCTGAGAAAAGCAAGAACTGATCTATGCCATCAGAGTCAAACCCCACCGGGCAGGCTCCGCGGGCATTTCTCTACCGCTACCTACGTTCCTGCAAACACAGCCACCAGGCATGTCAGATGAGTGGGGAAAACCGCGTGAAAGATGAACAGGCAAGGTTCATATGTCATATTAAGATGAAAAGAGCAAACGTGACTCTGAAGGGAATTATATTTGGGAGTGTGCCCAGTGATGAGGCCGCTGCCGCCGCCATCGCCATCGCCATCGCCATCGCCATGGGGTGAACACCTCCCGGGAGGCGCCGTCCTGGGTCCCGGAGCCTTCGGAGGACATCGTCCTCTAGGTCCTAGAGCTTGATACAATCTTAAAGATTAAGTAACTTCCTTTCAGGGAGGAAAATATTTAAAATATTTTCCAAACTTAACCTGATGCTTCCCTAGGTATCAGTGCATTCATTACCAATGCATTCATCTTTTTACGTTTTTTTTTTTTTTTTGAGAGAGGGATTCTAAAAAATCTGATAAACAGCTAAGGGGCTTGGCTTCCGGCACTCTACTCAGCGGAGATGTGCGTTAGGGAACCCAGCAGACAGTCACTGGAAGACAGCAAAAGCCAACCCACGAGGTTCTGTTGTATAAGGTTTATTCTCAATCTGTTTCTCTGAACTGACTAGATTATATACCAGTGTTTCCCAAATGCCAGTTCTCAGACGTGAACATACACATATATTTATATGCACGTAAATATGTGCATGTATTTAGAAGTGGGCAAACAGAATGCCCCAATGTGAGGTGGTCCCACCTCTCACGAGAAGAGGGGACTGTCTTCTGCTGCGCTGTCCTGCCTTCCCAGGCTCTCTTTCTTGGTGCCGCACCTCCCTGTCACTTAAGAGCGAGCCCACGGCACTCGACAGCTGTTGCCCGCTTCCTGTGCTCACGTGGGGAAATGTTAGCAACCCTTCGCCTTTCCACATTTTGGAGGGAGATTTTACCAATTCTTGAACACCCAGAAATAAACTTAAATCTCATACTTTCCTGCTCCTTCCATCCTTCGCTCTGCCCTGCCTTTCTCCCCTGCAGTCTCATACGCGCCTGTAAATGCTTTCATGTGCTATTAGATGCTTGCCGTGTCCTAGGCCCGGTACCAAGCACTCTTCTGGTGTTGTGTTACTTAATACGTAGGACGATCCTATGAGGTAAGTATACTACTCCCCCATTTTACTCGTGCGGAAACGAAATTCCAGAGAGAGCAGGTAACTCGCTCAAGGTCATGCAGGTGGTGGGGCTGGTATTTAGATTCAGGTCTGTGGACTCCAAAGCCTAGGATGTCTTCCACACTAACTTCCATTTAACTTGCTTGAATTAATCAGGCTTCTTCACACCTTCCTTTAGATAAACTTAAATACTCTCATTGTTTAAGCCTGCCATCAGCTATTTTATATCTCACTCTCGGTCTGCCTCCCCCACAGAACATAAAGCAAAATAAGCAGGATGTGAGGGTATGCCAGCTAGGGTGGTTTCATGTTTTAGTTCAGCTTTTGGAGTAATAAGATTTCTTTTGATTATAAGACTCTCTCGGCGGATTAAAAAGGACGTTTCCCCATGTCCTTCTCTGGAACACTGTCAATCAAGGCCTCACTGTCACCTTGTACACGAACACCTCAGTCTCCACTTAGACAGAGACTCTGTGCTTTCCTAACAGGATGTGAATCATATAATACACGCACATCTTAGAAATAACTGCAGAACCTAAGAAATTTCACAATTATCGGCAGCGTTTTGCCACATTAAAAACGTGAGGGGTGGGGTCAGACGGGTGGTGTCTGGTTGAAAGCTTCCGTCCCAAAGTCGAAGACAGGCTGGGTCCTGCCTCAGTCACTTGCTAACCTGTGTGACCTCACCTCTCTGGGTCTCAGTTTTCTCAAACGGAAGAACAGGGCCAGTAATAGTTTCTGACCCCAGAGTTCCTGTAAACGAAGATGGACTGAGTCGATATGATCAGTGCCCCATAAAACTCTTAATTTTATTATCGTTTTGTTATAGCGTTGCTAGTGCTACCACTGCGTGCACACGTTTCAGTTTACCACCACACCTCACCACACATGGCAAAAACGCGAAGAAAACCTGAGTTTAAAAATCATTAGCTGTATATACTACCAACTGTAAAATAGTCAGTGGGAAGTTGTATAACAAAGGGAGTCCAACTCAAGGATGGAAGATGCCTTAGAGGACTGGGGCGGGGAGGGTGGGGGGGACTCGAGGAGTGGGGAGTCAAGGAAGGGAGGGAATACGGGGATATGTGTATAAAAACAGATGATTGAACCTGGTGTACCCCCCCAAAAAAAAAAAAATCATTAGCTGTGACGTCCACAAAATGCAATGGCTTAATCTATCCATCTGTAAGATGAAAATCAGCACTTATTTATTCCACAACGACTCCCACAACTAAGGAACGCTTGGCATTCCCTCGGTGATGGCAGGGGAGACCATGCTAATAACTTGTGCGGAGAAAGGGCTCCAAGCGCCAGAGTCAAGCACAGACAGGTGGTCTGTATTTGACCTTCCACCAAAACCACTGCGGTAATGACACCCAGCAAGATATGTAATTCTTCTCCTCTGCAAAAGGAGACAACAGTTGGGCTGCTAACTTAACCCAGCGTGTTTGTCATTTTAAATCTTGCTGTTGAGCAGTCTTTAGGTGCAGCAACGTGGAAAACTGCAAGAGAGCACAGATGGTATCAACCTGCTTACGTCACAGACAGAGGTGTGCGTCTCCTGCCCTAGAGAAATGTTTCGGCCTGGACTTGTTCACACGCACGGGCTGGTTTTACAGCATCTGAGTGCGTGCGTGAGTGCATGTGCACGTGTGTGTGTGTCAATTCAAATGGTTCAATATGCCTGATTTTAAAAAATTAAGACTAAAATATTAACAGCGTATTTTATTTATCCATATACTCATCAACAATACGATACTAATGTAAAAAATGGAAAGGAACCACGTTTAGCTCTAAAGCACAAACGCTCTTAGGCGTAGGCTTCTCTCGTTTTGGTTTTGCTCTTTTTTTCTTTCACGTTCTTACCTGTGAAGACTTGGCAAGCTTCTGAGAGTATTCCTTCTCAATCTGCTTCAGCCTGCTGTTGGCCTGAAAAACACACGCACATGAACACACACACACAGTGAGCTGTGAGCTTGGTATCCCGCACACGCCTATCACCAGGCAGCTGGGCTGGCTGCCAGCCGCACCGCCCTTCTGGGGCAGCCAGAAAACCACAGGGCTTGTCTTTGATCCAACGCCAACTATTCATCACTTAAAAAGCAAAAAGCAAGAGGGAAAAAAAAAGATCTCTCCTGCCAATTATTAGACAAACACAGACTTCTGTGGAAAGAGAAAGGGAGAAGCAGAGACAGAAATAGACCCAGCAAACATATGAACGCTCAGAGGCGAAGCGGGAAAGGGAGAGGAAACAGAGGAGAAGGAAGAGGAAACAAGGGAGAAGGAATTGGAGGGGGAGGGGGAGAAGACGGGAAATGTAATACCCTGTCCCTTAGTTCAAGGGGAAAAGACCTAGATGCCCCTGGAGGAGGCCAAGATGTGAGCCCCTACCCGGCCTAACACACAAGAACTCTTTTTTTCAAGTGGCAAATATACCTAAATCAAGCAATTCTTACACCCTGGAGGTAGGGTGGCCTTCCCAGAGAAAGTCCACACTACTTGGAACTGTGATCTCCTCTGACACTCAAGTTCCCGTCCTTCATGTGTGACCCGGAAGTCTTGGGGTCTCCACTGTACCCTCCGTGCTGGGAAACGTCCCGGGACACGCGCACTAGCCGCGCCTGCTGTCTCATCCCCTGCACAGGCGCTAAGCGGGCCCTTTCACTCTGTGCGTGGGTCCTGCATCTCCAGGAAAGGCTCTGGTCATTACCCTCCTAACTTCCTCTTTCCCCCCGGGTCTCTCTCTGCAGCTCTGATGACTGGAGCTCGCAGGTGTAGCATTTCTTTTTCTTACTGTTTCTATTTTAAATTACCTTGTCTTTTTGATCTTTTGTAGCAATTTCTCAATTTTAAATGTGAAACTTCGTATTGGACTTTTGACAGTCCTGCCAGCTGTTCTATTCATAATTCCCAGGAGTGGTGGTGTTGTGCTCTGAACAGCACCTTCCCTCCCCACCTTTAACAGATGAGGAAGCTGAGGCCCAGAGAGGTTAAGTCACTTGCTTGGCATCACATCTAGGGAGCGATGGAGCTAGGACCCAAGCCCACGCGGTA
Organism: Hippopotamus amphibius kiboko; assembly: GCF_030028045.1. NCBI lineage: Eukaryota > Metazoa > Chordata > Mammalia > Artiodactyla > Hippopotamidae > Hippopotamus > Hippopotamus amphibius. The sequence goes on from NC_080202.1 coordinate 63,359,889, forward strand.
GAGGACGTGCTTCACCAGCTAGAACACACGGCACAAGACCTCTCACAGACCCCATCTCCCCCGAGGTTATTTCATACACACCTGTGTGTCCGTATCCCGCCCCCGACACATCTGAATTTTCTTTCTGTTCTCTAGACTGTATTTTTTCTTAGTTCCTTTTATTTCTTTGCTGTGTCAGCCTGATTTGGTCTCTGTTTTTCACTTCAGACATTGCCCTCAATTTTCGGTGATCTTCGGTGTTCTTTCTTATTGAAAGTGCGGCCCTCTCCGACAGGCAGGCTTGGGGACAGGTGGGGTCATCGCAGCTCTCACTAAGGCTCCTGGGCTCTCTCACGCCTGTATCCGACTGCACATCCTTCTTGGACCATTTGGCCCAGAGCTGTCCTCGTTTCCCGCCTGGCAGCGTGCATTTGGCTGCCAGGTTCTCAGGAGGGCGGCTTGACGCTCAGGATGTTGACTGGCACACCATCCATTTTCATTTTCACCCTGAGCTGTACCTGGGTCCCCTCTCTTGTTCCATCTTTCCAGAGAGCAAACCAGGGTGGATATGCAATCACCTCATATCTAATCCCGATGTGATGTATTTGGGTGAGGCTTTGGGGAGGTAATTAGCTCATGGGGTGGAGGCCTCATGAATGGGATTAGGGCCTTTATAAGAAGAGGCCAGCGAGCTGGTTCTTTCTGCCATGTGAGGATGTAGTGAGAAGACGGCCGTCTGCAACCTGGCAGAGGGCTCTATCAGGACCCGACCACACTGGCACCCCGACCTCGGACTTCCAGCCTCCAGAACTGTTGGAAATTTGGTAAGCCACCCAGTTCACAGTGTTTGTTACGGAACCCACGCTGACTAAGACAAGAGCCATGTGTTTTATTAAGTTCACGAGCAGTTGCTTAGGGTTTATCTCATAAACCTCTTTGCATCTACAATCCAACCGCGTACACTGGGTAGTTTTGTTTTTTCCAGAGCAGAGAGAGCAGGTGACTTGCTGTTTTTTCTAGTAAACCATCAGACCCTATTCTAGTTCTTAACTAATAATGCCATGCTCTACTATAAAATCAAGGTCACACTGAACCTTGTAAGGTTTCTTTCTCTTGGTTCACATTCTGCCAATATTTTTTAAATAAAAAAATGCTTGATAAAGTATTTGTTGCTTATTTAATAAATACTTGTAGACTCTTACCAGGTGCCACACACGGTTCCAAAGGCTGTAAAAATATTTACTTCCTAGAAAATATAACAATTATAGTGTCATAAAGATTGTTACTTTTCCCCAGAAAAGTTGGAGTCAGAGATGCTGGTTAGTGTACGACATCCTGTGACTCAGATGCAGTTACTCTCCATGAGTCTGTGGCTACCCAGCCTGAGAACCCCGCACACTCAAATAGATTCTTTTACAACTAAAACCCAATTCATTCATCCATTTCAGGCACGTGGGACTAGAACAGTGGACAAAACAGACAAAAATCTCCCCCTACTTTCATGGAACTTCTAACCTAGAGAGCAAACACATAGTATTGAAGTGATACTATTTTAGATGCTGCAGATGCTATGAAGAAGGATAAAGCAAGAAAGAGAGATGAGCAGTGAGGAATGGTAGGGGGTAGTTCACAATTTTAAAAACATAGAAGTTAGGGAAAACCTCACAGAGAGACAAGGGAGCCATGGTGGACTCTAGGAGAAGAGTGTTCCAAGCAGCGGGAGAGCCAGCACAAAGGCCCTGAGGCAGAGGCACGCAACGTGTGCTCCAGGCACAGGGAGGATCCGTGAGCACCATCTCCTTGGACAAGATGAGAGAGAACAAGGGGCCAGATCCATCACGATGTTGTAAGTGATGTGAGGAACGTGTGTTTCAACACGAGTGAGATGGAGGGAACAGGAGTGACTCGGTTTCACGGGAGCCTTCACATGCTCACTCTAGCTCTTGTTTCCACCAAGAATCAAGCAGAGAAGCCAGTCGGGAGCCTACTGCAAATAAGCCAGATGGTAACAGAAAAGGTGGTGAGTAATGGTCAGATCCTGAGAACGATTTCAGGGTAGAACCAGCTGGAAATGCTGAATGATGAAGAGGTGAATCAAGAATGACTTCAAGATTTTTGTCCTAAGCGACTAGAAGAATGGGGTTGTCATTAACTTACATCAAAAAAACTATGCGTGGAACAGATTTGGGGGAAAGATCGAGAGACTGGTTTTGGACACGCCTACTGGACGCCTGGTGTTGAGGTGAATATTTGGATATTCGACTCTGGAGTCCAGAGGAGAGGTCTAGGAGGAGGTATGAACTCAGACGTCACTAGCATATAAACTGCAGGTAGAACTACGCTACTGGATGAGATCTCAAGGCATTGAGAGTGTATCCAAAGGAGAAGTCTCAGACTCCTGAGCCCTGGGCCTGCAGGTGTTAGGGGGCTGGAGCTGGGGAGAATGTGGGATCCTGAAGCCAAGGGAAGAGGGTGTTTCCAGGACTAGTCAAGTGTGTTGGGTTCTGCAGGGGGTCTTGTAACGTGAGTGTGTGGAGGACATTGGTGGCCGGGACACGAGCAAGTCTGGTACAGGGCCAAGGAGGAAAGCTGGACCCAAGGGATCTCGGGGGGGTGGGAAGGGACTGCTGCAGATGAGATGAGTTGTCCAGAGTTTTGTTACAAAAAAGAGAGAGAAATGGGCTGGAAGTTGCAGGGAAAATGAGTAAAGAAAGGCTGATGCTTGTTTTCTTTTTCATAAGATGAGAGAAGAGCCTGTGTGTAGGATGATGGGAAAGATCTGGCCATCGAGGAGGAGAAAACAGACGATGCCAGAGATTTATTGGAGGTGTGTCCTGGAGTAAAGGGGGGGGGGTCCCTAGGGCATAAGGGGACAGGAGGGCCTTTGCTGGGAGTGCAGGCCAATTATCCCTGGTGCAGTGGTGGGAACTTCTCCATGGAGGAGGAGGAAAGAGTCCTCAGTGAAGGGTGAGGATGGCAGAAGAGACTGTTGGGAGATTCGAGGTGCGAGGAAAGGGCACGAAGAGCCATCCAGGAAGCAGGAAAGGGAAGAGGCGGAGGGACCCGGTGTGAGCCCCAGGACTCCAGGAAGCACCAGGGCTCACTTGAGATTACCAATGTGAGTTTAAGCGAGGCCAGCTGGTGAGATACGAACACCTCTAGAACTTGCCAGCAGCAACACGGAGAAGAGTCAATACTTTAGAGAATAATGAGAATAACTGAAGAAATAAAATTAACTTATCTAACTTCAAGGTTTTCACTGTTTATTTGAACCTAAGTCACAGTTGTCTGGATTTCTGAACTCCTCTTAGATAAATCTAAAAAGCTCTAGTTTAGCATGGTTGAAAATTTATAGCCCATTTATCACGCAAACTCTCTCTAAAACAGTTTTGAATAATTTTATTCTCAGGATGGTACTGACTGTCCATTTTACTTCCATAAATAAAATCAGGTTAGGCTTAGTTATTTAAGTCCAAATCTTATTTTTACAGTTATCATCACTATTTAGCAATACAATTTTCAAACAACCATCTGTAGCATGACCTGAACAGACGAAAGGAAAATCGTCATCTTGACGTGAGAAAGTTGTTTTGTTTTCTCGTGGCTTCGTGCTCCTCTCCCACTCTTTCTCTCTGCCCCCACCCCCCCGCCGTGTGCTTGGCCTGCCCTCCCCCCGCCCCCATCCCCCCAAGCACTCCGTTCCCTCTGCCATTCCAGGGCCTCTTCCTCAGCTCACTCTTCTCTGCTCAAGAGCCCAGTGTGTTCGTCTGCCTCTCTATGTAATTCCCACCAAAATCCTGGGTTTAAGAACCCTACTGGAAAGGAGCCAACCAAACGATTTTCACAGAGGTGTTGATGGTTGTTAATCATCTTTCTCTGCAGGTCTTAATTCAAAAGAGGTCCCTCATTCCTTTTTCCCCTTCATTTCCTATCATCAACAGTGACACTCCAGCCATTCGTGATTTTCAGGAAGGTGATCTGGAGAGAAGAAAATGAGGATACTCCTCTAGAATACTTATATGTAGGCAAGCCCAGGTCTTATAGAGAGAAATTTCTTTAAAATGTAATAGCATACATTTCTGAATCAAATACTTATTTTTAGGATTAAAAAGAAAGATGCCTCCAGGACTTCCCAGGTGGTCCAGCGGTAAAGAATCCGCCTTCCAATGCTGAGGATGTGGGTTTGATCTCTGGTCAATGAACTAAGATCCCACAGGCTGCAGGGCAACTAAGCCCACACGCCACAACTACTGAACTCGTGCACCTCAACTGGAGAGTCGGCCTGCTGCAAACCACAGACCGTACGTGCCCTGGAGCCTGCACACCACAACTAGAGAGAAGCCTGCACGATGCAATGAAAGATCCCACGTGCCTCAATGAAGATCCCTCATGCTGCAACTAAGACCCGATGCAGCCAAAGACAAATTAATTAATTTAAAAAAAAGATGCTTCCCAGATTCTTGAAACATAGCATAAATCTCATTTTATTGTGCAGTATTTTCTATTCAAAAGCTTTGCAGGCATCCATCTGAAGCTTCTTCAAACACTGTGAATACAGTTACGGCCAGGTAGTGCCAGATGTTAATACATAATTATGTACTACCCTGTCAACAACAACATTCAGAGAATTCATAACAAATATTTATATTGAATTTAATATATTTACAGAACTTTCAAACTTGAAAATCTCTGTATTTTACCTTAAAAATAAAGGTATAAATTCAGAATCATAAACAAAGTTCATGATTTCCATTTGGGCCATGATAGAGTAACTGGGACCACACTTAATCTGCTATAGTGAAAGCCAGAAAACTGGACAAGACACAGGAAACACAGCTTCCGGATGTTGGCAAACAAGAGGCACAGGACCATGACCCTGTGAAGGGAAGGGAAACAAATGCAACAAGTGCTACAATCACCCCTGCTTCTGTCCAGGAGGCATGCTCTGGGCCTGAACACAGCAGAGCACAGTGCAGCAGTACTGCAAGTTGAGGAAACACAGACTGGAGTCTGCGAAGCTGAGGAAGCTGGAATTTGTGGGCATCGAGTACCAGACAGGGGGAAGCCATGCAGAGAAGGAGCTTCGGAATCTACCTGGTTTCCTCTTGAGTCTGTTGCTGATACTTTGGGGATGAAAAGGATTAAGTTCTATGAGGCCAAGTAAAAAGTGAGTGGTGAGCTTTAAGATGAACAATTCCTGAAGCTTCACAAAGCTGGGAGATATCTGAGTTCTAACCAGAAAGAATGAAGAGGCATCACAGAATACCCAGAAACTAGCCTTAGAGTAAAGGCAACCTTGTCAGTGCTAACAAAATTCAGAAACGAGCTTCAGATGGATCAAACTCATCATCCGCAAGTACTTAATTGCTTACTAAACAAAGTCTAATATTTTTTAAAAGAAGTCAAGAAAACCCAGCATCCAACAATATAAATTCTACAATGTCAAGCATCCAATAAAAGATAACCAAACGTGAGAGGAAGCAGGACCTAGAAATGACAGAGTTGGTGGAATTAGTAGACAAAAGACTGGATTTAATGAAGACTGGATTTAATGACTCTCTGAGACTATGTCACATCATCTAACATATGTGAAATTGTACACCAGCAGGAGAAGGTTTGGGAAAATATTTGAAGACACAGTGGCTGAAATTTTTTCAATATGAAGAAAGCTACAAAACCACAAGTTGAAGATCAATGAACAATAAAACATAAACACAAAGAAACTCATATCAGAAACATCATGATCAAATTGCAAGAACAGAAATAAAGATAAGATCTTAAAAGCAGCCAGGAAAAAAGATACATTAAAAAGATAAGAATAAGGATATTTCATCTGAAACTATGCTAGTCAGAAGATAACTTAATGAATCTTTAAAGTGCTGAAAGCAAAAAATCTGTCAATCTAGAATTGCATATTTAGTGAAAATATCCTTCAAAGCTGAAGATGAAATATAGATATCTTCAAACAAAAATCTGAGAGAATTTGCTACTAGCAGACATGCACTACATAAAAGGTTAAAGGCTGCTGTTGAGGCAGATGGAAATTGATGCCAAATGGAAACCTGGATCAACTCAAAGGTATAAAGAGCACTGGACATAGAAGATATGTGTGTCAAAATAAATTATCTTTTTTTCTCATTTTCAAATGTCTTTGAAAACCAATTTACTATTAAAGCAAAAATAATAAAAGGATATTGTAGGGCTTATGATATATGTAGAAACAGGTATATGGAAATAGAGGTATACTGTTATTAAGATACATTTTATGTAAACTGGTATAATAGCATGTGAAGGCAGATGTAATGTAGTACATATCATAAAAAATGAAGAGGTATATCTAATATGCCAATAGTAGAAATACAAATAGCAAAATAATAGATTAAAATCCAAAAATATCAACAATTACATTAACTGTAAATGGTTAAAAAATTTCATCTAAATGACAGAGATTGTCAGACTAGAATTAAAAGAAGGTGTAACTACATGGTAATTTCAAGATAAGCACTTTAAATATTTTAAAATGTTAAAATTAAAAGAATGAAGAAAGATGTACCACACAAACAGCAATTACAAGAAAAATGGAGTAGGTATGCTAATATCAAAAAGTCGATTTGATATTACTTTGAACAAAGAAGCTTAGCAGAAAATAAGAGAGATATTTCATAATGATAAAACTTTAATTCTTAAATATAAATATAAAAATCCTAATGTGTATGTACCTAATTTCAAGAACTTCAAAATACATAAGGCAAAGACTGACAGAACTGAAAGGAGAAATAGGGAAATCCACAAATTGCAACTAAGGGTATCTCAATCCTCTTCTCTCAGGAACTGATAGAAAAAATAGATAGAAAATTGGTGAGGATATAGATAATCTAAAAAGGGCTGTCAAACAACTTCACTGTTAATTAAGAAAGACCATATTCTAGACAACACAACAAATTTCAAAAATTTTATAAGGACTGGAATCCTGTATACAGAGTATATTCTCTGACCACAATGAAAATAAATTAGAAATTCTTAACGGAACTGTTATCCGATGTTCCTAAAATGTTTGGAAAAGAAACAATATAACCTAATTTTTGTGAGTCAAAGAAGAAATCACAAGGGAAATTAGAAAATATTTTGAAATCAATGAAAATGGAAGCATAGTATTTGTGAAACAGTAATCAGTGCTAGTGGAAATTTTTAGCTTTGAATTATTTTATTAGCAAAGAAAGAAAATCTCAAATAAGTGATGAAAGTTTCCTCTGAAGAAGCTTGAAAAAGAATAGCAAATTAAAGACAAAATTAGCAGCAGAAAGAAAATAATAAAAATAAGAGTAAAAATCAGTGAAATAGAAAATGGAAAAACAAAAGAGAAAATCAATGAAACCAAAAGCTGGTTCTTTGAGAAGAGAGCAATAAAATCAATAAACCTCTAGACAGACTGATCAGAAACAGAAGAAAGAAGATATAAATCACCAATATCAGGAATGAGAGGAAGGGGACATCACTATCACATCCTACAGACATTAACAGGGCAATAAGGAAATATTATAAACATATTGTCAAGTTTTTTTTTTAATTTAGGCAAAAATGCATCAATCTCTTAAATGATACAAATCACCAAAAGTATCTCAAGGAGAAATAGAAAATTCAAAGGGTCCTATATCCCTATATGTGTTAACACACACACACATACACACACACACACCCCTACTTACCCATATTCAGGCCCACCTGGCTTTACTAGTGAATTCTAGGAAACATCTAAGGAAGAAATAATATCAACTCCACATAAGCTCTTCCAGAAAGCAGAGCAGACATAAACTGCATCATGACAACTGGTTAAAAGAGCAATGTTCCTTCACCAAAACACAGGCTCCACCTCCTACCACAATCAAAAGACTCACACCACTAGCTCTTCCTTCCTCTCACATCACCAGTATTTTCTCTGACGTTGACTTGTTTCCATGTGATTATAAACAGGCTAGTTTTCACACACACGCACACACACGTGCAGACACGCGTGCACACCCCCACAGCCCTCTCTGAAATCCTGGTGCACCCCTGTAAGGGTTTCACAGACATTTCCTTGGAGCACCTCCTCCGTGCTGGGCACTGGATGCTCACCACGTGACCCAGCAGTTCCACTTCTGGCTACATGCCTGAGAAAACCAAAAACACTAATTTGAAAAGATACATGCTGTTCACAGCAGCACTATTTACAACAGCCAAGATGTGGAAGCACCTAAGGGTCCATTGACAGGAAGACTCGATAAAGAAGACATGGTGCATATAGACAATGGAATATTAGCCATAAAAGAGAACAAAATAATGCCATCTGCAGCAATATGGATGGACTTGGAGGGCATCGTGCTGAGTGAAATGAGTCAGAGATAAATACTGTGCTGATATCACTTATATGCAGAATCTAAACATACAGCAAACTAGTGAATACAGCAAAAAACAAGCAGACTCACAGGTATAGAGAACAAACTAGTGGTTACCAGTGGGGAAGAGGGCAAAAGAGGGGTAGGAGATTGAGAGGTGCAAACTATTATGTATAAAATAAGCTGTAAGGATATATTGTACAACATCAGGAAATACAGCCAATATTTTACAGTAACTATAAATGGCATATAACCTTTAAAAATTGTGAATCACTCTATTGTACACCTGTAGCTCATAAGATACTGCACATAAACTACACTTCCATTAAAAAAATTTAAAAAGTATATACATGCTTAATGTAGAAAAACAGACAAATATATATTTCCTGTAATCTATCATCGAAAGTAACAAGGTTGACCTTTCAATGGTTTTTATGTACTACATGTTTGCACATACCGGGATATTTCTGGAGTCTTTCTTCCCCTACACTTCTTTTTCCTATAATTTCCAGTTCATCTTTATTAGGGAGTGTTTGATGCTAAATCTTAACACAAGATGATGTTTTGTAAGGTTTTAACCTGAAGATTTTTTTTTTTTTTTTGCTTTTTAAAAAATTTTTTAAATTTTATATTGGAGTACAGTTGATTTACTGTGTTGTGTTAATTTCGGGTGTACAGCCAAGTGATTCGGTTATACGTAGACGTACATCTGTTCTTCTTCAGATTCTTTCCCATGGAGGTTATGACAGAGTACTGCGCAGAGTTCCCTGTGCTACTGTGTAGCACAAGATGACTGCCTTGATTTTCTCTTTTTAAACTGAAATAGTTGACATACGATACTTTGTTAGCGTCAGGTGCACTGAAGAATGAGCCGACCTCCGCGTTTTCACGGAGTGACCAGCACCATGAGTCTATTAAATGGTGTCTCCCTACAGAGCCACTGCCTGTTACTGGTCCTCACCCCGCGGATCGCACATCTGCAGCTTCCCTGTCTCAAGTCTTACCCCTGGTTTCTCTCCCACTCTTCAACGCGGCCCAGCTGGGCACCCTCCCCTTCTCGCCACAGAGGTACCGGGAGAGCGAAGGAGAGGACTAGGGCTTTGGTCTCTCCACAACCCAGGTTGGGGACTCGAGGCAGGAAGGTCTGTCAGCTGGGGCGGGGGGGGGGGGTCTTCCTCTGCCTGCGACCCCTGCTGCCTCCCCACCCCGACGCGGAACCACGCTGCAGGTCCGGGGAGCCACTTAGTCTGAAGTGAAGGGAGGACATCTATCTGCGGGTCTGAGCCTGTGGATGGTGACGCCCAGGCTCGCGGGCCGGCCTCGCCCGCACACCTGCCCGACAGCCCAGGCTCGCGGGCCGGAGACGGGTAAGGTCTCAGCAACCGAGCACAAGCATCCTTTCTGCCCCGCGGCCAAGGGGGCACTCAGCACAGAAATGAAGATTATGTCACAGAAAATAGGCACGTCTCAACGTTTGACCTAAGGTTTGTCCCTTTTCAGGGATGTTGCTCGCGTCCAGGGTCGGGGTGAGGCTCTGGCGGGACCTGGCTGAGACCCTGGCCGCCATCCTGTCTCCTCTCCAAGGAAGAGATGCTGGAGGAGCAGGGGCTGCGGACACGGCGGGCAGGTCTCCAGCCTCACGAGGCCTGCGCTCCCTCCTTCAGAGGCCCCCGCAGACGTGAGGACCTGAAGCAACAGCAAGCTGGCCGGGGCCAGAGGGGGACTCTCTTGGCCCTCACAGCACAGCCGAGGGCACAGAGGACAGAGCCGGGCAAGGGCGACACCAGGACCTGCTCCCAGCTGGCCCCGGGCCACAGTGGGCCCTCAGCGTCGGGGCAGCGCCGCCCGCGGGGCTGGGGAGGAAGACAGAAGGGCAGGGGCAAAGGCGCCGCGACTGGTGCTGCCTCTTTGCATTATATCATAAGCGTTTTCCCACGTAATTAAAATTACTTCAAAATATAATTTTTAAGAGCTTAATATTTGATTATGTGAGTTGAGAATAAAAAATGTTCCCACAAATGTAGGAAAAGACAGCGCTCTGTAGCCACGTAACAGGGAGTCATCCGAAGGGTTTTGAACCTGTCGTCTCACATTGCTGAACACATTTTTGCAGCCAACCAAGAGGTGTCAACCCCTCAACTTCTGAGAGCGGGTCCATCAGAGGCCGGCTCACCCCAACAAACACACCTGCGAGGGTCGACCAGCAGCACATCTCACATAGTCACCGTGATGTCAGCCGGGGCTCTGAAAGTCCCCATCCCCCAGCCCTGAGCTCTCCCCCCGAGCCCCCTACCAGACCAGCGGGCTGCTGTGGTCCGAGACTGTGCCTGACCAGGCAGCTGCCCCTTGCTATAAACGCAGTGAATTCATCTTTCTCGTCTTAGTCCAGATGCTGAAACCACTCCTCTATTCCTGGGTATTTAGATTGTGTCTAATACGTTATCATTACAAACAACACTTGCACCTAAGGTGTCCCCCTGGCAACATCAAAATTCAGCATCTCTATAGTTTGGGGGTAGGAGCTGTGCTGTAGTCATTTATCATCCCCCCTGCCCCCCAGCCCACCCCACACCAAGGCCAAAGTCAAGTGCCTTTTAAAGAGCAGGTGCTCGGTAAACGTATGGTGATTGAAGTTCTCCTCCTCATGAAGATTCTTAGTCTGGGCTCCATGGACAGGCTTTAAGAGTCCATGGACACCCCTAACATTTTACGCAAAGTTTTAGATTTACCATAGTTTTTCTGGAAGAGGATCTAAATATTTCAACAGGTTTTCAAAGGAGTATGCGACCCAGGGAAGATTAAAGCGCACAGTCCCTCCGGCTTCACCACGTCCACGGTGGAAACACACTCTGCCTCTCTATGGGTTTAAGCCACTCCTACTTCTTTAGTTTAAAGGTCTTTAACATTCCCTCTGAGTCGCCCAGATCAGTTCTTCCTCAAGCGCATGCCAACAACGTTTTCCTGACTCACCTCACGGCCCCCACGTCTGACAACCCTGAACCCCTGCGGAAGAACCTTGCTTCCCGAGTCTCCACCCTCGGCCTGGCACTCAAGGTCGTCAGTGACGCGGAGCCCACGTCTCTTTCCTGCTTCAACACCCCAGGTACTAACTTTGTGCTGTTAGGGCAGCTCCTCAAAGACAGGAGTCTCTGTCTACTCTATTAACTGATGTATCCCAAGACCAACACATCACACGGCCAATACCCACTGAATGAATGAATGAACATTGTCTAATACCAACTAATGGGGTTTTCCAGATTATCCTACACTCTGCAGACGTCATCCTCCCACAAGCATCACGTTTTTCTCTCATCCTACCAGCGCACACACGCAGACCAGTTCAGATGCTGACACTTTCTCTGCTCACGTCCCTCAGAGGTGACTTGGTTTCCTTCCTTCTGTACATACAGTCCTCGCTTCCGGTAACCTTCACTGTGGCCTTTTGAAGATATGCCTTATCTTTCCTAATACCCCATGAACAGGGTTTGTGGCTTTGACATTATTGCTGTGCCCTTAGTAGTTTCCTGGAAAGTATTGTTAAATGAATTAATGAAGAAAAGTGGGTATATGGGTTGAACGGGTAAGAGTTTTGATAGTTTTTGAAGAAAAAGTTAGCTTTCTATTCCTTCATCTCCACTTAGCATATGAAAGGTAAGGTGGAGGGGGAGGCAGGGTGGGAAGCCTTATGAGTATTTTCAAAACATGGTTTACCATACTTTATTATCTCTCCTAAGAGGAGATAAAAGATATTTTATCTTTGAGCATAAATGTTTATGAGAGAAAGCATCCACACCATTACTCACCTTGGTAACTGTAGCTGATTTTATATGCCACAAATATTTTAAGACATTTTAAGATAAATCAAATATTATAAGAAAGTTGATTATAAAGATAACTTTTTAAAGATATAATTTAATATCAATTCAAAGTATTACTTTTCTTCCCTTGCAGTTATAGTGACAAGTTTTTCCAAACATCACATTAAATGATACAATTTTACTTAGTTAAAAACATGAAAGCTAAGTTAGATATAATCTCTAATAATTATGTCTTGCAGACTATTATGCTTGCTCAAACAGAATATCAATGTTTTCAAGGAACTATCTTTACCTTCACTTCTGCAACCTTTAATTTTCAGACTGGACTAAGAAATTAATGTAGTAAAGTTTCTATTTGTTGTTCATTTAATGAAATACTCGTATTATTTTGCATCCATTGGACACAGTTTATTGAACTGAATGTTGTATAAAATTTAATCCATCCATGGTGTGATCATACTAATTCTCTCAATCACATGACAATCTCCAAGGTCAACTACTTACTGAGGATTAGCGGGGAGATCGCCATTTACAAGACTTCTGATGGTCACATTTCCAATTTCAAAGCCCATTTTTGAAACAAATAATTGGGACAGGAAATGAATGAACATTTGTCAAACCCCTACTATGTGCCAGGTGAGAATGCCCACATGAATAAGAGAAGGTCCCCGCTGCTGCATCCTAGAACACTTGAATCTTACATTAATTGAGTCAAGGTTAAGTTGCCAATTTGATACAATCATTACAAGAAAGGGTACCTTAATTAGACTCCTTTTTCTTTTCCATCATAATGTACAAATCCTAACTAGAGAAAATGGCAAACTAGTCTAAATTGCAAAACATTAGCAAATGTTATATTAAGCGATTCTTTGATTTTAATTCATTTCTGGAAAACAGATTGAGTCATTTTATATGGTTGCTTTACCCAGAACCATAATCTAATAAATAGGAACCCCAAGTGTTTTGGTTTTTTGTCACTGCCTGTTTTTTGGTAAGAATCCCAGGGAGAAGCTACATCCTCTATAAAAGAACGAAGAAACTGGGCAGTTCTGGGAAAGGGCCGTGATATCATTATCAATATCACTATTATCTGCTCAGTAACTATCAGGGGATCCATTCTCAGAAAAAATGCCCATATTCCTGAATTTGGCCCTATTTCTGAATATACCAAATTAGTATCGGACACATTCTCTGCACAGACTTAGTAACTGCAGTCAATACTTGGACTAAAATAATGTGCATTTAATGACAGGTAACCTAAAGAATGAAGTGGGACAGCTGGTTTTCTGCCCTTGCTGTACTTCATAGGGACTAATTTTCTCACCATTGCAACATAGATACTCACGTAGCTTTAATCCTCATAAATGATCACATAAGCTTTACACGAACTTCCTTCCCACTACCAAATAAGACAGCAAACTGTGAAATAAGCTTAAGGAAATAGTTAAAGAATTAAGATCTAATCATATTTCAAAAGCTCACCCTCAGAGAAGCTCTCTGAAGCAGAGGCCACAGAAACTGAAACTCATTTATTACTTGGGCAGAAATACAAACTTTATGAGAATGAAGGAGGAAAAAAACTTTACTTTGCTCTAGGGAAGAAGCAACTATTCTCTGATGTGCTAAAAAGTATTTATCATCAAAGACCAAATGTAAATGGGACCAATTAATTTTTTTAAGCTTCTCTACCTTCTGTAATGTTTTATGTCTTTGCCACAGTTATGCTTTATACCAAAATCTAATGCTGTATGATTTGACAAATGTTAAAGGAAAATGACTACTGCATTGAATAAATTTCAACATATATAATATGCATTTTAAATATACTTAATATATATGAGTGGCACACTTGTTGGTATGGTATTTTTAGGAAGCAGATAGAAGATCTATTCAAATATGTGACTTCAGACATTAAGAGATGTTGGCACCGTCAATGATCAAATAATGTTAACTGAATTATTGGTCAAGTAACAAATTATTTCAAATTTAAGCTTTGAGTCTAGGAGTCTGATGTCCTGATTTAGCATACTTATAAACCTCACTAATATTTTACTTATTTTGGAAATTTTTCTACTTTTTGGCTCACTTGTATAAGGAAAACTGTAATGCATATTAATGGGGGAGTTTATAAAGTAACGTATTTACAGGAAGTTGCTATGTTAGGTTTGTTGGCCGTTTGACATGAAGTGGTAATCTCAACACTTAATAAAAGCTCTAGTTCCTTTCCTGGAACTTGTGAGTTCAAAAAGGTGCTGAGAGGACATTCTTGAGATTCAGTCACTAGACCTTCCTTATTAAGAATGGCCTAGAGCATATGTTGTTTTCTAGGGTCACCTATATTGAGAGAACTACCACACCAATTCAATCAAAAATGACACCCGAAGCATCCGAAAACGGTGGGCATGATGCCCTGTCCCCCATTCAGTCTGCGCACAGCAGGTCTTCAGTTAGTTTTGCTGCTGTGCAGGTGAAGTTCCCACCACCCAGACCCTCAATGCTGCTCCAACCGTCTTTTTCATCAACTCAAGTTGCTTCAATTGACTAGTTGCCAAGTGGTAAGCGGCAGAGCACGGTGGTTAACATCACGAGCTGTGAAGTTAAACCAACCTGGGGGTGTGACCGTGGGCAAGTTATCGGACGTCCCCGGGCATTATTTTATCATGCGGACAGTAGAGATTAAGTGGGCCTGAGGTTTAGCCCTGTAGGAGTGGGGGACGCTCAAGACGGCAAGGGGTCAGAGCGTGGTGCGTAAGCACTGGAGGATGGACGGAGACCAGCTCCTCCTGCGGGAGGGAGCAGGAGAAGTCAAAGGTCCAGCAAGGGTGATCAAAGAGAACCTGACAGACCGAGATCTTGGAAGGGACGAGCCGAGGGACGCTGAGGTCTAAGGCACGGCTGCACTTCTGGGTGGGTGAAGTGGAAACAAGACAACTTGTTTCACTAAAGCTGAGCTTACAACACTGCAGGGCCAGCTACTAGAAAAGTCAGCTATCAAAATCAGTCTTTTTGTTTTTTTTACACTTTAGATACATGCAGTTTATTGTATGTCAATTACATCTTGATAAAAGCCCTTAAAAAAAAAAGAGTACAATATTTTCTGTTATTTAGAGTTCAAACATCTTTGCACCATTCTCACGGACTGAGTACTGTATTCACAAATAGCACTGAAATACAATCTGCCTCCCCCTTAAATCAAGTCTCTCCATTATCTGATCCTGTTGATTTGCATATACTATTTACATGCTACTTAGACTGTATTTATTTACATACTTTTTTATTTACAAAGTAATCACCTCCCTGGATGGTCTACTTTGAGTTTTAAACCTTCCATAGGGCCAAATGGATTGAATGCAATCTATTTTTGTTTTTCCTTGGGTGTACAGTACAGGAATCTCTCTGCATTGCTTTTTTTTTTTTAAGCTCTTTATTGGAATATAATTGCTTTACACTCTTGTACCAGCTTTTGAGGTGCACCAAAGTGAATCAGCTGTATTTATACATATATCCCCATATCCCCTCCCTCCCGCGACTCCCTCCCACCCTCCCCGGCCCGGCCCTCTAAGGCATCACCCATCATCGAGCTGATCTCCCTTTGTCACACAGCAGCTTCCCGCTAGCTATCTATTTTACAGTTGGTAATCAGTCTTTTGTAGTCCATTCTCATTACTCTTTCTCGTTCTCCCACTTCACCTTCCTAAAAGTAACTATCTGCCGCTGATTGGTTCCTGGGGAAGCAGTTTTCTTCCTGACACGTCCCCAAGACTGGGGTGCTCTGCTGCCTTTGACGTTGCTAACAATTTTTATTTGTCAGCGTTTATACTGATTGGCGCCTGCAGGACACACTATTCTGTATGTTTATGGAACACGATGCACTGCCTCCCACCATGACCACACAGCTCAATATCCAGCATCGCGGGTGCAGCGACTCCTCCTGAGAATTCATCGCTGTCCTGAACTGTATTCATTGCCTGGCTTGAAAAATACTATATGTGTAAGCACCTCTAAGATATCACTTAGTTTTGCTATTATTTAGCTTTACACTAATAATCATGCCCTGTGTGATTTCCTGAAACGCGTGGTTTCTCACACCACCCTGTGCCTAAGATTCACTCACGACGTCTCGTTGGAAGCTGTATTCCCTTCATTCTCACTGCTTGACACGTTCCGTTGTGTGGACGGATGGAAGTCATGCGTGCATCTGTCAACGGGCACGTGAACGTTTCAGGTGTCCCCCTGCACGAGCTGCGCTGCGGCCGACATCCCGGGGCGCACCTGCGGGGTCCCAGGGCGTGTGCTGACGGGAGGCGCCGAGGGCTCCCGCACCGAGCGCTCACCTCCCCGGGCGGTGCTCCCTGCGTCCTGCAGTCTCACCACACACAGCACACGCATCCTTGCTGTTCCACACTTCTGACCCTACTTAGCGCTGTCCTTTTCCTATTTTTAATAACAGCTTTAGTGAGATACAGTTCACATTTCGTTCCGTTCCCACTTGGATGTGCACAAGCCCGTGTTCTCAGTGCATTCACAGAGCTGTGTGTATCCATCACCGCCGCAAAATCCCAGGGCGTGTTCATCACCGCAAAAAGAAGCCCCACACCCATTCGTGGGCACGTTCCATCGTCTCCTCCCCCAAAGCCACTGGCGACCACTCATTTTCTTTCTGCCTCTGTGAACTTTCTGGACATTTCACGTAAACGGAGTCATACAACACAGGCCTTTTGTGTCTGGCTTCTTTCCCTTAGTGTCTTTGCAAGGCCCACCTGTGTTGTGGCGTGCATCAGTACCTCATTCCTTCTCACTGTCAAATAATATTCCAGCGTATGGATGTACCACACTGACTCATCTATTCGGCAGTCGATGAACATCTGAGTTTCTATTTTTGGTGATTATAAAACAGTGCTGCGTCCAACATTCCTGTAAAAGTTTTGTTTGTGAAACTGAGAAATACGTGTCCCGTTTTCATGGATAAATACCTAGGAGTGGACTTGCTAGGTCATGTGGTAACTCTACATTAGACTTTTTGAGGAATTGCCAAACTATTTTCCAAAATGGCTGCACCATTTTTCATTCCCACCAGCAAAGTATGAGGTTCTAATTTCTTCACATCTTTGCTAAAATTTGTTAATTTCCATCTATTTGATTATAACCATCCAGGTGGTATAATGTGGTATATTGGTGTTTTTTTTTTTTGAATGACTAATGATATTGAGCATCTTTCCATGTGCTTATTGGCCATCTATACATCTTCTTTGGAGAAATGTATATTCAAATCTTTTGCCCAGTTAAAAAATTGGGTTCTTTTTTATTATTGAGTTCTAGAGTTATTTATATAGAATGGATACCAGCCTCTTATCCAGATATACGATTTGCAATTATTTCCTTCTATTTTATGATTTGTTTTTATATGTTTTTGATAGTGCCCTTTAGAGCACAAAAGTTTTATATTTTGATAAAGTCCAATTTATCTATTTTTTTGATCATTTGTCTTTTTGTTGTTATATATAAAAATCCTTTGCCTAATCCAATGCCATGTTACTCACGTTTTCTTCTGAGTTGTATAGCATTTTCCTCTTTTATTGTTTCCTTCTAAGAATTTTACAGTTCCATGATTCATTTTGAGTTAATTTTTTGAGTACGTTGTGAGGCAGGGGTTCAAAGTTGTCCCAGGTCTATCTGTTGAATTTCCATATGAATTTTAGGATCAGCTTGTCAATTTATACAAAGAAGGCAACTGGGATTTTGACAGGGATTGAGTTGAATCTTTAGCTCAATTTGGGAAGTACTGCCATCTCAACAAAATTAAGTCTACCAATCCATGAGTGTGGATATCTTTCCATTTGTTAGGTATTCATTAATTTTTTCAGTGAAGTTTTCTAGTTTTTACTGTATAGTTTTCCACTTCTTGGGTTAAACTTTATTCCTAGGTATTTAATTAATTTCTGCTATTTAAATGGATTTTTTCCTTAATTTCCTTATCAGATTGTTCATTGACATTTTATGAAAATACAATTGATTTTTGTATATTGATCTATATTCTGCAACCTTGAACTCATTTATTTTTCAGGTAGTTTTTTTTTCTTTGTTTGTTTTGATGTGGCTGCCTTAGAATTTCTCTGTGTGTAAAGTCTTGTCACCTGCAAATAGGAATAGTTTTACTTTTTTCTTTCCAATCTGGATGCCTTTTATTTCTCTTCTTGCCAATCTATTATGTATAAAATGGTATCTCGTTAGGGTCTTAGTTTCCATTTTCTTGATTATTGATGAAGTGAGAAGTTCTTCATATCCTTACTGGCTACTCATATTTCCACTTCTGTGAAATGCTATCATACCTTTAACCAGCTCTTTTATTGTCGTTTCTGACATAACGTCAGATTTGCTTCTCTATTTCTAATTCTTATCCTGCTTGTTTCTTTCTCTTGTCTTGTGATGGATGGCATCTCTATTATGACATTGAACAGCAGGAGTGACAGTGGGAGTCCTTTTCTTTTCCTGATTTTAAAAGGAATCCTTCTAAAGTTTCACCATAATGGTTGTGTTTACTCTAAGGTTTGATCGCTATTCTTTGTCAGGTTAAGATGCTCCCTCCTGTTTCCAGATCGTCAAGATTATCTACCACAGATGGGGGTGGAGCTTCACCAAGTCCTGCACTTCATTGGGGATGGTCATATGGCCTCTCTCCTTCCGTCTGCAATGCATGGGTTATATGAACGCCTTTCTAACATTAACTCACTCTTGAATGCCTGCATTATATCCATGTGATTGTCACAACCTTTTTATATGTTGCTAGATTCTGTTTCTAACATTTTGTTAGAAATTTTACACTTAAGGTTAAATGTGAGACTGGTATGTACTTTTATTTTTACTGTTTTTGACTGATTTTCATATCAAGATTATATTGGCTTCACTGAATGGACTGGGGAATATTCCCACTTTTTCTTTCCTCTGAAAGACTTTGTATATTATTGGAATTATCTGCTCCTTGAAAGTTTGATAAGAACTTGAGTATAGAATTATTTGGGCCTGTTGTTTTCTTTGATGAAACACTTAAAACTAAATGCTCTATTTAAAAGCTTATGGAACTATTAGAGTTTCCTATTTCTTCATTCAATCGCATTTTCTAGAAAATTGTCCATTTTATCCAGATTTTCAATTTTATTGGCATAAAGCTACTCACTATATTCTTATCTTTTTGATCTTTCCTGGGTCAGGAGTCCTTGTTCTCGTTTCTTCTCTTGTGTATTTGTGTATTCTCCCAATTTTTCTGATTCATCTTCCAGATAGCTATATCTGACTAGTCTTTCAAAGGATCAGATTTTGACTTTACTGTGTTACTCACTTTTTATTAAAACTTCCTGCCTGCCTTGGCATCCATGACATTATTTCCTGTCGATTCTCCAGGCACCTCTTTGCTTACTGATCTCAAGATGATTTTAAATAAGAATTGCCCCAGGCTGCCTGCTCTTCTTTATCTAAACCCCTCTTTTAAAATCCACTCTTACAGTTTTAAATCACCACTTTGCTGGTGTGAACTCCTGCGCCCACATGCAGACTCCTCTCTGGCCGCGGGTTAGATGGACACCCACTCTCTGAGACGTCTCACAGGCTCTCAACTAACATCCCAACCGGACTCGGTCATCTTCCCTGAATCTGCTCTTCCTCACCCTATTAATGGCACCATCGTTTAGTCACCCACATCAGAAACAGAAGAATTTCCCACAGTCCTCTTCTCTTACCCCTGTCTTGCCAATTTTCACTTCTAGGTCTTCACCTTCTCTCCCCTGAATCTTACAACAGCCTTCTCACTCTTCTCTCGGTTCTGTCCTATCCTTTCTACTTCTCCTGCCTGATATATACCCACCTGCTGATTTTCTGTGTTCACTGTGAGTGCATCCCATCACCCAGACTCAGCGACAAGGCCCTGCCTCTCTACAGACTTACCCTCTTCAGTCCTCTGCTCCTTCTATTCCTTGCACAAGAGTTGCAGTAAACACATGGGCTCAGGTCATTCTCTGAAAGCTCTACTTGCTTCTGGCTTTTCATGGCAAGGGTGCAACATAGTAGCTCCAACCTGGGAGCCCTGGCCTAATGGAGCACCTCAATATTATCAGAGGACATGAGAAAAAGCCAGTTAGAAGTGCTTGGGGCCTGAAGACAGAATCTCCATGATCTTCTGTGGAAGGGCTTCCCTTTCCCCTAGCCCCCTTAACAGAGGTTGAGTTCTTCAAACTGTTCAGTTTCCTCTGACTAGGCCTTTGCAGAATCATCACCAAGCCTCCCATCTTAGTCTAACAACCCCCTTGGGGAGGCACCTGAGGCACTTACTCATCACCTGGCCTTTTACTTCCTTTTGGACCAAAATCAGCACTGCAGGCCATCATATCCCAACTTCATGCTATTCTGATCTCTTTTGGAAAGGGGAGATCTTAACCCTCATATCAGCTTTGGGGGGTGATTTGTTTGTATCTAATGTCAGATTGATTTACTATAGTATTAGTGTAAATCTAGATTTCACTAGCGAAAAAGAAATCAATAAAAGTATGACAAGAGCAAACAAAATAAAACAAGAAACCAAAATCTTGAGAAATAATTTGCAAAGCTTAAATGTCTGTTAATAGTTTATAGCACTGAAAAGTATCTCCCCAAACAGGATGACAATGAAGGAGGAAATTAGGAGACATGATATCTATCTGAGGCTCTAAACTTACTCAATCAGAATCACCAGGATCTTGGGGCTTAGGGATGTGTATCAAATGCTCTCCTGTTGCTTCTGATAATCAGCCCATCCGGGGAACCACTGTTCTAGCTATTGAGGGCACTTTCTTAAATAAAAGCATTAGGACAGGGACTTCCCTGGCGGTCCAGCAGTCAAGACTCTGAGCTCCCAATGCAGGGGGCCCGGGTTCGATCCCTGGTCCCTGGTCAGGGAACTAGATCCAGCATGCATGACGCAACTAACACATGCTGCAACTGAGATCTGGTGCAGCCAAACAAATACATATTTTTTTTAAAGCATTAGGACAGCAATTTATATAAAACACATAATTTCTGCTTACCATTCTGCTATCTCATTTCTACTGTGATTTTTTTTTAAAGAGCCCAATAAATTGAGATTGGTTGCTTTATATAAATGAATATCATCAACTCTGATAACCCTGAAAGGGTTTCTATGGTAACACAGAACAAAGATAATAACCGCCAAGATCTAAATAATCGACGCTGCCCAGTGGTCGTAAGCAAGACCACTAAGCTGGCTTCCTCTGAATGGTTTTAAATGCAGTAAAAAGCAAACAGTCAGTTCCAAGGAGTCAGACAGCATTGCTACCAGAGTATGTGACTAATTATGTGCTCCCCCAAACCCCAAACAAAAATAGACTGGAACATATCGTTTTCTCATGAAAGCAATTAAAATACACAAATACAGTTTTCGCGGAGTCCACCATCCTTGGCCTGTAATTATTTATCTAAGTCGAACCACACAGTGAGATGTTAGGGTTAATGTCTCTGAGCCACATACAAACGTGCCAAGTCATTTTGGGATTTGACCCTCATTCGTTTTCAACCAAATATCCAAATTCATTTCAAATTCCCACAAGAACTGCAGCAGCTTCACCGAAATCAGTTTTCTACAAGTTAAACCTCCCTCCTACACTCAGATGTGATTGTGGAACTACTTTGATCTTTATTCCCAAATTTATTGCTCTGTGTAATCCATGACAAAATATAATGTGATTTACTATATCTCTATATGACAGCTCAGCAGCTGACAGAACTTAATAATTCAGCATAAGGAAAAAACCTTCTGGCACCAAAATATACAGATCATAATGGGGGCTCTTTAGTATCGGTTTACAATGAACCCTATACAAGCTGATCATAAGAACGTCAAAACAATTCTTTTCTTCTCACGCATTTAACGAAGGAGATTTTTACTCCTTAAACGTGCTTTGTAGCTGCGAGCAAAACATTTTGGAACGTTTTGCTTTTGTTCTCGTTAAAACAATGCGGGACTAGTCGCATACTAATGTTCTCTCCATTTAATTTGAAATAAGTGAATAAACACAAACATGGGAATCTTAGAAGACTCTAAAAAAACTAAATTTATATTTGGTTTGATATAGAAAAAGGATAAATTATACAATTAGGCACTACAGATAATGACATCAAGACCTGTCTTTGGAACTGAAGTTTCTCTGAAATTCCCTCTCTCTGAACATGAGTCCGCATTCAGGGCAGGAAACGTAGACCAGTTGATCCTTAGGTCTCCCGTGAGACTACCTGTCAGATGGTCCCAGTGGTCCTGGTGGCGGGAGGTGGTGATGGGTCCGAGGGTCTCACACTCCCGACCGAGGTGGCAGAGAGTGGGGGTGCTCCCGGCTCGCCTGTACGGCACCCTGGAGAGGACCAAGTGGTGTGTGGATGCGCGGCCTCGGCCACGTGGTCCGGCTGGGCTTTCAGAGCTCCGGGTAGTCTCTGGACTCTCGCTGGTTTTCTAGCACCGGGGTTCTCAACAGAGTCCCCCCAGACCCCTGTCCCTCGGATCGTTAGGTATCTGTCAGCCCATGACCTAAATGATGAGAAGTCACCTCTTTTTTGCCTCTCCAGGATATTTGGTTATAAGAGACAAATTATATACTCATCACTTCAATTAAAAAATTTGACCCTTAATGTCTTCTTATAGGTATTTGAATAAAAGATTCTTATCTAGGTGAGCGTATTGCTGGAAATTCCAAGACGCCATCCACGTGCTGCATCTAAATGCCTGAATCCACCATGAACCTATCACGGGTCACAATCCGATCTCCTGCTTCGCAGGCCCAGAAACTCAATGCTGCCAGAGCCCCTGGGTGGGTTACTGACTCCCACAGACCTGGTTCCAGAGGGTGTTTTCTGCTATCTTGCGTTCTACCCTTTCTCTCTTTTTTAAATAAATTTATTTATTTATTTATTTATTTATTTATTGGCTGTGTTGGGTCTTTGTTGCTGCACACAGACTTCCTCTAGTTGCAGCAAGCAGGGGCCTACTCTTCTTCACAGTGCTTGGGCTTCTCATTGCCATGGCTTCTCCTGTTGCAGAGAATGGGCTCTAGGTGTGTGGGCTTCAGTAGTTGCAGCACATGGGCTCAACAGTTGTGGCGCATGGGCTTAGTTGCTCTGCGGCACTTGGGATCTTCCCGGACCAGGGATAGAACCCGTGTCCCCTGCATTGGCAGGCGGATTCTTAACCACTATGCCACCTAGGAAGCCCTCTACCCTTTCTTAAATCTCCTTGAGATTTGCACATAACCCTGCTCACATTCTAAACCAGCTTCTTGACATGCTTAATACCTATCTTTTGTCACTAATGCTCATCTCTACTACTGTAATCTCAGAACAGAACTTGGAAACATTCCAAGAATTTTTACTGTCTCTTGTTTGGAAAACTTATAGTTAATTGCTTCAGAATCCAAAGCTACTAAACTCCTTGAAGTGCTTCTCTGATAAACTATGTGACTGGTTTTCAATTCACCCCAAGTAAAGAACAAATAAAACTCTATATGCAAATGTACGATGAGCCAGGCTTTGTTCTAGAGTGCTCTAGTGGACCCTTAATCTTTTAAAATGGCCACAAGCCTTCTGCATATTTAAATGCAAAAAAATCAAAAGATGTGAACTAAATAATTTACTAGTCAAATAGGCAGAAACTAAATTTAAAAATTTTCTTGACTGGTCAAAGGTATAATACAAATGTTTTAAACCAAAATATACTCAAAAGCTGTTCCCCTCCCCTTGGTTTACAGTTTAAACATAAAAATTTGGTATTTAACTCTCCAGTGTTGCTTCCCTCTTATTTTGAAGTGAAATAATGAGAAAATGTTTTCTATGCACAATCTACTACAAAAAGTGTTTTCTTTTTTTCCCCACATGTGAAATAAAATCTGTGGCTGCCAGCAGAAGATCCTTTGGAATATCCACCCATAAGAAACCCTACGTCCTTCATGGCTTAGACGAGAAGCTCCTAATCCTCCCAATGCAGTCATCTCCCCGCTTCATCCAGATACACCTCGTTACTGATCATATCTACTCTCTTGTTTTTGTCTCCCACTCAAGTCTGACTTCAGAGCCAAAAATTCAGGGTTTTGGCCAAATCAAGGAGGCTCAGGCCAAGGAATCTGGAAGTTAGTCTGGATGCGGTGGGTGCTAGAGAGGTCTGCGAGCAGGGAGTGAGACGAGACATCACAGGGAAGAGAGCCCCTCAGGACCAAGGAGAAGAGAACTGTGGCAACAGAGAACCACTGCTTCTGTTTCAAGTCCTAACACAGCTACCATAATGGAGGAGACAAAGACGTGAAATGGGGTCGTCCCAGCCTTCTGCCTCTTTCTGAAGGAGGAAGTTGCAATAGGGCGAACTGGAAAATTAAACCAAAGGAAACAACAGCATCTCGAACTCTCTGCATGTTATGTAGCTTTCCAGCATCTATCTTTCAGAAACAAATGGGCACCCAAATGCTGACACACTCACAAATGGATTTTCCTATAGTAATTCTTCGTTTAAAGATGTTTAATTTTGGTATATTTTTCAGAATGTAACTGGGACACGTGGACAATGTACTGAGCGATCTGTGGGCGAATCATAAATCGTCCCTTAGAAACTGAGGATGAGAACCTTGCCTTTGGGTGGATGTGAAGCCGTCTCCCACAGCTGTCCCCACCTCTCGACACACTCTTTTCCAAAATCACTGATCGCCTTGGCTTCCATAACACGTTTCCTTTGTTATAAATTGAGATACAACCTATTTACCATCTTATTCACACTTTCAAGTGTACAGTTCAGCAATTTTTAGTATATTCACAAAGCCATGCACCTATTACATCTGTCTCATTCCAGAGTACTTTCATCACCTGAGAAGACCCTACCATCAGCTGTCATTCTCGTCCCTGCCTCCCCTCAGGCCCTGGAAACCCCTACTCTACGTTCTGTCTCTATGGATTTGTCTATTCTGAATATTTCATGCAAGTGGAATAATATATGTGTGTTTTTTTTGGTATCTGGCTCTTTCCACATGAGCAGTATTTTTAAGGTTTATCCGTGTTGTAGCGTGTATCAGTAGTTCCTTCCTTTTGTATGACTGAATAACACCCCACGGTACAGATACACCACATTTTGTCAATTTATCATTATTAGATGGGAACTGGGTTGTTTCCACTTTTTGACTACTGTAAATAACACTGCTGTGAACATCTGCATACAAGGTTTTGCATGAACAAATGTTTTCAGTTCTCTTGGGATACACTGATACCTAGGAGTGGAATTGAGGGGTCCTATAGTAATTCTGTGTTTAACTTTTTGAGAAACTGCCAAATGGTTTTGCTAAGTGGCTGCCATCTCATGTTCTCACTCCTGACACCTCCTCTTGTCTGTCTTCTCGGTTACAGCCATCCTAGTGGGTAGGAAGCAGCAGTGCAGTGTGGTTCGGATTTACATTTCTGTAATGACAAATGATGCTGAGAATTCTTTCACGTGCTTATTGGCCATCTGTATACCTTCTCTGGAGAAATGTCTATTCAAATCGTTTGCTCATTTTAAAATTGGGTTATCTGTCCTTTTAGTGTTAAGTTATGAAAGTTCTTCCTATGGGTTTCTAGAGCCTTAACAGATAAGTGATTTGCCAATATTTTGCCCCATTCTGTGCGTTACCTTTTCACATTTTTGCTGGTTAAATTCTTGGATGCACAAAAGTTTTTACTTTTGATAAAGTCCAATTTATCTATTTCCTCTTTTGTTGCTTTTGCTTTTGTTGTCATATCTAAGAAACCACTGCCTAATCCAAGGTCACAAAAATTTACTGGTATATTTTTTCTTTCTTTCATTTTTTAATAAATAAATTTATTTATTTATTTATTTTATTGGCTGTGTTGGGTCTTCATTGCTGTGCGTGGGCTTTCTCTAGTTGCAATGAGCAGGGGGCTGCTCTTTCTTGTGGTGCGTGGGCTTCTCATTGTGGTGGCTTCTCTTCTTGCAGAGCATAGGCTCTAGGCACGTGGGCTTCAATAGTTGTGGCATGTGGGCTCAGTAGTTGTGGCGCATGGGCTTAGTTGCTCTGTGGTATGTGAGATCTTCCTGGACCAGGGTTCAAACCCATGTCCCCTGCATTGGCAGGCGGATTCTTAACCACTGCGCCACCAGGGAAGCCCTGGCATATTTTCTTTTAAGAGTTTTATAACTTTTACATTTAAGGCCTAGCAGGGCTGCCATCAACAAATTCTTTCAGATATCTGTGACTCTTTTATTTCTCCTTCATTTTTGAACAATGATTTTACCAGATGTAGAATTCTTGGTCAATACTCTCTTCCTTTCAGGACTTTGAATATTTCATTCCACTGCCTTCTGACTTTCATGGTTTCTGATCAGAAAACAGCTGTTAATATTTCCATTAGTTCTTCAGACATAGTTTCTTTAGTTCTTCGAGCATATTTAAAATAGCTGATTTAAAGTCTTTATGTAGTAAGTCCAACATGGGCTTTCTCAGGAAGAATTTCTACTGATTTTGTTTTCACCTGCGCCTAGGCCATACTTTTTTGTTTCTCTGCATGTCTCATAATTCTTCTGCTAACAACGGGACATTTTGAATATCACAATGTGGCAGTTATGGGAATCAGATTCTCTCCTTTCCCCAGGGCTTGTTGTTGCTAGGGGTTTTTTGTTTGTTTGTTTTGTTGTTTTGCTTTTTAGTGACTCCTCCAAACTAATGCTATAAAGTATGTATTCTCTGTCATATCTGGTCACTGAAGTCTCTGCTCGGTTAGTGGTCTGCTAGTGACTAGGCAGAGGTTTCCTTAAATGCCTGGAACCAACAGGCCTTCCAGTTCCCACCAAAGGGCTCTGCGTGTATGTGGGCACACACCTTCCACACTCGAGTGGCAGGTTACAACCCTGCCTTCTCTTCCCACTTGCGCAGAGGCTCAAGGTCAGCCAGAGGTGAGAACATGGAGCCCTCTCAGATCTTTCCTGAGTGCGCACACAGCCCCACGCCTGCGCACGGCACTCTAGATTCCAAGGACTATACTGCAGATGACCAAAGCCCCCAGGGGCAGCTTAGTCCCCAGCTTACGTTTTAAGCTGTTGAACTGGCCTACTGTTTGCCCCAGCTGTTAGACACCATCTCCGGCAGGCAGCTGGGAGCCTAAACAATGACTTCTAATTGTTCTTGAAAAATGCTCCCCTGGTAAAAGGCCTTTCACACTGAGTGAGCGCCAAGTCAGGACAAACAATGACAGCCCTGTGGGTGAGGTCTGCCTGGGATTCACCGGACAGGTGTGTCAAGGAATGATGAAATCACGGTTTTCAGGAACTGGGGCTTCGGAGGAGCAGCCCTGTTCCGCCCCGCTGGCACCCAGGCTGATCTTCTCCTTGGCTGCCGGCGGGTGGTTCTCTGCCCGAATGCACAGCTGCAGAGAAGCATGGAAACAGGGAAAGCCGGAAACTCACGCAGGGGCTGCGCCTCCCCAGACGCAGGCTGATGTTTGCTGTGTTCCTGCACGAAGGCCGCTCGCAGGGCTGTGAGCTCCCGCTCAGTCTCCAGAGCTCTGACAAGGTTGGTTAGGATCACTTCTGCCTGTTTTCTCAGCGCTTTTACGGAGGAGAGAATTTTTGGAGGTTCTTATTCTGTCATTTTCCCTGGCTTTCTCCCTAGCACACTCATTAAGTGTTGTTTTCCACAGGGTTACATCCTTTCCTGTTTTCTCTCCTTATTCCACAAAATTTCCTTGAGAAACATTATCCCTGTCTAGGCCTTCAAATTCTACCCGAAAGTCACTGACTCCAAATCTATGTCTTCCACACTAACGTTTTACCTCAAAAGTCTTACTGATGCTCAATGGCCAACTGCATGTGGACATTTTACAGTGTCTCCAGCCCGACCTGTCTTAAACCACTCATCCACTTTGTTCCCAAACTAGGAAACTGAGAGGAATACTAGATTATTCTCTTTCTTAAAAGACACCAAGTCTTCACTAAAACACCTCCTCTGTCAAATATCCCAACATCCCACCTCCCACAAAGCAAATCATTCTCTCATCTTAGTACCCGTCCCTGTTAATGCTTGTTCACACGCATGATCCTCTCCCTGGACTGTCAGCTTCGTGAGCAGGGACTGTATACGTCTCATCTTCTCACTCCCAGGACTCAGCACAGCGCCCAGCACATGACAGTCAGTCGCATGTTTTATCCGTGAAGCAACCTGCATTTTCCAAAGGTGGCCACACCAACATAGACACCTTCCCACATGTTCTCCTCAAAATATAGAGCCAGCGTTCTGCCACCAAGAGATGGGTTCTCTGTTCTCTCCTCCTGAACCTGGGCAGGCCTCTGTAACCGCCTCAACCAAAAGAATGAGGGGGGAGTGACAGCACGTGATTTCTAAGGGCAGGTCAGAAAGGTGACGTGGACTCCACCTGGTTCTCTGTCTCAGGACACGCGTGTTGGGAGCCCTGAGCCAACACCTGAGAAGTCAAGCTGCCACATGAAGAGACCACGTGGAGACAGAGAGAGATGCTGGAGAGTCTTCCCTGTACAAACCCCCGAAGTGTGAGTGCAAAGCCCTCAGACGGCTCAGCCTCGGTGACGTCTGCTTGCACCCGCAGGAGGAACCCCAAGGAGAAACACTCAGGTAGGCAGCTCCCCAGCTCCCGACCCGCAGGAACCCTTAACAGACAATAAGTGTCGCTTCTGAAGCCACTACGTTCTGTGGTGATTTGTCCACAACACTAGGTAACTGGAGAAGTAACAAATGCAGGAATGAAGATGATGGTGGAGAAGCATCCTCGTGGACACACAGTATTCACCTTCATTTTCTCTGCCATGCATCAGTTCCAAATGGGAAAAAAGTGGTAAGTAAATATGTGATTAAAAGTATCTCACACATGCATCAGAAAATGTCAAAATGGAATGAACGTGGATGCAAAATGAACTTGCATCTAGCAAGGAAGTCTTTTCTTGAAATACTTAGGGGTTGCATTATTTTCTCAAAATATATTTTTTGAAATAATAATAAGATTATTTAACCAAGTATTGTATGGTACCCCAGAAGGCAAAAACCTTATTCTCCACTCCCTCCAAATAGATGATTTCATGAAGATAACTTCTGGATCCTTGATATCTCAATGCTTGAGTGTTCTTGAGTAGATTTTTCCTGTATTAAATGTCTTAACGTGTTTTTGTAGTGTTCTAATCAGAAGAATCCTTTTATAAATCATCGAGCACTTTTGTTAATTATGAATTTTCACACATTAGTGATACTTAATTTAAAAGTTTATATTTATGAATTATTTAACGTAGCCTAGATGTAAACAAATCCACTGTGGCAGAAATAACAATTCTGTTTTTAACACATTTAACTGCAAGCTAATAGCTGTGAATATCTTGAGATTACATTTCTTTAGGACAGATGCTTACTTAACACAGATAAAAGACGTTAAACACTAAACAAAGCCTCATCCAAAAGAATCTGCCACTTTTCAATAACCTTTTAGCATGTTTTAAAAGAGTTGGGATTAATTACTTACAGTTTCTGAAAATGTGTTTTGTCTGGTTTACCTAAGCCAAAAGGAACATCAATTTAAGTAAAAACAAGAAAAGCTCGGACTCACAGAGGTAAAGGAAATTTCTCCTGTGTTATTAGAATCCGCGTGGAACCGGCACTCCTGACACTGTTTCGTATTCTACGTCTACAAACTTTTTGCAAAGAAAAAATTTTAGATATTTTCCCACTTCAGCGGTCCGTGGACAAATCTAACACTTCCCTCGGCAGGGCTGCCGGGCGCACTGTGCACACGGCCAGAGTCCCCTCGCAGAGACACGCGCCTCGCAGGTGAGCACCGGGGAAACGTGCTCAGGTCCCGTCCTTCTTTACGCTCAGGACGCTGAGCACAGTCTCCCACGAGGTGTGCGCCGGCTGTCATCATTTAACAGAACCTTTTTTTGAGTTTTATTTCCCAATTTCAGGCAGCTACATTCTGGGCTGAAGGAAAAACATTAACAGCGCTTTGTGAGTTATTTAAAACACTATATGTATAAGGGTGACTGTATAATTTATTGCCCAAATTGGATAACTTTCGAGAGTGAACAGAGTGTTGAGAATCACACTGAGAAAACGGACGCTGAAACGGGAACCCAAGGTTGTCCTAAGTATGAGGCACATCCTCGACCCACTCTCAGCAGGGTGAGGTTAGACAGCACGCGCCAGGCCTGCTGCACAGCCCACCCGGCCAGGTCGACCAGGTACCCGTTCTCTTTACAGCACCGGGGAGACTCAGAAGGCCTTCATCAATGCCATCACGCGTGTAGTTTATGCTAGTTTATTATTTCTGCTGCTGCCAAAGCACTCCCTTGCCCAGAGGTCAGAGTCCCAGAGGCAATCGTGTCTGTTATTTAGGAGCTCTCCCTGCTACTGGGGGTAGGAAATCAGTCAACAAATGGAAAACATCTGCTACCAGGATAAAGGGACACCTGAGAGCAGAGGGAGGGGCCAGAAGAACCAGGACAGGGGAGAGAACCAGGACGACGCGGGGCACGTTCACCGTAGCGGGTCTCTCGCTGCCAGTGGTGCCTCTGAGTCGTCAGGAAGGGGTGTTGATGGTTTCAGCCCTTTTTGTTTAAAGGAGTAGAGGAGTATGTTAGAGAAATAGTCTTCAAAATGTACATTTTGGCACACACACAGGGGTTACATTTTAGTTATCTGGAAACTGACACGTGGAATATTTTATTACTGAACATCTGATAAATGAGGCATTCTTGTTCTTCCTTTTATTTGTCTTGAAACTCTCTCTTCCAAGTTCTTCTAAACAGTGCTTTGTCGGAAAAAATAATTAGTATTGACCCATTCATGGTATGGGAACATTAGAGAATGTGATCCTAGACTCTCTCCATCTTCTGCCTAAAGTGGAAACTTGAAAAATCTTCACGTGTGACTTGCGTCAGGACATGCTTTGCGCGCTCTGTACCACTTCAATCACGTACAAGTTACAGCCATGAAAGGCAAGCCCTGTGAATGACACAGGGTTTGAAACAATACCTAAATTTCATAAGAAAAGTGTGATTTAATTAAATAAAAGTTTTAAAAAATTGTGCTCTTAACTTCATTAATCCACGGATAACTTAAAGCTGAGAGAGGAGCACGCGTTTCTACACTGAGTGCCTTTTTTTTGTCCACAACTCTAAACTGAAGCTGCACTTTACTACTAAAGTATATGTAAAAACCATTCTTAATTTCTTTCCATGAATATATATTTTTTCATTGCTATTTTCCAATCATATTCATATATATTAAAAGCACTTTTTTTCTTATTGAAAAACATCTTACTCGCCCTTGGTTTTCATTTTCTTGCTTTGCAGGTTATTTATAACGGAAAAATGGCTTCTTCCTCTTGTCAATGATTCACATTTAAGAAAGGAATAGAATTCTTGCTCCAACACAGACCTAAAGAGCCCAGAGAAAATTCTTCCACATCTATGAAATGCAGCAGTCTAATGCAGCTGACAGGGACACCTAAAGCCATCAAACCACAGCCAACCATTTATAATGGAAGGTTTTTTATTGAACTATTTTTGGTTCCTATTATACATTATCTCCAAATAGAAACCAACCAGATTAAAATGAAATATTACAATGGAACAACAAAACTTCAGTTTTATTTAGGAAAAAAGCCACCTTTCAAACAAGCATCCCTAATGTCCCAAAGACAATGATAAGGCAGCCTGACAGCTTTCCAAAGTCAAAGTGACTTTCAAGCCCGGCTATGTAAATGGACAGAGATTTCTACAGTAGTCAATGCAAAATTTAAAAAGAGAACTAACACTTTTTAAAATGAATGTATAAAACTTTAGAACTACTATGAGATAAAAGCTTGTTTTCAACATTTTTAAGATTGAAAGCAAAAGCTGACACTGCTTTTCTGAAGCTATTATTGAACCAAAAAGTTATTCATATAAAAGCAAAGAGTACATGGATGGACCCAGAGAATATCATGCTTGGTGAAAAAGTCAGACAGAGAAAGACAAATGGAATCTAAGAATAACACAAACGAATCAATATACAAAAGAGAAGCAGACTCACAGACAGAAAACAAACTTATGGTGACCAGAGGGGAGAGGGAGGGATAAATGAGGACATGGGATTAACATACACAAACTACTATACACAACACCAGCAGCAAGGATTTACCGTGTAGCACAGGGAAGTGTATTCAACACCTTGTAATAACCTATAATGGAATACAATCTGCAGAGAAATAACTGAGTCGCTCTGCTGTACACCTGAAACTAACACAGTATTGTAAATCAACTACACTTCAATGTAAAGAAAGGCAATGCACGAGTGAGCATTTTCTCTGACACCACAGGACCCAGGTGACTTGCAGGACATTATAGGAAGATTACACTTCTGGTCATCCTATACAAACACCAGGAAGAGATCTGGTGCTTGTCCTGGGATTTGGACCAATATTTCTCCTTGTAAAGGTGCGTTAAGAGGATTCCATTAAGTTGAATGCACCTGAGATAGAGTCCAGAGTGATCAAATAAAAGCTAACGATCAGTCAGGTCCCAAAGAGTCAAGAAGACCAACGAAGGTGGACGTAAGAAACACAGGTGAGAACTGTGAATAAAGGGAGCCCCAGTCAGAGTCTGGCTGGCAGCGCGGAACGTGGAGCAGGCACGAACCAGTCCACGCCCTGCCGGTCCAGTGGCGGAGACTCCGCACTTCCAACGCAGGGGGCCCGGGTTCCACCCCTCGTCAGGGAACTAGATCCCGCGTGCCACAACTGAGACCCGGCACAGCCAAATAAATAAATAAATATTAAAAACAACAACAACACAAACCAGTGGTCTCGTGAAGCGGGGTCTCCTGCTGTCTTATGCTCATGGCGACCTGTCTGAGCCAAGAGCCGCTGGGGTGGCTGGGTAACGGCCCGGGAAGCAAAGGATTCCCGGCGTATGTTTTCGAGAAGGATGCACTGGCATTAACATGTTGGTTCTGCACCTGCAGCTGTGCAACTCTGAGCAACCTGCTTCACGCCTCTGAGCCGCAGTATCGCCAGCTATTCTACGGGAATGATGACATCACAGGGTCGTGAGAGTTAAAGTAAACAACGTGTGCGAAAGTGCCTGCATGTGGAGGGCACATGTAAATACCCTGCTCCACTGGACAGTACACACCCTACACATTTAAACCACATCCATTATTTTCAGGGATTTGAGCACAAGGAGATGCGGATCAGAGAGTCTGTGTTGTCTGACTTAAGAAAACACAGGGGCTTCCCTGGTGGCGCAGGGGTTAAGAATCCGCCTGCCAATGCAGGGGACCCAGGTTCGAGCCCTGGTCCAGGAAGATCCCACATGCCCTGCAGCAGCAAAGCCCACGCGCCACAACTACTGAGCCTGTGCTCTAGAGCCCACGAGCCACAGTTACTGAGCCCACACACCACAACTACTGAAGCCTGATAGCCTAGAGTGCATGCTCCGCAACAAGAGAAGCCACCTCAATGAGAAACCCTCACACCACAACAAAGAGTAGCCCCCACTCGCCACAACTTGAGAGAGCCCGTGTGCAGCAACAAAGACTCAACACAGCCAAAAATAAAAAAACAAAATAAATAAATAATAAAAAATAAATCTTAAAAAAGATAAGATACAGAGATGAGAATTTGTTTCATGACATTGGCAATGCCAACTTTTAACAGGAACAACGATTTAAAAATCTTGTATTTCCTAATCAAATAGTTGGGGTAGAAATGAGAAGGAAAGAGAAGATAGTAAACAAAGTTATTTGCAAACGTAGCTAAACCCAGATAATAAATATCTTCATCCACTAAAGCTGCTTACTTCTTTTCTCTTCTCTTCTCTCTCTCTCTCTTTTTTTTTTTTAGTTGCAGCATGAGGGATCTTCAGCTGTGGTATGAAAAGTTGAAGCCTGAAAAGACAGTAGCCAAGGGAGTGAAGGACAGAATCTCGTCCAGGGAGATCACTGATCTACACTGCCTACCCAGTTACTGGCAAAGGCCTGGCTGGAACCCACATCTCTCCTTGCACGTGTGTCTACCAAAGAAGTGTAAGCCTGTTTCCTCCGGGAAGTCTTTCTTAGTCCCAAAGCTATGCTGTCCACTTCGGCAGTCTCGTAACTCAGCACAGTCACCGTACGTGTCATCTCCACATGTGTAACTGGAGTGCAGGGCACAGGTTCTGGAGTCAAACCGAGTTTGAATCTCTTCTCTGCAAACTGCTGAGCCCACCTAAGCCCCACGAAGAGCAGCGGTGCTTACTGCGCTGTGGGAAGACATGATGAGATAAGCCCCCACAGCTACGCTGGACCCTTGATGCAGCCCACGGGGCCATTTTACTCCTGGCCAGGAAGGGCAACGAGGGTGCAGGTGTCCAGTGCCCGAGGTCAGCAATGCACGGTGTGGAGCTCTCCCCGAGCACCACAGGGTGTGTCCCTTGTCCCACACAGTACAAACGAAAACCCGTGAAATTCACAAACGCTGAAAGTAGTTGGGGTCATGTCTTTCATCCACAGGTCGTCCTTGCTGTGCACCGCTTTGATGGGCACGCATTTCAGTTTCCATGGGTTGCTTAGATCAACCCAGTGCCCCAGCAACAGAACAGCTAAAATTTCATTTCCTACAGTACATCTTCTATAGTGAAGGGTCTGTTCAACGATTTTCTGATTTTTGAAAGTATTCGCCTTATTAAGTTATAAGAATTCTTCATATGTACTAGATAAAAATCCTTTATATAAGATACATACTGTGCAAATATTTTCTTCCAGGCCATGGCTTGCCTTCTTATTTTCCTAAAGTGTCTTCTGAAGAACAAAAGTTTTGATTTGGATTAGGTCCAAGTTATCAATTTTTTTCTTTCATGGCTCATGCTTTTTCAGTCCAATCAGAGAAAAATTTTGCCTGAACCAACATCACTAAAGTCTTCTCCAAGGGTTTTATACTTTTAGCTTTCACGTTTATGTCCAGGATTTATTTCATGCTAAACTTTGCATAAGTTTGAGGCAAAAGTGGAGGTTGTTTTTTTCCCCAGAGCTACTTGTGAAAAGACTATCCTTCCCCTTCACTATCTTAGCACATTTTTTTTTGGTCAAAAAACAACTGATTATACATGTGTAGGTTTTAAAATCTAAGACTTCCTCAAGATTTGCCTATCAAAAATTGTGCTATTTCTAGCTTCTGAATAGTAAAGATTAGGTTCATAACCTTCAACAATTTTGCCTTGGTTCTATTCCTGAGTTCTTCAACAGTATTTAAAAAGAAACCTCAATCTTCACATCTGGATTTTTTATTAAAATGCTGTCTAATTCCTTGGCCATATAAAGGCACATCTTAAAAAGATGGTACAGGGCCGTTAAAAGTCATGCCAAAGCACCACTCTGACTGGAAACTTTCATAGTATTTTATTTTCAGCATATAACCTAATAAATGCAGATAACACGGAAATTCTATGAACCCTGCCAAATGTTGTCCACTTACTCTGGGTTAGCTTTTTACCTAATTTGAGCTGATACCAGGTTGAGGCTATTTTATTCTCAGTTACATTTTATGGGAAACAAACTGATTTGTAATTTTAAAAAAATCTATGTTAAACTATATTTTAGTCATTCACATTTTGATCAATAATAACTTTTCATTTTTGTATTTTTGGCCCTTAACACATTCCCAAGCTCACATTTTTGGTACTCAATAAATGCTCAACTGGAGTATGAAATTCAAGCAAATTGCACTGGTGATGTGGCAATGTGCAAAGCAATCCGGAGACCCAGGCCCGACGGTGATGTGCAGTGAGAGCAACTGCACATCCAGCGTCCCTTCACCCAATGCTGTGCTGAAGGTACAGACACACTTTGCACACCTCAGGCGGACAGCCACTCATATAAATATTGTGAAAGGGATTTTTAAGTTTTTTTGTTAAAAATAGCAAAGCCTTCATCGCAGATCAAAAGTCACATATTTGGAGATACTGTCAAAATCTTAAATACTTTCAGATCTTTAGAAATGGAAACTTAATGAGAGATACCCTAGGCAGAATATGAATGAATGCCTTTTCTCTTCCTCCCACTTCTCTTAACATCCTTTCCCAGGATTCCGTTCCAGCGGATAAAATTATCACCAGAAGCAAAACCTGACACTCATGCAGAAAGATATGCGCACCCCCATGCTCACAGCAGCACTATTCACAACTGCCGAGATACGGGAGCAGCTCAAGTGCTGTCGACACACAAATGGACAAAGAAGACGTGGTGCACGTGCACAGTGGGACACTACGCAGCCGTAGGGAGAACGCAATGCTGTCACCTGCGGCACTGTGACTCGACTCAGAATGTCATGCTTAGTGAAGTCATTCAGGTAGAGAAAGACAAATGCTGTGTGATATCACTTATATGTGGAATCTAAAACAAAATACAAATGAATAATATATGCAAAAAGAAGCAGACTCACAGATACAGAGAACAAACTAGCGGGTAACAGCGGGGCGAGGAAAGGGGGAGGGGCACGTCAGGGGCACGGGATTAAGAGACGCCCAGTGCCAAGCGACCAGGATACACTGTGCAGCACAGGGCGTCAGAGCCTTTATCTTGTAATAACATTTAAAGGCGTAGAATCTGTAAAACACTACATCACTATGCCGTACTCCCGAAACCAACATAAAACTGTAAGTCAACTATACATCAATTGAAAAAAAAGCAAAACCTGAGGTAAAACATCTCTCAAGAATTACAACAAATAAGGCAAATGCTTGACGAGCCTCGATCCTGTTAATTTTCTCTTCAAGGTTAATGTTGTAGTACTATTTTATGAAAAAGGTCATTTGGGGACAGCTCTATGTAATCCGTTTTACATGGTTTGAGACAAAATGATTTCTACTCCAGAGAAAGTACTAACACAAGAAGATTTTGGTTATTTAGCACTGCAGTATTTGAATAGCAGAGATTAAATTTTTGTCAACATAAAAACTACCCGATCAGTAATTTGTTTGATCCCCAAATAATTTCACAAACCTTATAACAGTGCGTGAGTTCTAAGGACCTCTGGAGTCCAGCCTGATTTCTAACACATTACATTTCACTCTAATAATCGCTTCGTTTTTAGAAAAGTTAAAGTCAAAATAATACCTACTATACCTCCATTTTAAGAAAATATCTGGTAAAAATGTTATGTTCTGTGAGCGTGTTTCGAGGATATTAACTACATTACACACTGTCTTCTTCATTGAGAACCCCTAGTAAGTTTTCCCCTGAGGACTGCAATTCCAGGAATTTGAAAGAATGGCTTTTAAAATTATATTGCATCGACTCTCTTTTTTTGCATCAAGCCTTGTTCTAATTGTGATGCTTTCTCTACATTTGTTCCTGAAAAATGTAGAGTCCAATTCAGGTCCTTCTCGAGGAGGAATACACACCCTCCTGGCACTCACTGTTCTTTCACAAACTGTACCTGTAGCTTCATGGTTTTTTCTTTTACTTTCCTCTAAATTTGATTCCTTACTCTAAAAAACCCTTACATTAAAAAAGTCATCTTTGAGCTCTAATATTTTCTCCCCGAAAGATATGAAAAAGTAAAAATGAAAAAAAAAAACCACCCTCAGTGTAAGTTAAAGCCAGAAAATGCCAGAACTTCAAAAGAACTCTGAGTAAAAACAAAAAAAAAATGCCGTCAAGATTCACCAATGGATGATAAAAGTAGTAGATGAAGGTCTGAGGAGATATAGGGTACTTAGTCTCAGAGTATTCCCTGACGATATCTTAGATGTTACAAAGGGAAAAAACAACTTTACAACAGAGAAACCTCGTGGATACCACCTAACCACGCGATCAACATCAATGTCACCACTAACACGGTATCCCAGTGTCAGGTACCCCTGGATACTATGCCCTGGAGAGGGGCAAAACACCACTCCCATAGTGTTCTCGCCAAAAATGCAGAACCTCAATCTAATAATGAAAAACGTTACACAAATCCAAAGTGAGAAACATGATGCAAAACCAGTACTATTCAAAAGTGTCAAGGCCATGAGAAACGAGGAAAGGCGGAGGAAGTGTCACAGATTGGAGGAGACAGCTAAGCGCAATGTGAGACCCTCGACGGAATCCTGGACAAGAGAAAAGAGCATTAGTGGGAACACTGGTGAAATCCAGAGAAGGTCTGGAGCTGCTCACCGTGTAAAGGTAGCGTATCTCACCAGCATTAATCTCCGGACTCAGCGACCACACTCCGGGTACGTAAGACGCTGAGGAGCGGCGGACGCTCGGTGAAGAATGTGCGGGAATCTCTGCTCAATTTTTGCAGCTTCTCGGTAAGTGTAAATAAAAAGTGTAAAAAGCTTTACAAAGTCATCTTCCATCTTTTTATAAGTAGAGTTTTCGTAATTACTGTTTGACATTCCCCCCGTTGGTCCTAAGCTCTTCGCTTGCCAATCTTCATCCCAATGGACTGCCTCAGAAAACTGTATCTAGTGTCAATTCAAATACTGTATTTCGAAGACCATCTGCTCCACAAAACAGCCTCTGATTACCCAGACCTCAGGTGTCCAGCGCTGTACCCTCACCTGGAGTTGTATTACGCATAGTTTTTACGTCTTTTATGCTTGTATTTCTCACTATCGCCACTATAATAAAAGCTTCCAGAAAGCAGGGGCTGATGTACATTCATTTTTCTGATCAGCACTGAGCTGAGTATATGATAAATGCTTACTAAATACACGTTGACTCGTTCGCCCACAAATTAAGGAAACTAAAGATTTGGAAGTTCAATCACCCATTTATTCCTTCTCTGTGCTAGCAGACACCAAACACAGGACTAACCGGACCATTCGTTATGAGCCAAGGATGGCAGTCCTGGTACTTTCTTGTTCAGGAAGTCTCCAAACTGTACTTCCTTCAGTTGCATAAGGCGACCTGGGTTGCATAAGCACCATAATGCATACCGGAACTGCAGTAATTAGCGGGAACATAGGCCTAAACTATAAACCTTTAAGATCTTATTTAAAAATCTGTTAAAATTCCTCATCTGATAATAATATGAAATGTGTAATAATAAAGCAACTGTCACAAATAAGATTCAAAGGCACCGACGTTTTAGGAGATGTTTTCCATGACCAGGGGCGCTTCCTTAGAGCATTCCTGGGACGTCTAGTGAGCTGTGAAATTCATGCAGTGGGAACAAATGTCCGTTTTCTTTGCCAAGAAAATACCATAGATGAATATTAAAAACAGTTCTGTTCGCCAAAATTCACATCTGCACACACTTAAAAGTGTAGCGTTTCTTTTCTTCCAATAATAATTTGTAATACATTGTGAAAAATTTAAAAGATAGCATACAACACTCTCCACCTGGCTGGTTAACTAGTGTTTTATCCGTAAGTGCAATGATACAGCCTAGGCTGTTACTGAAATTGACTGGTGCACTCTGTGGATATACGCACGCGTATTAACAACTTTTTTGGACATATATCTCGGTGCTCTCTCTCTCCCCCACTCCCTCCATATACATATATATATATATATATATATATACACACACATATATATACACACACACATATTCAGAATATAAAATTCAAAACATACCCTAATGTTGTAATTAATCAGCATTTTTAAAAAAAGAAATATTTTTAAGAGTATTATAATTTAAGACACAGGAGTTAGATTTTCCTACACAACTTGGGGATTCCAATACTTAAAAAAAAAAACTTCTCAGCTATTGAAGTGATATTGTTTTTCAAAAAGGACATTCATTCACTGAGAATGACATATTACAAACAATGGGTTTCTTTTCCCACCAGTTTTTTGTGTGTAGGAGAAATATATTTTGGGCTTGATTTCAATATTGTTGTTTTTGCAAAAACTTGATAGTTTTTTAAGTAGTAGAGGTTCTTAATCCAATGCACTATTTAGAATATGTGTATAAACTATTATTTTAAATCATTTTGATGTTTAAAAAGAATGATTAGTATGGAGAGTCAAGACCAAGAATAACTTGTATCTTAAAAAGAGATACTTAGAATTTCTATTACTTTGCCTATAACTTGTTTATGTACATTATTGTTATTTAAAAAATCATACATATGTCCTAGGACACAATAAAATAACCCGGGAAATTAGAAATGCTCCTGCCTCCACATCCCACACACGTCTTCTCTGACTGGTGTGATCTCACTGGATTCTTCATATGTTGGGTTTGTTTTAAGAAGTCATTTTCTAAAATTCATAAGTCTAGTAATAAAATATGCTAGTGTGAGACATAAAATATATTGACACATGTTGCTTCATTAAATTAAAATTAACCCCCCATAGGGAAAACTATCAAATAATAGATATTTATCTGATTATGTAGAAATTCCAAAGACTATTAAAAAAACCGACTGGAAGTAATAAGTGAGTTTAGAAAGGTCACAGGACAAACAGTAACTATAACAAACTCTATTATATTTCTGTATATCAGTAATGAACAATTGGGAATTAAAATTAAAAACAAGAAATGATGAGGCATAAATCTAACAAAATAAATGCAACATCTATATGCTGAGAACTATAAACACTAATGAAAAGATATTAAAGAAAACTAAATAAATGACAAGACAGTCTAAATTCATGGATTGGAATACGCAATATCATTAAGAATTCAATTTTTTCCAAATTGAGAAATAGATTTAACACAATGAAAAAAAAATCCCAGCAGGATTTTGTGTAGATTACGCTGATTCTAACAGCAAAGAAACTACCACAGGCAAAATAGTTTTGAAAAAGAACAAAGCTGGACAAATAGTACCTGTCTCTGAGACTGACTATAAAAGCTGCAATCATTAAGACCGTGTGGTACTGGAAAAGGAAAGACATATGTGCTAACAGGACAAAATCAGGGAGTCCAGCAGTGCTGCACACATGGACGGTCAACTGATTTTCCACAAATAGAGGAAAGATAGTCTCTACAACAAATAGTGCAAATACAATTGAATCTTAATCTACGTCATGCACCAGTCAAAAAAATTGACTCAAAATGGAGCACAGACATAAATATAAACCTTAAAACTACAAAACTTGTAAAAGAAAACAGGAGAAAACCCTTGTGACATTAGGTTAGGCAGAAATTTCTTAGATATGACACCAAAAGCACTATCTACAAAAGAACAAATTGATAAACTAGACTTCATAAATACTAAGAACCTCTGCTGTTTGAAAGATATCATTGAATGAAAAGAAGCCACTGACTATGAAAAGCGTTTTCAAATCATATATCTTACAAAGGACTTGTATCTTAAATACATAAAGAACTCTCAAAATTCAGTGATAAGAAAATAAACAACTGAATACAAAATTAGAAAAACATTTAAATAAACACTTTACCAAGGAAGATATTCAGATGACAAATGCACACGTGAAAAGATGCCCAACATTATGAGTTCTTAGGGAAACACACACGCAATGAGGTACACCTATCAGGATGGCTAAAGTGATAAGATGGACTCGAGCACATCAAGAGCTGGTGAGGCTGCAGAACAGCTGGAGCCGCGACTCACCGCTGACGGGGAGGCAGGATGACACGCCACCGTGGGGAGGCTGTGCGGCAGTTTCTCAGAGTCAAAAATGTGTGTACCCTGTAAGTCAGCAATCCCCTCCTTGCTATTTACCCAAGTGAAATAAAACACCCATGTTCACACAAAACCTCTACGTGAATGTTTAACAGCCCCAAGTTTCTCAACAGACGGGTACATCCATGTGATGCTGCTATCGAGACAAAAGAACAGGCCGCTGTGACACCACACGAGCGACCTCAGACACGTGATGCCAAAGGCGAGGACAGACCCAGAAGGCTCAAAAGCCAACATGCCACGTACACGACGCTCTGCAAGAGGCAGACCTGCAGCCGCAGGAACAGACGAGCGGCCACCAGGAGCTGGGGGGAGGGGGCCGGGGCGACGCCCTAGGTCTGGAGGAACGCATGAGCTGATGGACTGTCGTCTTGACTGTGGTGCAGGTTTGTCAAAACCTGTAGGATTACACAGAATCTGTATGTAAGTTATATCTTGATTAAAAATGTTTTAAAAGCAACGAACGAAGAGTCACAGGAGTGTCGGGAAGAGTAGGTTTCTCAGGAGCTGGCAGGAAGGGGGAGGCAGGGACAGGCCCACGTCTGAGTGAGGAGGACGGCCTTCCAGGAGAGCGACCTGGCCGCGCGGAGTCTGGGCGGGGCACACCTGCCCCCTGTTTACAGAGCGTGCCCTCTGGCCTGGGCACAACACAGATGTGTCTGCAGTGGGGAGACAGTTAAAGGGAGAAGACACCACTTCCCACTCGTTTTGAGGTTATTATGAAAACAGAAGAAACAGAACGAAAACAACAAGTGTCGGGGAGGACGTGGAGAAACTGGAAGCCTGTGCCAGGATGGTGGGCACGTGAAGTGGCACTGCAGCTCTGGAAGACAGCACGACAGCCTTCTCTAAAGAGGAACCATAGAATTACCATGTGATCCAGCAATTCCACGTCTCGACATACACCCAAAGTAGCTGAACGCGGGAACACAGACATCTGCACCCCCGCGTTCACCACAGCCAAGAGGTGGAAGCTACTCAAGTGTCCGTGAATGGGATGAATGGAGAGACAACATGGGGTCTACACGTACAGTGGAGTATTATTCAGCCTTAGAGAAAAAGAAATTCTGACGTACACTACAACGTGGATAAACCTGAAACACAATATGCGAAGTGACAAAAAGACAAACACTGTTTGATTCCACTCATGTCAGGTACCCAGAGTAGCAGATACACAGACAGAAGACAGAACAGTGGTCTCCAGAAGCTGGGGAGGGGCCACAGGGAGTCAGTGTTTAATGGGGACGGTGTAGGTTTGGCAAGAAGAAAGTTCTGGTGCTAACGGTTGCACAAAAGTTTAAATGTACTCAACGCCACTGAACTGTACACTAAAAAAATAAGGTAATTAAAGTCAGTGAGAAGGAAACAAGGGAAGACAGACAAGGAGAAGTGAGATTATATAAATCCCTGGTCAGAAAGCGAGGGCACTGTGACATCCTCGCTTCGCTGTGGGCAACGGAGCCCGGAAGTCTTTAAGCAGCGGTGGGAAACGCCATTCGCTCACAACCTACCTTGTCCTGAAGCTCCTGCCTGATGTTCCCCCCCCCACCCCCGACTTCCAGACACCTTCCTGCCTGCTTCTCAGGGCAGCCGTCCAGCAGACCCAGGCAGAGGCTCTGACTTCAGGCAAGTGGAATCACAGGTTCACTGTCCCCGCCCCATTTAAATAACTCACTGTATGTCTTCTTTGGAGAAATGTCTATTTAGGTCTTCCGCCCATTTGTGGATTGGGTTATTTGCTTTTTTGGCATTAAGCTGCATGAGCTGCTTGTATATTTTGGAGATTAATCCTTTGTCCGTTGTTTCGTTGGCAACTATTTTTTCCCATTCTGAGAGTTGCCTTCTTGTCTTGTTTATGGTTTCTTTTGCCATGCAAAAGCTTTTAAGTTTCATTAGGTCCCAGTTGTTTATTCTTGATTCTATTTCCATGATTCTAGGAGGTGGGTCAAAAAGATTCTTGCTTTGATGTATGTCATAGAGTGTTCTGCCTATGTTTTCCTCTAGGAGTTTTATAGTGTCTGGCCTTACATATAGGTCTTTAATCTATTTGGAGTTTACTTTTGTGTATGGTGTTAGGAAGTGTTCTACTTTCATTCTTTTACATGTACCCTAACCCAAAAGAAACATGTACCATAATGTTTATTGCAGCACTACTTACAATAGCCAGGACATGGAAGCAACCTAAATGCCCATCAACAAATGAATGGATACAGAAGATGTGGCATATATATACAATGGACTATTATTCAGCTATAAAAAGGAACGAGATGGAGCTATATGTCATGAGGTGGATAGACCTAGAGTCTGTCATACAGAGTGAAGTAAGTCAGAAAGAGAAAGACAAATATTGTATGCTTACTCATATATATGGAATCTAAAAATGGTACTGATGAACTCAGTGACAAGACAAGAATAAGGATGCAGATGCAGAGAATGGACTGGAGAACTTGAGGTTTGGGGGGTCAGGAGGTGAAGGGGAAGCTGAGACGAAGTGAGAGAGTGGCATAGACATATATATATACCACCAACTGTAAAATAGATAGCCAGTGGGAAGTTGCTGTATAACAAA
Source organism: Hippopotamus amphibius kiboko (assembly GCF_030028045.1). Lineage (NCBI taxonomy): Eukaryota > Metazoa > Chordata > Mammalia > Artiodactyla > Hippopotamidae > Hippopotamus > Hippopotamus amphibius. The sequence continues at coordinate 63,404,253 of NC_080202.1, forward strand.
GGGAGATCAACTCAATGATGGATGATGCCTTAGAGGACTGGGACGGGGAGGGTGGGGGGGGAGTCGAGGGAGGGAATATGGGGATATGTGTATAAATACAGATGATTGACCTTGGTGTACTTCAAAAACTGGTACAAGAGTGTAAAGCAATTATATTCCAAAAAAAAAAAAAGTCACTATATAGGATAGAGGAGGAAAAAATGATTTGGGAGGGAAGAAAGGAAATAAAGTAATAAAAATATTAAGGAAATAAAATGATTCACTTTTAAAAAATAAATAAATAAATAACTCCCTGAGGCGACAGGCCATTGTGACGTTGCCAGGGCCTGCTTCAACCCAGCAGTGAGATGTATCTTCTAGGAGGACCCCTGCCCCGCCTCTCAGGCCTACCTTCTTCTGCTTGAGGCCAGATGGTCCCGTGTCCCTCAGGGGCCGCACACGCCCAGCCTGCTCTTTGTCGGGGGTGCTGCCACGTCCTCCTTTCATCCCCGCCAGATGCAGGCGCTGCCTCTCCCTGAAGATGGGGAATCTGAGGGCCGAGAAGCCCACATTTCCTGTGGCCCCATGGAGACCCCAGAAGCTGAGATGAGAGCCCGGTGAGCAGCTGCAGGGCAGCCAGAGCTCCTGCTTTTCTTCAATGCTGACGAGGGCACAGCTGCCCTGCCCGGACAGAGAGGTGACGGGGGTCACGGGACAGGGACTCAGGCAGGGGTGGGCAGGGGCCACTGATGTCACAATTACGCTGCTCCGTCTCTGAGGTGACGCCAGGGCTGGGGACCAGCAAGTGCCTGTCTTTGTGACTCTGGTCTCCCAGGGGCAGAAAATGGGAAGGAGGTTGAAGATGCCCAAGGGCTTAGGGGCAGGGCAGGAAGTCACGAGATGGTGACGTTGGTACATCACTGTTCAGCTTACCAAGTGGTTACAATATAGAACATGCAGAAAAAAAGTGACAAATATAATTTAAAATTACGTATAAACCCATCCCACAAAGAAATGAACTAGCCTATGTCCATTTTCCCCCTAAATGTAAGCATATCCATGGCTTACTTTTTCTCAGTCTCACATCCCATATCGAATCCCTCAGAAAGTCGTGTTGGCTCCAACTTTAAACACATCCAGAACCTGACCACCTCCGCTGGTGCCACTCAGGTCTAAGTCTCCACCTCTCGACAGGGTCGCAGCAGCGCCCTTCCCACGGGTCTCCCATCTGCGCTCTCACAGAACTAGAACAAGCTTCTCCAGCCTACGTCAGACCACGTGGGGGTCCCGGCTGCAGCACTCAACGCTCTTCCACTCCTGGGGCTGAAGTCCTGGCAAGGGCCTCACAGGGCCTGTGCGATCAGGACCCCGGGGCCCCCAGGCTTCACCTCCCGTGTCCCCCCCTCGTCTGCTCCGCTGCCCCGCGCTGGCCTCCCCGCCGCTCCAGTCCCGCCCCTGCTGCTGTGCCGTCGCGCCGGCTGTTCACACGGTCAACACACTCCTTCCACCAGTGCCCGCGAGGCTGACTCGGCTCCTGCACTGGCCTTATCAGTGAGGCCACACTGACCACACGGTTCCAATGGCCCCAACTCCGGAGCCCCAAAGTCTCCCTGAATCTTCTCCATCATTTCACTCAAAAGCACTTAGACACGTGAAAATGTCGCGAACGCTGCTCACATGGCAGGTTCTCGGCTTGAGGTCTGTCTCTCCTGTTGGAATGTGAGATCTGAGAAGCAGGAATACCTGGCTGTTTATCTGCTGCTGTATCAAGCGTCTGGGACCACGACACACAGAGTGGGTATCAAATGCTGAAAGCGTTACCCACGTGCCATTGCCAGATAATTCCCCGAAGCATCCATCCTTCTTTTTCTAAATAATAAACCCCCAACTTGTCATGTGCACGTGCTAACAAGTCCCGCTTCCACAGGCACAGCCCTAGGACTGAGATTTCTCCAGTGGAACGAGAGAAGGAATGACAGATGTGATTTGCCATAGCACCTCCTGAAAAGTACAGACTTGTCCTCATTTTCCTCCCCGCTCCTTGCTGGCTGAGAAGTGGTGACACCTGGAACCACTTAAGGCAGAGGTGGGAGCTCCACGTGGAAGATGCCAGAGCCATTCCACCAGCCAGCCTGGGCTCTTAAATGACCTAATGGGACAGAACCAGACTGTGATGAGAGAGCAGACTCGACTCCCACCCTCACTTGTCCATGGTTTTGGGTTCTTTTACACAGCAGCTCAGGCTCACTGTGAAGAACACGGAGAAAACTATAAACAATTTTTTGTTCTTGACTTATCAATATAGTGAATTATACTAATAGTGTTCCTAATATCAAACCATCTTTCCTGGAATAAAACTCATGTGGTCCCGGTATATGATATTTTAAATGCACTACTAGATTCTACTGTCTAATATTTTATTTGATTTTTTCACAATATCCATGAGTGAGACTGACTTGTGTTTAGAGGGATATCTTTCTTGGGTTTTAGTATCAATATTATGCTAACCAGGAAAGATTACTAAGTCAAAAGAAATTGATATTTTTATAGTTAATAGCATAGGTTACTGAAAGCTTTCAGGAAGGCTGTACCAATTTATAGTCACACTAACAGCATTTTAGAGTACTTATTCACTGAACTCTTGGTATTTGGTTTTATTAATTTAAAACAATACTTGGTATTATTTAAAATAATGTGTTTATTCATTCTACAAGGCCACCATCACCCTGATACCAAAACCAGGCAAAGATGTCACAAAAAAAGAAAATTACAGGCCAATATCACTGATGAATATAGATGCAAAAATCCTAAAAAAAATACTAGCTAACAGAATCCAACAGCACAGTAAAGAGATCATACACCATGATCAAATGGGGTTTATCCCTGGAATGCAAGTATTCTTCAGTATACGCAAATCAATCAATGTGATACACCATATTAACAAACTGAAGGATAAAAACCATATGATAATCTCAATAGATGCAGAAAAAGCTTTTGACAAAATCCAACATCCAATTATGATAAAAACTCCCCAGAAAGTGGGCACAGAAGGAGGTTACCTCAACATGATAAAAGCCATATATGAGAAACCAACAGCCAACATCATTCTAAATGGGGAAAAACTGAAAGAATTCCCTCTAAGAACAGGAAGAAGACAAAGGTGCCCACTCTCACCATTATTATTCAATATAGTTTTGGAAGCTTTAGCCACAGCAATCAGAGAAGAAAATGAAATAAAAGGAATCCAAATTGGAAAAGAAGAAGTAAAATTTCACTCTTTGCAGATGACATGATATTATACATAGAAAACCCTAAAGACTCTACCGGAAAACTGCTAGCAATAATTGAGGAATTTAGTAAAGCAGCAGGATACTAAATTAATGTGCAGAAATCTCTTGCATTCCTATACACTAACAACGAAAGAGCAGAAAGAGAAATTAAGGAAACTCTCCCATTTACCATTGCAACAAAAAGAATAAAATACCTAGGAATAAACCTGCCTAAGGAGGCAAAAGACCTGTATGCAGAAAACTGTAAGACACTGATGAAAAAAATCAAAGACAACACAAACAGATGGAGAGACATATCATGTTCTTGGATTGGAAGAATCAACATTGTGAAAATGACTATACTACCTAAAGCAATTTACAGATTCAATGCAATCCCTATCAAATTACCAATGGCATTTTTCACAGAACCAGAACAAGAAATTTTATGATTTGTATGGAAATTCAAAAGGCCCTGAATAGCCAAAGCAATCTTGAGAAGGAAAGATGGAGCTGGTGGAATCAGGCTCCCTCACTTCAAACTATACTACAAGGCTACAGTGATCAAGACAGTATGGTACTGGCACAAAAACAGAAATATAGATCAGTGGAACAGAATAGAGAGCCCAGAGATAAACCCATGCACATATGGGCACCTTATCTTTGACAAAGGAGCCAAGAATACACAATGGAGAAAAGATAGCCTCTTCAATAAGTGGTGCTGGGAACTTGGACAGCTACATGTAAAAGAATGAAATTAGAACACTTCCTAACACCATACAGAAAAATAAACTCAAAATGGATTAAAGACCTACATGTAAGGCCAGACACTATAAAATTCTTTTTTTTTTTTTCTTTAAAAGTATACATTTATTTTTTCCCTTTCAAAAATGGACAGAAAAAGAAAAGGAAAATGTAGAGCAGTTCAAAATAGAGTAACAAAAAGTCATGCTTCCAGAAATTGAGGCTTCTTGTTTTTCTTTTTTTTTTTTTTTAAGGTAGATTTTTTATTTTATTTTATTTATTTTATTTTTTATTTATATATATATATATATATTTTTAAAATTTTATTTATTTATTTATTATTTTTTGGGGGGTACACCAAGTTCAATCATCTGTTTTTATACATATATCCCCGTATTCCCTCCCTTCCTTGACTCCCCCCCCTCAAGTCCCCCCACCCTCCCCGCCCCAGTCTTCTAAGGCATCTTCCATCCTCGAGTTGGACTCCCTTTGTTATACAACAACTTCCCACTGACTATCTATTTTACAGTTGGTAGTATATATATGTCTGTGCTACTCTCTCGCTTTGTCTCAGCTTCCCCTTCACCCCCTGCCCCCTCCCAAACCTCGTATAAAATTCTTAGAGGAAAACATGGGCAGAACACTCTATGACATAAATCAAAGGAAGAATCTTTTTGACCCTCCACTTAGAATAATGGAAATAAAATCAAGAATAAACAAATGGGACCTAATGAAACTTAAAAGCTTTTGCACAGTGAAAGAAACCATAAACAAGATAAGAAGACAACCCTCAGAATGGGAGAAAATATTTGCCAATGAAGCAATGGACAAAGGATTAATCTCCAAAATATACAAGCAGCTCATGCAGCTTAATACCAAAAAAGCAAGTAACCCAATCCAAAAATGGGCAGAAGACCTAAATAGACATTTCTCCAAAGAAGACATGCAGATGGCTAACAAACACATGAGAAGATGCTCAACATCACTAATCATTAGAGAAATGCAAGTCAAAGCCACAATGAGGTATCACCTCACATCGGTCAGAATGGCCATCATCAAAAAACCTAGAAACAATAAATGCTAGAGAGACTGTGGAGAAAAGGGAACCCTTCTGCACTGTTGGTGGGAATGCAAACTGATGCAGCCACTATGGAGAACAGTATGGAGGTTCCTTAAAAAATTAAAAATAGAACTACCATATGATCCAGTAATCCCACTCCTAGGCATACACCCTGAGAAAACCATAATCCAAAAAGAAACATGCACTGCAATGTTCATTGCAGCACTATTTACAACAGCCAGGACATGGAAGTAACCTAAATGCCCATCAATAGATGAATGGATAAAGAAGATGTGACACATATATACAATGGAATACTACTCGGCCATAAAAGGGAATGAAATGGAGTTATTTGTAGTGAGCTGGATGGACCTAGAGTCTGTCATACAGAGTGAAGTAAGTCAGAAAGAGAAAAACAAATACCGTATGCTAACTCATATATATGGAATCTAAAGAAATGGTACTGATGAACCCAGTGACAGGGCAAGAATAAAGATGCAGATGTAGAGAATGGACTTGAGGACACAGGGTGGGGGGCGAAGGGGAAGCTGGGACGAAGTGAGAGAGCAGCATTGACATATACACACTACCAAATGTAAAATAGATAGGTAGTGGGAGGCTGGTGCATAACACAGGGAGATCAACTCCATGATGGGTGATGACTTCGAGGGCTGGGACAGGGAAGGTGGGAGGGAGTTGGGGATATATGTATAAATACAGCTGATTCACTGCTGTACAGCAAAAACTGGCACAACAGTGGAAAGCAATTATATTCCAATAAAGAGCTTAAAAAATAAATAAAATAATGTGTTTATTCCATATATGAGAAGTAGCATCTTTTCTCAGTTAGTATTTACCTGATTCCTTGTGAAGATGAAGAGGTTTATTTAAGCCAACTGTACTTTTCCTGGTCATGTACATTATTATTGTTTACTGCATCCAGTAATGTTCAATTCAATTAATTGACCACTTATAATCAATATTTAATCCTCACAATATTGAATCAGGAAACCCTGCCTCACATAGAATAATTGCTTCCTTTTCATCATGAACAATGGTTAGAACAAGACTTGACTCCCAGCCCAGAGCTCTTTCACTGTACTGTGCTCTCTGACTCCTCTGCAACCTCTGACATCCAATACCCAAAACCTAACGCCCATCAGGTTACCATCTGCCCTCCTTTCTTAGAAACTCTCTAAGCAAAATGAGGCAAGAGTGTGGATAGGGATGCTCTGTCTCTTTACTCCAACTTCCTTAAGTCTCCTAACAAATGGAAAGTACTTTTGTTGTAAGTGCATTGAATGCTACTGAAATGTTAGTCTGGTATGGAAAAAGACATCAGTAAAGGCTAGTTGGGGGATTAAAATAACTAGAGTCTAGTTGTCTAAACCTAAGTTCAGTATTACTGTCAAAAAGGCACTCATTTAAAATATATGTATTCAGCATTATAATCTTAATAATTAAGGATATATAAGAAGAAAAGATGCCTCCTTTCCATAAAAAGAACCTTCATAGTTAGGGTAATCATCTAACTTAGCACGCAAGCTGGACATATTTAAGAGTGAAAGAGGCTGGGGAAACTTTAAATCATACAGGATACTGGGACAACAGGTGTAAACAGGGGCTTTCCTGGACAAATTGGGACATATAGGCTCCTTATTTATGGTAAATTATCAAGATAATGCCACAACTATAGAAAAATGGTACCGATCAACTGGTTTGCAAGGCAGAAATAGAGACACAGATGTAGAGAACAAACATATGGACACCAAGTGGGGAAATTGGGGAGGGAGGGGGGGAATGAATTGGGAGATTGGGATACCAAATTGTACACTCTAAATATATGCTGTTTATTGTAATAAATACATAAATTAATTAATTTTAAAAAGATAGTGCCACAAATTATCTGTTGTTATTTATAATCACTTCATCATTGATGAAGATACTAATGAAATATATTTTTTCATTTTATTTTTTTCAGTGTTGTGATAAAAAGATGCACTATCCAGTAAGACTCCTATGTTTGGCCATGAAGCTGAAAGAATCAAAAGGATTGAACAATTATCATTACTAATTTTAAACACACACACACACACACACACACACACACAAAGAGAAACTCTGACAAGAACAATTACTAGTAAGGAGACTGAATCATTAATCAAAAAACTCCCAACAAACAAAAGTCCAGGACTAGATGGCTTGACTGGTGAATTCTACCAAACATTCAAAGAGATTTAATTCCTATCCTTCTCAAACTCTTTCAAACAACTGAAGAGAAAGGAATCCTTCCAAACTCACTTTACAAGGCCAGCATTAGTCTGATACCAAAACCAGACAAAGACACTATAAAAAAGAAAATTACAGGCCAATATCCCTGTACAATATCCCTGATGAACACAGATGCAAAAATCCTTAACAAAACATTATCAAACCAAATTCAACAATACATTAGAAGGATCATACACCATGATCAAGTAGGATTTATTGCAATGCAAGAATGTTTCATAATCCTAATGGTTCATAAGGCAGTGACACACCACTTTAACAAAATGAAAGATAAAAATCATTGATCATTTCAGTAGATGCAGAAAAAACATCTGACAAAATTCAACATCCATTTATAAAAGCTCTCAACAAAGAGGGAATGTACCTCAACATAATAAAGTCTATATATGACAAATCACAGCTAATATCACACACAACCATGGAAAGCTGAAAGCTCTTCCTCTAAGATCAGGAACAAGACAAGGACACCCAATCTGGTCACTTTTATTTAACATAGTATTGAAAGTCTTAGCCATAGCATTTAGACAAGAAAAAGAAATAAAATGTATCAAAACTGAAAAGGAAGAAAAACTTGTCACTATTTACAGATGACATAATACCATATACAGAAAATCTTAAAGACTCCATCCAAAAAATTGTTAGAACTAATAAATTAATTCAGTAAAGCTGCAGGATATAAAATTAATATACAGAAGTCGGTCCTGTTTCTATATACTAATAATTAACTAACAGAAAGAGAAATCAAGAAAACAATACCACTTACAATTGAATTAAAAAGAATAAAAACCTAGGAATAAATTTAATCAAGGAGATGAAAGACCTGTACACTGTAAACTAGAAAACACTGCGGAAGGAAATTGAAGAAAACATGAATAAATGGGAAGGGATTCCGTGTTCATGGATTAGAAGAAATAATATTATTAATATGTCCATACTACCCAAAGCAATCTACAGATTTAATGCAATCCCTACCAAAATTCCAATGACATTTTTCATAGAACTAGAACAAATAATTCTGTGTGGAAACACAAAAGATCCCGAGAGCCAAAGCAATCTTGAGAAAGAACACAGTTGGAGGTATCTTGCTCCCTAGTTTTCAAACCATATAACAAAGCTATAGAATTAAGAAACAGTAGAGTATTGGTATAAAAACAGACCTACAGATCAATGGAACAGAATAGAGAGTCCAGAAATAAAACCACACACACACAGTCAATTTATGATAAAGGAGGCAAGAATATACAATGAGGAAAGGACAATCTCTTTAGTAAATGGTGTTGAGAAAACTGGACAGCTACATGCAAAAAAAATGAAACTGGACCACTATCTGACACCACATGCAAAAATAAACTCAGAATGGATTAAAGACTTGAATATAAGCCTTGAAACCATGAAAATCCTGGAAGAAAACATCAGCAATAAACTCCTTGACATCAGCCTTAGCAATGTTTTTTTTGGGGGGGGGGGATCTGACTCCAAAGGCAAGGACAACAATAGCAAAAATAAACAGATGGGACTACATCAAACTAAAAAGCTCCTGCACAGCAAACTATCAACAAAATGAAAAGGCAACCTACCAGATGGGAGAAGATATTTGCAAATCGTATATCTGATAGGGGTTAAAAATCCAAAATACATATAAAGAACTCATACAACTCAACAATAAAAACCAAACTAATTAAAACATGGGCAGAGGATTTAAGTAGACATTTTTTCAAAGAAGACATACAAATGGCCAAGAGACACATGAAAAGATGCTCACAGTCATTCATCATTAGGGAAATGCAAATCAAAACCACAATAAGGTATCACCTCACACTGGTCACAGTGGCTATTATCAAAAAGATGAGAAATAACAAGTGCTGGCAAGGATGTGGAGAAAAGGATGCCTTTGCACACTGTGGGTGAGAATGTAAATTGGTGTGGTCACTGTGGAAAATAAGAAATTAAAGACAGAACTACCATATGATCCAGCAATTTCCTTCTGGGTATCTATTCGAAGAAAATGAAAACACTAATTCGAAAAGATACACACACCTCTATATTCATTGCAGCAGCACTTACAACAGCCAAGGAGAGGAAACCACCTAAGTAGCCATCGATGGATGGATGGATAAAGAAGACGTGGAATACTACTCAACCACAAAAAGAAAGAAATCTTGCCATGTGCACCAACACGGATAGACCTTGAGGGCTTTATGTTAAGTGAAATAAATCAGACACGGAAAGACAAATACTGCATGATTTCATTCATGTATGGAATCTAAAAAGCAAAACAAAACCCAGACCCATGGATACAGAGAATAGTTTTGGTGGCTGCCAGAGGGGAGGGGAGCTTGAGGGGCCAGACGAAATGGGTGAAGGGGATTAAGAAGTACAAACTTCCAGCCATAAAATAAGTAATAAATAAAATAAACAATGGGGACATAATGTATAAGATGGGGACTATAGTCAACACTGTATTAACTTGGTATGACCATAGATGGTAACTAAATGTGCTGTGGTGATCATTTTGTAATGTATATAAATGTCATATTGCTATGTTGTACACATGAAACTGATAATATTGTACGTCAAATATACTTCAAACAAACAAACAAATAAATAAGTAATACTCCTATAGATTTGGCCATGAAGCCAAAAGGATCAAAAGAAGTGTACAATTATCTAACCATAAACACACACACACACTCACCAAAAAATTCACACACACAAAAAATAAACACACACACACGAAAGCCTTTGGGCACAAATACCTGCTCATTTTACTTGCTCCCAATATTTTTAGTTTGGATATCAATCTCTGAAGATGGCAAACAAAGTGTTCTATTTTCAATACCTTCTCAAGTCAACTACTACCTTTTGCTGCACTGACCTAAGAGATTTTTCCTTTATTCCAGGTAAAAATTTTTCCCTTAAGAATGTCCAAAAGGATAAAACCAACACTCTCTGGCAGTGGCAGAACTCCCGTTTTATGCTGGTGCGATTAGAGTACTGGAAAGTTGGGCTACAGACGGGAGGGGTTAATCTTGGAAACTTTAAATGTTTACTTTGAAAGTAAACGATTCATTTATAATTCTAGATTTTATTTTCAAATAACCCCTAACATAAAACACAGTGTCTTCTAATTTTCGGCTCGTAACACACAGCCCTCTAGGCGGGGGAGCTGGAGTTGAAGGGAAGCTGCTGACGCGCTCTCCCGGCTTTGCTGGAGACAGGGGCCTTCCCCACAGGCAGCAGGGGCGGAGGAAGAAGGTGCAGAAGGTTCTCAGGGAACCAGGGGAAGCCGGGCAGCAGGCAGCGGTGCCTCCCCATCTCCTAAGCCCTAGACTCGGCAGCCCGGCTCAGGCGGGGGTGGCACAGCCTTGGCAGCGTGAATATTCGACCATGAGTGATGACAGATACTCTGCTGTTCCTGTTGATAAGCAAACACCCCAGATACAGTTCCAGTATTCACTTGGTGGAATCACTGTGAAACAGGTGCCCCACATAGGAACTGGAAAAGTAGGAGAGAACTGGAAATTGGTATAAAACTGAGTCTCTAAGGAACACACAGTTCCTCTTGTTACATAAGGAGATACATTAACTGATTGAACTCAAATATTTGGTGTGGACTGATTTGCATACATTGTCAAAATGACAAAAAAGTCTTAGATTTTGTATAAGATGTGACATAGCCCCTTTCACCATTCAAAGAAGGTTTACAATCAAGGCCATTTAAAGACAGTTTAAAATTCTAAACCTTAATATAAATGAACACCAATCCACTATATTAGAATTATGAACACACCCAAAGTTTTGCAAGTTTCCATTTGTGCAAGTTTCTTCTTTTCTAGCTTAACTTATTGTTATGTTTAGAGGTATCTTTAGAGTCTATTATATCAAGCTGTGGCTTAAAAACCCAGAAGAAAATGCCAACATGAAGTTCATGAACATTTGTGTGTGATACTGTAAGAACCAAACTGGATGTTGTCTGTCAATCAATTTTTATAAATCTGAACTGTTTGAGAATAATACTTAATTTAAAAAGTTAAGGATACAAACTTCACATTTTTAGCAAAGGAAAAACTCAGGGAAGAGATCAAAGTAAAAAGAACAGAACTGAGATTAGAAATCCATTTTAAGCCAAAATGACAATGTCTTCATAAGTTAATATTAATCCTTTAATTATAAATTTCAAAGGTTTAAGTAGTTTCTCTGACCTTAGCTTTGAATAATTATACCATATGGAGCTTTTCTCAAATTTGAAAAAGATGCTGAGTTGTTGCCCAGAGCCTTTTAATGACTTCAGGCTGGCAGAATTCCAGTACAGTCCCTCAGACACCATTAAAATTACAGACCAGGAGTGCCAGCCGGGAAGTACTATGTCAATTTCATAAGCGCTTTTTACTTAGTACAGTGTGGAAAATGCTTGATGTGTTCATGTGTTTTAAAATATCAAATCGTGAAACAACTACTTATACTGGAGACTTCACAAACGAATTGATAGATTACACTAAATATAAATAAAAAATTTGTGTATCATAAAATTAAATGACTAAATTAAAAGGCAAATACCAAAAATATCTGCCACAGAGAGTTTCATCCTAAATATGAACAAGTGTATATAAAGTAATGAGGAAACACGGGGACATTAACAGAGAGGAGATGGACAAAGGGTGTGAACATGCCATTCTCAGAAAGTGAAATATGAATAACTAGTCTAGAGTACATGTCCCGTCTCACTCTTAGAAATGCAAATTAGAAACAATAAATGATTTTCGCCAACCTCGCCCCCCCCCCCCCCCAAATTAAAGAAGAGTATTAACACTAAGGACTGGCTAGATAAACAGATATTCTGTTGGGGAAAATACAAATTAGTACAACCTTTTTGAAAAGCAATTTGACCCTGTAATTCTACTATCTTAAACTAAAGGGTAAAAATGGAAATGTTGACAAAATTTTATGTATGAAGATGTTAATTTTTGCCTCAATTTAGATAAAAATTTTTAAAGCTAAATGTTTGAAAATAAAGGAATTTCACAATAAATCATACTACATCCATAAAACACAGTATCAATGAAAAAATGAAAAGAAATTCAAATGACATTGGAATGTCGTTAGCATATCTTTTAAAAAAGCAAAAGGCATAGCTGTTGGTTGAGAGTGACCTCAGCCAGCCAAGTTCACACAGCGGCTTTACCTACACATGGCGTTACCACTGTTGGTTATCTCTGGGCGGCAATACTAACAAGGAGTTTTACACTTCTCTATTTCCCATTTTTTCTAAAATATCTTCTATTTCAAGAAACATTATTTTTTTAAAGGCTGAATATTTCTGAAGCAATGGTGAATTTTAAATACCAAAGTTTTAATCAGGCTTCTGAGAGTTACTCACTACCATCATTTAGTAATGTGCTTTCATTTTGCAAAGGTTCCTATTTTACGGACTTTGTTTCCATTTGGTTTGGTAAGACTTTTAAAGGCTGGAAAAGAAGGTTTCCCTTTGCAGACGTCCCTCACTTATCGCGCTGGATTCTCTGCTTCCATGCTTTAACCCCTTGCAGGTTCTGCGCGTTCCTCTCACCGGGAGCCACCGCGAGGGGGTGAATCCGGGGAGCCCGGTGAGCCTGCAGCCCCCGGGGATGCTGAGGGCGGGGGGCGGGGGGCAGCCCCCGGGGATGCTGAGGAGGCGGGGGCAGCCCCCGGGGATGCTGGGGGGGGGGGGGGCAGCACCTTAGCTGGGGGTGGGGGGCGCGCGGAGGCGGGGGGCGCAGGGCCGGAGCCCGGCTGGACGCGCGTGGCCAGGCCGCTCGCTCCCCGCACCAGCGGTCCAGGGGCCGCGGCCGCGTTCGCCCTGCTCTCCTCCTGTGTCCCCAGCCACCTGCAGCCTAAACCACCGCCTCCCTCACGCCCGCGGCTCCGTGCACACTCCCTGTAGCATCGGGGCTCCCAGAGGAGCGCGTCCCCTCACTCCTCCCGCACGGGCCTCTGCAGCCGGCTCCGTCCAAGGTCACCGCGGGTCTCAGGTTCAAATCCTGGGGCCCTGCTTCCACCCTCATCCCCCCGGACTCCCTGTCACGCTCTGGACAAGCCCTCTTCCCAAATGCTCCCTTCCTTTATTTCCGTGACGAGGTGTGCTTCTCACACCGCTCCCGCCTCAGTGACCCCCGGGGCCGCCTGTCCCGGCCCCGCAGGCCGATGTCCGCAGGTGCTGGTCTGCGGGCCCCCTACCCCCGCTGCCCGGCCGCCCTGGGGCTGCCCCCCAGCCCTGCGCTCCCAGGACTGTCCCCACACGGCCCTCCCAGGCAACGGGGCGTCGCGGCGGGTTCAGAGGCGCCCGGGGTTCACCACCGGGTTCCTGCTCCGCCCCAAACCAGAGACTGCGGCACCCCCCGCTCCGCGAGGGCGGGGGTCGCACCTGGCAGGTCTGACAGCCGCCCCTGGCGCCCCGCCCCGCCGCCCGCGGGCCGTGGTCACCGCGAGCCGCCCGCCCGCTGCCCGCACCCTGATGCGCCCTCGGGGGCCTCTCCGCGGGACCAGCCGGGCCGCCAACTACCTCTGCTCCGTGGCCTCTTGATTGTCCTGATAACCACTTGACCCTGACGCTTCATGGCTCTAAAAGCCTCAGTGGCTCCTCACTGTTTACCCAACGAAGCCTACCTCCTCACCACCGCCTTGGGGCCCTCTGGCCACCCGCGGGCATCGGCAGGCTCCTGGCTCACCGCTCGCCTCCCCAGCCGCGGGGCCGGGCGAGCCGCGTGGCTGCTCCTGCGGGCGCGAAGCCTCCGGCCTAGAACCTACCGGCCCAACCCTGCGTGTTGCGCACGTGCAGAGTTCCAGTGCCGCCGGCTCCTCCAGGGGAGTCCGGAGTCCCCCTGGTCTCCGCAGTAGAAGATCATTTCCCCCCAGGTCACACCCTCCCTTGTGTGCCTGTGTGTGTCCTGCAGCCCTAGCTTTACAATCTCCTTAAGGACCGTGCCTTTTTTTTTTTTTTTCCCCATTTTTCTGTGTAGCCCCTCAGTGCCTGGATAATGGCTTCGGGATAGAGAAAATATTGCAGAAATACGTGCCCAATAAACTACCAATGGCTTCGAATACTAATTTCTTTTATTATCTGTAAACTGTCAATTAGTTAGCAGCACATAAAAACCTATACTTGAAAAATTCCATCTCCTATTAAAAAGAAAACTTTAAAATGTGAACATGTGACTCAAGAAAATGAAGGCCAACACTGCATGTTTTGGAAGTCTGGCTTTACTACGTCTAGTTTTTTAAAAACCGAGGTGCACTGGTATCTGCACCGTTTAAGAAGGTTTACTGGAGATACTCTGCCCTGCTGGCGGCGACAGGCAGGGCCGAGGTGCGGTGTGTCGGTCCCCAGTGCGTCCCCACCCGTCCCTCCGTTGCTGTGGTCAGAGGGCTGAAGCGACTCCGAGTCAGGACGTTCCCCAGCTCCCGACACCGCGTGCACTTCAGCATCGGAGCAGTATGATTCTGTACTCCTGTGATGGAATAACCTCCGGCACCCTCACTGGACTCACAGAGGCCCCTCGCCAGGGCGTGTCCCTGTGGCTGGGTGGCTCTCGCCGCCTCTCTCAGCAAAGGGCACATAACTCCATTCACGTAGCGGCTCCAGCCCGTTACCTTGGAATCACTCTGGACAACTGGCTCACACACTCTCTCTCCCTGCCTCCCCAGCCCCTCGCGCATCTGAACCAAAAGCAAATCTCGCCAACTCTGCCCTCAGATCATCAGACCATAACCCAATCGGACTAGTGTACCACCTTCAGCGCTACTGGCCAAGCCCAGCATCTATCAACTCTTGTCTACAACACTGCAACAGCTTCCGAACCAGTCTCGCCACTTCCCCCTTTGCCCTTGGCAGGCTCAGGCCGAGAGCCTGTTCAGCTGTGTCAGGCCACATCAGGCCTCTGCTCCAAACCCACCAGGCCGCCTCTGCTCACCGGGGTCAAAGCCAAGCCCTTGCCATGGCCTCTGCAGCCTGCAGGGCCAAGACCATACCCAGAGGCCTCCTCCCTGACCTCATCCCTCCTCCTTCTTCCTCCATCATCACTGCCAGCCACGCAGGCCTCCTCGCAGTCCCTCCAGGAAGCCAGACTCACTCTGCCTCTTCACTGCTGCCTCTTCAGAGCCCTCTTCCTGTTTCTCTCTGGGCTCAGAGCCGGGCTGCCCAGGGACAGGCTGCTGAGGCCTGACTCTCAGGTAAATGGAGGTGCTGCTGTAGAGCGAGCACCTCGGGACCAGGTGGGGCCGGTGGAGCAGCACCTGGAATGGCGCTGGACGCACCATGAAGGCTGAACATGTGACGAGCAAGAAGAGGCAGGAAAAAATGAAGTTAGAAGACTCTTAAATTACCCTTTCTAAGTGTCTTGATCACAGGGTAGAGGCTGGTCTTAAAGGCCTCAAGGGGCAATTGACAGCGGTGATGATTAAGGGCAATTCACCTTTACTCCCCGATTCAAATATTTAGTTTCCAGGAACATCAGAAGTACAAATATTTGAGAGTGTACCTGGAATCCAAGTCAACTCAACGTGTGTAAACATCATATTGACGTATATTGCAAAAATGTATGATTCTGAAGAAAGTTCTTCACGTGAAACAACAGTGTGGGAAAACACGCCATCATTTATGCGGCACTGCTATAAAAAGCTGTAAAACCTCGAAATGACTATTAGACAACACAGGAAAGATCTGAAACCCAGTCTCACCTTAGGGAAACTCAAGGCAACAGCCCAAGTACTCCTCATCAGTATCATGCCTGTCATATCATAACACTTTTCTCACAACGTGCACTTAATCACCATGGAAGGGGGCGTCCCACGGCAACCCTTGCGCGGAGGCCAAGGGAAAGGCAGGAACCTCCCTGAGACAGGACGGCGCAGACACTGGAGGGTCGCTCCGGGTCCACCGCCTCTTGGCGGCGCCCGCGGACTTGGGACCCGGGTCTCGAGCGTGTCTACAGCATGCAGGTGGGCACTCACCTTTTCCAGCGTGGTCTCCGTCTCCGCGGCGTGCGTCCTTCTCAGCTCCGTCCTCATCTTCTCTGACTCGGCCTTCAGCTTGCTGACGGCCGCCTCGTGGTCTCGGGCTGCCCGCTGCTTCTCCTCTTCGCGGAGGAGACCCAGCTCCACCAGCTGCTGCTTCCGCTGCGCGTTCACGCTCATCAGCTCTTCTCTCAACTTGTGGACTTGCGCCTCCATGTCAGCAATAACCTTGTTTTTAAAAACGGGAAAACGGGCAGAGGATGTGACTGGCAGAGCCGGAACAGGAGAACTGCGACAGGCTCCCCAACAGACGAAGAACGGGCACTGCTCCCCCCTCCTCCGAGCCCGTGCCACCCCTCCAGCTCAGGCGAGACCCCCCCCCACATCCTTTCCTGATACCACACGGCTAGTTCTGTCTGTTTCAGGTACCTGTGTGAGTGGAATATGGCGTGTATCCTTCTGCAACGGGCTTCTTCAAACAGTCCACAGTACGTTTCTGAGATTCATCTAGTACTTGCCACTGTATTTTTGTTTTTTTGTTTTTTTTTTTTGTTGTTGATTTCTGCTCTTATTTTTGTTATGTCCTTCATTCTACATTTTTGGGCTTTTTATTCTTCTTCTTATCATGGCTATTTAACTCACTTATTTTTATCCTTTCTTCTTTCCAGATTTATAAACGTAAGACTATAGACACCTCGAGTCCCTCCCATGAGGAAGCACACAGGAGGCTCCTAGATAACTTCCTCCACAAGAGGGCAGACAGCAGTACCAAGCAGTATCAGCAGTATTTCGTCTTGCAGAACTGAAAACCACAGCCACAGAAAGATAGAGAAAATGCATAAGCAGAGGACTTTGTACCAGAGGAAGGGACAGCGTAAAACCCCAGAAAAACAACTAAATGAAGAGGAGATAGGCACCCTTCCAGAAAAAGAATTCAGAATAATGATAGTGAAGATGATCCAGGACTTTGAAAAAAGACTGGATGCAAAGATCAAAAAGTTTACCAAAGACCTAGAAGAATTAAAGAGAAAACAAACAGAGATATGCAACACAATAACTGAAATGAAAAATACACTAGCAGGAACCAATAGCAGGTTAACTGAGGCAGAAGGGCGAATGAGTGACCCGCAAGACAGAATGGTGATCATCACTGATGAGGAAAAGAATCAAGAAAAAAGAATGAAAAGAACTGAAGACAGCCTAAGAGACCTCTGGGACAATGTTAAACGCACCAACATTCGCATTATAGGGGTCCCAGAAGGAGACGAGAGAGAGAGAAAGGACCCAAGAAAATACTGGAAGAGATTATAGTTGAAAACTTCCCTAACACGGGAAAGGAAATAGCTACCCAAGTCCAGGAAGCGCAGAGAGTCCCAGGCAGGATAAATCCAAGGAGAAACATGCCAAGACATATAGCAGTCAAGCTGACAAAAATTAAAGACAGAGAAATGTTATTAAAAGCAACAAGGGAAAAATGACAAATAACATACAAGGGAACTCCCATCAGGGTAACAGCTGATTTCTCAGCAGAAACTCTGCAAGCCAGAAGGGAGTGGCATGATATATTTCAAGTGACGAAAGGGAAGAACCTCCAACCAAGCATACTCTACCCAGCAAGGATCTCATTCAGATCGATGGAGAAATCAAAAGCTTTACAGACAAGCAACAGCTAAGAGAATTCAGCACCACCAAACCAGCCCTACAACAAATACTAAAGGAAATTCTCTAAGCGGGAAACATAAGAGAAGAGAAGGACCTACAAAAACAAAAACAAAACAATTAAGAACATGGTAATAGGAACATACATATCGATAATTACCTTGAATGTAAATGGACTAAATGCACCAACCAGAAGACACAGACTGGCTGAATGGATACAAAAACAAGACCCATATATATGCTGTCTCCAAGAGACCCACTTCAGACCTAGGGACACATACAGACCGAAAGTGAGGGGATGGAAAAAGATATTCCATGCAAATGAAAACCAAAAGAAAGCTGGAGTAGCAATACTCACATCAGATAAAATAGACTTTAAAATAAACAATGTTACAAGAGACAAGAAAGGACATTACATAAAGATCAAGGGATCCATCCAAGAAGAGGAGATAACAATTATAAATATATATGCACCCAATATAGGAACACCTCATACATAAGGCAAATGCTAACAACTATGAAAGAGGAAATGCAAGGCAGAAATAGACACACAGATGTAGAGAACAAACACATGGACACCAAGTGGGGAAAGTGGGGAGGGTTGGGGGGGAATGAACTGGGAGACTGGGATACCAAATTGTACACTCTAAATATATGCTGTTTATTGTCTGTTAACTGTATCTCAATAAAAGTTCTTAAAAAAAAAAAAAGACTATAGACACCTCACTACTATTGCTTAAGTTTAACCTCAGGTTTAGATACACGGTATTTTCCTTATCATTTAATTCAAAACATTTTTAACTTCCAATTTTATTTTTTTCTTCGACTTATGATCTATTTACAAGAATGTTTCTTAATTCCCAAACATATGGGATATACTAGTTTCCTAGGGCTGTCGCAACAAAGTACGAAAAACTGCGTGGCTTAAAACGACATTTATTCTGTCAAAGTTCTAGAGGCTACAAGTCTGAGATCAAGGTGCTGGTGCGGTTGGCCCCGTCTGAGCTCTCCCAGCTCGGAAGGTCTCCACGCCTCTCCCCGTCTCAGCATTTGCTGGCCATCCTTGTATCCCTGGTCTCTCACTGCATCACTCCAGTCTCTGCCTCCCTCCTCACGTGTGTCTGTATCTCTGGGTCCAAATTGCCCTCTTCTTGTAAGGACACTGGTCGCCTTGGACTTCAGGCTCGTCCTAATCGAGCCTGACCTCATTTAACTTGATCCCATCTGCAAAGACCCTACTTCCAAATAAGGTCACACTCATAGGTCCTGAGTGGACCTGAAGTTTAGGGGGACGCCAATCTGTTCAGGGTGTGAGTTTAATGACCGCCTTCCTGCTGTTCACGTCCAAGTGCACTGTGGCGGAGAACGTCCTCTGTACTACATTACTTCCTTGACAATTTTTGAGATTGCTTGATGGCCAGTTGTACAATTTTTAAAGCTTCATGAATAACTGCTAAGAAATATATATTCTACATTTTCTGAAGTCACTGGGTGCCACATTCCACACAAATCCATTAGATCAAACTTCTTATTACGCTCTTGAAATCTATATCTTACCGATTTTTGTCTTGACTTGAGCTATTGATTATTTAAAGATGTGTGCTAAAATCTCCCACCACAATGGTAGGTTTATTTCTTTTTGTAGCTGTATTAAATTTTCTTTTACGTATTTTGAGGTTTTAAGGTACACATATCTTATTGTTAATTGGCTTTTTGTTTTCAAATAGGGATCCTCATCCTCTTCTGATTTTGCCTGAAAGTCACTCTTCTCTGAGATGAACAGATTTTAGTGGCAAGATAGCATGTTTGTTATATTTTCATCCATGCTTTTAAACCTTTTTGTACCCTCAAGTTTTAGATATCTTATAAATCACATATATTTGGGAAACTTCTTTTAAAAATCTCATCAACATTTGTCCCTTAAATGGGGCAGTTAGTCCAATTTCGTCCATTAGTTTGTATATGCTAACATATTTCCTTTATTTTTTTCTCTTATTTTGTGCTACTTGCCCCGTGTTTTGTACGTTTTGTTTTTCTCCCCCCTTTTCCGTCTTTTATTCTAAGTGGACAAATGTTTTCCTCCTTCAGCTTTCTTCTCCTCCCCGGTTTGGAAGTGATACACTATATTTTCTTTAGTGTTCACAGAAAGAGGCCTCAACACCTATGTTTCACTTCCCAAATTTTGGTTATTTTTTATATGCACTTAAACAACAGAAGAAACTTAGGACACTGGCAGTCCCGCGGCAGGCTCCTGCATGTACGTGCCGCCTGTGGCAGCCTTCCGTGTGTATGTGCTGGGGCTGTTATTTCCCGTTTACTCTGTTCTCAGCAACTCAGGCTGCTGGTGGTCTTGTTCAGCCAGCAGCCGCCTGCCTACATCCCTGTGCTTCCCCGTCTTGTCTCCTCCTCCCTTCCCTCTGGCAGCTCTGACCTGCCCTACGACCAAGCTCCGTGAGCCCCAAGTGCCGCCTTTAAGTTCTTTCCAGAAGTTCAGGGGCAAGCACTCTCAGTTTTCACTCATTTGAAAATACTGTTAGGGGTGGTGTTGAAAAGTCAGCTGTTTTTCACTGGAAGATAATTTGTTGTCTCTCTGGCTGCTTTTAAGATCTTCTCTTCGCGTTTTGTGTTCTTCAACGTTTCCATTTCTCTAAGTGCAGACATGTTGGTGTTTATTCTGACTGGGACACGCCCGCCTCTGGATCTGTCTTTTATACGCACCGCAACCCTCCCGGGCTTAACGTGCTGAGTGTCTGATCCATCCCCTCTCCACTCTTTATGAAGTCACATGATGGACACGGATTTTCTCATTTTTTCACTTCATCCAACCTCTTTTTCACACTTTTCATCTCTTTTCCTCTTACCTATATTGTGGACATTTTCTGTGTCTGATGTGCTCTCAAGTCCATCCAGATTCTGAATTTCAGTTGTTTTGTTTTTATTTTTAGGAGTTTATTCTTTTATAAATATGTGTGGTCGTTTTTGAACACCATTGCCATTTTAGTATTTTCAGTTCCTTTAAAATCTTTAACTTGACCTCACACACTAACTATGACTGTTGTCTATTTTCTGGCTGATAATTCCAGGATCTCAAGTCTTTGCAGGTCTCATTCTGCTCTTCAGAAATTTTTAGGACCCTGGTTCATGGTACTTTGTTTTTTCTCATACTGTTTTGAGATGTTCTTTTTAAATGCAAGTTTGTATCTGTTGGAACTGAAAGCGTTCTCCTGCAGTCATATGACTCTGACCGACCCCTGGGGATGCCGGCCTGTCTAGACAGCTTTACAGTAAGTTCTCAGCCCGTCTCCCAGAGCACGCTGACAGCGTGTGCCCAGGCGTCCGACGCTCACGGGTGTGGGTGTTCAGGGCCCGCCCCCCAACCCTGAGGTTGCTTCTAGGTCACCCGCACACGGCGGGTGTGGCCCTCTGGCGTCCCGGTGCTATGCACCGTGGTAGCCGGGATCCTCCACCTGAAGCAAACCCTGGACTTTGTTTTTTCCCCTGTGCCCAATAAGAGCCCCCAAACTGACGTTCAAGTCTACTCAGTTTTAGAGAAGGTCCTCAAGGCGCGAGCTGCCTCAGTGCTCTGCTTCCACCTCTGGGTTTCCGTTTTCACCCAGATGTTGATATCTGAGGGTCCTAACTAACGTAACAGCTTGTGAACACACTCGAAAAGATGCTCTTTTGAAAACACTGAATCCAGCCCCTTCCGTTGTCTCCAGAGGGAGCGCGGTCAGGGAACCCAGTGGGCCATGGTGCGAGAGGGGCGGCCGGTCCAGGCGGAGGGGCTCGCGTTGCTGCTGTCTGGCGCTGGCTGCGCACGCAGCCTTTCCTGAAACAGCGGTGCCGGCCTCCGGTGCGGTGCGCTCCCACAGGCACGGCGTGACCCAGCGGTTCCCTGGCCGGGAACCAGAGGGCCCGAGAGTGACAGGAAGGACAAAGGCTACCTTGGGATGATGGGAGCAGGATACAAAGCCAAATACTGAGAATTTGCTTTAAAATCAAAATACCTACAATAAGAGATGACCCCATTATCCACAAACATCCTGTTCTCACTTATTTTGGCTGTTCATGATTCTATAGTTTCTATGTGCTAAATCATAATTGCTAGCACGCTAAGCATGGACGTTGCACCTGGCACGTCATACAGATTATTTCATGTAATGGGATGGGTACCAAATAACCCACCACGATAGACACGATCAACCTGCAACGTCTTCCTTTATCTTGGATTGTGGCTGGTTCACGTGTTGCAGCTACCGGCCCTGCCCGCTCTCCACACGGGTTGGAAGAGACCTGAATGGCAGACGGCCGGCCACACACCTTTTTGTTGGAGAAGAAAAGGCTGAATGGGAACACATCTGAGCCCAGGAGCTGGAGGTGACAGGAGGCTCCAGCAGATGTGACCACCCAGACGACCCGAGAGTCCCCAGGAATAGAAGCTCAGCGGCCCACTCCAACACCCCTGAGGAGCGAAGCTACTATCAAGAAGCAGCAGCAACGGATGGCGTAGGTCCTCTGAAGCAGTGTGACTAGAACAGGTGGATACGTGCTTTTTATGGACACTACACTATATACGTGAGTATACATGCATAAAAAGATACTGAAAAGGGTAAGCAAAGAAATTCGAGACATAAAGCAGAAGTCAGGAGAGAAGGAAGACGTGCGAGTGGTGGGCAGGACGAGGTGAGCTGCAGGCGGAGGGCAGGACGACCAGGTGGGGGAACGCTCCCAGAGGCACCCGGAGAGATCACGGGACGGGAAGTGCGAGAGAGGAGCTGTGACCCGTGGAGGACAGGGGAAGCGACCACACTGCGGGAACAGCGCGCTATGCCTGAATGCCGGTGTCCCTACAAGATTCGTGGGCTGAAAATCTCACGTCCAAGGTGATGGTTCCTAGGAGGTTGGGCCTTTGGGAGGTAATACCTTTATAAAATGGGATTAGGGCCTCTATAAAAGAGACCCCCGAGAGCCCCCCACGCCTCCACTGTGGGGACACAGTGAGAAGGCGCTGCTGTGAACCAGGGGCACGGCCCTCAGCAGCGACCACGCTGGTGCCTTGACCTTGACTTCCAGTGTCCAGAGCTGTGACAAGTTTCTGTTGTGTCTAAGCCGCCCAATCTGCGGTATTTTGTTGTAGCGGCCCGAGCAGACTGAGACATGGAGTCTGAGGAAAAGAGATGTGGAAAGACGTATTCCAAGTTCAACCTGCTTGGAAAGCCTCTGCTTTTTGTCACATGCTATAGTGTGTCAAAGTAGTAAGACTTCCTCATGAAGAATAATATTCATAACCAGCATAGTGTGTATTTTACTCACTTATGCTTACGGTGCACTCCTAAGCCCTCACTTTCACTATGGTTAGTACAAAGTTAACATCCAAAAGCCACAAGGTCATGAAATCTTTACAAAAAATAAAAAGAACAAAAAAGTTGGTTTTCCCAAGGCACTGACACCACACCAAACTGAATTTCAGTGTTTGTCAAGGTACATAAAAATATTTTTAATGGTATAATCGCTGAGTAGATACCATTCTAACCTTTTCTCACACCTAATTTTTTATCTTTAGTCTCACTTATTTACTGTTTTTAGCGGCTGTTTGGTATTTCATTACAGTGTATCATGGTTTACTTAATCATACTATTCTTGAATATCTGTCTTATTTCCAGTTATTCATTATTACATAGGAAACATCTGTGAATAAACGATAATATTTTGCTTTTAGGTTGTGTTATCAAAATTATTTGGAGAAACACGAAGAATACCTTTAAATTTTTTTTCCAAATTGCTCTAGAAAAACACTGAATCCACGTGCAGTGTGAAGAGCAGTGCACATGTGTACCTGTTTCTTCACACCCTCCCAGGGCTGCACGTCATCATTCTGTGTGTTTTCACCAGTTGACTAGGTATGGTAACTTAGAGGAAGGTATTGGAAATTGCTGGCAATACTGATATGCGCTAGCTTCAATTCAATGGTGATTTGCAAATAGAAAAACTATGCTGAAAAATGTATCAACTAATAATGGAAGAAATAAACATCAAACGAGAGAACCTAATGCCGAAGGCTTCCCTGGGGTATTTAATATTTCAGTCATTAGCATGGCTGATAGCTAGAGTGATGAAACTGCCAAGATCAATCTGGAATAGATGTGTTCATTTTTCTTTAATATGATACATAGTAAGCTATAAAACTTCATGCATGTGACTGATATAAAAGAGCAGAATCATTTTGAAAATTCAAAAATTAATAAAGGCTGTGTCTCTACCAGACAAACCGTAAGGACAACATCTCGTCAAGCTGACTCTTAACAGCTTAAAAACATGTCGACCAGAAAACATGGAAGCAACCCAAATGTCCACTGATGGGTAGATGGATGAGAAAATGAGGGATGTTACCTTGCCTAACAGAGGACGGAGGTTCTGCAGTGTGCCACAGCACATACGAGTCTTGAGGACGTTACGCTGAGTAAAATGAGCCAGTCACCAAAAGACAAACGCTGTGTGATGCTTCCTACGCGAGGTGCTTAGAATGGTCCACATCATATAGACAGAAAGTCTACGGTGAGTGTCAGGGGCCGGGGTGCGGAGACAGGAACTCTACACTGTCTAATGGGTATAGTTTCAGTTTTACAAGATGAGAAGAGTGATGTGAGGGACGCGGTGATGGCTGCACATCAAGCGTAATGTATTTAAGATCACTGACCCATACACTTAACAACGGTTAAGACGGCAAATTCTGTGTATTTTACCATGATAAGAAATTAATTCCAAAAAACACCAACAACATAGACCAGTTTCCTTAGAAAGCTAATGACTCTCGAAACCACACTGAATCTGACAAGTTCTGGCAAAAGAAGTGAGAGGTGGAGACATCTTATAAATGATGATGGCATTTATGCCAGCGGTGTCATCCCAAACAAAATTTAAATGCACTTTATGAAAGCAAAACGTATTTGAGTTGAGGACATGTTCATGGTTAAGAAACAACCCTTTAGATTATTTTCAGACTTGGAATAAAGACACGTTAACAGCTTATTGATGTATCAGGTCACCTTTGTACGCTCACAGCAAGTTCGTGGGCGATCACCCCCAGGAGCTGAGATACTCGCTCTGTGCCCTGCCTCAGCTTACAGGTGTGCATCATTCACTGCTTACTAAGGTCTGCGGTGTGGAAGCCACTGCGATTCGTGACTTCCAGGAAAACACTTTCCCTAAAAGACTTTGGACTATAATAATAAGCTACACATGCACGCGCGCACACACACGTGCACACCCACACGCGTGTACACCCACACACGGTGCACACCCACACGCACGTACACCCACACGCGTGTACACCCACACACGGTGTAAACACACACACACACGGTGTACACACACACACACACAGGCCATAGAGACACAAGGGAAGACAAAGGGCCATGAGAGGTCAGAAGAGGGACGGTTCCTCTGAGCTTGGGAGGATTCTGGAAACCTGATGAGAACTAAATGCCTCTGAGACGGACGTCACGAGCGCCACGAGCGCCGTCTGGGGAGGAGGGCACGCGCAGGACGTCCCAGGCAGGGAGAGCGAGCCGCGTGCAAGGAGAAGAGCAGAGGAGGAAGGAGCTCAGAAGAGAGAGGCGTGGTGCAGCAACCGCAGGACCGCAGACGTCACGCCACGTGGGCTGGATTTCAGGGACGGAAGCGGCCGCGACAAGATGCCCCGGCTTCCGGAGGGGACGGGCCCAGCGGGGCCCCGCGCCGGCTCCCCACAGGCCGACCCGGAGGCGGTGCGCACGCTGACTGGACGCCCGCGGAGGCAGGGAGGCCGGAGGCAGGGAGGCCAGCGGCGGGCGAGGAGCGGACCCGACGGGAATGCAGCCTCAGGGGCGGAGCTGAGGGACGTGAAGGAGCAAGTGCGCGTGGAGGGCGGGGAGGCGTGCGGCCCGCTGCTGACCGAGGGGGTTTATCTCAGGTACTTTGCCAGACTAGACGCGCCCTCGTGAGGGGAGGCAACTAGATTCTGTATAAAATACAATTCTTCTTCCTTCTTTGCTCAACGGAAGTAAGAGAAACACTCAGAGGGGAAAACAAACAAAAGCCACACGCGTGTAAAACGGTGTCTGCCAGGAACAGGACGCTGCGCCGTAGACACGCTGGGAGCCGAACGGGACACGACGGCCACGGGGCGGGCGGGGTGGGGGCGCAGCAGGACGGCGGTGCCACCCGCTCCCACCTGAAGCCGAAACCCATTCCCCCCGGAGGGGAGCTGCTTCCGTTTAACGCCTTCAGGTTTTCCACAGGTTAACATAAACCGAAAATGAGCAGCGAATAAAAAATTACGAAGTCCCCCCTCCAAAACCACCGTTGTAGGAGTCAACAGAAGCAGATTCCCACAGGCCAGCACTTCGGATATGGGAATTATCAGAAAAAGAAGATAAAATAAACATGCATTAGATGTTTAAAGAAACAAAGGATGGAGTCACAAAATGAGTAAACCAGAAGAGATGAAACAAACATTACCAGATTTGAGAAAGAACCAAGCATAATTGCCAGCAATAAAAATTTTGTGTGAAAGAAGAATGGGTGAGTGAAGGCAGCTAGAACACAGCAGGAGTGAGAAGCAGAGAAACAAAGGAGACCTTAGTAAATTATCCACAACACAGCACAATAATGTCAGAAAAACAACAGTGAGATGTTTAAAGCTAGAGAAAGAAAATAAGATCTGATGTATACCTAGAGCTCCAGGAGAGGAGAGAGAAGGGAAGGCACGGAAGACATGGAAAGATGACGACCAAGGACTTTCCAGAACTGCGGAAAAGCAAGACGCCACAGAAACAGTGAGCAGGATAAATATTACGCCAGACAGGAAAAGAGAAAGAAAAAGGGAAGGGAAGAAAGAAAGAGAGAGAGGAAATCCACATCTCGGGATTGGGTAATAAAATGGCAGAACGCAAAAGATAAAGTGAAAACCTTAAAAGCAGACAGAGTGGGGGGAAGCAGATTACACTCAGTAAACGACATCCCAGCAGCAGCCGGCACAGCAAGCCTGAGGCTGCGGTTTCTCTCACCATCCTCCAACACAAGGGACCAGTGGTCCTTGGACAAATGGGCAGAAAACACCCGAGCTAATGCTGGACTCCTGCCGTCCTAGAAGGAAGGAAGTGCACACAGACGGAGGTGAGTTGCAGGGACAGGGCCGATGGGAGGAGCTCATGAAGCCGGGACAGTCTGAGCACTGGGCTCCGTCCTGAGGGAAGATAAATATCCCCAAGTACATACCAACATAGATGATTCCATTAATGAATGAGGGAGAAGAGACCCACCTTCCTTGCGGGAGAATTCCACATCAGTACAGAAGGGCACTTTACAGATTCCGAACATACACTCCTCAAAACTGTCAATATCATCAGAAACGGAAAATCTGACAAACAATCACAGCAAAGAGGAGACTAGGGAGAAATGACAACTAAAATTAATACCATATTCCTGGTGGAATCTGGGAACAGAAAAAACACATTCGGTAAAAGCTAAGGAAATCTAAACAAAGTATGCAATCTACGTAGTGACGATGTATTAATACTGGTGCAAAATTGTATGCAATGTACCATCCTAACGTAAAATGTTAACAAAAGGGGAAACTGGGTGTGAGATAAATGCAAGTCCTCTACATTATCGTCTCAATTTCTCCATCAGTCTAAGACCATTTAAAATAGTCTATTTTAAAAGTCATGGCAGGGCTTCCTAGGTGGCGTAGTGGTTAAGAATCCGCCTACCAATGCAGGGGACATGGGTTCAATCCCTGCTCCAGGAAGATCCCACATGCCGCGGAGGAACTAAGCCCATGTGCCACAACT
The DNA here is from genome assembly GCF_030028045.1 of Hippopotamus amphibius kiboko. Classification (NCBI taxonomy): domain Eukaryota; kingdom Metazoa; phylum Chordata; class Mammalia; order Artiodactyla; family Hippopotamidae; genus Hippopotamus; species Hippopotamus amphibius. The sequence goes on from NC_080202.1 coordinate 63,432,071, forward strand.
ATTGAGCCTGTGCACTAGAGCCCGCAAGCCACAACTATTGAGCCCATGTGCTGCAACTACTGAAGCCCATGCGCCTAGAGCCCGTGCTCCACAACAAGAGAAGCCACGGCAATGAGGAGCCCCCACTCACTGCAACTAAAAGAAAGCCTGCACACAGCAAAAAAAGACCCAACACAGCCAATAAAATAAATAAATAATTAATTAAATTTATTTAAAAAATAAATAAAACTCATGGCAAAAAGCATAGAAAAAAGTGGGAAAGATGAAACAAAGTAAGATGGTATATCAATAATCACAATATAAATGGACCAAAATTACTATTTAAAAGAGTTAACAGTTTAAATTTTTAACATCAAAATTCATCTATGTGTTTTCAACAAATTTATTTATTTATATATCTACTTTTATTTATTGGCTGCTCTGGGTCTTCACTGCTGTGTTTGGGCTTTCTGTAGTTGCTGCAAGCAGGGGCTACTCTTCGTTGTGGCACACAGGCTTCTCATTGTGGTGCCTTCTCTTGTGCAGAGCACAGGCTCTAGGCATGCAGCCTTCAGTAGCTGTGGCACATGGACTCATTAATTGTGGCTTGTGGGCTCTAGAGTACAGGCTTAGCAGTTGTGGTGCACAGGCTTAGTTGCTCCACGGCATGTGGGATCTTCCCAGACCAGGGCTCAAACCCATGTCCTCTGCATTGGCAGGCAGATTCTTAACCACTGTGCTACCAGGGAAGCTCCAACATTCATCATCTATGTTTTTTATGAGAACATTGAAGACATAAAGAAATTGAGACTAAAGAGATGAAAAGAGTTATACCAGTAAAATAGAGTATCAGTAAATGATATTTTAATGTCCTTTACCAGGGAGACACATCTAAGTTTGTACACATGTGATAAAACAACCTCAAAATATATACAAGTTTAACTGAACTATAGGGGAAAAGGGTCAAATCCACCATTCCAGTGAGAGTTCATCATACACGTATACACACACACGCAAAACTGAAGTATCAACATATTGCAAGAAATTGGTAGTATCAAAGTTATTCTTTCACAAGACTGCAACTAAATTAAGAACCATGACAGAAATAACAACAAAAAGACCAAAATAATTTCCCATATATTTCTAAATTTAAAATATACACCTTAAATAACTCGTTTCAAAATTAAGTGAAGGGACAAGGAAAAAGATGGCGGAGGAATAGGTCGCGGCAATCACCTTCCTCCACACAAATACATCAAAAACACATCCACTTGCAGAGTGGCTCCTGGAGAACACCTTCTGAATGCTGGCAGGAGACCTCAGACGGCCAAAAAGGCAAGAGAATTTCCATGTAATGGGGTAGTGCAAAGGAAAGAAGGGAAAAAGAGAGACAAAGAAATCTGAGCAGACCAGCCCCTCTGGGAGGGGAGCTGTGAGGGAGGAAGGCTCCCACACACAGGGGAGCCCCATCACTGGTGGGGAAGGACAGGGGGAGCCTCGGAGCCCCCAGAAGAGACAGCAAAGGCAGGTGTGCCAAGGGCAGAGCAGAGAGATCCCCACACGGAGGAATCAGACAGCACTCCCCAGCCAGAGAAGCGACTCTGCTCACCTGCGGTGGTGGTGGGGGCTGGGCATAGAGGCTTGGGCCTTGGAAAACAGACCCCAGGGAGAGAGCAGGGGCTGGCTGCATGAGAACAGCCTGGGGGACAGGTGTGCCAGCAAGCTAGGAGGGAGCTTGGGGAAAATCCTGGGCCAGACAGAGAGGCAGGGGACTTTTGTTTCAGAGTGCTTGGGAGGAAATTCCCTCCCCACGAACTTACAGGCTGCAAAGCAGCATAGCCTGCGGCTGCTGGATGGAAAAGCCTGCAGTCCCACACCCCCGCCCGCCCCACGCGCCACTGGGTCCTGCCGAACGCCCGCCCATCAGCCCGCTGCCCCACCCCTGCCACCATGCCGCTGGCCTGCTCACCCACAGCTGCCAAGGGTCCTGTGTGTAAGGCAAGTTATTGGCCACATCCTCCCGGCAGCAGGAGAAGTCCACCAACACCAAGGTTCTGGTGATCAGGAACAACTTCCCTGGGAGAATGCACAGCACACCTCAGGCTCATGCTGACCTCTGCTGCTACTAGCACTCCCGCAGATTTGTTAGACTGCCATATCGCTCCCTACCCCCCGACCTGAAGTTGCAAGTGAGCCCCAACCACCCTCTTTCACCCCCTCCTTACTGGGTGGGGAACTGATTCCTGAGAGTAACCCACATGCAAAGTAGGGACCAAAACCAAAACTGACCCCTGAGGACTGCAGGATCAAAGAAGAGAAAGAGAAACAGCTGCAGGAGGAGCAGATTTAATGCCCACAATAGGCTTGAAAGACCCTGCATCTGTGGATCACCTGAATAGACGAGTGTTTCTACAATAGAGACTGTAGACATAGGGGACAGCGGGCACAAATACACACAGGACTAACACCAGATCACAGTCTGAGCTCTCCACAGTCCTTTCCACAGCAGGCACAGAGCCATACCTAGAGGAATTGGAGGACTTCTTGGTTTGCTTATCTTGTTTCTGGTTTTAGGTATTTGTTAAACTTTTGCTGTATATATGTGTATGTGGATTTGCTGGTAATGGGTATGAGTACTTTCTTCTTTCTTTTCTTTGCTCTCTCATTTTCTCTTCTCATTGTTTCTTTTCCTCTTCTCTTTCTGCAAGTGCGAGTGTGCATATCTCCTTGTGTGATTGTGACTGATTAGAGTGGCTTTTACCACTAGTCTTGGGGATCTGTCTGTTCCTTCCCCTTTCTCCCTTTTTTTCCCCTTTTTTCTTTGCTCTCCTTCTACCTCCTTTTTCTCCATGCCGTGCAGCTTCCAGGGTCTTGGTGCCCTGGACAGGCTTCAGACCTGGACCTCTGAGACAGCAGAGAGGAGTCCAGGACATTGGAGAACTCCTGACTCCATGGAATATTAATTAGCAAGTGCTCTCCCAAAGTTCTCATTCTCAACACCAAGCTCCAAATCCAACCAAAGGCCAGCAAGCTCCAGTGCTTGACACCTTAAGCCAAACAGAACAGAGATAAGAGGAACTTCTACTAGGCAGCATAGGGAAAGGAGACAGCAAATACGATAAATCAGACAAAATGAGACAACAAAGAAACCCCTTGCAGGCAAAGGAGCAAGATAAAAACCCACAAGACCAAATGTATGAAGAAGAAACTGGAAAATTGCCTGAAAAAGAATTCAGAGTAATGATAGTAAAGATGATCCAAAATCTTGAAAACAAAATAGAGAAAATCCAAGAAACATTTAATGAGGACCTAGAAGAACTAAAGAGCAAACAAACAGTAATGAACAACAGAATAACTGAGGCAGAAGAAGGAGTAAGTGACTTGGAAGATAGAATGGGGGAAATAACTACCACAGAACAGGAAAAAGAAAAAAAGAATAAAAAGAATGGAAGACAATCTCAGAGACCTCAGGTATAATATTAAGTGTACCAACATTCAAATCATAGGCGTCCCAGAAGAAGAAGGAAAAAAGAAAGGGTCTGAGAAAATATTTGAGGAGATTATGGTGGAAAACTTCCCCTACATGGGAAAGGAAATAGTAAATCAAATCCAAGAAGTGCAGAGAGTCCCATACAGAATAAACCCAAGGAGAAACACACTGAGGCACGTATTAATCAAACTAACGAAAATTAAACACAAAGAAAAAATATTAAAAGCAGCAAGAGAAAAGCAATAAATAACATATGAGGGAAAAACCCCTAAGGGTAACAGCTGATCTCTCTGCAGAAACTCTGCAAGCCAGAAGGGAGTGGCAAGAGATAATTAAAGTCTTGAAAGAGAAAAACCTACAGTCAAGAATACTCTACCCAGCAAGAATCTCATTCAGATTTGACAGAGAAATCAAAAGCTTTAAAGACAAGCAAAAGATAAGAGAATTCAGCACCATCAAACCAGTCTTACAACAACTGCTAAAGGAACTCTTCTAGGCAATAAACATAAGACAAGGAAAAGACCTACAAAAACACAGCCAAAACAATCAAGAAAATGGTAATAGGAACATACATGTAAATAATTACCTTAAATGTAAATGGATTAAATGCTCCAACCAAAAGACACAGACTGGCTGAATGGATACAAAAACAAGACCCTTATATGTATTGTCTACAAGAAACCCACTTCAGACCTAGGGACACATACAGACTGAAAGTAAGGGTACAGAAAAAGATATTCCATGCAAATGGAAGTCAAAGGAAAGCTGGAGTAGCAATACTCATATCAGAAAAATTAGACCTTAAAGTAAAGACTATTACAAGAGACAAGGAAGGACACTACATAATGATCAAGGGATCAATCCAAGAAGAAGATATAACAATTGTAAATATCTATGCACCCAACATAGGAGCACCTCAATACATAAGGCAAATACTAACAGCCATAAAAGGGAAATCAACAGTAACACAATACTAGTAGGAGACTTTAACACCCCACTTACATCAATGGACAGGTCATCAAAACAGAAAATAAATATAAGGACATACAAGCTCTAAATGAGACATTAGACCATCTTGACTTAATTGATATTTATAGGACATTCCATCCAAAAACTACAGAATACACTTTCTTCTCAAGTGTGCATGGAACATTCTCCAGGATAGATCACATCTTCGGGCATAAATGAAGCCTCAGTAAATTCAAGAAAATTGAAATCGTATCAAGCATCTTCTCTGACCACAACGCCATGAGACTAGATGTCAATTACAGGAAAAAAACTGCAAAAAATACAAACACATGGTGGCTAAGCAATACACTATTAAACAACCAAGAAGTCACTGCAGAAATCAAAGAGGAAATCAAAAAATACCTAGAAACAAATGACAATGAAAACACGATGACCCAAAACATATGGGATACAGCAAAAGCAGTTCTAAGAGGGAAGTTTATAGCAATATAATCCTACCTCAAGAAACAAGAAAAATTTTGAATAAACAACCTAACCTTACACCTAAAACTATTAGAGAAAGAAGAACTAAAAAACCCCAAAGTGAGCAGAAAGAAAGAAATCATAAAGATCAGATCAGAAATAAATGAAAAAGAAAGGAAGGAAATAATAGCAAAGATCAATAAAACTAAAAGCTGGTTCTTTAAGATAAACAAAATTGATAAACCATTAGCCAGACTCATCAGGAACAAAAGGGAGAAGACGCAAATCAACAGAATTAGAAATGAAAAAGGAGAAGTAACAACACACACCGCAGAAATACAAAAGATCATGAGAGACTACTACAAGCAACTCTATGCCAATAAATTGGATAAACTGGAAGAAATGGATAAATTCGTAGAATAGTACAATCTTCCAAGACTGAACCAGGAAGAATAGAAAATATGAACAGACCAATCACAAGCACTGAACTTGAGACTCTGATTAAAAATTTCCCAACAAACCAAAGCCCAGGGCCAGATGGCTTCACAGGCGAATTCTATCAAACATTTAGAGAAGAGCTAACACCTATCCTTCTCAAACTCTTCCAAAATATAGTAGAAGGAGGAACATTCCCAAACTCATTCTACGAGGCCATTATCACCCTGATATCAAAACCAGAAAAAGATGTCACAAAAAAAGGAAAATTACAGGCCAATATCACTGATGAATATAGATGCAAAAATCCTCAACAAAATACTAGCTAACAGAATCCAACAGCACAGTAAAGAGATCATACACCATGATCAAGTGGGTTTTATCCCTGGAATGCAAGGATTCTTCAATACACGCAAATCAATCAATGTGATATATCATATCAACCAATTGAAGGACAAAAACCATATGATAATCTCAATAGATGCAGAAAAAGCTTTTGACAAAATCCAACATCCATTTATGATAAAAACTCTCCAGAAAGTGGGCACAGAAGGAAGTTACCTCAACATGATAAAAGCCATATGTGAGAAACCAACAGCCAACATTGTTCTAAAGGGTGAAAAACTGAAAGCACTCCCTCTAAGGACAGGAACAAGACAAGGGTGTCCACTCTCACCATTATTATTCAACATAGTTTTGGAAGTTTTAGCCACAGCAATCAGAGAAGAAAATGAAATAAAAGGAATCCAAATTGGAAAAGAAGAAGTAAAATTGTCACTCTTTGCAGATGACATGATATTATACATAGAAAACCTTAAAGACTCTACCAGAAAACTGCCAGCAATAATTGAGGAATTTAGTAAAGCAGCAGGATACAAAATAAATGCGCAGAAATCTCTTGCATTCCTATACACTAACAACGAAAGAGCAGAAAGAGAAATTAAGGAAACTCTCCCATTTACCATTGCAACAAAAAGAATAAAATACCTAGGAATAAACCTGCCTAAGGAGGCAAAAGACCTGTATGCAGAAAACTATAAGACACTTATGAAAGAATCAAAGACAATACAAACAGATGGAGAGACATACCATGTTCTTGGACTGGAAGAATCAACATTGTGAAAATGACTGTACTACCCAAAGCAATTTACAGATTCAACACAATCCCTATCAAATTACCAATGGCATTTTTCACAGAACTAGAACAAAAAAATTTATGATTTGTATGGAAATTCAAAAGGCCCTGAATAGCCAAAGTAATCTTGAGAAGGAAAGATGGAGCTGGAGGAATCAGGATCCCGGACTTCAAACTATACTACAAGGCCACAGTGATCAAGACAGTATGGTACTGGCACAAAAACAGAAATATAGATCAGTGGAACAGGATAGAGAGCCCAGAGATAAACCCACGCACGTATGGGCACCTTATTTTGATAAAGGAGACAAAAATATACAATGGAAAAAAGACAACCTCTTCAATAAGTGGTGCTGGGAAACTTGGACAGCAACATGTAAAAGAATGAAATTAGAACACTTCCTAACACCATACACAAAAATAAATTCAAAATGGATTACAGACCTAAATGTAAGGCCAGACACTATAAAATTCTTAGAGGAAAACATAAGCAGAACACTCTATGACATAAATCAAAGCAAAATCCTTTTTGACCCTCCACTTAGAATAATGGAAATAAAATTAAAAAATAAACTAATGGGACCTAATGAAACTTAAAGGCGTTGGCACAGTGAAAGAAACCATAAATAAGATAAGAAGACAACCCTCAGAATGGGAGAAAATATTTGCCAATGAAGCAATGGACAAAGGATTAATCGCCAAAATATACAAGCAGCTCATGCAGCTTAACACCAAAAAAGCAAATAACCCAATCCACAAATGGGTAGAAGACCTAAATAGACATTTCTCCAAAGAAGACATGCAGATGGCCAACAAACACGAGAAGATGCTCAACATCACTAATCATTAGAGAAATGCAAGTCAAAGCCACCTCACACGGGTCAGAATGGCCATCATCAAAAAACCTAGAAACAATAAATGCTAGAGAGGCTGTGGAGAAAAGGGAACCCTCCTGCACTGTTGGTGGGAATGTAAGTTGGTACAGCCACCATGGAAAACAGTATGGAAGTTCCTTAAAAAACAAAAAATAGAACTACCATATGACCCAGCAATCCCACTCCTGGGCATATACCCAGAGAAAACCATAATCCAAAAAGAAACAGGTACTATAATGTTCACTGCAGCACTATTTACAATAGCCAGGACATGGAAGCAACCTAAATGTCCATCAACAGATGAACGGATAAAGAAGATGTGGCACATATATACAATGGAATATTACTCAGCCATAAAAAGGAATGAAATTGAGTTATTTGTGGTGAGCTGGATGGACCTAGAGTCTGTCATACAGAGCGACGTAAGCCAGAAAGAGAAAAACAAATACTGTATCTAACTTATATATATGGACTCTAAAAAAAAAAAAAGGTACTGATGAACCCAGTGACGGCAAGAATAAAGATGCAGATGTAGAGAACGGACTTGAGGACACAGGGTGGGGGGCAAAGGGGAAGCTGGGACGAAGCAAGAGAGCAGCATAAACATATATACACTACCAAATGTAAAATAGATAGCTCGTGGAAGTTCCTGCATAACATAGGGAGATAAACTCGATGATGGGTGATGACTTAGAGGGCCAGGACAGGGAGGGTGGGAGGGAGTCACAGCAGGGGGGATTTGGGGATATGTGTATAAATACAGCTGATTCACTTTGGTGTACCTCAAAAATTGGCACAACAGTGTAAAGCAATTATATTCCAATAAAGAACTTTAAAAAAAATGAAGTTAAAATAAAAATTAAAAGTAGTTAGAATTAATCTCTGGAAGAAGACACAACACAGTTTTTACATCTCTGCTGTTTCAGGTGAGAATGAAGCAGTGCTGACGGGCGCATGGGAGATATTTCACTATTTCTATGACTTTTAAATTCTGATTGGTGTTAACATATTTCCTAATCAAATAAATCCTAACATTTAAATTCTGAGGAATGACTGATAGTGAAAATACTCCTTAACAAATCCTTGAGGATGAAACTAAAGTGAAGGAAACATTAGCAAGACAGAACAATTAGCAAGATAGAAATTAGCAAGATGGAACAGTTTCTGGTAAGACTGATGAAGGGAATAAGAAAGAAGGCACAGATAAATAAATATTAGATATAAAAAACAAAGTACGGCAATATTATCTAGAAAAAAGAGATAACTAATATTACAATTTAAGAAGGACACACCACAGATCCACCAGAGATCAAAAAGCTGGTAAGGTGATACCATAAAAATATTATGCCAATAACTGGAGATGCTGGGTGAAACAGACTCCGAGGAAAGTAAGTATAAAGGAACAAACTCTCAACTAAAACAATCCAATTAAAGACACTGAAAGAATCGCTAAGAATCTTCTGAAAAAGAAAACCCTAAACTCAAATAATTTTATAGAAAAGTCACCCAGGAGAGGGGTCGTTCTAATCTTTTACAAACTTTCACAGAGAATAGACAATGAGAAGTACACACTGAAACTACCTCAGAAGTCATAACATTGATAACAAAGGATGACAGGAATACGGAGAGAAATAAAAATTATAGGCCAACTCAGTCATGAACCAGACATAAAATCTTAAATAAATTATTAGCAATATAAGTCTGGTAATGTATAAAAATAAAGTATGTAATCACCAAGTTGCAGAGAATGCAAGGGAAGTATAACATTTATAAAATTCCATAAATTCCAATAAATAGCAGATTTAGATGAAAAGAAAAAATTCCTAAATTACAAAAATTTACCAAAACTGACTAGGAAAAAAACTGGAAACTGTGAATCATCGTATAACCACAGGAAAAATTTAAATAGTAGTCAAAAATCTTTCCAGAAATAAAATATCAAGCCCAGACGGCTTTACTGGCCAGTTCCATCAAATATTTAGGAAACAAATAACTCATTCTTACGCTCATTCTTTCAGAGAATAAAAAGGAGGATTATTCAGCAACTCAAATTACGAGGCTAGCATAACATCAATTAAAAACATGTCCAAAAAAGAAAAATCTCAGGTCAATCTCTCTTAAAAATTACTGGGGAATTGAATCCAGTGATAACACGTCATGAAAAGACTGGATGGGACATACTGCTGGCTTAACGTTAGACAATGACTTATAATACAATTTATTCCACTATGTATCAGAAGGAAACCTTATGATCATCTCAACACACAGAAAAGTATCTGATAAAATTCTACCATAGAAAGTCTTAGCAAAATAGGAATAGAAGACACCATTCTCAACCAGATAAAAGTATTTACCAGAAACTTGGCAAATTTTATTCATTCTTTATTGTGAAGTTTTAAAATAGCTCTTTTAAAACCAAGAAGAAGCAAAGAACGCCTGCTACGACTACTTGTAATCGTAAGTGCATGACAAGAAAAAAGTAAAATGCAAACAAAACTGTTTCTAATCATGGATGTTATAATTGTGTATTGAGAAAAGTACAATTGAACGTACAAGTTACTAGAAATAATGAGAGTTTAGAAAGGTATCTGAATCAAAGATCAATGTTTAAAAATCATTTGTAATTTTTATACATCTGAAAAAAATTATAAAACACCATTTATAACTATACATAACAAATGTAAGTTTCTCAGAAACAAGTCTACCAAAAGATCTGCAAAACTCTAAAGAAAAAACGGTAACCCTTTTTGGAAGACATTAAAGAAGATCTAAACACCTAAGAGGTACATCCTAGTGATAGAAAGTCTCTCCATCAGCTCTCCCCAAGTGGTCTACAGCATCAGTGCAAGTCCAACTGAAATTTCAACAAAAGCTTTCCAGAAACCTGACAAGTGGAATCTAAAACCTACAGGAATGAACACAGTACCCCGATGTTCCTAAAGAAGAACAAGTGGTGCGGCATTCCACACTGATACCAGGTCCTAAGTAATGTTACTGAAAAGAGCAGTGTCGTATTATCGCAGAGATTGGGGAGCCCAGAAATGGGCTCCCATGGGCAGGGCTGGCGTTGTGGTTTAGAAGGGAAGGGATGAACTAGTCTAAAAACTGTTCTCAAATAACAGTGATTCAAATGGAAAAAACAGCATTGTACCCCCATCGTACATGACAGACAAAAATAAATTCCCTCCATTCCTAGGTACACATCCAAGAGGAATAAAACACATCCCCACAAAAACGTGCACAGAATGTTCAAAGCAGCATCACTCGTAATAGCCAAAAAGTAAAAACAACCAAAATGTCCATCAGCTGATGAATGGACAAATAAATCTAGTATATACAAACAACAGAGTATCATTCAGCAGCTAAAAGAAGCCTGCGACGACATGTATGAACCTTGAACACATACTGAATAAAAGTGCCAGTCGCAAAAGACCACATGCTGCCCGACTCCACCATCTAAACGAGGCAGACAGGCAAATCCGGAGAGACGGGATCATCCGTGGATCCGCGGTTACCTGGGGCTGGCGAGTGTGGGGGAGACGGAGCGTGATGGTTCACAGACATCGGTGTGTTGAGAGGAGGTGATAAAGCATTCTAGAATTGATGGGGTGATGGCTGCACAACTGTGGATGGATTAAAACTCACTGCATTGCACACCTTAAATGGGTGACTTGCATGGTATGAAAATTACATCTCCACAAAGGATCATTTTTAAAATAATGCTTAATGGACAGAGACCAAAGGTGAAAGACAAAATTTGTGTAAAATATGGGAGATGGCTTTTTTTTTTTTTTTTTTTTTGGCTGCACATTACATGGGACCTTAGTTCCCTGACCAGGGATCAAACCCAGGCCACGGCAGTGAGAGCGCACAGGCCTAATCACTGGACCACCAGGGAAGTCCCTGGGAGATGGCTTTTTTACTTCAAGGTAAGGAAGTATTTCTTAAACGTAACTCAAAGGGCACTAACTTGAAAAGATTGATAAATCAGATAAAATATAATTAAGAAGACTTCATTCATCAAAAGACACCAGAAAGCTATTGAAAAGATAAATCAAAACCGGGAAGGGGAGGTTTGCAATACGTGTAATTAACAGAAGAATAGTAACCAGAGCTCATAAAGCTTTCCAGTAAGTACAGGTAAACAATCCAGCAGAAAAACGAGGAGGAGACACGAATACGAACTTCATAAAGGGCAAAATTTTAATGGTAAACATATGAAAAAGTATCCTACCTTATCACTCTTCAGAAAATGCAAACTTTTACAATTACTCTATCTGCAAATATGGAGATGTCTGACGGTACCAAACGTCGGCAAGGATAGCGCTCTTACAAACAACTGATGTGAGCGTAAAGCTGTAAAATCCTGTCCTAAATTCCTCTGGCTTTACCTAGAAAAGCTGAACATTTTCATAAGCTTCATCCCAACATTTTATAGAGAAAGCTCTTCATATGTACTCCAGGGACATGTCCAAGAATATGCATCACAGCTTTTTAAAAACTGCACAACTAGAGATGGCCCAGGTTTGCATCACAGCTGATTGACTGTTGGTCACACAGTGGGATACCCAGCAAAATAAGTAAACCAGAGCCGCACACGACAACAGATGAATATTGCAAATAGAATATTAAGTGAAAATGCAAATAACAGACCACCTACAATATGTAATCACTTTTATAAAATGTTTTAAAAAACAAGCAAAAGTAAACAGTATGCTCTTTAGAGAACATACACGTGATAAAGCTGTACTGAAAACAATGTGAGGAAACTATCAGCACATAATTAAGAACAATGGTTGCCTTGGGGACAGGGATGCCAAGAGTGTGGCAGCACAGAAGGGCACAGCAGAGGCGTGTCTGAATAATAATGCTCTTCTAACTCTTGACACAGGTGGTCAGTTCATGACACGCATTCGTACTGAAGTGCTAGTTACGACATAGATCCTTTGTATCAGATGCAACGTAATAAATAAATTTTAAAAGATGTTGCAGGGGTTTAAGCCCAGGTGGCAAGGAGAAAGCTTCTAACGAGGAATGACTTCTTAAATTTTAACAATAATTATTTTAATATAGTCCTTTTATTTATTATGAAAATTTTAAAAATTCTATAACAATTTTTCCTTTTGTTGTGGATATTACATAGGAAACCCTCAATTTCAATCACGTCTTCAAATACCACATTGTTTCATTATTCTTTACTTTTCTCATGAAAAAAAGTTAATTTAAAATATCTTATCTTTAGAACAATATACTAATAGTTCTAGAATACATTTTAATAATTTATGGTTAACATTAAAGCCACCAAACATTATTTTAAGCCATACAAAACTGAGCAAAATAATTTCTCTGTTTTCATTATGGTGGACACAATAGATACATCTTTGGATTTAAGTTTACAGATTCAAAGAAAACACATAATCTTAACTTATGGTCTTTTACTCTTCTAACATTATCTTATAAATATCATATGCAATAGAAAGTTCTCTTTCTGTTGTAAACAACTCCCATAGGAACTTTAGCATAAAAGACAATTTCACCTTGTAAGAAAACACTGCTTTTGTCTCCCAAAGAAAAAAGTATCAAAAATAATGATAGATGATTAGTGTGTTTCTAACAAATTAAATACAGTAGTTAAACACCACTCAGCTCTGTTTTGAAGCAGAAGAACCGGTATGCAAGGGACACCCTGGTTCAGGCAGTCGCAGGCTCAGACAGTACGGCTTAGGGAGGACGGAAGAGAAACACACAGCACGGAGGCAGGGCAGGGCCAGGAGGCTGGAATCCGCCAGGGTCACCACTCACAGATGGCGAGCGCCTCCCGGGGCTCTCGGTGACTTCGGTCTCTGCTCAGCCGGGCATCACTGGTCTGTCTGTCCCTCTACGTGTCCGTCCACCTCAAAAGCCATTACCTCAAGGCCTCGTATTTTAAGGAGCAGGATAGTCCACGTCTATAACGAGCCTCAGTGTCCGCTTCTGAAGAGTGGTGTCCTCGTTTATACACCAGGCGCAGCAGGAGGCAGAACCCTCAGAGGGGCTGTGTCTCCGGAGCACAGTCCATGTGCCTGCCCTCCTCCTCACTGGAATCTCCTGCCACAGTCAAAGGTGAGGAGCCTAAGAACAGGGCCCTGACACCCCTCTCCTCCCTTCTGCAGATGCTCTCAGTCTTGTCACAGGTTGGAATCAGGACGGAGAACAGGATGGAAGCGCTCTTCTGCTTTAGGGTCTGTTAATAAGTAGGAGTTTATTACATAACTCAGCTTTATTTATTAGTGTATTTCCTGTTTTAAATGTGCCTTATGTAAAAATTTAAAATTTGCCCTCAATTTTATGTCTCCAAAACTTCACTGAGCTCTTTATCAAGAGAAAACATTGGAAGACAACTTTGTGTTGGCCGTCTCCAGCTAACAAAGGAAAAGGGAAAAACTTAACCCACAGATGTTTTTAAAAATGATTTTGTGGAGAAAACACCCTGGTGACTAGTAAGATTTTTGTTGGTTATGATATATAATCTAAATATATAATACACTTGCTACAAATGTATATTATATATATTTTAGTATTAAATATTGTATCAAACATTAAAATATAGATAATAGATTCTTTCTGTTATACTCAGTTACTGATCACTCCCTATCCTATGTCAGTTATTTTCGAAGCAAAACTTCAGACTTTTATTCTTCTAGAACTTTCATTTTACTCCAAATGTCTCGTTTTATTTTTGAATAAAAGGAATACATTGAATGAAATGTGAATTTGGGGGATTTGACTAAATATATAGAATTGATGTGAAAGCAGATATTCAGATTTCAAGGAAGGATAGCATATATATTAAAAAGTCGAGAGTGGATGCAGCTGGATCAATAAAAAATAATACTTTGGAGAAGGTTTAATACATCTATTTTATAGAGATTAATTTATATCAAGCATAACACTATACCTTACATGAGATTCAATGTTGATTATACTTTAAAAACTGAAATTCATCTAGTTAAAAATAAAAGCATATTTTACTGTATAATTATATTCTACAACATTCAATATGCCTTTTAACATATTTTGGAAATCAATCACTTCAAAATAAGCCAAGTGTTATGAGATTATTTTACAGGTGAGTTAATTTTTTTCCTGATTTTTGGAATAAAAGTTTATATTTTTTAGTGGGCTGAAAAGCTTTTAAAGTGTATTCCCATAAGCCATAGGCAAGACAGGTAGTTGATAAAAGCAGAAAAGAGAAACATTAAGAGATGCAGGGAAAGTCACATAAAAGTCTGGGTAAGAAACCAGGTCTTCAGATTCCTAGGGCAGCAGGAATATTTGCTATTTATAACCTCCTGCATCTGGGCTGCAAATAGAACGTTTTTGATTCGTAATACTTACGTTCTGTCAAATGGAAAATGCTAAAAATCCCTCCAATGACTGAGAGACATTTAGAAAGAAGTCAGCAGATAAACCGTATGATTATTCAAAACTGTCTCTGAGACCCAGTATGCATGTTTAGGATACTTAGAGTATGTTTGTGTCTCTAGACTCTTATCCTACAGTTACTAGACTCAGCAATTAAAAATATAATCATTCTCCCACCTTGCAGTTCAGTGAAAATATTACCTCTGCAACTTGTAAAGACGAGAAAGGGGTTTAAATTGCCCCAAATTTAAGCTATTCCAAAAGAATAGCTCAGCTCTGGAAGGAATTCTATACACAAGATTAAAATGCGGCATCGCTGATCCCAGTGAAACACTAAATTACGTGATGAAAGAGAGGACAGAGCCTAGCATACAGGAAAGGCAAGAAAAACTTGACTTTGATTAAAAATTTTTAGAACAATTAATATTCAGTTTTGGAACATACTACAAAGGGCTTATGTCAAGAAATAAAATATGTTTTTTCACCTGCGAAAGAAGAGCGCACTTTAGGTGGAGGATAAAAAAGAAAAAAAGAAATAGGGTGAAAGTACAAAAGACAAGCACTCATTAACTTGCACGCCTATCTGGAGAAGAAACTTCAAAAGCAGAAGCAGAACGTGCGGCCGTGAGTCACGGGAGCCGGCCCGCCCTGTGCTGCACCTGCTCTCTGTGAATAAAAACAACGCCGTGACCAGCTCACAACGGATTCATTCTAAAAGAACCACCCAGCTCATCTAATAGAAAATCGGTCTTGAGGAAAGTGAGTGAAGACCCACAGCGGTTTGCTTTTAGGCTGTTGTTACAATTAAAAGGGAAAAAAGGACGTCACATCACATTGGCCTATTTGGAAACTTGCAAATGGAATGTCTACCACACTTGACATGCCTGAGTGTGAACATTTACTGTACGGAGTGAATGTGTTAATAATGAACAGAAGCACAACATACAAGCGTGTTTATTTTCTCGGCTCACATGGAACATGAAAGTGGAAGTAGTCCCCTCGAGAATACTGGCCCTAGAAAGACACTGTCTTCAAAAAGCACTCTCAGCAACCTCATCTGGCGGATGCACAGCGAGGTGCTCAAGGGCCAACGCGGACACGGGGCCCACCGCTCACTCTGGAGCGACGTCAGGCTAGCAGACAGCAGGGCCACGCTCCGGGAGACACAGAAGCGCTGAGAGCCACTCCCGTGTCAGTGTCCCCAGCAGCGACGGGCGACCTGCCTGGCCTCGGGGGAGCACGAGGCTCAGGCTGAACTCTTCTTCCACAGCAGAGCGCTTCTGTAAAGGGTGACGGCCGAGTAACTGGAAAGCACGTTTTCAACATTCTCTCTACTTACTATACTCCCCTTTTCCAGGAAAGCAAAGTCTCGACCCAGGTTTTCTGCTCGTTCTGTACCAGCCTCTCTGTGCAAACATCCTACAGGCATCACAGGCAGAAGAGCCCAGATGTTATCCTAGCGCCATTCAGAAAACACGGGTGACCACGCTAATAACCACAAGTTCTGGCTGCTTAATTACATATAAGACAATCGCGAACACTCTGAGCTTTGCAAAATGAGCCACGGAAGGGAGGAGAGCTTTGCCTCCCATGAAAGTCAAGCCACATCCACATCTGCCCCGACAGGAGGACGTGGTGCGTCCTCTCTTCTTCTTTTTTTTTTTTTTTTTTGTGCCTCAGGTGCAGCCAGCGGGGTCCCCCTCTGCTCGCCTCCAGGTCGAGGTGACGCACGGCAGACGGCGGGTCTGCACGGGTAGTGGGGGGCGACAGAGGGGAGTCTTGCCACTTCTGCTTTCCACAGGACATGTGCTTTTGTGGGGAGAGCCCTGTAGCGGGAGGCCGGATGCTGGTGGACCAGGAGCAGGGCTACAGCCCACGGGTCCCCAGGGATTCAACACCACCAGCACTTCTTCCACCAGTTAAGACACAGGTCTGAAATACGCAGGTCCTTTGCCAGGTTTAAGACAGCTGGTCATCTTTTCATTACAGCAGGTTAATTTGAGAAGTTGCTGAGGCCTTTGATTGGAAGCAGATGGATGTCTTCAGTAAGCAATTAAAAGCACTGTAAGCTGGTTTTATGTGGTAAAGAGCTCTTCTACCTCAGCTTCACATTTTGTGTTTGAAAGCTGTAAGGCTCATGATTGCTTTAATTAATTATTATTATTATTATTATTTTTTAAGAACTTTTATTGAGAGACACACAATAAACAGCATATATTTAGAGTGTACAATTTGGTATCCCAGTCTCCCACTTCATCCCCCCCAACCCTCCCCGCCTTCCCCACTTGGTGTCCATATGTTTGTTCTCTACATCTGTGTCTCTATTTCTGCCTTGCATTTCCTCTTCCATGGTTGTTAGCATTTGCCTTGTGTATTGAGGTGCTCATATATTGGGTTCATATATATTTATAATTGTTATCTCCTCTTCTTGGATGGATCCCTTGATCTTTATGTAATGTCCTTTCTTCTCTCTTGTAACATTTTTTATTTTAAAGTCTATTTTATCTGATATCAGTATTGCCACTCCAGCTTTCTTTTGATTTCCATTTGCATGGAATATCTATTTCCATCCCCTCACTTTCCATCTGTACGTGTCCCTAGGCCTGAAGTGGGTATCTTGTAGACAGCATATACATGAGTCTTGTTTTTGTATCCATTCAGCCAGTCTGTGTCTTTTGGTTGGTGCATTTAGTCCATTTACATTCAAGGTAATTATCGAGATGTATGTTCCTATTACCATGTTCTTAATTGTTTTGTTGTTTCTGTAGGTCCTTTTCTTCTCTTATGTTTCCCGCTTAGAGAAGTTCCTTTAACATTTGTTGTAGGGCTGGTTTGGTGGTGCTGAATTCTCTTAGCTGTTGCTTGTCTGTAAAGCTTTTGATTTCTCCATCGATCTGAATGAGATCCTTGCTGGGTAGAGTATTCTTGGTTGGAGGTTCTTCCCTTTCATCACTTGAAATATATCATGCCACTCCCTTCTGGCTTGCAGAGTTTCTGCTGAGAAATCAGCTGTTACCCTGATGGGAGTTCCCTTGTATGTTATTTGTTGTTTTTCCCTTGTTGCTTTTAATAACATTTCTCTGTCTTTAATTTTTGTCAATTTGACTACTATATGTCTTGGCGTGTTTCTCCATGGGTTTATCCTGCCTGGGACTCTCTGCGCTTCCTGGACTTGGGTAGCTATTTCCTTTCCCGTGTTAGGGAAGTTTTCAACTATAATCTCTTCCAATATTTTCTCAGGTCCTTTCTCTCTCTCGTCTCCTTCTGGGACCCCTATAATGCGAATGTTGGTGCGTTTAACATTGTCCCAGAGGTCTCTTAGGCTGTCTTCAGTTCTTTTCATTCTTTTTTCTTGATTCTTTTCCTCATCAGTGATTATCACCATTCTGTCTTCCAGGTCACTTATTCGCCCTTCTGCCTCAGTTAATTTGCTGTTGGTTCCTTCTAGTGTATTTTTCATTTCAGTTATGGTGTTGCATAGCTCTCTTTGTTTGCTCTTTAATTCTGCTAGGCCTTTGGCAAACTTTTTGATCTTTGCATCCAGTCTTTTTTCAAAGTCCTGGATCATCTTCACTATCATTATTCTGAATTCTTTTTCTGTAAGGGTGCCTATCTCCTCTTCATTTAGTTGTTTTTCTGGGGTTTTACCCTGTCCCTTCCTCTGGTACAAAGTCCTCTGCTTATGCATTTTCTCTATCTTTCTGTGGCTGTGGTTTTCAGTTCTGCAAGATGAAATACTACTGATACTGCTTGATCTGCTGTCTGCCCTCTTGTCTCTGTTCTTCTTATTATCACCAACAGCATTGCCTCCCAATTATGTTACTTTCATGCACTGTGTGCCCTTCATACAACTAATTCTTTAAATATATGCAGAAACTAAAGCAGGAACATCACATGATAGGTTTTACGTCAGTACCATGTAAACACCAGGGTTTCTAGCTTAATATTCCTGTTTTCTCACTCAGTGCAGAAAATAGTGTAATTCTTGGTAGATCTACTTCTAGGAATTCTGAAAGGAGCTCAAAATACATATCCTCTTAAAGCCATGAGGGCATTGGTAGTGAGTGTCTCCACACAGTAGCCCAACAGCCTCCTATGTCCACTTGACCTTAAAAGACAGCTTTGCGGTCGAACTTACTGCCAGGTAGGCCTTCCCAAGGTCTCTTGGGTGTTAGACACCTTATAGCATGTGCAGGGTGGATGGTGAGGAGAGAGAGGGAGCTCACCTCACTATTACTGCATCCCGCTTGTAAAGCATCCTGGGTGATTCTGAGGTCCATACAGCAACCCCAAGGGATGGTGAAAAATGACTTACTGTAATAATTTGTACTCTTGTACACGATCTGTTACTTGCTGCTCTTACTTCTCTATTCATAAAATGAAATCACTTAATATAAAAAAGAAATCATATGGGTAAAGCCAATGCAAATAACTAGGGGAAAATGCACGAGCTAAACCCAAGGTGATGTTGTCTCTGCTTATAAACACAAAGTACATCATTGTCAATTTTTTAATAATTTAGGCTTTTCAATTTAAAATTACTTCTAAATATTTTTGTAGGGTTTTCTTCTTAGCCAAGCCTCAATAGAAGTATAAAAAATGTTATTCTTAAATATATTCAAGTGTATATTCTAAAGGTATAAATAGTTCTATCATAACTGGTATACTGACATTAGAAACAGGATTCATAGCAAAGATATAATATAAAAATAAAGGCTTTAAATGAATTTATAGATAGAGTTAGACCACCACTTTCAAGGATTCATCTTATTAAATATAATGTTAAACTCTTTTCAACATTATATTCTTGCATCTGGTAAAACTAGACAGTTATGAGATCTTTAAGTAAAGTTATACATCTTAGATACGCAAACACTTAGCCACAGGCCCACTGCTCCTAATTATAACACTTTTAAAAACAAACCGAGGGGGACTTCCTAGGTGGCACAGTGGGTAAGAATCCACCTGCCAATGCAGGGGACACAGGTTCAAGCCCTGCCCCAGGAAGATACCACATGCCATGGAGCAACTAGGCCCGTGCGCCACAACTATTGAGCCCATGTGCCACAACTACTGAAGCCCATGCACCTAGAGCCCATGCTCTGCAACAAGAAAGGCCACCACAATGAGAAGCCTGTGCACCACAATGAAGAGTAGCCCCCCTCACCGCAACTAGAGAAAGCCCATGTGCAGCAACAAAGACCCAACACAGCCAATTAAATAAATAAATAAATAAATAAATAAATAAATAAATAAATTTATTTAAAAAAAAAAAAAAACCAAGGAACAAAAGCTACCTAGGTCAAGATCATGGATACCGATAGTCTCTCAAAACCTTAAGGAGAAAATGCTGTGAGCATTTTCACAGATGGACATCAACAAGAAACAAATGTTTCAATTCGCTTAACATTTTTTTGATAAATATGTGAATTGATTTTTTCCAATAAATACTAATCAACATCCAATGCATTTTTAACTTGATGGTTTTGTTAAGAAAAATGTTCTAGTCAATGTCATGCAGAGCTCTTCCAAAACCACTTGTGATTAAAACGTCCACGTAACCGTCTGTAACTCCCACTAGTCAGGACCCGAGGTTCCGCGGCCTGCTAAACCCTTGGTAGCCGACTGTGCACTCAGTGCAGAGAACAGAGCCACCTGACAGGGTAGGAGACAGATGATTTACTGGATTATTTTCCTTTCTGTGGACCTCAGCGGTGCAGCACACCCTTCCACACTGTCTCCCGATTCAGCCTCAGGCACAAGCTTGCACTCCCCGTCCGCGCACCCACCGTACCGGCTAAGCAAGGGCTCACCCACAGGACACATCTTGCCTGTGATACGGGCTCACGGCCATGAACCTTGGCTGTAACCTGCCAGGCTCAGCTCCCTGACTCATCCCTCTTGCTCCCCTCCATCTTGGATGCTTGTTTGCTTCATAATCTGAGGTTCGGATTCCTGACTTCATGCATGTTCCAACATTAAGGTTACTACTCACTCAAACTTGCCGTCATGATTAGATTCTTGACTTTATGTGATTACATCCTTTTTATCTCTTGTTTTGACCGTCTGGACTTTGGAACACCTTTCCTGACCTCTTGGTCTGACTTCATTCTCCTATAACTGACCCACTCGAGCTTCTGACCCTCCTAATAATTTAACGCTCCATGTTAATACCTCGCTACCTAGGTTTCTGGTCCCCTTCCTCTGTATCTTCTAGAATCCTGAAAATACTAGATTTATTCTCAGGCCATTTACTGAGCCATTTATCCCCCAAAGAAACCAGCAAACCCTAAGAAAGTATTAGGATAAAAAGAAACACCTGCAAAGTGCTGAAACAGAAATACATGTTGCAATGGATACAGAACTCTATCTATGACCTTAGTGTTACTCTAGGCAGTTCCAAAGCACAGGCATCAATAAGGAGGCACAGAGTTAACTAAAAATGTGATCAAAGAAATCAGAAAGCACATATCACTTTTAGGAGCAGAAAATTAAAAAGTGGTCTTTGTTTGTTTTAATTGTTCAGCACGAGATGCCGTGAATGTCGGTGTGCGCCAGGTACCAACCTCATACGTCACAAGGAGAAAGGCCTCCCGGCTCCGTGTGATTGCGGCCGAATGTGCGTAATCAAGTGGGCACTGTTAACTAACATGCTGTGTGTCACGCAAGCCACACGCATTTCTACTCCACGCGTCAGAAACAAGTGTGTGTGTGTGTTCTACGTGCTTCAAAATTTTACAGGCAGCCTCACAGATTTATTTGGAATCTTGTAATAACTCTGTAGGTATTATCATTTCCATTCGACGATTAAGTGGGTGCTCTCAAAGATCGGGGGAAGGTATCTGTTTTAAGTTCACAAACCTCACACACAGCACTCGGCGCTGGCTCCCAGGCACCCCGCCGTCCCTCACCTGCTCCATTGGCTGAATGAAAGCTTCTTTTCTGGAACTCACAGAAATTTTGCACAGAGGCTTAGACTCAAGTGACTGCAGCACTTAAATGTTTAATTAAATGACCCTTATTTATTTTATTTTTCAAACAGCTGCTACCTGGATCAATAAAAATGATTCAACTAACATGCCAATGCTAAAGAAATCTAAAGCAACATT
The DNA here is from genome assembly GCF_030028045.1 of Hippopotamus amphibius kiboko. Lineage (NCBI taxonomy): Eukaryota > Metazoa > Chordata > Mammalia > Artiodactyla > Hippopotamidae > Hippopotamus > Hippopotamus amphibius. The sequence goes on from NC_080202.1 coordinate 63,453,929, forward strand.
AGTAGGAAAAAGTACATGTTGGCGCCTTCCGCATGGTAGGCATGCCATGCACTGGTGAACCGCCCATCTAAAATGATGTTATTTTATTACAGTCTGATATTTTGCTTCTCACCCCAAATTTTATTGCATCATGAAATTACATTTCAACACGATATTCAAGATTTATTAAAGTCTTGCCTCGGTCAATATTCTATTTATTTCCACTAGTATTTCAGTTTTCATTCAGTTTCTATCTCGCAGAGCATTTTTATAAGCCCTTTGACTTAGGTTTTATATCTTCAACTCACGACGACACTGACTACTGTACCATGGGGCCTGTCTAATGCACTTTTTAAAAATTTTTATTTTATGTTGGAGTATAGCTGATTAAAAATGACGTGTTCGTTACAGGTGTACAGCAAAGTGATTCAGTGATACCAATACAAGTATCCATTCTTTTGCAAATTCTTTTCCCATTTAGGTTGTTACATAACACTGAGCCGAGTTCCCTGTGCTCTACAGGAGGTCCTTGTTGGTGATCTATTGAAAATATAGCAATGTGCACATGTCAATCCCAAACTCCCAATCTATTCCCCTGACACCGGACCCTTGCCCCTTGGTAACTGTGAGTTCGTTATGTAAGTCTGTGAGTGTTTCTGTTTTGTAAATAAGTTCACTCGTATCAATTTTTTCAGATTCCCTGTATAAGTGATTCCATATGATATTTGTCTCTCTCTGTCTGACTTACTTCGCTTAGTATGACCATCTCCAGGTCCACCCATGTTGCTGCAAATGGTAATGCACTTCAATACTGCTGTATCGATGCCTGTGCTCTGTGTCTCTCCTTGGCATCACTCTTGTTTGAAGCATCTAGGACCGCCGCCTCGGAGCGCGAACAAGGTCTCCGAAGGTCGTCTTTCGGTGTCCATCCCAATTATCACTCCAGCTGCTGCGTATCCTTGTCTTTTTTTTTTTCCTAAGATTTATTTACTTACTTATTTTTAATTTATTTTTGGCTGTGTTGGGTCTTCATTGCTCTGCACAGGCTTTCTCTAATTGTGGTGAGTGGGGGCTACTCTTTGTTGCAGAGCGCGGGCTTCTCATTGCGATGGCTTCTCTTGTGGAGCACCGGCTCTAGGCACGCGGGCTCAGTTGCACTGAGGCATGTGGGATCTTCCCGGGTCAGGGATCTAACCCGAGTCCCCTGCATTGGCAGGCAGATTCTTAACCACTGCACCGCTAGGGAAGTCCCTATTTTTAATTTTTTGATGTGGAGAAAAGGAAACCCTTGCACACTGTTGGTGGGAATGTAAATTGGTGCAGCCACGATGGAAAACAGTACGGAGATTTCACCAAAAATTAAAGATACAACTTTGAAGAAAATAATTAAACCTTCCTTATCCAGCAATTACAGGTGGTGTCTTTTAATTCCCCACTTAATTCGCTGAGTACCTTAGTACGGCCTAACCTCCACCTAATCATTCTCATAACAGTTGACTATCTGAGTTTTCACGCCTATTATCTGTATTTTTGTTAAGGTTGGTAACACTTATGTACGTTACAATAAATAACTGTTTTTAATGGTAACACAAATGTTACAGTTGTATTTGTAACCCTGAATAAATTTTCTACGCTTTATATAAAATTGATTTCAAAAGGTGAAATTTAATAGAGTCTAATTATTGTGCAAAACAACCAGGTAATATATCACATACCTAGCCTTTGCTTCTGGCAGTTTCCCACCCCTCCCCCACCACACCCCAAGGTTTCTCATCTGCTTCCTCTTTTCCCTCCTGTTTTCTGCAGTCATCGCCCCCTAACACTGAGCATCCTCACGGGCAGAATCTGGATTCCGCCTCCCGTCGCCCCATCTGCCCTGACCTGGACGCGGCGTGCAGCCGTCCCATCCTCTAGACGTCCCTCTCCTCCTCTGTGTCTGGAGCCAATGGTCCTCGAGTCCTTTGCATTCCTCTTTTATATGTGCTGTTTTAGTTTACTGAAGAACACCTTCAAGCAACTTCCAAAGAAAGGCAGGATATAAACTTTCCAAATCGCTGCATGTTTGCAGTGGCTTTACCAACATGATTGATTGAATGTTCAGTTACGTATAGAAATCTTTTGATTTGAAAAATCTTTGGTTTGATAAAATTTCCCTTTCATGGTTCTAATGAAGGCATTACTATGTTTTACCATTTATTATTGGAAATATAATGCCAGTCCACCTTGTTCCTGTGTGGAACTGACCTTTCCCTGGAAGGCTTTAGGATATCTCTTTTATTCCTTCTGTTCTTAGATGTAGTGGTGACATGTGCAGATGTGGGGTTTTTCTTTATGTAGCTACTTGTTAGCCTTTTCAAGCTGAAGACTCACATGCTTCAGCCTTGTGAACTGGACCACTGTGACTACACTGAGAGCAACTCCTGCACTCTATTTTCTATTTCTTGAACGTCAGTTAACTATTGAGCATCTTGGCTTAATCACCTGTGTCTCACCCTTTAAAAACACATTTTTATACTTATATTTTTGTCTCTCTTTTTTTCTCTCTTGTGGGAGATTTAGTCAACATTAATTTTGGCAAACATTGTAAACAACTTTTAATTTTCAGAGCCCTTTTTTTATTCCTTTGATTGTTACATTTTCATAGCAGCATGCTCTTCTTTTATAAATATCATATCATATTTGGTATTTCAGTTTTTCTCCCTAAATTTACTTTTTGCTCCCTGAGGTACCGTGTTTTCCCTGGAGTCAGATGTTTGTTCAGTCCTTCTCTTTCACACTTCAAATGTCAGACAATCCAGGGTTGTCTGCTCATACTCGACACCAAGGAGGTAAAACGCAGAGTGGAAGCTCCACAGGCGTCTGGAGCCTGAGTGTGTATGTCACAGGGCTCACTGCACCTGGGGGTGAGTGAGAGGAGAGGGTGCTGTTACAGCACAGACTCCAGCGTGCACTCCTGCCGGTGGCCCCACTCACCCCCTCAGCCTGGGAGTAAGTGCTGTCCGCCCTGGGACTGTGGTCGAGGTAAGTGGCCTGTTCTCCGTGCTGACTCTCAGTGAATCCTACTTTTCACCTCACACCTCTTCTGCTCCCCTTCCTTCCTGGCATCTCCGAGTCCTGGGCCTCTCCTGGGTTTTACGAAGAAGACAGGCTCTCTCCAAGGCTGTAATCATCTTCACGTGTCGCCAGAAGCTGGCCATCTCAGCACTGCTTCCAGAAATGGCCACCCTCGCATTTCCTTTGTTGTGGAAGATTTATACCTTTGTTATTTCATTCTTGTCATTTTAAGGGGGTCTGGTGGGGAACGGGAAGTAAGCTCATGTAGTCTGATTATTTGGGGCTTCTTTGGGTATGTTTTAAATAAACACGATTCAAACCTGTGAAAGTTGTTTTAATGCAGTTATGTAGGGAAGACTCTATTGTGTAAAGAAAGATGCATCTCTATTTCTGATCCACTTTCACTGTTTCTATTCAATTCTAGATGCTTCTGATGTCCTGGACCACATCTTTTGGACCCGTCTAATTGCACCCAAGCTGAGGCAGGCAACTCATACCTGATTCCACCTCAAGTGGGCTGTTTATGGCTCAATTTTCCACCTCGAGCTTTCTTCAAAGCCAGGGAAGGCCACTCAGGCCAGCTTCAGGTGAAGCCAGGAGCACAGGAGCAGGAAGGAAGCACAGGAGCAGGAAGTGCAGGAGCAGGCAGGAAGTACAGGAGCAGGAAGTGCAGGAGCAGGAAGTACAGGAGCAGGTAGGAAGTGCAGGAGCAGGAAGTGTAGGAGAGGAAATGCAGGAGCAGGCAGGAAGCGCAGGAGCAGGAAGTACAGGAGCAGGAAGTGCATGACAGGAAGTGCAGGAGCAGGCAGGAAGCACACAAGCAGGAAGTGCAGGAGCAGGAAGTGCAGGAGCGCAGGAAGCACAGGAGCAGGAAGTGAAGGAGCAGGAAGTACAGGAGCAGGCAGGAAGTATAGGAGCAGGAAGTGCAGGAGCAGGAAGTACAGGAGCAGGCAGGAAGTGCAGGAGCAGGAACTGTAGGAGAGGAAGTGCAGGAGCAGGCAGGAAGCACAGGAGCAGGAAGTACAAGAGCAGGAAGTGCAGGACAGGAAGTGCAGGAGCACAGGAAGCACAGGAGAAGGAAGTACAGGACCAGGAAGTGCAGGACCAGGAAGCACAGGAGCAGATGCCCTTTGGGAGCACCCTCAATCACAAGAAGCCAGAATTCCAGGGATAAATGCTCCAGATTCCCCTTTTTGGCCAGACAATTCTGTGGGGTTTTCAGAAAGATCATCCAGCGTCCTCAGTGGGATGGAGACCCCCTTGCTCTTAGTAGTAATCGATCAATAAGGCTCCTGTTATTGGTTTTTCCCTTCCCTGTTTCATTCTCCCCATTCCCTCACCTCGGGTTCCTGGAATTCCCTCCTCAGTAAACTACCCATATGCTAGTTCTTGTATCAGGCTGTGTTTCTAGAACAAGCCAAGCCTCAACAGTACCAAGCAGGATTAAGCTCCTAATGGTGTGCTCTATGACTGCACTACTTTACAATGTGAAATTGCGAAGGAGGTGGCAGGCTGCATGTCTATTAAGGTGTCTGGTGAACCTTCATTCAAGTCAATTTCAACTGCCATTAGTTTAAAAAGTAATATATATCAAATTATTTTGTTATCAGATACAAATTAGCAAAAAGTTTTAACCAGTACTCACTCCTTGAATGCAGTATTTTAATCATTATATGTACAAATATTTTTACATCTTTAAGTGAGTATTATGATATATTAAGGATTCTGCTTTTAGTGACTTTTATCCCATTTAGTGAACTGCTAAGAAATGACCTTGAGTAAAATAAAAGCTGAAGACGTACAAGCAAAGTCACTGCAGGCATGTTTGGGAGACATTCAGCTAGAGGAGCTTTTGCTGCGTCTGCAGGACAGGAAGTAGGTAAAAGAACACCGAGCTGCATGAGCACAGGATGAGCTGTGAAAGCAGGGCGGTGGGGAGACTTCAGCAGACGGGGCCTCCGGCCACCCAGCCCTCTCTGGGATCTGGGCTCTGGGCTCTGGGCTCATGTGCAGCAAAGATGGGAAAGACACCAGCGAGAGGTGAAAGTACCAACAAGCTCCTGAGGGTCTGTGTACAGGGGACCGGGGCCCACCCCAATCTGTAAATTGTAGGCAATCTGGGTAAAAGCAGAAGGCTCTTATCTAGAAACAAATTGAATGAATCATCCGGGGAAACCTAAGGCTTCTCGTGTGGTTTCCACAAACCCAGAAAGAAGCCCTCCTCAGTCTAGCATTTAAGGGGCCTGGGTGCTGACACATCTTTCAGTTCAAATGTCACCCCTACCCCAGAACTCACTCTGATTTCCCACCCAGGGAGAGACATACTAGGAGGTGGGGTGGGAAAGAAACTCTGTTTACGCAGCACAGCTATCCTGCCATCCCGTCTGTGGCAGGTTGAATAATGGCCCCCTACCCAAAGATGTCCACGTCCTGACCCTCAGAACCTGTGACTGTGCCACTTCACGTGGTAAAGGGGCATCTTTGGGTAGAGATGTGACCAGGGGCCCTGGAGTGGGCGTGTGGCCCAGTGCCATCACAGGGTCCCTGTAAGAGGGGCAGAGGGGCAGAGCCAGAGGGGGCGGCTGACAGTGGAAGCACAGAGGGTGGGTGCTGGGGGCAGGGCCCCAGGCGGGAAGGCGGTGGCTTCTAGGAGCTGGAAGTGGCAAGGAAGCAGGAGCTTCCAGAAGGAACCACCCCTCACCGCAGCGTGACTTTTGTTTTGTGAGACTAATTACCTTCAGAACTATAAGATAATAAATTTTTGTTGTTTTAAGCCACAAAGCTTGTAGTAATTTGTTAGAATAGCAACAGGCAACTGACACAACGTTCATCTTTTGTAAGTATGAGTAGAAAGCAAGCAGCATCGAGCACAGAAGAAAAGCCAAGAGAAATAACATAAAAGAGAGGCTAAAAGATGAACAGGAGAACCACCCTGAAGGAGGGATAATTTGGGCAACAGTGCTGAAAACATTCCAATTCATAAACGTGGGGAGAGGAAATTTTATTACATCTATAAAATGAAAACAAGAGGCTCTGAAAATAAATAGGAGAAGTACAAAAAGATTTTTTAGAGCTTGAAAATATGATTCCTGAGCATAAAGGGAAGGACATCTGACTTCCCAGAGACACTGACTGAAGAGACACAATGACAAATTCGAGAAAAAAACTAAGAGTCAGGAAGATGTTCTGCGGGCTTCGACTCAGAGTTAGCACAAGCCTGACAGAGTCCGTTAACTACCTGTGACCGCGGTGTGAAGGGCGCACCCGGGAAGGTGAGGCTGTCAACCCCCTGACCCAGGACAGGCAGCCCTCCCATGCCAGCTACAGACCTCCTGATGGTTCCACCTCAGAGTCTCCACCTAATAAAGGAACAAAACGCATCAACTCCACATTCTTCATCTCATATGAGAGAGTTTATGATCACGGTAAAAACAAAAAACAGAGGTAGGAAGCCAAAGGCCCTCCGGAGCATAAAGCAATGTGACTTCATTACGACTGATGTGTTTTTTCCTTTGTGTCATTTTTATGAGAACAGGTGCAGCCAACGTCACACATGAGCTTCAGAGGCAAAGCGGAAGCAAGGCTCCGCGTGTGCGCCTGTGTGTGTGGGCACACGCGTGTGCGTGTGTGTCCCCTTGGCCACCAGACATGGCTTCAAACAGCCAGCTCATTGTTTTACTCCCTTAAAAGTTAATTTATTGCCTGGAAAAGAGCTAGAGAAGTTCCTGAAGATGATCTCAGACTATGTTTCCTTTGCCACTAACTAACTACCCTTAATTATAACATCACACCCACCGGACGTGGACAAAGAGAACAAGTGACGTCTCTGTGGTACCGCAGGGCCCCGTGACACACACGCTGAGTTCGTCCTCAGAGCGGCAACACTCAGTGGTAGAAAAGTAGGATTTCTACACACTGAATTCAGCTTACGTACCACAGAAACACCCAGGAGGCCTCTAAGATAAGACCAGATCAGTCCCAGAGACTGCGACTGGAAGACGACAAAATTAGAGCCATTCTCTATCCTGACCCGCCCCTCGTTTTGCAGATTTCAGTATAAGTTATGGAACATTAAAATATGCAGGAACATTGTTCTGCCACCGCGGACTCAGTCGCGTAAGGCACCCCTTGGCTGGCTGTGGGGGTTTCAGCAAAGCAACTTTTGCTGATTACGTTCCTGCAAGTTTCCAGACACAACAGCCTCCGCAGGGAGACACCGTACAGAGATAAGATAATTTTGTATTTACTAAAAAAGTTAAGGAAATAGTAAAGGAGGAAAACTGTACCCTTTTCAACTGGGAGGAAAGAACACGTGAGCCGTGCCCGAGGCACAAGCACCACCGAGAGATGGGGCTGCCCCCGCCCGGAACCACTGAGGTCTCCGTCCTCGTGGCACACGAAGCCCCACCACATCTCTAACACGGTGCGTGTATGTGTTTCTTTGTCTCCCCCCTAATGATCAAGCGTGTGCTACCCATTTTTTGCATCTTCAGCAGCCAGCAATGTGCCGTCGGTGTGTTGGGTAACTATTCTATAATATTAATCATATCACCCAAGTGGCAGCCAATTCTCCGAGCTCAATACTATTTGGAGATTTAATAAAGATTGGCTGCAAATTTTAGAAATCTGAAGGTTAAAAAATCTGAGATGGGAACAGGCATAGCCCAGACCTAGACCAAACCCTGCAAAACAGTTGCCTTTATCGATTTGGCTCATTCATTCCCTGATGGGTCCAGGCCCTCTGCTGGGGTCCGTGGATGCTGACGGGAGGCACAGTTCCTCCTCGGGAAGACACAGCCATATAAACAAAGATGACACTGCGGTGAGCATGGGCCGATCCTAGACACGTATTTTTGTCGCCGCAGATTAGAAATTCTGTGAGAACTCGGAGATGGGAATGGCAAGCACACTGATGGTGGCACCCACCAAAGAATGAACACACACGGCCAAACACAGTCACCAACTGGCAGCTTCCCGCGAGCCTGGCGGCCGCCAGCCACTTCCCAGGACCGAACCCCACTCTGAAGCCACTGCTGCACCCTGGGAGGGAGCCCAGCCCGGCCCGGCTTTCCTGCAGCTCCTGGGGCTCAGCAGTGCTGCCTTTGTTAACACAGACGTTCGCAAATGTTGGCCGAGGCCGCGGTCCACACCAAGAACCTTCTCGGTGGAGGGCACGCAGAAGGGAGGAAGGTGGATAAGGTCCCTTTTCTCAGTCCAGTGGGGGAACAGACAAAAAAGTAATAAAGATGTAATGTAAACAGAGAAAAGTGCTATGAAGTTCATAAACAAGGTGCTCTGATAGAGGAAACCCTATTTATGTACTTATTTATTTTTATTATCTAAGTATATTTGATTCACAATATTGTGTTAGTCTCAGGTGTACAGCACAGTGACTCGGTTATACACATACACATTTTTTCAGATTAATCTGCGGCGTGGACTACTGCAAGACACGGAATATTCTTCCCTGGGCTGTACAGTACGCTCTTGTTGCCTATCTATTTTATGCACAAACTGCTGTCTGTGTCTGTTAATCTCACTCTCCTGACTTACCCCTCTTCCCCCCGTTTCCCCTTCAGTAACCATGTTTGTTTCCTGTTTGTGAGTCTGTTCTTGTTCTATATGTAGATTCATCTGTATTATTTTTAATGCTCCACACATAAGTGGTACCACATGATATCATCTTTCTCTGTCTGACTTACTTCACCAAGTAGGATCGTCTCTAGTCCATCCATGTTGCTGTGAACGGCAGCATTCCGTTCTTTCTTACGGCTGAGTAGTATTCTACATCTTCTTTCTGTTCACCTGTTGACGGGTATTTGGGTTTTCCCCACGTCTTGACTGTTGTGAACAGTGCTGCTGTGGACATTAGGGAGCATGTGTGTTTTCGAATTAGAGTTTTCACCTTTTCCAGATACGTGCCTAGAGGTGGGATGGCTGGGTCATGTGGTAGCCCTCTTTTTAGTTATCTAAGGAACCTCCACACTGTTCTCCACAGCGGCTGTATCAGTTTACATTCCCACCAGCAGTGCAGGAGGGCTCCCTTCTCTCCACACCCTCTCCAGCATTTGTTATTTGTAGACTTTTTGATGACAGCTATTCTGACTGTGTGAGGTGGTACCTCACTGTAGTTTTAATTTGCATTTCTCTAATAATTAGCGATGTTGAGCATCTTTTCATGTGCCTATTGGTCATGTGTATGTCTTCTTTGGAGAAATGCCTACTTAGGTCTGCTGCCCATTTTTTATTGGGTTGTTGGTTTTTTGTTTGTTTTTCTTATAAATTTATTTATTTTATTGGCTGTGTTGGGTCATTTTTGCTGTGCGCGGGTTTTCTTTTTATTTGCAGTGAGTGGGGGCTACTCTTCATTGTGGTGCACGGGCTCCTCATTGCCGTGGCTTCTCTTGTTGCGGAGCACGGGCTCCAGGCGAGTGGGTTCAGCAGTTGCAGCACGTGGGCTCAACAGCTGTGGCTCACGGGCTCTAAAGCACAGGCTCAGTAGTTGTGGTGCACAGGCTTAGTTGCTCCGTGCCATGTGGGATCTTCGTGGAGCAGGGATCAAACCTGTGTCCCCTGCATTGGCAGACGGATTCTCAACCACTGTGCCACCTAGGAAGCCCAGGTTGTTGGTTTTTTGATATTGAGTTGTATGAGCTGTTTGTATATTTTAGAAATTAAGCCCTTCGTAGTCACATCATTTGCAAATATTTTCTCCCAGTTTGTAGGCTGTCTTTTCATTTTGTTTATGGTTTCCTTTGCTGTGCAAAAGCTTGTAAGTTTGATTAGGTCCCATTTGTTTATTTTTGCTTTCATTTCTTTTGCCTTGGGAGACTGACCTAAGAACATATTGCTATAATTTATGTCTGAGAACTTTTTGTCTATGTTCCCTTCTAGTTTTATGGTGTCATGTCTTATATTTAAGGGTTAACATTTCGAGTTAATTTGTGCACACGGTGTGGGAGTGTTCTAATTTCATTAATTTACATGAACCTGTCCAGCTTTCCCAGCCCCACTTATTGAAGAGTGTCTTTTCTCCACTGTAAATCTTTCCTCCTTTGTTGTAGAGTAATTGACCATAGGTGTGCCAGTTTTTCTGGGTTCTCTTCTACTCCATTGATCCACACATCTGTGTTTGTGCCAGGACCGGGCTGTTTTGTTTTTCTTTTTGTTTTTGTTTTAGAACTTTTGAGATACAGTTAACATGCAATAAACTGCATATATTAAGAGTGTACAATTTGGAATCCCAGTCTCCCAATTCATTCCCCCCCAAACCTCCCCACTTTCCCCACTTGGTGTCCATATGTTTGTTCTCTACCTCTGTGTCTCTATTTCTGCCTTGCAAACCAGTTGATTTGTACCATTTTTCTATAGTCCGCATATATGTGTTATATGATATTTGTTTTTCTCTTTCTGACTCACTTCACTCTGTATGACAGTCTCTAGGTCCATCCATGTCTCTACAAATGTCCCAGTTTCATTGCTTTTTACAGCTGAGTAATATTCCATTGTATATATGTACCACAACTTCTTTATCCATTCATCTGTTGATGGACATTTAGGTTGCTTTCATGTCCTGGCTATTGTAAATAGTGCTGCAATGAACATTGGAGTGCACGTGTCTTTTTGAATTATGGTGTCCTCTGAGTATATGCCCAGTAGTGGGATTGCTGGGTCATGTGGTAGTTCTAGTTTTAGTTTTGCAAAGAACCTCCATACTGTTCTCCATAGTGGCTGTATCAATTTACATTCCCACCAACAGTATAAGAGCATTCCCTTTTCTCCACACCCTCTCCAGCATTTACTGTTTGTAGATTTTCTGATGATGCCCATTCTAACCAGTGTGAGGTGAAACCTCATTGTAGTTTTGATTTGCATTTCTCTAATAATTAGTGGTGCTGAGCAGCTTTTCATGTGCCTTTTGGCCATCCGTATGTCTTCTTTGGAGAAATGCCTATTTAGGTCTTCTGCCCATTTTTTGATTGGGTTGTTTGTTTTTTTGATATTGAGCTGGATGAACTGTTCATATAATTTTAGATTAATCCTTTGTCTATTGATTCGTTTAGTACCGGGCTGTTTTTATAACTGTAGCTTGTAGTACTGTCTGAAGTCTGGGAGGGTTATGCCTCTAGCTTTGTTCTTTTTCCTCGGGATTGCTTTGACAATTCTGGGTCTTCTGTGGTTCTACGTAAATTTTAGGATTATTTGTTCTAGTTCTGTGGAAAATGTCATGGGTAATCTGACAGGGATCACACTAACTCTGTAGATCGCTTTTGGTAGCACAGCCATCTTAACAATATCAATTCTTCTAATCCAAGAGCAGGGGATATATTTTCATTCTTTGAATCATCTTCAATTTCCTTTATCAGTGTTTTATAGTTCTCAGCATATAGGTCTTTCACCTCCTTGGTTAGGTTTATTCCTAGGTGTTTTTGATGCAATTTTGAACAGGATTGCTTTACTTTCTCTTTCTGATATTTCACTGTTAGTATAAAGAAATACAACTGATTTCTGTATGTTAATCTTGTATCCTGTTACCTTGCTAAATTCATTTATTAGTTCTAGTAGCTTTTCTGTGGAGTTTTTAGGGTTTTCTATATACAGTATCACGTCATCTGCATATAACGACAGTTTTACCTCTTCCCTTCCAATTTGGATACCTTTTATTTCTTTTTCTTGTCTGATTGCTGTGGCTAGGGCTTTCAATGCCAAGTTGAATAGAAGCAGTGACAGTGGGCATCCTTGTCTTGTTCCAGAATTTAGCAGGGAGGATTTCAGCTTTTCACTGTTGAGTATTAGGTTGGCTGTGGGTTAGTCATAAATGGCTTTTATTATGTTGAGATATGTTCCCTCTATATCCACTTTGATAAGTGTTTTTATCATGAATGGATGTTGAATTTTATCAAATGCTTTTTCTGCCTCTACTGAGATGATCATGTGGGTTTTCTCTTTTCTTCTGTTGATGTGGTGTATCACGTTGATTGATTTGCATTTGTTGAATCATCCTTGTGACCCTGGAATGAATCCAACTTGATCACAGTGTATGATCCTTTTTATGTATTATTAGATTTGGTTTGCTAATAATTTGTTGAGGATTTTTGCATCACCAAAGATATTGGCATGTAATTTTCTTTTTTGGTGGTGTCTTTGCCTGGTTTTGGTATCAGGTGGTGGCATCATAGAATGACTTTGGGAATGTTCCTTCCTCTTCACTCTTTTGGGAGAGTTTGAGAAGGAAAGGTGCAAGTTCTTCTTTGTAGGTTTGTAGAATTTCCCAGGAAGTCATCCAGGCCTGGACTTTTGTTTGCAGGGAGTTTTTAAAATTACAGATTCTATCTCACTCCTAGTGGTCAGTCTGTTCAAATTATGTTTCCTCTTGATACAGTTTTGGTAAGCTGCATTCTTTGTATTTCTGCAGTATCGATTGTTACTTCTCCTCTTTTATTTCTTATTTTGTCTGTCTGGGTCCTCTCTGTTTTCATCTTTGTGATCCTGGCTAGAGACTTGTTGATTTTTTTTATTCTCTCAAAAAAATCAGCTCTTGGTTTTATTGATCTTTTCTATTTTTTGATCTCTATTTTATTTATTTCATCTCTGATCTTTATTACTTCCTTCCTTCTGCTGACTTTGGGTTTTGTTTGTTCTTCTTTTTCTAATTCCTTTAGGTGGAAGGTCAGGTTATTTGAAGTTTTTCTTGTTTCTTGAGGAAGGCCTGTACTGCTGAAAGGAGGCCCTGTTTAGATAGAGTCATTAGGGAAGGTCTATTTGAGGAGTTAACAGTTAGGCTAAGACTCAAAGAGTGAGAAGAAGCTGATTGCAAAAAAGGGCCACAGCAAAAGCCTTTCTATTCCGATAAACAGCATGGGCCAAAGTGTGAAGGCTGGGAAGAGTCTGGTATGTTTTAGCAACTGAAAAGAAGCTGTGTAGCTCACACACAGGTAGCAAGGGGAGGAGAGTGGGAGAAAACTCTGGGAAAGTACCAGCAGGGCCAGTTCATGCAAGGTTTTGTAGGCCATGCAGACAAGCTTGGAGTTTATTCTAAATACAAGCTATGGAAGGATTTTAAGCAGGGAGGTTTTCTAATCCAAAATATATTGTGAAAATGATCATTATGGTTGCTGAGAAGAACAAGGAGGAAAGCAAGACTATCAGGAGACTACTGTGAGGTCTGGGCGAACGACAGTGGTGGCCTGGACTCGGGCAGTGGCTGCAAGTGAAGGAAATGAATGGATTAGAGATCTGTTTGGGGGGCTGAATCTACAGTATTTACTGGTAGATTAAGAGAAAGGTAAGCCATTCGAGAATGACATCCACGTTCTGGCTTGAGCACTGAGTGTACAGAAATGCTATTCATAGACATCAATAAGGGGCAGGGGGTGGAGGTTTCAGTTCTGGACATGTGATATCTGAGGTGTCTGTGAGCTACAAGAAGGTGCCAAGAGGCAGCTGGATATCTGAGTCCAGGTCTCAGATGAGAGATGGGAACTCTGAGGTCATTAGCATACGGTTGCTCTTGAAGGCCACTGAAATGTAGATGGCTGCTTAACGGAAGAATTAAGAGAAAAAAGGGGTGGGGGAGACCACAGTATTTACTGTAAGGTAGAGGAGCTGGTAGAGAAGTGAGAAACTAGGATGGAGAAGTGGGAGAAGCAGGCGGAAAACTAGGGCTCACTGAGAAGATACAGACATCATTCAGTAGGACAGAGCAAAACGGATGTATGTAGGGATGAAAACAACTACATGGTTAAAAGCAGGGAAAGACTGGCTGGCCATTGCACAATAATAAAAAAGGGGCAAGCTAAAAGGGGATTCCAGGGCTTCCTAGGTGGCGCAGTGGTTAAGAATCCGCCTGCCAATGCAGAGGTCACGGGTTCGATCCCAGCTCCAGGAAGATCCCACATGCCGCGGAGCAACTAAGCCCGTGTGCCAAAAAAAAATAAAATAAAATAAAAAATAAATAAATAAAAGGGGATTCCAGAGCAAAACACAGTGATGATTGCAGCGAGAGAAATCCAACTTCTTCCAAGTAACTCAGCAAACTTAGGAATCTACAAAAATATGTTAGGGCTAGGCAAGATGTACTTCCTGGCAAATCCTATATCTAAATGCATTATTCTATGTTTTCTTCTAAAGAGAAGGGAGGAAAAAAAAGAGAATGAAACATCCCAGACTATGAGGTAGACCAGAGATTGTAGTAAAAGAAGAATTAAAGTATCGCTCCTCTAACATGTTTTATTAAAACTATACATGAGAATTTCTTCAAATATGGCTTGGATATTTTGTAGTTTAAAATAGAAATTCTATTTGAAGAGAACGAAAAACAATTGCTGCAGAATGATCAAATCTGTACAAGTAAATGGCAACAAACCTTCCAAGTAAATGGAAGAACCATTTTTTTACTCTGAGAGATAGCACATTTCTAATGTAAAACAGGTGCACATGGTCTCAGAAAATTTTTTCTAATGGATTAAAAGTACAGTTTACCCTGAACTATTAGAAAAAAATTTTTAAAAATCACTTTTTCCATTAAAGTGACTTAGATCTATGTTCTAGATTTGCAATCACCCTAAACTACTTATCTAGTTACTGAACGGTCTGGCTCAAGATAACATTTATCATTCAGTAGTTTACTGAGCAAAGGCAATGTTGAAGTCTGTTTTCAGAAAGGATTTTTTTTCAGATCAATAATCGGATGAGGGGAAATATTTGAATGCAAAATAAGTCACTGTTTTACAGTTATGTTGTTTTCCTTTTCCATTTCCCCTGCACTGCATTTGTACACACTAACACTGCAAGAAGAATATGAAATAAAAGAGGATGCATCTTCAATCCTTCTTGTCAAATTTTAAGAGACACCAATCAACCAAACACCTCACTAACAGTCATGAGACTAGCACCTTAATTAGCCAGTGGTATTTTTGACTAAGAATCTCAGATGATGAAACTGTTCTTGTGTTGAACCAGCTTGGCCCAGACTAGCCTATCCCGCAGTGACATGTAGATTGAATACAAATCAGACAGCACAGCTTTAAATCTGTGTTGCAGCTCTCATTTCCAATTCGAGAACTGTACTATAATCATAAGCTTCTGGTGGATGAAAGGAAATCAGCTCTCTGAATATTAGCTAATGCCACATTTGCAAGTCCTGAAGAGATCTGTGCTGTTAAAAAAAAATAGATCATTTCGCGTGAACCTATATATATGAATTGCTTTGTTCTGCTCAACTGATAGACGCAGTGCCTGTGCTGGGATTAAACCCTTTTCATCATAAAACCTCATCTGGTTCGGAGTCCAAGTCCATCAAACCTTTTTCCTTTAAAGTCCCGCCTTTGATTCTACATCAATTTATTCAAACCGCAGCTGGGTGGCTGAAAACGAAAGGACAGCATCATTTAAACCAACCATGTTCCCAACTTGAAAGAAGGGCTATAATTAAAAAAATGGGCATAAAAGAATGGAAATGGGATAATATTTTTTAATGGTAGTTCAAAGGCCGACAGATGTCAGAGCCTTTGAAGATGTCAGAACACGGAGCAGGAGCTGCCGTAAAGGAGCTGCCTGAGAGGTGAAGCAGCTTTTAACGGCTGAAAACCCTTGCAGACACATCCTTGTGTTTTTAATTTGTCAGAGTTTCTGCAGTATTTTCTGACTAATAACACACAATTATAACTGCATAGCAGACATATTTTTATCCTCGGTTAAATGAATCGTTTATTCCACATTCTTTTAGAACTAGATAAGAACAGGGACACTTTCCTAGGACGTCCCAAACTGTTCTGATCGCTTCACATATTTATGCTAATTTTGTGGGACTGGCCAAATCCAAAGTTACTACGTGCTGCCAGCTTTTGTTCTCCTAATAGTCCGCTGCTGGTAACGTCGCGATGCACATGTGGTCGTCAGAACGCGACTCACTGCAGCTCCACTCTTTTCATGTACGTGGAACAATATGTGCTTGAATAATTAATTTGTGCACCAAGTCATGTCAAACCAAATTAATGTTTAAAAACATTCCTGAGCTCAATCTAAACAACCACAGGCTGCCACAGGGTTTCAGAAGAGAAAGCGTCGCTGGGGGGAAGCTGCAGCCACAACCACCGTGTGCCGGTAACGCCGCTGGAAAAGAAAGGGTCCTAACACCGCGTGTGAGACGCTGGGACGCCGCGCTGGGTGGCGGGGGGGGGGGGGGGGGCCTAAGTCATCTGACATGTCAACCTGATTTGTTCCGTGAAACAGCCTCGCGATGTTCACGGACGGGGACCACCGGTCCCTCGTGAGCAGCAGCAGGACGTGGCTTTCCCACCGCCGGGCTAGCCCGTAACGGCAGCGTGACGAGGTGCAGGGCAGAGAGAGTCACAGGGTTTGGCATCAGGTGATGTGGGTTCAGATCCGAGCCCTTCACTCAATCGCTGCACGGTCTGGTCTGTCCTCATTTTTGTGAAAACTGAGATCACACCTGCTTCCTCCCAGAAAGCAGGTGAAAGTGCCCAGCACATAACGTTCTGCTCAGTTCTTTCTTGAAATAAACGAGACACGGGAAAAAATAAAACTAGGTCACTTCTAGCCAAACGTGTTCCTCCTCCTTCAAGAGAGATTTCTATGTCCACGGCGCGGAAGCGCTGGCCTTGCCGTCCACCGTCACCTTCCGCAGCCAGGACAGGCCGGGCCCACAGCACACACCTGTCCGCTTCTGAGAGCTGACCTCCGTCCAGTCCTGCGAGGACCACCACGGAGGCAGCTCAGCAGGTGGGGGCCCAGGGCCAGGACTCGGGTGCAGGGGGGCCACCCTGGCAAGTAGAGAGGAGCAAGCAGCACCCCCACCTGAGAGCAGCTCCCTCGGGCGGGAGGCCCCCAGGCTTGGAGGAGGACAGGTGCACCCTGGGGGTTATGTGCCTCCGGGAGGGCCTGCTGCCTCTGCCGTGTCTCTAGGTGACTCTCTGGGGCACCACCAGCCCTGCGGCTGACTTCAAAGCAGCTGAAGTTCCCACCCCCTCGCCTGCGGGTCCTGCATCTGTTCTTGCCCCTCCCCCACCTCCAGATGCCCACGTCTCCGGACCACAACCCCCCACCCCCGATGGTGTCCCACCAGGAAGTTGTATTCCTGCAATATTCCTCTTCCATCTCCTTTCCCACTCTTTCCATCCATCAAAACTCCCATTTCTTCAGTGTGATGGATCTCACTTTGATGAGAGCAATTTAACTAGAAACGATTTCTAACTTCGGGATGCAGTCTATGTCACTTCTTTTCCTCTCCACCTCGGTGTTGGTCAGCTCTTCCCCGCTCTGCAGGTTTCCCTGGGTCCTTCAGGCCCACGCAGCCTGCAGACCCGGAACACAGGGCAGACAACCAGGGAACGGCGGTCCTCTCACTCACGATGTTCTGTGTACTTGGCTAAACTGCCTGGCGGGAGTGTGAGCTCTTCCACGAGGGCCATGTCCCTCCTCAGCACAGTGGCTGGTCCGTAAGCGAGGACGGAACAGACATTAGTGAAGGACTCCTTGGCGGTACATTTCCATCTTATAAGAAATCACTTCTTTTTATCTTATGTCTTTATTCATTTAGTGTAAAAGTGTTCATGAAATACCTATTCCAGAATTCGTCTTTCTGTACGTCACTCATGCGCCTTGAACCCTGAAACGCACGCATGAGCGCTATGGATACGGAAGACAGCGAATAAGGGAGGACCTTTGTCAGCCCAGACGCTCCCCTGGAGACGTCCCAGCAGGGTCGCCGGGGGTCCCGCAGGTGGGGGCGCAGCCCGCGGTCTCCTCATCTCCATCCACCGCGGCAGATGCGTTCTTCCTGCGACCTCAGACACTCACACGCTGGACTGCCGTACAGGCCACCACACAGCTGTTCCTCTGTGCCTCTTCGGGTGATCTGGGGAGCTGCAACACCTTTCTCTGTCCTCAGCCCGGTGGCTCCCCGTGCACCCCAGTGCTCCTGGGGCGGCAGCAGGACTGCAAGTGGAGCCGGCGGGCAAGGATCCTCCCGCGTCGCAATGGAAGCCTGGCTGGCCTGGGTGCCACTCCCCGCCGAGCCGCGTGCCAGCCCTGGTGTCCCTGGTCTCAAAGCCCCTGGCCCGCGGAAGCACTGGGCGGCGTGCAGTCAGTCCCTACAGCCTGCTGCTCATCGGGGCAGCTGTCTGGTCATGTTGCTTGGCCATGGTTCACAAACTGAAATACATAAACTAACACTTACAGGGTCATTTGAAAACATTTGCCCGTTTCAAGTTCCCACCGGAACCCAGGAGTCAGGCATCGCTGTTGATGCTGCTGTTGTCATTCTTCCTGCTCCTGAAAGACACCGCTTTCTCTCGGTTGCCTTGCTCTCATCCCTGACCCACGATCTCCTCCACCTTCTCTCAGACAGCGGGTGTGGTCCACCCTCATTCCATCCTCTCCTTAGAGGAGCTCATCTTCACAGCTGGTACCCGTTGCCATCCATCCTGGTGACCCTCGGGTCTGTTTCCAAAGGAGAGCTGGCCTCTGAACTCTAGTCTTGCATTTCCAGGTGCCTAGTGACATCAACGCCGGATGCCCTGTGCACATGGACACAGCTCTGGCCTCCTCTCCCTCCCTCTGCCACATCCACTTTCCCGTCTCCAGAGCCTTGGCTAAGCCCCTCGTCACCTCTCACCAGATGACCCAAGGAGTCACCCAGCCTCCAGCCTCACTGCCTTACAACTCTTAATCCTCTGCTTAAGTTCTCCAGTGACTTCTGACTGTCGACAGTACGATCTGTCCACTTTTTACTGGAGGCACCTAGCGTAAAAAATTGGAGCATGCAACCCAGCGTGTATGTGTGTAAATCTGTAACATGTCATGCACATAGCAAAAACGTACACAAAACAGATGAAATACAAATACACATAAATGGAAGTTCTTTTTTTTTCTCACTATACCCTAACGGACCTTACTTGGGACAACACCGTTCTAAGTAATTATCGGAAGGGGTGACAAGTGCTGCAGGGAGGACCCTGAGGGAGAGAAATGGCAGACACAGAAGTGGCGGCACCGACAGCCTGTGCAAACCCCCAACAGGAGGCCGGCGTCCAGGGAGGCCTGGTGCAGACTCCCCAGCAAGGCGTAACGTGTACTCAGGCAATGATGTCGCTGCCCCTTCTGGTGAGGGTGCTTTTCCTGTTCTAATCCGCAGAGCAAGCTTTGTTCATTAAACAACTCAATGCATACGGTATCAGCCTTTTCTGACCCCCTCCCCACACCCGGTGTCCCGACACCCATGTCCCCACACCCCGTGTCCCCACACCCCAGGACTTCATCTCTTCTTTGCCTGGACCACGGCACCTTCGTCACTTCACTGCACGTTGCTACACACGCGTGTGTGACTCTGGAAGGCCTAGAGGCCGGGCCTGCTCGAGGAGGCCCCGCGATCTAGCTGTCCATTTCCGCACTGGTACTGTTACAGCTCCTTACATATACGGCGGGCAAGGTGGGCACGTCGGCAAGGTCTCCGGAGAGGAGAGCGCAGCAGGAGGGTACGGGTCTCCCTCCACCCAGAGAATGGGGAGCTGAGCATCCTCAAGGGCCCGGTTAGACGGCCCCCCACCCCCGATCAGGTGGCACCCTCCACGAAGGGCGCCCCCAAGGGGACCTGCAGGCCAGCGCGGACCTGCGTCTCTACTCTCTGCAGCCTGGAAGCATCCTGACACGCGCCCTCTGTCGAGGGAAAGGAAGGAATTCTTTGCCCCCACCTGTTGGAGGAATCACACTGCCCTCCCACCACGACACGTGCTCGTGCCTGTTTCTCCACAGACTCTGAGCTGGAGGGCAGGGGTCACTCTGTTCTTAACACTCCAAGGTGGACTCCAGTGCCTGGCACACAGTGGGGGCTCAGCAGACGGCAGCCCCGGATGAACGGCTCCCACCGACGTGGGGAATGACCGTCAGAGACATGCAGCCGGTCACTCGGGTGTATAAAGCCAGTAAGTGGTTGAGACTGGACGTGAACCAGCACCTTTGTTTCCATATTCGAAAAGAAATTTATCGTGGCATCTAGGCCCAGGCTTAATTTATTATCAATATGCCGAAGATGTCCAAATTTGTACTTCTGGAATCTCAACCTGCATTTCCAACCCCCTGTCTGACGCACCTCCACCTGGATATTTAAGGTGAAGCTCAAACTTAGCTTGGCAACAACAGGACTCTTGTTTTCATTTCCTGCTCAGTGTCTGCATGTTTGACACCATCATCTAACCAGCGACTCAGGCCAAAACCCTGAAGAAGTCCTCTTTTCCTCACCCCACGGCGCAGCCATCAGCAGGTCCCACTGACCGACTCACATCACACGGACCCCCAGGACTGTCCGCAGAGCCTTTTAGAAGCATGTCAGGTCACGCCACCTTACTGCTCAAAAGCCTCTACTTGTCCTCCAATCACAGGCCAAATCAAACCCAAACTCCTCAGAGGCCCCACCCTCCACGCACCTGTTCTGCTCGGGCCACACAGGCCTCCCCTCCTCAGCTCTCAGCTCAGACAGCTCCGCCTGGAAAGGCTTCGCTGACGGGCGCGAACAGCCACCAGGTCACGGCACCACACTCTCCACCTCAAGTCTCCACCTAACAGTGACCGCACTCAAGTCTCCGCCTAACAGTGACCGCACTCAAGTCTCCAGCTATCAGTGACCGTCACGTGATGCTCTCCTTGTTAATTTGTGTTTTCTGCCGTCACCTGTCTTCCCTCTTTCAAACATAGGTTCCTTTAGAGCAGAGTACTGAGCTATCTTCTTCTTTTCTGCACCCTAGAAAGGAACCCCTTTAGGGCCACACAGACCATTCCCTACATACTCCCGGCAACATTCATGCGAAAAGCCACCTCCTAAAGGTTGATACCCCCACCCTGGGGCCTGGCACCGAACTGCACTCAAAAAATCTTTACTGAGTAAATGAGTCAAGTCGAAGGAAGGCTGCATCATAAGGAAACTCCATATACATAATTCTGCCTGATTACGACAGATAGGAAAATGCATGTGGAAATAAGTTTAATTTATACATTATCCAAAGAGTCACAATTATAAAAATCTTCAAGTCAGGGTCCCAGTTTGTCAAAATCGATGTGGAACAATGAGACTTCAAAGAGCGACTGGAAGAGTCAACAATAAGGATTTTCATGAGAAGACTGACTATTCCTATTTCTGAACTGAATTTTTTAATAAACACCAACTTTATGGCAACAGATTGTGCTATTTGCTGCCTGCCACCAGCAAAGGGTAGAGAGGTGGACGTGGAGGAGCTCCGTCACGCCTCGTCACGCCTCGTCACGCCTCGTCACGCCTGAACCAGCACAGTCACATGGGCTTTACAGCGGCGGGACACACCGCGCCTCCTGAACTCAGGGCTTCTGTCTAACCACGGCTTTGGCAGAAATTTCTGACTAAACGAAGAACCAAAAGTTTCCACCCTCACACTCCACTCCTCCCGTTGCACATGCCAGCACCACTTTATCTGGAGCTATTGTAAAATTCGCCCAGCAAATGAGGATAACATTTACATTACAAAAATTAGCTTTTCAGGAAACATTTGGTGAGCATGTGCATTCTGTACGTTAAATGACATCTCTGCAAATAACAAAAAAAGGTTCCACTTGACCCTAGAGATCTGGGGTTTGTTTCATTAATAAAGATTGACTTAAGGAGTAAACTTAAGATGAAAGAATCACCAGTTTAATTTTAACCTTTTTAAAGACCCACAACTTTCAAGTCCTTACTGGAAAATTCCCTTGTTTTATGATGCCATGCCTGGCTGGACCATTGCCCCATGTTCACTGAAAGCTCCACAGAGCGATAGTATCAGCGGGTCACAAACACACACGTGTGCGCAGATGCACACACACATGCACACGTGTACACGTGTACACACACGCACACACACACGCACGTACCCCCCCCTCCCCGGGGCCACTGCCGCGTTGCAGTTCCCCCACCAACAAGGAGCCAGAGCCAGGCCACACACTTCCGCAAACTTCATCCTCTGCGGACACCATTAACTCACCCTCAAATATTACCACCACTTTCAGGGCTGGACCTCACACCCAAGCAAAACAAATCCAAATGAACAGGAAAAATAACGCACATTTTCAAACCCTGCAAATCTAACTGTATATTCTTTCTTTACGATTTCTTGTGATCTTTCCCCAACCTCTCAGGATACAAATATCCAAAAGTACTTAGGAGGTCAGTAACAATTTAAAATAACTGTTAAAACAAGGGAAGAAAAATAATTTTCATTAAGTTTTAATATTTGTTTCAATGGAAAAATATTACCTCAAGTTCCGTATTAATCCACCAATTAGGTCTCAATGAGGCCACTTTTTATTATTCAAAAGTTTCCTTCTAACGGTGATATTTTCAAAGGTTTTCCCTACACAAATATTAGTTTGAAAATAGACTATTATTTTTACGTAATGCCTTGCTCCCCTCCTCAAACAGGAGCTCAGGGTCTCCCCAGCAGAAACGTCTGCCATTCTTCTCGTGGAAAATGCTCAGGTGCTGAACAACTTCCATTTCCTGCACCGAAGCATGATTCCAACCCGTCCCGACCGAAGTCGAAATGACAGTTTAGTGAGCTTCAATGTGCCAGCTCTCTGCACATTTGATGATATTATCATTTTGCCGGTCACTTCTTGCACTCTGCCCTCAACCTCCCGGTCACAAAAAATTACCTCAAACATGCAAATGAGGACAGCTGGGGTGTCTCTTAGAGAACTGAGTCAGAAACCCCAAAATGACTTTTCCAAGACATCACGGAAGAAGAGTTATTCGTCCACCGTTTCCGCCCAGATAACTTCTGCCAGCACCTCAGTAATTTCACGCAGGCAGAGGTGAGGAGGGGAAGGAAGGGCAAAACGCTAAAAATAACCAAAGGCATTTCTCCTTATGTCAAGAGGAATGACATCCTGCATGTGGAATAGCGGTCTATTGCTGGAGTATTTTATGTGAAAAAAACTCTTCTGAAAGCTTTTCATTTTGACCAAAATTACTCTAGAATTCAGCTCAAACTGCATCAACATAAATTGTTTTTGAGGACTCTAAAAGAAACACATTTCCTAACTGTTCCTTGTATTTCTATCAAGAAAGTCTCCAGGTTTGAACTTACTAAACCACCTCGACCTCATTTCTAGAAGGTTTTGGCTAGCTGTGGCCCTGTAATAGGATTCTTACACCTATATAAAAAATGCTAACACGGACGTCTTTGAGATTTAAAAAGCCATTCCACTAAAAGGAATGCATCATATGTAAGATTCCAAATTAGTATGTGGATGTAACAGACACTCATCTATAGTAAACCATTCCCAACACGCCACAGTCACCAATACTAAACGTGATTCCTAAGCAGTTTATAAAGACTGGCAGCTCCCATTGACCTAAAATCTGACCTTGCTGGATACTTACTCTGACATATCTTCTTATTTCAGTAATAATGTGAAAACCAAAAGTGAACCCATTTCCAAAACATATTCATTTTCCCATCCTACAAATTCTAAAATTTGTGGGAAGGAATTCTATTCCAAATAAAATATTAAGAAATGCATATCTGTTCAGAGCTCAGTTGGTCTCAGAACAGAGACACAGCCACGGCTGTGGCTTTGGGGAGAGACTGAAACGACTGGCCAAGAGCTGATCTGGATTTACAGAGCCTGAGTTACGGGTATCAGTGTTTTAAATCTAGCAACGTATTAACAATCCAAAATTGAAAATATAATGGAATTTACGCAGAATAAATGAAATTCAGAGACAGCGAGCTCCTCCATGAGCAGGCGTGTGGGCGGGTGACCTGGCCACGAGCCCCAGCAACTCTACGAGTCATGTTACCTTGGGCAACTCACTATATTTTCGGAATCTTTCCTCATTAATAAAGTGGGGATACATACAGTCATTTTCTGACTCAGGTAAGAAGGTCAAAACCATTTCCAACAGGAAATGCAACCCTTGTGGGGACGGGGTGGGCTGGATGAAACGATGCGATGGAGGGGACCAGCACAGAGCTGGCACGTGGGAAGTGCACAACACGTCTGCTGCGGTGGCTGCTGCCGAAACACACGCGTAAGCGTGCAGCGTTGCACCAGGAGGCACCGCTGACGGGCAGCAAGACTCAGTTACGACTTCACAGCAGCGTCAAGCACAGCAGCTCACTGAAAGGGATGCAAATTGAGATGAGAATCTCAGCGTGGGAACAAAGGCACCAGCATCTCTCCCGTGCCCGGCACAGATTCACACAACCCTCTTCCTTTTTCGCTGTGTCCAAGTCTCTCCAAAAAATCTAACACCTTTCTTGGAAGAGGCAGTGAGATAAAGAAAGAGCACAGAATTAAGATGAAGAAGCCCTGGTTGGCTAGTTCTGTGACCTTGGGCAAGATAGTGACCTTGGAACCCCAGGTTCTTTACAGGTAAAATGAAAATAATGGGATGCGGTCATCCCTAGAGATGGCTTAAACTGACGACACTGTCGCTGGATGCTCAGACCCTCGATATGATTGAAAGCTTCCTGTCTGTTGGAACACGCTGTGTACACAGACGCACATTCCTTGCAGTCTCCTAGTTTTCACCACTGCAGGGTGATCCCATCATAGCCCCCATTTTAAATATCTCTAGCACTTAATTATTACTTCCTCAAGAATTTAAATATTTCTTTAAAAATCCATTAAGTATAATGAGAAGAAAGGACATACTTTTAAAGCAATCACTACTGATTGATAAGAAGTTCTGCATGCAAAGGGAATGCTTAATACGTTATTATTTGGAAGGTTTGCCTTGAAAAGGAATATCCTTTATCTAAAAGTGGACCACATGCCATGGAATGTGGTTTCCATGGCAACTGCTACATTTTAGAAATATGCACAGCACTAAAGATACACTGTATAACACTTCGCTAAGCGGATCATTCTTAGAGAAATCATTTCCTTGTCTCAGCCTGTTTCTGTTTTTTAAACTTAATATAATTTTCTCCACAATGAGGACCAAGTTGAATTATTTATAATAGCTTATATTTATAATAGCTTATTTTTGTGCTTTTAAGATGAAAATAATTACAGAATTTTAGAATTACTATGTAAAAAGAAAGCTGGTGACCTACCAAAGATGTAGACTTTATTGGAAAGGGTATCTTTATCTATTTTCTCCTAATTCAGTACCTAACAAATAGTGTTCTTATATATAGTAATATATACAATAATATATTAATGCAAATATATTATTAGTTCATATCTAATATTATTAGACTCATCACCGTTGGAGAGTAATAAAATGAGACCTTTGCACTAGCACGTCTATTTCAGAATGCAAGAACAACTTCTGTCCTATTTGGAAAATTCTGCATAACCTATGTTTCTGGCTATCTTAAATAAAGCACTTCAATAATACTATAAAACTTCATTTAAAGAAAATAAATTGAAAATGTTAATGCGTGGTTTTACCCCAAGTCCACCGAAAGAGTCTTATTTTCTCTTCGCAAATGAAGTGAAACGTTATGAGCATGTCCCACCAGCTCTTCTAATGCCTGGCCTTAAACACCGTGTCCGCCCAGCAGACCCCATTGCTGCTGAAAGCACACGGCTCCAAGTCCTCCGTCCCTCTCACACACGTCAGCCGGTGCGTCAGGGCGTGAGCATCAGAGCGTGGGGAGTGCACAGATGGAGCACCAGACAGCCACTGCGCCGTGACCGTGTGTGTCACTGCTGAGAACACGGGTGACACAAACAGCAGCAGCCTCATTACACTGGGGGGAAAATCCACAATCAGTCCAGTCTGACCCAGACGGTATTCGTGAAAAAATATCGATGATGGAATCCTGTCTTGGTTACATAGGTAGAATGTGAACCATTTTAGTACAGATACAAACATCCTAAACTCCTGGACCAAACTGCCATTCGATTTTATTCCTTACAGTTTTCCACAGTATATGTTCAGAGGACAGGAGAATCAGATATAAGAAAAAGAGTAACATGTTTGGAAATTAACACTAGGGCATTAACTTTTAAAGCCTTGAGATCTCAGCCATGTTTCTAAGTTTTATACCTAAAGATGTTTCGTAAAGGTTTCTGGAACAGTCATAAGGTGATAGTATAGCAATTTTTAGGCCTGTGACTTAAAATATGCTTTCTTTTGGTTCATAATATCTACGAAATTGGATCTCTCAAAGCAGCTATGTTTTTTGATGTTGAGGATGATGGCATTACTCGTAAATTAAAGTGAAATTTCGGCACAATTAAAATAAACCTGCTCATTAGACTTTATGCAAGTACTTAAAGAATCGTAGGTTTTCCCACTGGATTTTATTCCCAAATGTTTTCACATATAGAGGATATCACCAATTACATTGGCCGGTGCCTTTTATATTAAGCCCTGTGTCATAAATTTCTCTCAGAACTGAGAACCAGAAAGAAATACACTGGTGTGAAAAAAAAAATACACTGGTGTGATTCTTGCGTTAGATGCTGAGAACTACCCAGTCCCTCACGTTTCACTCTTCACCGTGGCTCCCAGGCAAGCTCAGAGCTAACGCCTGTGCTTAACCCGAGCGTGTGCTTCATACGTATGGATTTTCTGATGCAGTTCATATCAGTTATTGCTTTATTATTTTCTGTCATGTTTCACCTGTGTAAGTATGTGTTTATCATAAAATGCTGCCTCAAATCCTTTTTGAAAGTGCTTGGAATGTAAAGAAATTAACATCAAATGTTTTCAACAAAAAAAGTGCTAGCCCCACCCCAAAGCCCAAAGCCCAGGTACAGGTTCAACGACAATACTCAGAACACACATACTGTTCAAGCCACCCTTTGAGTAACCTTTGAAGAACAATAGCTCGTGCTTAATCCACTGCACACATGCACACTCCCAGTTTATAAATGGACATTTTATCTTATGCCCAGATTCCCAAATTCATGGAAAATAATGTTATTAAAGTATAGTTTTTAAAATTGTCCTATCATAAGTATCTTTTTTGGAAAACTTTTTTTTTAAGAAGGGAGAAAGAAGAGGCATTCTAAAAATCCCACATTTTGGAATCGGCAATAGATGCAGGCTCTTACGGGGAGTCAACATGGCAAAATCCAGATGATCTGTCTTTATCCCACAAAACTGTTCACGTTAGAATCACGATTCTCAGCGTAGGGAATAAGAAAGGCACCAAGATGCCAGCGTCAGGCAAGACCATCTCCCTGTACACAGGTTCCAAGTCAAGTGTACTTGCAGGTGTCACTGACAGCCCTCTCCGGGAGCGCTGCGTCTACACTGCAGTCCGCAGATGGAGGTTCACAGCGGCTGCTGTGGCCCCTCACTCCTCAGTGTGCCTGGACCTCGACAGGTCACAGGAACAGCTGTCCCACGACAGGGACAGCACCTCCGGGCAGATCACAAAGGTTCTCTGGAACAGTCTCTACAGGGCTCATACACGTCATTCACTTCAGCAGCAAACATCAAAGATCAAGCAATCTGAGTGGTTCAGGGCCCTAAAAGCTCAACCAAGGGATCAAGGAATCTATGTTCTGTTTTTCTTCGAATTCAAGGGGATAAACTGCAGAAATTATTTCATTACATTGCAGTTCAAAAGCAAAACAAGAATTACACGAGGACTACTGTGTTAGGAGAAGCTTCCCTAAGATGATCACGACAAAACTATAAATTTCCTTTATATTAAAAAACATGATGGAATCATGCAAGTCATTCTCCAAAATAACTTCAATGAGAGGCATCTGGAGAACGAGAAGTATTTGATAATGAGGCTGTGAATTTCTGTGTGTCCTGAAATCCACTGATGGGGATGCTTTTTCTTACACATCACGACCTCAGGTACAGACCAGACTGCACGTCTCCTATGAGGGTGGGAGACCGCATTTTAGCAAGCGTGAGTATCACAACATGAACTCTCCCATCGTTGAAAACCAAGGAATTATGACAAAAATATAACACATGTGTAGAATAATTAGCTAAATGCACCAAATAAAAAGAGAGAAATGGCTAGTTGTCCTTACTCGTATTACTGTATCATCGTTTCTTTATAAAACAGAAATCACTTGAATAACAATGCACCTACAATATCTGTGTAGCATATTCACCAAAAGGGAGCTCCTAATTGATATGATTCATTGTAAGGTAGGTGACTATACTTTATAATAATGGTCTTCTTATTAGTATACAACATATTACATATTTGAGAGAAGCCAAAAGTAGATTTTTCGTATATTGCCTGCATTCAAGAATCAGACAGAAGAAAAGCAGCAAACAAAGCCATAGCACCCAAAACAGACATTTCATTGGTTCTCTGTGGTTAAGTATTCCAACCAGTCCTTTCCACAAAATGGCCTCCATCACTAAGTGGGAGCCACCGGACTTGAACTGAAAATCAAATGCCTCCCTGGAAGGCAAATAAAACATGACACAATCCACTATGTAAGATGCTTGTGTTTGCTCTGCATCAAACCACAAAACAGTGGTTTTTAAAAAGGCTTTTCTATTTTAAAAAATATATGTCACTGGTTTTTTTCTCTGAAATTTGTGCATGGAATCCAGAACCTAAAAGGTATTAGGCATTAGATTATTTAGACCACAAGCATGAAAAGACATACCTGGAAAATTTAGGACTTCCCTGAGGAACCTGTGACTTAATAGCCCCAGTAAATAGCCAAAAATAAACACACGTTTTTAGCATTTTGGTATACATGATAAGATTTTTAAAAATAAAACATTGATAAGAGTTTTTTTTTTAAATATGCTCTCTACAAACAATGTAGCATAGCTTCTGCAGAAAATCACCTTTCTTTTGATCAGGAATGCATTCAGCCTAGGTTCCCACTGCTTACTAGCGCAATTCCAATTCTTCCAAGAAAGACAAACAATCTGAGAAATGTAATCATATGCTATAGCATTGAAGAGGTCAGGTTACTACTTCAATTGGAAGAAATTCAATTAATAACCTTATCAACCTCTCCCCGTGGCTTAATTATACGTAATAATTCTAAAATTTCCCTTTTGTTGTCACTGGGTGAACCGCACCCCACACATGGCAGATGCGACACACGCACACTCAGAGACTTCCTCCGAATTTGGCCTCCGTCTGTGTCGGATTTCCACAACACCATGAAAATAGATAGAAGTCGTGTAAGTTCATGTATTTTACTGTATCGATTCTTCAATTCTATCACGCAAATATCTCAGAACCCAAATATCTCCTCAAAGAAGACAATGGTAGGGCTTAACAACATCTTCGAGAGAATGTTAGTTTCAAAATATTCTTAATAAATTATATGACTAACAATCAAAGATCGGAATATGTTTTACAAAGGCTCTACTGAGCTTGGTGGCAAAAATACAACACACATTGATTTCACAGGAACCTCCTGACTGTGCTGGTACCATGGCTCCTACAACGACTGCCTCTTTAGTTAACAAACCCCCATAAAACAAATTCAAATAATTTCCCTAGAAATGTACGTTACTGTCAAAAAGCCCACACTGAGGATATTTATACTGCCTTCATCACTATCCGAAAGTGAAAGACAACTCAAGGTCAAATGAAAAATGACCAAGAACTCCTATTCTTTGCCTTACCGCCTCCCGCCCTCCACTCAAGACATAACATCTTAGTTAATCAGTAGTATTTTTATGTTTAGATAATTATAAAATTGTTTAAACACGTAGTATAACAAATAGAAGGTCTATTTTGTTGTTTAAAAATTATATTCTCTGGGGAGGAAGGATAGCTGGGAAGCAGCTTATGTGCGGTGTGGATAACATGGTTAGATTTCAATGGGAAGGAGGTATTTAGACCTAGTAGATGATATGGTTTCATTAGAAAAGAAAATTATCTTTCTATTGTTATCAATTGCTCTTCAATTTTTCTTTAATAAAATTTCACAGCAACCTCAAGAGGATACACTAAAGGCCTTTGATTATATATACCCTGAAGAATGTATTGTACCACAAAGAAACACACCCAATAAGATTTTTTTTATCTGAAATTTATAAAGATAATTTTCCATGCTGACAGTGCACATTTCATCCATTAGTTTGAAGAGTCAAATGCTACCACAGCTGGGGGTTATTCTGCCAAATGGCTTCCAACAGGGACCACAGAGACGGAGACTAGGAGGCGTGTGTGTGTGTGTGTGTGTGTGTGTGTGTGTGTGCATGTAGGAGAAAGCCACAGACCTGACGGGGAACAGCCCTGCTCTGGAGTTATCTCATCAATTATCATCTTAGTAATCTAATCAAATAGAGAGTCCAGAGGAAAAAAGCAACCCTAGGAAGGAAAAGCAAATACTAAAACAGCCGCTTGATTACCTACAGAGATTAAAACAAAAAGCAAGGGGTGAGGCTGACACATTTCCTGGGGATCTGCTAAGGCTGAGGGGCGGGGTCAGGAGCAGATACCTTAAAAAACCCACCATGAAAGGACCTGAGACAAGGTTATAAAAAAGGGGCCAAGTTACAGCGCGCCATGGGATCTGTAATCTGGCTACCTGTGGTTTCTGTGGTTAGAGCCTCATTCATCCCCCAAAAGGGGGGTGGGGGTGGGGAGAAAACAAAAAAAATCACATTTATATGTCAGTTCTACAAATGATCAAACAGCGTGCATCAACAAGAATAAGAAAACATGAAACGCTGATGACGTTTTAAAAATAGATACCCGTTTTATCAAATATGGTTGATAATTACCTGTGCATCGCGTTTCTTGAACTCTTGGATTTGATTTTCGTGCTCCATGTTGGCAGCGCGAAGCTGTGTCTCCAGGTCTCCAATCTCCCGTCCATGGTCCCGGACTAGGCTATCCTTCTCTGCGTTATGCTGCTGTAATAGGTGCGTCTTCTCCTGTTCATGCTCCAGCTTCAGCTCTACTATCTGATTGGACAATGAGGACAGTTCATCAACAGAACATCCTTGTCGTCATGACAACTCATGGACAGCTTAATTTTTCTCTAATTTGCTCAAGTCGAAAATTTTATTTTTTGCATCATTATTACCTCACCTTTAAAATACTCTCATTTTGGGGGGGGGCTGGATTCTGTATAAACCTCCTAATATTCAAGACAGTTGGGCATATTCAGTAAATCCTTCTGCAATCTGTTGACACAAACGCCTGAACATTGAAAAAAATTTTGTCGGATGCTAGGTATTTCCTCCCCAAGAATTCGGGCATTGCTGACCAGCAATGGTTATAAATGGTTAACAGTCGGTACGCTTTGCTTTTTGCTTAAATATATACACGTAAGAAGCAGCAATAAAATCGGTCAGTTTTCTTTATGGTTTTCAAATAAAAGATCGAAGCTAAATACGCATCTGGATTATTGTATATACAGTTGTCTTTTTTTAAATAAAATGATAAATTTCAAAGCTCTATTATCTCGTTGTCAGCTACGGTATACCCACATAAACAGATGTTATGTGTTCCAGAGGGGAACCTGCTGTGCCGCAGGCTTGCGCCATGATTTCATAAAAAGCATTCTATTCTCAGGGTCCTTTCCCAGTCCACTCCACACTGGAGACTGTGACCTTGGCCAGTGTGAGCCTCTCCCTGCTAGACTGAATGGCAGCCCGAGACCGAGGGCCTGGTTGCCGCAGCTTTGATACTAATCCTCCCAGGCTGTGCACAATGGCACCCTACCTGGCCCGCACACTATAGCCGGCCAGGCTGTCTTTGAAGCAGGTGATGAATAGGGACTGCAGGAAGCCAGCTTCCCCAGTGAACTCCAGGCCACACAGCTGCTAAGAACAGTCACTTGGATTTTTCTTCAGTTTTGGTGGATTTCAGGGGGAAAAACTGCTGTTATCTAGGATATGTTGTGTTATTTTCAGCGTGAGAATCCATCTTCAAAAAAGCTAGCAGTAGGAGCCTGCTCCACCTCGATCCTGATTCCTGCAATGATTGCCAGGCTACCTTATCTTAAAGCTATAGCATTCATTTCTCCAGGGTGCGTGCTGCACCACACGTCACAA
This sequence comes from Hippopotamus amphibius kiboko, assembly GCF_030028045.1. Lineage (NCBI taxonomy): Eukaryota > Metazoa > Chordata > Mammalia > Artiodactyla > Hippopotamidae > Hippopotamus > Hippopotamus amphibius. The sequence goes on from NC_080202.1 coordinate 63,485,907, forward strand.
GTTATTTTCTTTGGAGATTTAAAACTCGCAGCCTCTGATTGCAAGTTAAGAATCAAAACACAGACTACAATTGCTTTCAAATGTAGGTTTCAAAATGGTTTCTTATTGTGATTTTCCTTGGAGCATGGGAAAATCAACACTAAACTCCTGACCACTCAAACTTATTATACTATTTAGAAGAAATAAAAGTATACTAATTCTTGAATATGCACACTTATTGGAACAAGATAGCATATAACATAATATGGAAAATTTTATTTTGCATCTGAGAACAAAGATGCACTCTAGTGAATTTATGTCTGTTTAAAATTTAGGGATCTTTCCAACATCTTATTCTACTATAGGCAATATACACAAAATATATACATATAAATGTTCTCCTTATACACTATGCCAAGTAGAAAAGTTTTCTATGATTATTTAAAACAAATGTGCATGGTGTACTCTGTGATTCACACAACTGCAAGATTAATCCCAACAAGAAAGAGAATTTAAAATTTCACTGCTATGACTGCCTCGTTCTCAGGCAGCCAAGTGTCTGAGTTACCGAGTTAGGGTATTTTTAGAACAGTCTTGGGCACATTATTATTTCTACTGGGTGTTATAATATCAAGCATTATAATAATGAAATTATAAATTTTAGTAAAACACTTAAACATGTAACACACTGAAAGGAAACAGAAGGAAGGAAAACGTTCTACTGAGATCTGATTCTTAAAAGCCTCAAAAAAATTGGGAGAATGGGTGTGATTTAAAATTGATAGAAAGCAAAATATTTTACGGTACTCTAAGGAAGAGTTACCGACTGATGTATAATTAAGGCAGAAGAATTACAGCAGTTTTCGCCCAAGAAAGGACACGAGGCCAGGACTGGCCATGAGATCATCAGTAACAGAGCTGCCCTGGTGTAGGCTCCAGGACCAGTGTTCCATAGAAAAGCTGAGTTACCTGAGGAGTTCTGAGCACGGACCAGTGACCCAGCTCGAGCGCAAATTTCAGTTCATTCATTTGAAAAAGTCGGGAACAAATGAAATAGAGATAATGGCATTTGAAGCCTAAAGATAGATGTTCATAAATCAAACTTTTAAAATAGCTTGCTACTTTGTCAGGGCCTGTAGCTCAGTGGTGCTGGTTAATGAACGAATCTCAAGGTTGCCACAGCCTTTTCAAGTGAAATAGCTCATCCCTGTCTGCTCAATCCAAGGCTGCTGGGCCACCTTCTAGCTGTTACAAGCCCTTTCTAGTCTTTGCCTAGGTTTCCTCACTGTCAGCGATTTCAGGCCAGGGTGTCCTCTCCAGATTAACAGCAGAGTCCAGGAGAAACCCTATTCTCTGGAAACATCTTGATGACGATATGCACAAGCATATTCAACGCCATCGTCAAGCGGATCTGTGTTAAAGTCCAACCTCGCCCCTTCCCGTAGATAAATGTCCTCTACATGTGGGCACACCTCAGCGGTAAAGATGAAGCCGCATGTCCTCTTCACCTTGAGCCACTAGAGACCTTCGGGAGGGGAGGAAAACATACCTTAAAAATCAGAACAACTAGAGTGAGAGGAGAACTTAGTAAGAACATGAGTGCAATGGAAGAAGAACTCAAGGACAAGAAGATAAAACAAAAGAATTAACTAAGGATCAAATAACTCCATCACAAAATTAATTCTAAATTAGGAACAATGAGTTGAATAAACAGTGCTAAAAATGGAACCACTGATATAGACAAAAGACTGGAGATAAAATCACAGTAAAGGCCCATGAAGGAGACAAAGAAAAGATAATATAGAGAGAAAGTGGAAAACCAAAACCTGCGTGTGGGGGACTTCCCTGGCGGCCCAGCAGTTAAGACTCTGTGCTTCCAGTGCAGGGGGCACGGGGTTCGACCCCTGGTCGGGGAATTAAGATTCTGTGTGGTGCAGCCAAAAACAAAAGGAAATCTGTGTGTGCACAGGTGTGTTATCAGAAGACTTCCCTGAAATAATGAAGAGTTAAATGCTTGTATCACAAAAGCAGACTGCATACCAAGAAAACCTGATTTAGACTGAGGGAAAGAACAGCGCAAGAATACTATAACTAAACTCAAACATGGAAACACTCAAGCATTATACAACCTAAACCACTCTTGGAAAAAAAAAAATACTTGAGGCTGAAATTCAGGCAACCAAGAGATGAGTGAAGAAGCTGTGTTAAGAGCAGCCCTTCAAGCCAAAGCAGTGGGTCAGTGTGGGCAAAGCTTCAGGGGGAGAAAGGAAGAGCAGGGACTGCATGCCCAGCCAAGCTGTCCTTCAAAAATAAGGGAACGAAGGGTGAGTCTCAAGCAGACAGAAACACAGTGGCTATAACTGCGCACCCTTCTTGGAAAAATGATTAGAGGACGGAATCTCAGCCGTCAACAGATGAATCAAAATAGAGGGCTCAGACATGAAAAAAGTTCTGGCGGTGAATATACAAGCAATTTAAACTTAAAAAGCTAACTACATGACTGTGAGAAGCATGGTTATGGAACAGAATATAAATGTTACAAACGGCAACCATATGTGAATGACAGTATAATTTAGCAGAGTGGTGGGGTGACTGCAAGGGACTGTCAGCATGTTAATTGTAACTTTTCACAGCAGAGGGTTAACACTGAACTATAAAATTCAAACGTGACTCTAAGCTCAGAGCATTTGCAATGTTTATATCAACTTTCTAAGAAATCACTTCTTGTGTGGTAAAGAAACAATTTTCTAAACTTCAGAAATTCCTTCAGTTTCCCGTTTCTTTACTTCAACTGATTTCACATAAAATTAAATATTTTAGCAAAAGTGGCAAATAGAGCATGGTCCCGTTTCTAAAAAACTGCCCTTGTCTGTACACCTGTGTAGCCTTCTGCTGTGGCTCACTGAAGTTTCTGGGATGCCAGCCATCTAAGCCAACAATCGTCATTTCCAGAAGACTGGCTGGAACTTCTGCCTTCCCCATCGTGTGTACGTCCATGTCCGATGGGGACAGCTCCCTGGCGGGAACAATAACTTGTTGCCTTGCACAGCCTTTATCAAGAGACACGTCTCCCTTCAAGCGTGTGGGTTCTGGGTCTGTGAACTGGGAACTCAGATCTGGAAACTTGGACCGTGTTTTCCACGGAAGTGGAGAAGTGCCTGTAAAGGTCACCTGCCTGCTCCCGACTCTCTCTCTTGATGCCGCACAGGTACCGCTCCCGCTGGCTCTCTTACCCTGCAGGATGCGGGCCACGGGCCCTGCAAGTGAGACACCTTGGGGGCCACTCCCGCGGCCACTCCTACCCCCAGCTGAGACTTGCGCCCCCCACCCCACCCCCCCGCAGGCGCCCACCAGCCCACAAAGCAGCCCGGCTCCAGTGCGACCCGGCTAGAGGAGGAAGCCCGCCCGGAACTCAGTGGACCAGGCCCTCCCCACGCCTCCTTCAGCACCTCCCTGAAGGCCTTGACTCCTAGGCCCTCCCTGGGTGGAGGGCTCTGGCCGGACGTAGCAAGCTGCTCTCAAGGTCTCATCCTGCTGAGACGGCCTCGTCCTCAGCAGCGCCCAGGTAGCGCCGGCCTCTCCGCCCCGGATCCCGCTGCAGCTGCATCAATGAGCGCTGCCTGGCAGGATCTGCGGCCGCGGGGACCACGCCGCGTGCTCAGAGAGCGCCTGCCAGCTCAGAGTCGTGAACAGTCACGGCCACCAGGCCAACAACAGTAACACTTCAGAAGGCACTCGGATTGAAAGCACTGGCCATGGAACGTCGAGGATTTTTCTGTAGGGTTTGCCAGGTGACACTTCCACAGCATCCCATACCCACGCCAGGGCTCCCTGTGAAAAATGTTTGCTTCTCAGTTGTGAAATTTTGTACTATTTTTGTGTAGCTGATAAGACTCATTAAGATCCACACTAAAAGACAAGTGTCTCACGCTCCGTGTTTTTCCGTTTAATGAGATACGGGACTTAGCATCATCAGACCCTGTCTCTGAGCAATCTCCCAACTGCATTTGCAAAACAGCACATCTGAAATGTCCAAATCAGTTGCCAAATCCCCCAGAGCTCCGGAAATCCAGGCCCGGTGGGGCAGAGTCTGCTCTGAAGCTAGCACCTTCTCACTAGACTGACTCCTCGCTGAAAGATGCGCAAATCTTTTTTAATGGCAGTTGTATGATACAAAATGTGCTATTTATTGGACATTTCATGACCAATGAAAACTTCAAACCTTTGGAGTCAGAGGGAAAAAACATTTTAGCACAGAAAATACTACAGTATGGTCTGACTTTCTGAACATGTTGATAGAAACAGGTACCAAAAGAAACAGTAAAAAGTCGGCAGCATCTCAAGAACAGAAACAGAATCGTCATCTGTGGGTGGCCCCGTGGCTCCAGGGGTAGGTATTTGCTGCCACAAAGTGAGCCACGCATGAAACCTGTCAGTCAGCAACTCGGTCTAGCACATATTCTCTTCATGTGAAAGTTTCACACGACTGTGCTAACTGCCCTGAGAGTCGCCTGTACTGCTGCTTCACTCCTTTCCTCCACAGTCAGCCTGGACGGGACGGCTGGGGACAAACACCCGCGGGGCCCCAGGCTTGGGCTGTGCTGAGAGATCAGGGAGGACCGCCCATCAGTGCCGGCAGGCAGGAAGCAACAAATACTCAGCCCCCACCTGCAGGTGATGAGTGACAGTAACTACTCGGAGCTTTTCAAACTTTCTGAAAAATTAGCTACTCTTTTCTGTGTTTTTATCTGGCAGGCCTCAATTAAAACCTGGGAAGGAAGGAGTCGGACAGTTGAATGTTTCAAGATTTTTCTTCATGGTTTAATGTTTGTTTACTCAAGCCACTCACATGGAGATAGCTAAGAGTACACCCTCTCAGGCAGAGTTCAACATTTTTGAAAAAAAACATGTCTTAACTGTATATTTTAATTTATTTTATCTTATATCTGTTTCTCTAAAACACATTCAGCTCATCTTAACCTAGTAGATCACTGCTGCTGAATGAATATGAAAAACAGACACCATCAGTTTCCCAGTTAGAATGACACTGAGGACCAGCAGGTCAGCCAGGCTGTAAACGCCTCCCGCACGTGGACGAAGGCGTATTGTCTTCATACTATCCCCACACCGCCTACAACGCACCACAATTATTCACCGTTTTGCTGGAACGCGTGGTGTTCAGAAGCAAAAGCCAAACGCTACAAGGAGAGCTGGCTCCCCCCATCTGCAGATTCAACCAACCAAGGGTCGAAAAAAATTCCAGGACGTTCCAAGAAGCAGAGCTTGAATCTGCAGCGCCCCAGCACCTATGGACACAGCGTTTAAGTTGCATGAGGTGTTATGGGTCATCTAGAGACACTGCACAGTGCCCGGAGGGTTGGCCTGAGCGCCCGTGGGCCTGAGCATCCAAGGAGGTCCTGGCACCGGTCCCCGTGGAGACCAAGGGACGCCTGCAGTCGGCAGAGAACAACTTCCTCTTCCCATCACCCAGGTGACCCGCCACCTGCTCAGTCGCTGCCCTCCTCTGACTTGAGTGCTGCTGGCCCTGTGGCCACGGGAGCCCCTCTGCACAGGCCTGGACCCCCGCCCTTGCCAAGCTCAGCGCTGCGCGCGCAGTGACCCCACCCTCCGCCCTGTCGGCGCCGTCCTCCCCGTCAGCTTGTGCTCGTCAGCAGGGATGTTTTCACGTATCTGTCCCCTGACCCTGCGTGACGCCCCAGAGACCCCCCCACGTCCCCACTGCCCTTTCTTCCAAAGTCCCTCCAGGGCGTCTCACGCCCACGCTCTCCCTGCCCACGTCACTCCGGCTGTTGTTGCGCACCCTACTGGAGCTGGGCTTGTCGAGGTGGCAAAGACCTGCTCGCCAGACCCGGTGATCAGCTGTCAGTCTCCATCTAACCTCCCCTCTTGGCAACACCTCAGCAACGGCTTACTCACGTCCTGCTTCCTGGAACACTGGCTGCGCACGGCGCACGGGAAATCACACCTCCTTGGATTTCCGCCTACCCCACCGGCTACTCCTGCTCAGGATCTCTGCTACTTCCTCCACCCCGTGCCCACGTGTAATCGCCTCTGCGGCCCTGGGCTCCGTCCCGGCTCTTCCTTTCTTTTCTCTCCTGCGTGTCAGTGTCTGTCACCACCACAGAGCAGCGAGAGAAATCCTTCTGAACACAAACCGGATCTTGCTCACATGCTTCCTCCAATGCCTCCCCGCCCCCAACACAGAACAAAGTCCAAGCTCCCACCACAGTCTACCGGGCTTGACGGAATCTGCCAGCGGCGGAGCCCGGGCACCCCACCCCCACTGCATTCTAGCCCGTTCCCTCCACCCGGCGTCTCCTTCCTCGTCTCGGGGTTTGCCTGGTTTCCTCCTGCACTTCACTCCGGGTTTAATTCAAGCATCACTTCTGTAGAGCCCTTCACTGACAACCTGCTCTAAAATAACATCTTAGATGAAATGACAGCCTTCTACAAATAGCCCTCCACTCACGGACACCTTGTCCTGCTTCACCTCACGGCAACGGTCACGACCTTATCCAAGGGTATATCCTAAGGCTGGGGGTGCGTGCTGTCTCCTCCACCGTAAGTGCGGACTCTGCTGTGTCCACGGCCACACCCTAAGCACCCGCAACAGTGTTTAGCAAAGTAGTTGCTCAGTAAACATAAATTAAGTGGTGAATGATTGGAAAGCCATGATTTGACCTTCGATTTTTAAGGTATGGGGAAAGTGGGATCCTCACTTAGCCATATCACTGTCTAGGAAACATTTTTTAAAATGAAGTATCCCTAAAACAAGTCATCTAAACTTCATATTACACTCATCGAAAAAAACTGTGTTCATCTTTGCCCACTTCATTCCCATTCCAGGAAAAGGTGCCATTTGCTTGAACCTGGATGAGAAAAGTTCCAAGCCAAGGGAAAAAAAAGGAAGAAGAGGTCCGGCCTTGCGGACGTCCCACCAGCTATCGATGCCCATTCTGTGAAGGCGGCTCCTGAAACTCGGCCTGCAGCTTCACAGTCTGGACCCTAAGAGCTGGCCCTGCCTGCAGCCCGCAGGACCACCTGTGCCGTGGCGCACGGCTGCACGCCCTGGACCAGGCGGTTATGGGAAGAAGGAATTGGAAAGACTTGGAGCATCACTGGATCAGGGACTGCTTTTGTCTTGATCACCACCAAGGAGTCCAGTGACGGAAGCTGAGGCTCAAAACTGATTACAAACTGGAAAAGGAAAGCCAAGCGAAAAAGACTTTTAAAAGAGTGTGAGAAGGTGAGCAAGAAGAATAAGACAAGGAGAATTACAGCAGCATACTAGATGTAGAAATTAATAAATCATATGAAAATCCACTTTGAAGGCTTTTTAGGGAGACTCACAAATTCATGGTCATTGACCTCATCTGGGACCTCAACACCAAAAAGAAATTTTACTAAGTTCTTCTAGTCTGATCAGTCACGCCGTCACCAAAATAATCTCAAGCAACCCTCACTCCCGTCAGCTCTCCTGTCTCCGTCATTCCTTCAGGTCAGCAAATGATCTTCCCTCCTGTCTCACAAAGAAAGCCCTCAGGAGCAGGACATCCTCACCTCCCCACTGCAGATCAACAGACTTCCGTGCCCTGTCCACCCCTCCCCTTACAGCCGAGGCCTTGACTTGCCCCCCAGGGCCAGCCCCTCCACCTGCACTGGGAGCTGGTACCCTGTCTCCTCCCTCTCGCTTTCTGCTATACCTTTTCCCAGTGTAGACTAAATAGACTAATTTAAAAGAAGTCTATGTTTTCAGGCTACATTACCTGCAAAATCTAGATTACTAAAAACTAGAATATTTACAGAAAAAGAACTGGGAATTGCATGCTATCTGCTTTTTAAATATCTCAACTGATCTTAAAATCTCCTAGCCGCTTATCTTGTATAATTTCCGACTTGTCTCTGCTACCAAAATATTTTGTTTCAAACAATGGGCATCTTTAAGCGTTTGGCCCTTCAGTGCTTTTTAGCATTGTCAACAGTAAGTATTTCTTCTTTCTGGAGAACCTGACCACTTGTTTATCTGTTGAACTACATTTCCCTTTAAAGGCTTTGTAGTGAAAAGAGAAGATATAAAATATAAGATTAAAGAATGATATGATGGAATTGCCAAAAACATCTCCGTAGTTCAGGAAATCCTAGCATGCCTGCTTTGTTGCTTGTTTCCAACTTGAATGATATTTGTGAAAAGACAATTAGGATTGTCCTTCTGTTTCAATGGGTTATACAGGAAAGCAACAGGAAATCTTGATGAACGCTTGGGCTTTACAGGATATTTGTGTGAGTGTTTATCCCATGTGTTTGATGTTTTTCTCTCCACATCTGCACACTTTATGCCTGCATTCTGGCTAAAATATTTTAAAATAACACCTCGCTTTTCTCCTTCATCACAGTTCCTGGCGTAATGCTTTCTACACAGGCAGGGCTCACAAATTGCACCGAATAAGGAAATGGAAGCCCAGAAGGCACAAGTCATTCACTTCCTCTGGATGTGAGTTCCCTCATTATAAAATGTTAGGATTAGACCGGATAAGTGCTTCTAAAACTTTTCCACCAAAGCACCCCTCACAGCAGTGAGAATGAATAGTTCTCCCGGGGGATCTGAGGGCATAGCCCGAAGCAGCCTCTGCAAACTGGAAGTTTCTTTGAAATGTCCTATTTTAACTTAAAAATTCATGAGAACTTTGCATCTTACAAAACAGGAAGAGTCTCTGTTTGCTTTAATGTGATTGTTACCTCAACAGTAAAACCCCTTTGCTTTCCCACAAAATAATCAACACTCCAGGAAACAGGCATCAGACCCTCCACGCCTTCGCTCACGGGCTACCCCGACCCGGCTGGAGAAGCAGCGGCCTGGTGATCGGCACGTAAATCCCCTTCCAGGGCGACATGCTACACCCGGAGCATTTAAGATTCGTAGTCTTAAGAACAGTAAGCCAAGACAATAGGAAAGTCGTCACCCCTGCTCTTGAGTGGCAGGTACAGACAGGTGTGTACTAAGTGAGTCAGAGACCCCTACAGCTGTCGAGAGGCGCACGGCGGGGCTGGGGGACGGTCAACAGAGGCACAGAGGGTCGCAGAACGCGAGGTCTGGAAGGGATGTCCCAGCCACAGCGCTGGGGACAGTCACCTCCACACGCTCAGGTGGGAAACTTACTTTGTCACGAGAAGAACCACATCTGAATAATGCTTCAGGCAAGAACCACCTGGAAATGACTCAAAATGTTCCTCACAGCACCATCCACCCATCCACCCAGGGGCTCCATGTCCTCCCCCGGGGGGCCCCGGGGTCCGTCAGGGCGAGGTTAGGACCCCACCACCGAGTAACCACGCGGGACCTTCGGCCAGTGACTCCACTGGGGGTGCTCAGCTTCTGCAGCCGGGAGATGGAACAGTCAGTAACGGCACCTGCCTGGCAAGGTCGCTGTGAAGACGGGAAGTGGCTGAAGTCACGAAAAGCAGGTAGAAACAGCAACCTGGTCCAGGATAAGGCCTCCTGACTGTTGGCTATTACGACTGTTATTACACAAACCGATCTTAGAATTTCCTCCACTGCAGACCTTGGATTTAAAAATAAATAGACATGCAATGCTCCTTAGTCTTGTCTTCTCTTGGCAAACATCCTTATTCCTTGAAATACTCCCTTGGACCTAGTCCCAAACGTTCTGCTCCCACATCCAGGAAACTCTCCCATGAACATGCTTGAGCCTGTCAGCGTCCTACTCACAACTGGTGACCAGGACTGACTTGTTCCTCGTGCGCCCCGTCTTCCGCCCTCCAGGATCTAACCCCCCGGGGGTCCTTCCTGTCCCGCTTGGCCTCCCTCCACAACCTTACACCTCCCCCGCCGCAGACTCTCTGCAGATGGAATTTTATATTCAATCCCAATAAACTTAATCTTCTTAATTTCAGCTGTTTAAAGCTTCAGACAACTGATTTCCGAACCCCACATGTTAACTCTTCCCCTGAACCCCAAGGAAGCAGGAAGCTAAACTCTTTTTATCATCACCCAGTGTGACACTTAGAAATCTCACTCAGGGTGACAGTCATCGTGCAGGGATGGCCCTCTGAACCATCCTTTCACCCCATAAGTGAACCAATAGCCAAGCCACATTTCCTACACTGCCTTTAGGAGGGACTTTGTCAGATGGCTCGGTGAAGTCCAAATCTAAGTTATCTACGCCTCTCTCTTATCTACCAGCCTGGCCACTCTGCTCAAAGAAGGGAATAAGCCTAGTTTAATCGGCTTCCCTTTCAGTGAACTCACTCGAGCTGGCTTGTAGCGACCACTACTATATGCCTATCTTTTCTCATGATACATTTTCACAGTGAAAACCTCAACAATTTGGAGTGGTCAGGGGACTAACATTCCAGTTAACAAAATTTTCTGCTTAAAAAAAGGTTTTAAAAAGTTTGCATATTATCACATCAATAAATACTCTCCTAAAACCTACTGGCTCATATTCCTGCCTTCGTCTCTCCTTTGTAAGCCTCTGCCTGGGACCTTCACTCTCAGCATGCATTCTAGTGAACAGGCCTGCAGACACGGGAAGAATAAAAGCAGATGAAATCTGCACCAACCTCAGGGATCTTTGTGTGGTTTTTTAAAAATTCCCGTTATACACTTGTATAACATTTATACCATTTCTCTCTTTTTCATGAAAATGAAATACAGAAAAATTGATGCAATAGTTTATGGTTTCTATTAATAGTATAAATTCTTTAAAGAATTAATCAATTTTCCTTATTAAGTATTTTTGATCAAGACTTAAAAGACAAAAATTTGGTACAATTTTAAATCTATCACTCAGAGAAAAGCCTTTGAAGCTTAACATTCTTTCAAACGAGTTTATACAAATTTACTTTTACACTAAAAAAGTGCCTGCCACATTAAAAAGACACTATCACAGCGTGGAAAGTAGAAGATGTAGAAAAAGCCTCAACCATGATTCCATCATCTAAAAAATAATTAACATCACCGTTTGAATATTTCTGTCTGATTTTCAAGGTTAAGGATAATTGGGCCGAAGATGTAAACATGTTTTATGACTCTTGGTAGATACTGCCAAGCCCTTTGGGCTACATTAATTTATAATGACGCTAGCAATATATGAAAGTACCGATTTTACTAAACTTTGGCCAGCTTTAGATGCTATATCACTATTAGTTTTAATTTGCATTTTTATTAACACCAAGGCTGCAGATAATCTCTACGTGGTCATTTTCTCAACTTATGTATTATATGTTTCTTTCCTTTGCCGGGTCATTTACTGGAGCATTAATGATTTTGTTAAAATTTGTGCTAATTACTTTATATGCTAATTATTTTTATTTGTTATACACTTATTAATTTAACAAAGGGAATCACTCTTTGTCTACAATATTTGCGACAAATATTATTTCTTTGTTTTCTTTAACTTAAAATAATTTATATTTAGTCAATGTTAATTTTCCTCCGTGGTTTTACCTATCACATCCAACTTTAAGAAGCCAGAGTTGTACCCAAAGGATCACAGAATAAATGCAAATCAGGCACTGAAGTTTCGTGGCCACAAATGTGTCATCCACATGGCCATCATCAAAAGGAGCACAGAATTTTAAAAACCCTCAGAGAACTTCTCAACCCCTTATACACACTCACCCTGCCATACAACAGCTTCTGATGAGCACGTGTCCCAGAAAGATTTAAAACCTATCGTTTTCCTCTCTCTCCTGTTCCTTCATCAGTTTACGTGGAGAAACTGGCATTTTTGTTTTTATCAGTGCTTCTAATGTTGCTTGTAATCCAAAAACCACCTCAGTCACACACTGTCTTGCTAACCAGCCCTCATTTATTCTTACTTATATTTGATGGGTTATTGCTTCGGTCTCCCTCTCGCTCCCGCCCTTCCCTACATGTGGGCTCTGCTCCTCACGTACGTGTCTATGCCTAGCTGCTGAAGCCAGTTTCCCAAGCAACCTCCACTCCAGCACTAACGCTCTGGAGCACATCTTCCATGGCTCCTTGGAGAAAGGGTATTTCAGTGGAGACACATGTTTTTAAGCTGGTGTGTGTCAGAATGACTTCCACTTGCCCTCACCTTTTAATCAGAAGCTAGATATTTCATTCTCACACCGTCGTTTAAAAAAGATTCTTATAAAATAATTCTACTGCGCTGGCTTTTGGAGTTAGAAAATCTGAAGTTACCCATATTTTGATACGTTTAAAAATAATCTGCGAGTGCTTTTTCTTCTGTCTTATCTTTTAGGATTTTCATCTCTTAGGTAATTTTATACTGTATATAAATTGATTTGATTTTGTATTACATTACTCCAAATTTATTACCCACTTAAAATACTATAATATAAATGTTCTATATTTATTCTATTCTCTTGTTTCTTTACATTCATAACTTTCATGTTTTAATTATGCAAGTAACGCATGACATATGCTCTTCGTGAAATTTTAAGTAAAAAAGTTTATTTACGGCATACAATGAAAGTATCAATTTATCCTAATCTAACCTATCATTTCATGCCCATTCTATAGACACGTGTAATCTTCTAGAATTGTAAAGCTAAACTAACATTTCTAGCTACATGATACAGACACATATATTTTAATTTTACATAAATAGGATCATAATATAAAACTTGTTCTGTGACGCGCTTTATTCCCCCCTGAGCATCACATTTTAGAAACCTGTCTGTTGGCTCCTACAGATTTATATCAGTCTTTTCAATAAGTACACAGCGTTCCATAGTATAGATTTACTGTAACTTAATCATTGGCGTTATTTATAACTTTTTTCATTATTTCAAATAATCTTCCATGAACATATATCATCTTGCACATGTGAAAATATTTCTATAGGAATTGAAGATGAAGGACCCACTTAAAAGGGATTAAAAGTAAAATAATGAAAAAAACTGTTCAGGCTTCCAGAATAAAAAGGTTCAAAAATACTGCCTAGGAAAACATTTTAACTGAATGACTAAGCTAATCAATATTTTTCTAGATGTTAAGGAAACAAGGCAAGCGAATCAGAGAAACGAGTAAAAATTAACAGCCACACAGACGTTCCGAGAATCTGCAAGAATATACTTTTAAAAAGATAAAACTAAAGACTTCTTTATTAATAAATAAGAGGCACGGTACTGGGCACAAAATTAAACTCCTTTTGCGGCCCGCCCTGGTCCCAGCCGACCGCCCCTCCTCTCCCACAGCCGGAGCCTTCCTCTCGACACCCAGCCAAACCAGCCTTAGTGTCGTTTTGCTCCCCGAACACCCCCTGCCTGCTCCCATCTCAGCATCTTTGAAGCTGCTGTTCCTCCAGCCTGAACCCCTCTTCTTCCACAGGCTTCGCGCTGGCCCCTCCCTTGTGTCCAGGACTCTCAGCACCTGGTCCCCTGCCCCCCACCAGTGCTGGTCACGCCCTTCCACCTGCCACCCGGCAAGGTCTGTGCGCGCCCCCTTTTCTTCTTCCCAACTCACTCTTTGGAGTTACCTCATTTTTAACTGATGGGCTGGCTGCCCACCAAAACGCCGGCTCCGTGAGGAAGGAAGCTTGTGGGCCCCGCTTACCGCGCGGCCCGGTGTCAGTGACAGCACCTGGGCCACGGTAGGCACCCCAAACTACTTCTTAGATAAATAAGTCAGACTCATGCTCTGACAGGAGCAGAACTCAAGAACCACAATAAACGTTTCAACTAAACATTCAGTTTAACCAACTGTCAGGATAGAACAGACTTCAGCGTAAAGTTCTCTGTTTCTAGATTCTGTGGAAACAAATAGTTTTAAATATTTCGAATATGTTGGTAATAGTGTTCTTATAAATATTTTTGTTATGCAGAGACTTTGTGACATAAAGAGATATTTAGAAGAGAGATGATGTGCACATGAGGAAACCAGCCTCAGAGGACGGGCCCACCTGCTGTTCGTGTCTCTGCCTGACGTCCTCCAGCTGCCACAGAAACTCCTTTGACTGCTTCTCACGGAGAGACTTGGATCTAGTTAGATCTGCTTCCACTTTCTCCATCTATAAAATTTAAAAATCAAATATTAAATTTTTGAATGACAAATTATATTCCACATTTTTGTCTTTTGTCCATTCATTAAAATAGATTTTCAATATCTCACCAATCATAAATGCTGAATTTAAAGATGATAAAATAATGAAGGATATGTACATTTGTTTTGATAGGTTTTAATAGTTTTAAGTCAGGGGAATTATAATTGGTATATAATTGACTAAATTCAAATCTACAATAACAGTGTGATGGAAATATAATTTTGAACATCCAAATACTTATTCAACAAGATTTTATTAAGGCCTTGCTATGTGCTGAAGGGGAGAAAATATTTGTACATCATCTATCTGAAAAGGGACTTGCACCTAGAATATGTAAAGAACTCTTACAACTCAATAATAAATGGGCAATTAAACCCGATTTTATATTGGACAAAGGAACTGGAAAGACATGTCTCCAAAGAAGATACACTAATGGCCAACAAGCATGTGTCAACAGGCAATTTCAAATCAAAACATCGACGTACCAGTTCACACCCCCTAGGACGCCATAACCAAGAACGCAGATAATAACAAGTGTCGCTGAAGATGCAGAGAAGTCAGAACCCTCGTCACTGCTGGTGGGGATGTAAAATGATCAGCCCCTTCGGAGGACAGTCTGACAGTTCCTGAAAAGATTACACTTAGAGAGGAACCGTGTGAACCCACCCCCAGGTGAGGAATGAAAGCAGACACCCACGCTGGAACACTTACACACAAACGTTCACAGCAGCGTGATTCATGATCGCCCAAGAGAGGGAACGGCCCAAATGTCCATCAACTGACGAACCGACAAACAGGTTGTGGCGTGTGTGTACAGCCACGAAAGGGATGAAGCACTAACACGTGTTACAACACGGATGAGCCTTGAAGACAGTATTCACAGTGAAGGAAGGTGGTCACGAAAGACCATGAGCTGTGTTATCTCATTTGCATTAAATTTTCAGAATAGTCAAATGCATGGAGACAGCAAGCAGACTAGTGATGGCCTAGGGTGAAGGGGGCGGGAGGGTACGGGGCTTCTTGCGGGGTGATGGAAACCTTCTAAAATTGATCTTGATGGTGGTTGCACGATTCTGTGAATATATTAAAAACCACTGAATTGTACACTTACAACAAGTAAACTATTTGGTATGTGAATTATATCTCAATAAAGCTGTTATTTTTTTTTTAAGTCTAAGTTAAAGAGTGGACCACATCCTCTGATCCAATCCCAGCACCCCGCTCAGCTCACCTCTAGGGCTCTGGACCTCCACCACCACACCACACCAGCCCACCGGCCTCCTTGCTGAAACACGCCATCAAAGCTCTCATCTTGGGGTCTTGACCCTGCTCCCTTCCCCGACATTCATGTGGCTTCTTTCTCAAAGGCTTCCAGTTCTGCTTAAATGGGGCCTCTGTACTGAGGCTCCCCGACCACCCTATTTTAATTTGCAGCTCACCCCCCAGCCCTCGCAGCCACCCTTTCTTGCTTCAATGATTCTTCTTCACCACAGGAGATAGCACGTTCAGGTATACCATATCGTTTACTCATTCATGAGGGCTGTTTATAATGTCTGTCTCCCTGGGGGGCGGGGGGTAACTCCACGTTCACGCGCGTCCATGTATCCTGACCGCTCAGCACACCACCTAGTGCATATGGGGACTCAACAAATACTAATAAAAAAAAAACCCACCCCCCCCAAAAAAGACAAAATGAAACAAAAAGACATGGTGCACCAAACTTGGTTTGAAATTTGCTGAATGAACACTTTTCAAAAAAGAGACAATTTTCAGCATTTAATAGGGCCAAATTCTTTATAACACACATAAAACAAATAAAATAGTATTGAATCTAATGTTTTCTATCACTCAGAAAATTTGATAGACAATAAATTATTTTCCTTGCTCTTTTCAGATGCTCTTGTACAGGAAGGAGAGATTCTTACATAATGAGAAAGCTATTCAGCTTAGTAACATGAAAATGGGACGTTTTATTCAAAGTGGTGCAAGATTTGTCTTTCTCCCCCAGTTTAATTTTGAAAAACATTGTTTCTGATGCACCTGTCAGTTCATGTGACAACTGCTCTATCTCTGGCCACTCTGTGTTACTTCTTGCTCTGCTTTACTGATATGCTCAGATAGTTCTTATTTTCAACTTGCACACAATATCCTCTTTCGGGTTACCTTCTGGTAGGTGCTGAGATTAGATAAAACATGAGGAAATAAACCATGAAAAGGCTCCCTTAAGTTTTTCATGTTGGATTTTGGGGAAAAAAGCATTCAAATACATTTATTGAGACACAGTTAAACTTTAAGGTTTAAGGACCAGAGCTGGTCAGTGAGAAGCAGCCAGTCTCACTGGGTGACAACAAAAGGCATATTTCTGCCCGCGAATTTGCTGTGTAACACCAACCTTTCCATTCCTGGTTCTTACACGGAAGTCTGGAGTCTCCGGATTATGGCATGCATTTAGCACCTGAGTATTTCTTTGTAAATACCAAAGAGTGAAACCTTGATAATACTAAGTCATCAGCTTCCGAATTCAGTGATCAGAGTTCTAACATGATCAACCTGTAGGTCATCAGTCTCGTGGTCAAACCTGCTAAGGAATTCCTATAGGAAGCACGGTCGAGCCCGCACTGTTTTCTTCTATTTCTTACCCAAGACGTGGGTTTCAAGGCTCTCTCTCCTTCAGTGCTTTTCACATCGGGCCTCTACCTGAAGGCCCCTGAACCTGTCCTCAGCAAGCCACGCCCCCTACACGCCACTTCCCTTGGCGACTGCGGACTGGCCTTTGCTCCTCACTATCTGCAAACCCCTCCTCCAACACCTCATCCTCAAGGCTGACCCAAGCCCGCTCTGCTCTCAGCGGTGTTCTCTGACCCACCAACTGGCGTCAACACCTTCCTTCCCTCTGTGCTCTGGGACCTGACGTCTTCGCTCTCCCGGCACACTGTGTGCTTCTCTGGAGTGCTGGAGTGTTTCACATGTGTGAGCTTTGTTTGTGCATCCAGATCGCGGGCTCCCAAATGAAAGAAACCACAACTTGTAATGCCCTTGTATCTTAATGATTAACTCATTGCCATGGTATGCAGAATACACACGTAGTAAATTTTTAAGGATGAATGGAGGGTAGGCAGAAGCAAAAGAGAAAGAAAACAAGAGAAGGTAAATCAAGGACGGAAGACCTGGTTTGCTTAGCACTTTTAAGACAGGTCTTCGTATGAAATTGATTTTTGGTTCTTATTCTACTTCGGCACAGATCGAATATTATTATTCAATAATTATTAAAATATTTTAAACATAATTAAGAGCTTTGTGTACTCAACATCGCAAAAAGAAGGGTATCTTCCTTCAAAAAACTGAATTATCTTCTATAATCAAAACAGAAAAATTTAAAGCACGTGAAAGACTTTTTATACCTAAACATTAAGAAAAATTCAAAGTAAATAATAACTGCTATAAGAAAATGTTATTTCACACTGACCGAAAATGCAAGACCCCACTCCATTCTCCTGCCACAATTTAACCCAAAAAATATAAAAACAAGTCTTGTAAAATACTTGAAGTTTGTGTAGAAACGCAGGGTTCTCAGTTGCCATAGATACAAAAGATTCTGCTTGATCAGACATCATTCCATATTCCATTTAATTTCAAGGGTAAGGAAAAAACCACTCCTTCACTGTGTAACACTAGCTTCCAAAAACCTAAGAGTAGGACTTGGTGATCAAATTAGGAGCAGAAAAGGGCTTGGGTGTATTTCCATGCGAATGTCTAATGTTTACAGGTAATAAGGAGCGGTAAACAAGGGTGTTGCCTTTTCCCCAGATGGTGCCTCAAGCATTACCTGAGCTGCATGTAAGAAAACACCTAGGCATCCAGAGCTTAAGCAGCACAGGCACATCATGTTTTCCTCGGGTAACAAAACACTCAGAAATAGGCTGCAACATTGGCAGTTCAAAGATGTCAGGGCTCAGGTCTCTGCAATTCAACTTCCAGAATGGTTGCCGGTTGGCGTCTGCAGCTCTGAGCATCTGGAAACGGAAGGGCAAAGGGCGAGGGGGAGGGGACAAGGCCAAGGGTCCCCGTTTGCTGAGTGAAAACCCTTTTAAGGGGCTTTCCTGCAAATTAATTATGCTGTTTGCATCTCATTCACTAGAATTACATTAAAAGCCAAACTCCATTTGCAAGGTAAGAGACTGAAGTTTTAAAACTGTCTAAATGTTGCCCTAAATAAAATCAGGGCTCTGTTGTATTAGTTAAGAAAGTAGGAATGTCACATGCGGTCACAATAAGTTGTTGTTCTTTCCCTACTTAAGTACTCTTGTGCTATGTTCTGAGTAATTTGACATGTATACTTTATATGAGACAATTACACAATTCTATAGAAATATGCAATTCAAAGTATATTTTGCTGTACTTAATACATATTTAGATAACCTACAAGAAATTGTCCTTCAAATATTTTCACACATATATATATAGAGAGACAGATAGATAGGTAGACATAAATAGCAGAAAGACAGATAAACAATTATTTCTGACTGATTTGTAGGAGTTCTTTATCAATTCTGGATATGAATTCCTTGTTCAATATCTGAATCGCAAATATCTTCTCCCACTCTGAGTTTGCCCTTCTATTATCTACTGGTCTCTTTTGGTTAACAGAAGTTTTTAATGTTAATGAATTTAAATTTAATAATATTTTGATTTTTTATGACTTTTTGTTTCCTATTCAGAAAATTCTTGCCGAGTTCCTACATTTCCTTCTGAACGTTTTGGTGCTTTACCTATCCCTGTGTAGCTACAGTCTGGACTTAACTTCGTGAACAGGATGTAGTAAGGGCAGGAGCCTTTCCTTCTCCACACGGCTGTCCGGCGGACACAGCAGCGGGCAGTGCACAGCCCTGCTCTCCCCGCCGCACAGCAGCACTGCCTTTGACCTGAACCAGACGGATCATATCTGTGTGAGTCGACGTTTGGTCTCTTTCCTCTAAAACACTGGCCACCCTTGTGCCAAAACCACACTGTATTAATTACTACAGCTTCATATTAGTCTCAATACCTGGTAGCACAAGACTGCATAGCTATTCTGAGCCCTCTGTATTTCATATCCGTTTTAGAAGCAGCTTGCCTGTTTCCCTCACACCCCCAGCTCCGCAAAAAAAGCACTGCGAACATTGTGAGCTTTAGAGTTGTGTTGATTTTATAGATTAATCTGGGGAGAACTGACATTTTTATAACGTTGAGTCTTCAAATCCATGCACATGCTACAACCTTGAGTTTGTCCAGGTCTTCTTTGGTTCCTCTCAGTAGATGTTTCCTAGTTTTCAAAACAGAAAACGCATATTTTGATACATTTATTCTTAGCTAAGAGACGCTTTCTGGTACCATGACATCTTTTTCAGAATGTATTTTCTATTTGTTGGTTGCTAATATATAGAAATAAAATTGAATTGTAGGTTTGACCTTGTATTTAGAGGCCTTGCTAAATTTACCGCTGATTACATTTTGACATGTAAACATCTGAGAAATTCACAGTTGCACAAAGATGCCACAACTGCAGATCAGTGTATTGCCTGCTGGGCTACCTTAGATGTGCCTCCTCTGTGTTCTCCCGACGACCTGCACGTCCCACTAGTTATACCACCGACTCCAGTCGCACATCTCTACACATCAGTCTCTCACACAAGCTTAATAATCTCTGAATTTCCAGAATCTACAACTATTGCTGATAGAGAGCAAGTATTCATAAATTTTTTATAAATGAATGAAAGAAGTTAAGTCTGTTGAATCCTTGGCAAGTCAATAAGGGTTGAAATATCAAAAAGTAATGTTACTATTTTCACAATTAAATAACCCTTCAAATCAGCCAATTATAGAAAGAATGGCACATTTCCTGGTCCAATGTTCTCAGTATTTTTTTTTTTTTTTGGCTTATTTTTCTTCTGCAAAAGAGATTTGGTGAATATCATTAGGAAAAAGTTTCACTTACTACTCTATTAAGCATTTAAGGATAAGAGTTAAGGGCTCTTTTAATTATTTGTTTGATTTTTTTGTGGAATTTTGTTTTCCAAAGCAAAATATTTATGCATAGTCTTTGGGTGTTGCCATTTGGAACTGATTAATTAGCACAACAGGCTCTCCTGAAATATTTAAATATAGTTCTGGAATTTGACCTCTGCTATCTAATCTCATTTAAAAACTTCAAATGTTCGAAGGGCAGACAGATTTCTCCATTATCATCAAACAGTAACCGAGAAAAGATGCTTCTGTTTATCCTGGATCTTTGATTACCTAAAAGTGGTCTACAGAAACTAATTTCAGACTACAGGAGGCAGCATGGCCCTGAAAGGACAAGAGGATGAAGGCACGAGTCAGGATGAACGGCCCGTATGGTGAGTCTTCCTCCCCTCAAGTCTGTTTGTGTCCATCCACATTCACAAAGGCACAGCTATATCCAGATGACATTCTTCCTTCCTCGTAACTTGAGAATTTGTTCATTAATTCAACAGCAATAATGAGATGAGGAACTAAACTTATCATCTCTAAGAATGTAAGAAACCGCTAGCCAGTTTCAAACGTACTAGCAACCAGAAGCAACCTCACTATTCAACAGCAGTGTTTCTGAATTTTGTTTTCAAGGCAAACCACTGGGATTCCCAAGTATAAAGCTAATATCATGCAGCTGATGGCTGCAAAGAAAAAGGAACAGAATTTAAAGCCAATATTTAGCAGCAAATACCAGTTAATGAGGATGAATCTTCAAGAGGAGAAAAATTAGCTAGAAAAGTCAAGTGCTTAGTGGAAGCCCCAGGAGGATGCAGTTAGCTGACATTCATTCAGTCGCTTCACAAGATGAGAAAGTTTCACTTTAGAGCTGCTGCCAATACTTCAAAACACACAGGTGTCTTTTCAGTCATTTATTTGTTTCACAGAGAATATGGAAATATAGAACACTATTTCTTTAAAAAAAATACAACTGTATACATATATACAGAAATAATTCTAACAGAGTAATATATTTTCACAATTAAAATATGTACATTTTACACAACTAATTGCTGACAGCTTACACATGTAATGGATTTCACAACTGGTGTAAAAATTAGGTCATTTAACAATCTTAAATGAGATAAAAAGTTCTTCAGGGTGAAAGAAAATGTGAAGCAATTTTTAAAAAAAGGTTAAGTCTGTTCCATTTTCTCTCTTGGGCCTTATTTTTCAAATAGCAATTTGCTTTCAAAAACAAACTCAAAGCTTTTATTTTTAATTCGAATTCCAATTGTCTTCTATCTGCAGCAGTTTCCAAATGGAAAAAGGTGCCCTAAGCTCTGCTGGCTTTTACACAAAAGATTTCAGTGAGAAGAGAAAAGAGTACTTCAAACAATAATAGAAAAGGTAAATAGAGAAGGTGGAAAAATCTGAAAACATCAGGATCCCTCAGATCATGAATCTGTTGATCGATTTCCTTTCAGAATTTGAGCTACATCAGAGTCACAGTTTTTAATCAGCTTATGATCTGGAATAGAGGATCTCTCATCCATCATGCTTTGACACATATATTTTATTTAATGTCTGCTCAAATTTGCCATGTGAGCGTGACTCAGTGTGCAATGTGCCTGGCTACAAGGGCTCCACTGTGAATGGGGCTCCTTCTGACTCTACTCACACCAGCGGTGCTTCCTCTGTCTCAGAAACTCAGCTGCACTTGGCAAAACTATTTATGATTGAAACCACGGAAGAACTTAGCTCCAACAAAAAATAATCAGAACATTTCCTGCTCGTCAGTTGCCATCACTGTCACTTTTCACCGAGTCTGAACCTAGCACCACGGGACAGATCCGTGAGGACTGCTGACAAAAACAGGACACAGGCGTGGGGCATGGGGGGGGAAGGGGACCCCAGAGGCGTGCACCAAGGAGGGTCCTCCATCGGATCATCTAATCAGTCCCCAGTGATGTGATACCTCCAAGGTAGGAACACATGGACTCCTACGGTTGAGAGACGGGATTGGCAAATGGGTGGGCAGAGCTGGTAAAGGAAGACAAGACAGACCACGGCCCTGCACAGCACAGAGCGTCAGCCGTGAGGGTGCTTCTCGAATCAACCGCACAGACACGCTCAGCCCTGGCCGGCCTCCTCTTAGGGCAGTCTCACCATGTGGGGGCAGGGTTCTTAATCTAATGGTTCCCGAGACCACATTCTCTCCAGGGCTTTCAGTTCTGCCACACAACTCTGAGACTTCACTTTTTATCTTTAAAAAAAAACTATCAATTTTTACATTCTCTCCAACTTTTTGACACAGTTTCTCATTTTTTACCATTAATAAATAACATCACAGTAAACATCCTTGAACACACATCTTGCACACCTTGGAGTCCTGGAAAAGGAAGTCCTAGAAGTAGAACAGGTAAATGACAACCAATCCTCAGGAAAGGTCACGTATCTTCGCTCTTCCTCCTGGAACGTGTGCACTGCCCGGGTCCACAGGCCTTCATGGATTTCTGCCTATGTGTTAGTTGGAAAATAGCTCAGTGCTATTTTAACTTACTTTAAAAAAATTTACTAGGGAAAATAAACATTTCTTATTGCCAATTTTTACCCAAAAATTGTACTGGGATGCTTACAGTGATTACATTGAATTTATACATCAATTTGTGGAGAACTGTCATTTTGACAACACTGAGTTTTACAGCCTGTGAACATAGAATAGCTCTCTTTAGATCTTCTAACATTTCTCTCGGCAATCTTTTATAGCCTTCAATGCATAAGTCTTCACATTGTTTCATTAGTTTACTTGTAAATATTTTATTCTTTTCGATGCTTTTCATTACTAGTATACTGAAGCATGACTGAATTTTGTATAGCGATCTTGTACTCAGCAAACGTAAGTCATTTACTAGTTCTAGTATTTCTTTTATGGATTTTGACCATATAGAATCACGTCATCCGAAGACATTTGTACTTCTTCCTTTCCCATCTGTATGTCTTTGGGGTTTTGTTTGTTTGTTTGGGGTTTTTTTCTTGCCCCGGTTAGACACTGGCTAGAGTCTCCAATACAATGTTAGACAGAGGTCACAAGAGCAGACATCTTTTCCCTGTCCTTAGGAGGAAAAGCATTAAGTCTTTCAACATTAAGCATATTCACTTAGTGTTCTCATAGATGTACATTATTAGGGTGAGTAAGTTTGCTTCTAGTCCTAACATGCCCAGAATTTTTAAAAAATCATAAACAATGTTGAACTTTTCCAAATGCTTTTTCTGCCTCTGTTGAGATGCTCATGTGGTTTTGTCTTTTATTTTATTAATATGCTGTATGATATTAATTGATTTTTGAATGTTAAAACAGCTTTGGATTCCTGGGATAAATCCTACTTGGTCCTGGTGAATAACCATTTTTATGAATATTTTATATGTTTCTAGATTCAGTTTACTAAAACACCATTGAGGGTTTCTGTGTCTACAGTGATGACAGATACTACTCTCTAGTTTTGCAGTGTCTTTGGCTTTGATATTAGAGTCCTACTGGCCTTAAAGAAGGAACTGGTAAATGTGCCTTCTTCCTCAATTTTCTGAGTTTTCAAAGAGCTAAAGTTATTTTTTCTTTAACGTCTGATGGAATTCACCAGTGAAGCCACCTGGCCCTGGGCTTTTCCTAGTGAAAAGAGTTTTAATTGCTAATTGAACATCGTTATCTATTACAGGATGATTCGGACTTTTTATCTCCTCTCGATTTCCTCTATTTTAATGTTTGCTTTGCTTTCTGCACGTTTATAAAAATATCTACGAGTATTATTTCCTTTCTTCTGCTTCCTTGAGCAGAAGCTTGCTTTTCGTTTTTCTGGTTTCTTGGTGAAGTTTAGGTTACTGATGTGAGAACTTTCCTTTTGGAGATAGATGTTTAAAGCGATAAACTTTTCTCTAAGTACTGCATTAGCTGCATTCCATAACTTTTGATATGCCATATTTTTGTTTTAATTCAATTCAAAATATTTTCTAATTTTCCTTGTAATATCTGTCTTCTTTGATCCATGAGTTATTCACAAGTGTGTTATTTAATTTCCAAATATGTGGGGATTTCCCAGATCTTATTATTTTTTATTTCTAATTTATTATCACTAGGGTCAAGGAACACATTTTGTATGATTTTAGTCCTCCTCAAATTTACCGAGAATTGTTTTGTGGCCAAGCACGTGGTCTGTCCTGGAGAACGTCCCAGGAGTGTGTGGGTGGAGTGGCCGAAACCACCACCCGAGTCTAGACTCGCTCTTGAGAGGCACAACGCAAACAGACCCAGCACAGCAGAGCAAAGCTGCAACCTTAACTGAGATTGGAACTGCCCATGGAAGATGAGACGGGACTTTTGCTCTGAAACACATTGGGTTGATAGTCTGCTAAAACAAACGTTTTGACATTATCTAGAGAATTCTAACGTCACTCAGAGAGGACACCGCATACAGAACGCACTCTTTTGTTTCTCACTTCTCCCGTTCGGCAGGAGTTCTGAGACCCATCCTTCGTTGTGGGCATCAGTGGTTCCCTCCTTTTTATTCCTGAGTAGTATTCCCTTGCACACACTGCATTTTGACTGTCCTTTCAACTTCTGAGGAACATTCAGGTTGTTCAAGTTTTGGGCTATTGTTAATAAAGCTGCTGACAACTTCCGTGTACAAGTCTTTGTCTGGATGTGACTTCAGTGCTCTTGGTTAAACACACTGGAACCGAATGGCTGACATATGGTCATGTACGTCTAACCCAGCAGCAGTGACCACACCTTCCCCACCGTTTGGCACCAATCGTCAAGCAATATTTATAATTGTAACCATCTAATGAGCAGCTGTGGCACTTTGTTTTGGCTTTAATTTGCATTTTCCTGATGAATGATGATACTACACATCTTTTTATGTGCTTATTAGTCTTATGTGAGGTGTCAGGTTTTCTGCCTATTTTTAACTTGGTTGTTTGTCTTCTTATTGACTTATAAAATTTCTTTTACATTTTAGATACACGTTCTTGGAAATAGCTCCGAATCTTTTCTCCCATTCTCTGGCTTGCCTTACTTCCTTTTGTTGTTCTTTAGTGGTGTCTTTCAAAGAGCAAAAGTTTTTAATTTTAGTGAAGTCCAATGTAGCAATTTTAATTGAAATTTAATTTCTGGTTTTACTAAGCATTGTGGTAAAAAAATATGTGCTCTCTGTCATGTCAAGTTTCAGAAACATATTGAGTGTTTTTTTTATGGTCTACTGAGTTTGTAACCACTCCATGGGAGTAGGAATTTAACATGTCATATTTAAAGGGTAGAAAGTGGAAATATAGCTGTTTTATAAACTGCTATTTAGATCTCCTATTTGTTTAGCTTTTGCCCCCCTGAGCAGTCAAATATGGAGAAAAATTTATCAAAGCATCCCATGACTACTTATGTCAATTTTCTCATGTATTCTTAACACCTTTTCAAAAGGACTCTTGGCTTTCACATGCAAAAATATATTCCTTTGTCCAGTTTATTTACTTGTATTGATGTTAATTTATATGATAGTATTACATTCTTTCTTTTATTCTGAATACAAGTAATAAAATACATTTTCTATATATAATTTTTGTGTAACTTTTAGTTGTGTCTTTTATAAATAGCATGTACTCAGATTTAAGCCAGCTAATCAATACCTTCTTTTACTAGAAAAATTTAACCTATTAATATTCATTACTACAATTATATACTCTGTCTTATTTTGGACAGTTTGTTCTGTGTCTACTTCTATTCCTTTGGCAGTATCTCAAGTTTTGCTTTTATCGTCTCAAGATTTTTATGAGAATGTAAGATCTTGTTAATTTTATTAATGTCTATGTTTATGCATTTAAAAAGTATTTTAACCTCCATTTCCCTAATTTTAAGAATGCTTTGGGGACTTTCCTGGTGGTCCAGTGGTAAAGAATCCACCTTCCAAAGCAGGGTACGTGGGTTTGATCCCTGGTCAGGGAACTAAGATCCCACATGCCGCAGGGCAACTAAGCCCACGCACCACAACTGCTGAGCTCGTGCACCTCAACTAGAGAGCCCAAGTGCCACAGCTACAGAGTCCACGAACTCTGGAGCCTACACCACAACTAGAGAGAGAAAGCCTGCATGCCACAAAGAGAGAGAAGCCCGTGTACCACAACTAACAGCCCGCACACTGCAATGAAAGATCCTGCGTGCCACAACTAAGACCAGATGCAGCCAAAAAAAAAAGAGAGAGAGAATCCTTTGCATCTCACCTTTTCATGGCAGAGTTTCAGCAACAGTGCTCCCCTCATGCCCCTGCCCATCTACTTCTGGAACTTTAGTAACATAACCTAAGGATTTAGACTCAAGTTGCTGTTATCAAATTTGTAT
The DNA here is from genome assembly GCF_030028045.1 of Hippopotamus amphibius kiboko. NCBI lineage: Eukaryota > Metazoa > Chordata > Mammalia > Artiodactyla > Hippopotamidae > Hippopotamus > Hippopotamus amphibius. The sequence continues at coordinate 63,512,313 of NC_080202.1, forward strand.
TTTCTATATTATATACCTTTCGCTTCAAGAATCCGTAAACATTAGATATTGAAGCTGATCACAGAGTTCCCTAAGCAGCTCCACTGCACATTTGGACCAGATATACCTTCCTGGATCTGGGCTCTGATCATAGCAGGAATCTGGGAAGAGATGCACATTCCTGTAGCAGGGTCTGAAAGTCCTCACCTTCCCACCCTAAACCTCTCAGCAGGAGTCTAGCTTTTACCCACAGCAATGAGTAGGGAAACAGGGAGAAGGGGGTCTCAGACCCCACTCTCAGGACCCATATCCGCACAGTCTGAATCAAGAAAATAACAAGAAAGCACCGTTGCAAACGCATAAACCCCACAGGCTCTGCCATAACACCTTCTACAGAGATGCTCCCCGAGGAAGAACGCTCCAGCTGAAAGCAAACCCCCAGCAGCAGTGCGCCACTCTCTGCCCTCAGCAGAACTTGAGCATAAACTAAACCCCCTGGCACAGGGGAGCTGATAATTACAGTATGGTGTATTCCTGCGGTGAAAGGCATGCAGGGTTAAAGGGACTGCACTACGTCAACACAGATAGGGCACAGGTACATAAAAATCAATGCAAAAGAGCAAACAAGATGAATACATAAAATCTGTAGGTCTTATCTTTTTTAAATGGAAGCATAAAAATTATATAGATGCATATAATAATGGACATTACATATGCATGTGAAGGTACACAGCACGCTGCAACAGCACACGCTACATTAATTATGGTGGTTTTCTCCGGAGAGGCGGGAGTACTGTGACTAGACATGAACAGCGAGCAAACTGAAACTACACCTGCAGCAGTTTAGTTCAAAGAAACAGTGTTGAAAACTGTCGATTCTTCATGATGGGTACCTGGGTGTTTGTTCCCTTTGTTCTTTTATAAATTTTTAACTTTTTCTCAAAACTATAAAACATACCACTTGGGTGAGAACTGGAGACAGCCTCTGTCCTCCCGAACTGCCACTGGAAACACCTGGCTGTAACTGATCAATGCAACGCTATTTACCACACACAAACAAGCGCAGACGGGGTAACTGACCGGCCATGGGATTTCACCTGTGAGCTGACCCATCTCCCAAACCTGACACGTTCTGGCCGGGACCGCACGTGTCAACCGCACTCTGGGCCAGTCGTCCTGGCTCCGCCCTGAGGGTGCACGGAGGCATCCTGAGGGAGGAAGGAGGACCCCTCTCCCGTCCACCCCACTCTATCCACTCACTGCCACCAAGGAGCTGCTGGCAGGGGCTCACCCGGCAGCCCGGGAGGGGCACAGCGCAGCCCCACACACACACACCCACCCAGGGCAGCAGGGCTCTGCCCGCCGAGCCCTCTGCCCCGCAGCTCTTGTCCTCGGCCGCGAGGGGCCTCCCCTCCTTCCGAGGCCCTGGCAGGGCATGTCCTCCTGCGCCAGGCAGAGGATCCCTTTCTCCCCGAGTCCCTGATGCAGGTGCTCGGCTAATTCTGAACAAGTAAAAGTGCTGCTGTCACACGTGAGATCCTAACGCACCTCCGCGAGAGGAGGCCTCTCACCTGCTCTTTCATGTCCTCGTAGACCTTCTCTGAGTTCAGCTCCACCTGCCGCCTGAACTCCTCCAGCGCGGCATCCGCCTGCTGGGCCTGCGACCTCTGAAGCTCAGTCACGAGGGTGAGCTGCTCCTCTTTCTCCCTAGAAAAGTTCAGACAAGCTGCAGAGTTAAAATACGAAATAAAACAGCTGGGCTTGGAGCAAAGAACAATATTTAACCCTCTCTAAAATAAAATTCAGATTTCCATTTTTTGATCCAAATTCTATAAAACTTCCCTTTAAAAAGTTGACAATAACATGATCTGTCTCAGGAAAAACAGGATATAAGCCCATAACGTGTTCCAATGCGGACACAACTGCTCTTGATGATTTCCCTGAGGATGAAATTGTTACAAACACGTGCCTCCATCGCCCAGTGCACGGACAGGCAAAGGGTGGCCCATGCAGACAACGGAATATGAGTCCGCCTCAAAAAGGAACGACGCTCCACTGCCCCTACAGCACGGACCAACCTCGAAACTGTGCAGAGAGAGAGGAGCCAGACACATGGTCCCATACTGTATGTTCTGTTCAGGAGAAAAATCCAGAATAGATAAACCGTAGGGGCAGAGGAAGCAGATAAGTGGTCGTCAGGGGCTGGGGGACAGGGGGGTGGACAGTGATGCTCATGTATGGGGGGCTTGGGGGGGATGAAAATGTTCTGGAATTAGATACTAGTAATGGTCGCACATCCTCGTGGATATACTAAAATCTGCTAAACCTCACACTTTGAAAGGATGGAATTTATAGTATGTGAACTATATCTTAATTAAAAAAAAAAAAAAACAATGTACCACAGGAATACCTTTAACACGCCTGTCTGGCAGAAGCACGGTGACCTGCAAGGTGACAGCTGCAACAGAGCAACATGACCACCCTCTAGTAAGCAGACTTGCCCGAAAGAACCGATAACCATCTCATTTCTTTATAACTTGAACTAAAATTAGTCAAAAGGATCCAACAAAAGAAGAGAAATCTCTGCATATTGCTTGAAGAGAAAAATAAAGTGTTTAGATTATAAATATATGAAAGTTAATATTGGCTACTACTGAGTTCTAATTAGGTACTGGGCACTGTGCAAACTATTTTAATATGTCTTCTCTGCTTTATTCTTACAGTCAACTTGTATAAGACTATTTTTATATCCCTAGTTTTACAGAACAGGAAACGGGGCTCAGAGAATATCTCCAAGACTACACATCACTAACAGGTCAAGGCAGGACTGGAGTCCCGGCCGTCTGCTCCTAGAGCTCGTGCCGTCGGCTACTCTGCTGTGCCACTTTCCTCATCTTCCAGATGCAATATTCTGGGGTCTGAATGTGTCCCCCCAGAATGACATTAGTGCCCTTATAAAAGGTACCATATTGGGTACCATGGCCTAGGTGTAGGTCGGCAAGTGTGATGGAGAGTTGTCACAAATGTTTGAGGGACATTTGCTCTGACTGATGGACCCAACTGACTGGAAGAAGCTGCCTAGAATGCTCTCTGCAAAGGACTGTGAGGCCGGGCGCAGAGGTAAAGGCCGCCGCAGCTGATGTGAATGTCCCCAAGAGGGGTCGGGTTAGGAGGTGCAGGAGCTACTTCTCTTCCACACGCTCCATGACCAGCTCATCGCACAGTGCTCTGTAGTCTCTGAGGCCCTCCTAAACACACCTGGGGCGACTGTTGCACAGTCAGGATTGCAAGTTTTCAAAGGTTTACCTTTGCTTAGTCTGTCTATAAATAGAAAAGAAAGTACACTGGATGATATTTGAAAACTTAAAAAATTTGTAAACCATATAATTTAAAATTATGTACCATTAATTAGCCAGGAGAAAAGTTTGCTAACACATTTTATAAAAACATATGATGTATGGCTGAAAATCAACTTTTTCTATAAATGTTGAAAGTCAGTTGTCTTACTTTTTTTTTTTTGTCCAATAATTCACCTGAGCTACTTAGTTACTGTAAATACTTTCAATTTAATAGCACAAATATTTTCTATTATCTCATTCTTACCTACCAAGTTTAGTTCATTTACTTTATAATTAACTAAAGACTACATAAATCAGTCATAAACTTTACCCATGATCAGCTATATATTGAGATCATATTAAGAATATTGTTTATTAAAACGTAACCCAGTGCAATAAGGCACACTGCTTTTGATGGATCATTTCTACCCTGATTTACAAATAGCAAATATTGTTTATATTAAATAGCAGACACAAGCAAATGTGTGAAACCTTCCAATTCACTTTCAGTCCCACCACACATACAAAGCTAGTCTGGGGTAAAGCTAGACACCAAAGAAGGCACCGCTCCGTGTAAATCAAGGTTTCTGTCCAGTTAAACCATGACAAGTACGAGGCGCTCCACTGATATTTAGAAATCTGCTGTCTTAATATAAATAAAACATCTGTCTTATTTTAAATAGAGAGATAATATTCGTTTTAGTGAGGGATCCATTTTAATTTCCATCGAAGTCATGAAATAGAAGTGGAAATTTTCAGCACTTGAAAAAGAGAAGGGTCTGCTCCTCACTAATGTAAGAACAGTGTTTCCTTTTACCACAATTCCAAACAGTGCGTCCTGTAAGAAGCAAAAAAAAAAACCAAAAAGTGACTTTGAAGATTATTTTTTCAGTGGAACTGGTCGTGGGGCCAAGTACAAACGCCTTAAAAGCTGGGCCTCCGTGAAGATAAAAAGGTGAGGAGAAAACCTGCTTTTTAGCTCTGATTTATTTATAAAATTCAGTAAATTTTCCTCCTCTGAGTGTATAAAGCATAAAGGAAAAAGAAGCTGCATTCTTATATAACCACAAGCCAGTTCAGATTAAAGGATGCTCGGAAGTACATGATTATTCCAAGCAGGCAATAAAATGTCAGAGACTAATGGACTACAGTTTAGTATTTCTTGAGCTTTAAAAGCTAACATTTCTATGTACAGGCCAGCCTTAATTTGCAAATCTTCCCTTTGCACATTTCTGCACCAGCACTTTTGATAATAAGGCTTCACATCACAGTAAACTTCCTCTGCTGCCCGCTTGGCATCTCCACTGGAAACTCCAAGAAAAACAAAATAAAACAAAACAAAACAAAACACTTCAAACACATCTGAAAAACAGCTAGAAAAGTCTCCACTCCCTTTCCAGCTGGGCTGGAAAACAAGACTCTCAAGTAGCTATACCATCTATCTTCACAGCTGCTATTGGTACCCAAGATACAACTATGACTGTAAAGGCACTAAAAATAATACCTTTCACTAAGCATGATAAATACATAGACTTCTTTCATCTCTTCTTCACGTGACTGCTAAGACCAATGGTCTCTAGGTCCACCCACCTCACTACAAATAACTCAACTTAATTCACTTTTATGGCTGAGTAATATTCCATTGTGTGTATGGGCCACATCTTCTTTATCCATTCATCTGTGAGGGCAGAGATAGGGAGGGTGGGAAGGAGTTGCGGGAGGGAGGGGATATGGGGATATATGTATAAATACAGCTGATTCACGTTGTTGTACAGCAAAAACTGGCACAACAGTGTAAAGCAATTACATTCCAATAAAGAGCTTTAAATGAAAAAAAAAAGACTAATGATCTCTGCTAAATTCTTGTTAAAAATGGTAAAAAACTAAACATCTTATATTTCAAGAGTTAGGAATACCAGTAAAATGGAAATTAATAGTGGTCTTAATATTGATAAAAATGACAATATTGCTCAAATTGATCTACAGATTCAACACCATCCTTGTGAAAAATCCCAGGTGGCCTTCTGCTGAAATTGACAAGTTGATCCTAAAATTCATGTGGAAATGCAAAGGACCAAGAATAGGCAAAACAATCTTGAAAAAGAACACAGTTGAAGGACTCACATTTCCTGATTTCACAACATTATAAAGTTAGAGAAATAATCAAAATGGTGTGCTACCAGCATAAGGACTGACACATACAGAACAGAATTAAGATTCCAGAAATAAACCCTTACATCGATAATCAGTGGGTTTTCAGCCAGGATGCCAAGACGATTCAAGGGGAAAAAAACAGTCTTTATAACAAATGGTGCTGGGACAACTGGACATCCACATGATAGAACAACACTGGATTTCTTCCTCACACAATACACAAAACTTAGCTTAAGATGGGTCACCGACCTAAAGGTAAGAGTTAAAACACCAAATACCATATGCTAACTCATATATATGGAATCTAAAAAAATGGTACTGATGAACCCAGTGACAGGGCAGGAATAAAGATGTAGATGTAGAGAATGGACTTGAGGACACAGCGGGGATGAGGGGTGTGAAGGGGAAGCTGGGACAAAGTGAAAGAGTAGCATTGACATATATACGCTACCAAATGTAAAACAGATAGCTAGTAGGAAGCTGCTACGTAGCACAGGGAGATCAACTCGATGATGGGTGATGACTTAGAGGTGTGGGACAGGGAGGGTGGGAAGGAGTCTCGGGAAGGAGGGGATACGGGGATATATGTATAAATACAGCTGATTCACTTTGGGCACCTCAAAAACTGGCACAACAGTGTAAAGCAATTATATTCCAATAAAGAGCTTTAAAACTAAAGAATATATAAGGAACTCATAAATCAGTAATAAAAAGGTAAAGAACACAATTTAAAAATAGGTGGAATTAATATTGTTAAAACGGCCATACTACCAAAAACAATCTACAGATCTAATGTGACCCCATCAGATCACCCATGACATCTCCCACAGAGCTGGAACAAACAACCCTAGCGTTTACATGGGACCACAGAAGACCCAGAACTGCCAGAGCAAGCCTGAGGGAAAAAGAGCAAAGCTGGAGGCATAACCCTCCCAGACGTCAGACAGTACCACAAGCTACAGTTATAAAAACAGCCCGGTACTGGCACAAAGACAGACATGTGGATCAATGGGACAGAATACAGAGCCCAGAAATAAACCCACACACCTACAGTCAATTAATCTAGGACAAAGGAGGCAAAAATATACGATAGAGAAAAGACAGTCTCTTCAGCAAGTCGTGCTGGGAGAGCTGGGCTGTCGCACGCACATCAACGAAGGGAGAACACACCCTCCCACCATTCACAGAAAGAAAGTCAAAATGGCTTAACGACGTATATATAAGACATGACACCATAAAACTCCTAAGAGAGAACACAGGCAAAACATTTTCTGACATAAATCGTATCACTATTTTCTTAGATCAGTCTCCCAAGGCAACAGAAGTAAAAGCAAAAATAAACAAATGGGACCTAATCAAACTTATAAGCTTTTGCATAGCAAAGGAAACCATAAACAAAATGAAAAGACAACCTACAAACTGGGAGAAAATATTTGCAAAACTATATGACTGACAAGGGCTTATTTCCAAAACATACGAACAGTTCATACAATTCAATAACAAAAAGCAAACAACCCAATAAAACAATGAGCAGAAGACCTAAATAGGCATTTATCCAAAGAAAACATACAGATGGGTCAACAGGCACATGAAAAGACGCTCAACACTGCTAATTATTAGAGAAATGCAAATCAATACTACAATGAGGTACCACATCACACCACTCAGAATGGCCATCATTAAAAAGTCTACAAATAATAAATGTTGGAGGGACTTCCTAGGTGGTGCAGTGGTTGGGAGTCCACCCAAAAATGCAGGGGACACGGGTTCGATCCCTGCTCCTGGAGGATTCCACATGCCGCAGAGCAGCTAAGCCCATGCACCACAACTACTGAGCCTGCACTCTAGGGCCCGTGAGCCACAATTACTGAGCCTGTGTGCCGCAGCTGCTAAAGCCCCCGCGCCTAGAGCCCGTGCTCCGCAACAAGGGAAGCCATGGCAATGAGCAGCCCATGCACCACAACAAAGAGCAGCTCCCGCTCATCACAGCTAGAGTAAGCCCATGTGCAGCAACAAAGACCCAACACAGCCAATAAATTAATTAATAATTAATTAAAATAAAAACTAGCATTACTTATAAAAAAATAATAATAAATGCTGGAGAGGGTGTGGAGAAAAGGGAACCCCCCTACAATGTTGGTGGGAATGTAAATTGGTGCAGCCACTATGGAAAACAGTGTGGAAATTCCTTTGAAAACTAAAAATAGAGCTGCCATATGATCCAGCAATTCCACTGCTGGGCATATATCCAAAGAAAACTCTAATTTCAAAAGATGTGTGCACCCAGTGTTCACAGCAGCACTGTTTACAATAGCCAAGACACGGAAGCAACCTAAATGTCCATTGATCAGTGAATGGACAAAGAAGATGTGGTTTATATACAATGGAATATTACTCAACCATAAAAAAGAATGAAATAATGCCATTTGTAGCAACATGGATGGACCTAGAGATGATCATACTAAGTGAGGTAAGCCAGGCAGAGAAAGACAAATATCATATGCTAATTGCTTATATGTGGAGTCTGAAAAAAAAAAGACACAAATGAAGTTACTTACAAAACAGAAACAGACTCACAGACTTAGAAAACAAATGTATGGTTACCAAAGGGGAAAGGGGGTGGGGTGAGGGGAATAAATTAGGAGTCTTGGATTAGCAGATACAAACTAGTATATCTCAAGTAGATAAACAACAAGGTCCTACTGTATAACACAGGGAACTATATTCAATATCCTGTAATAAACCATAACGGAAAAAAATGTGGAAGAGTGTGTGTATATATATGTGTATATACATACATATGTGTATATATATACACACGTATACATGCATATGAATCACTTTGCTGTACACCAGAAACGAACACAACATATTTCAATAAAAAAATAATTTAAAAAATAAATAAGTAAATAAATAAAAATAGGTGAAGAATCCGAATAGATACTTCTCCAAAGAAGATATACAATTAGCCAACAGGCACATGAAAGGACACCCAATATCATTGCTGATTAAGAAAATGCAAATTGAATCACAGTGAGGTACCATTAACAGCCTCTAGCATGGCTGTGACCAAAACACAGACAATAACAAGTGCTACTGTTTTACTTTGTTTCCCATTAAGCTTCCTTGAGCTTTATTGAGCTTCTTAAATTAGCATAATTGTATTTCATGAAAACTGGAAAATTTGGGGCCATTAGTTACGCAAATATTTTTCTGCTTTGTTACTCTCTCCCCTCTGCTTCTATGACTCAAATTAAATATATTTTATACATTATCATTGCCCTGCAAGTCTCTGCAGCTCACATTTTTCTTTCAGCACATATTTTCATTGTCCACAGACTGACTAATTTCTATTGACTTATCTTCATGTTCTTGTAATCTCCATTCTGTTGTTATATTCGGTCCACATTTTAAATTTCAAATGTGGTATTTTCCACTGTTTTTCTGTTGAGATTTCCTAGCTTTTCATTCATTACTACCAATTCTTCTTAAAGTCTGTGTGCATAATTATAACAGCTACTTTAAATTTTTATCACCAATTCTAGTATCTAATTCTCTTGAGAATAAAAAGGTCATGTTATCCTAATTGAAAATAAATAGGTCATGTGTTATCCTGATTCTTCATATGTCAAGTAATTTTGGCTTATATTTCCATGAATGGTACACAGTAGAAACTCTGGATTCTGTTCTTTTCCTTTGAATAGTACTGATTGATGTTAATTATTTGTTTACAGCAGGCAGTTAACTTGGCTGAATTAAAACTATAAATTCTGTCTCCCCTGAGGGCTACATAAGCTCATATACAAATGCAGCTCTTTCAGCCTTACTTGGGCTGTTTGGAGTTTCAGGGGTCAGTCAGAAATATGCCCCGAAATCCCCCTTTACCGGCTCTCTTATTTCCCGGGTGTCTCTCCATCCTAGTTTGCTAGTGACTGTAACTGTCCATTCTTCCATCTGGTTCTTCAAGCACTAAAACGACACATATTTACCCAAATTCTGTCCTGCGTGGCATCAAATGCAGCCAGATGAATGCTATAAAAATGAGAAGCTCGCTTTTCCTTCTTTCAAGTGTGTACTGCCGTCCACTGTCTCTTTGTGCTTATGCATTCTCCAGGGTCTTCAGGTGCTGGTATTTTATACATTGTACAGAGTTTATGTCTGTGAGAGGATCAGTCTGATGGGAGCTTTCTTGGCCATCATATGAACTGGAAGCTCCCTTCTTGGTTGTTTGGACAGGCAGATTACTATTCATTCTTTAGGGGCTCAAATGTCAACTCTTCAGACAGAGTCGCTAGCTGCTCCTCTCATCCTTGTCAGTTCTTTTTAGTTACTGCTACCACAGTACTTCACATACTCTATTACAGCTGTTAATTGATACATTTATCTTTTTCAGGATAATCAAATCTCTTTGAGACAGGGGAATGGAGAGCATGAGGACAGAGCTGAGTCTTCCTCTTATTTATATCACATATCTTTAGATACCACATGTATGGAATTATTCAATAATTGTTTGATAAATGCATATCATCTAGATGGAACCAGAACTAAACCATAGAACAGAATAAAATGTGACATTTCAGGCCAGATAATTCTTTGCTGTGGGGACCTGTCCTGTGCACTGTGATATGCTTAGCAACATCCCTGGCCTCCACTCCCTAGATCTCAGTGACAATATGTCCCTTCCCCAATTCTGACAGCCCCAAAATGTCTACAGACACGTCAAATGTCCCCTGGAGCAGCAAAATCACACCTGATCACGAACCACTGGGCCAGAAAGCACGGCCCCAGGGTCAGACTCCAATCTTGAAGAAACTTAATTGGTTAAAGCATGATAGTTGTGAATGAGGAATCTTCTTCAACGATCCAAAAATCTCTTAAGAAGACATGGATTTCAACGAGAAGGCCCAAGAATCTTCGGAAGTCAACTGGATTTGAATCATGATTCGAAAGAACTGATCCTGGCATCAGCCTCCCCGCCGACACTCTCAGCAACCTAGTCATGTTCCAGGGGCCGAAGCCAGGGGCCTGGCCGCAAATTCTAAGAGCTACTCTGTGAAACACGGCAGAAAACTTAGACGAAGCATAAGAAATGTTCCTTGCATTGGAGAAACTACAGTCTGATTAAGGGAAAGAGAAAAATGCAAGAAAAAATCAAATAGTAGTGTAATAGTATATATATTTTGTGACAAATTGTAAATGCTATAGGAACACAAAAAAGGGAAAGGGGCAGTGAGAGTCTATATAAGAGAACCAATGTCAGAAGATCAGAAGATTTGTGTGTAAAGTGAAAAATAAAGCAATATAGGTAAATGTAACAAAACATTTAAATAGTTTAAAGTTTTACATAATAATTTGGTGCTAAACTTATGTCCTATAATATGGGTCTATTAATAAGTTAAAAGAACTCTACCTTGGCAAATAAAAAAGTGACTGAAATTTTTCCAGTGAAATAAGAAAACCTTGAGAAAATGATCCTTAAAAACAAAACAGCTTCAGTGTACAGTGAAGAAAAATTCCTTTAAAATCTTTAAACACTTTAAACTTCAAAATAAATCCTAAATCTAACGTTGCTTCCTTTTATGTTTCCTATATTTAAGAAAGTACTGATTAGAAGTTCCATATATAAATTATACATCCTACGTGCAAAGCTACATACGTACCCACCAATTCACTCTATTTTACAGGCAGTAATATATCGGTAAATAATAAGGAAACACATGTTCATCCTATGAAATGACAAAGCCTAAATATTTTGAAATAGGTGCAGGACCGCTTCTTGTTACTATGGAGAAGAAAAAGGCAGTGTGAAGTCATTCAAGCAGAATGATAAGTAAACCAAAGCCAGATCAAAGGAGTAAAGAAGAAAGGCTGAAATCTGAAGCTGAAATATTTATTTCCTTCAAAACATCGTCCATGCCTGGTCCCTGGGCAGTTCAATATTTCAAAGTAGCTGGAAAATAGTCTCACTTACATTCATCACTGCACAAGTAGATCAAATTTTAAGTAGGCAAATTTTCTCTTTATTTACCAAATATAAATGTAATATTTATCACTGAGAGGTTTTTCTGCTTATTATAAATGATTTCTAAATTATGTGAAATGTATTTTAAAGTCACAATATTTTCTAGCACTTTTACTGAAGGATGCAGCTACAAACTAACATTTTTAGTGTAACCATAATTTTTAATGTCATTGCAAATGATGAAGAAGAGCAAACACTGAGTGATTTCCATGCTCATCACAGTTCAGAGCAGTTCATATATTATTCTATTTCACTATTATAACTATAAAAATTATTTTTTTCACAAATGAAAACAATGGGATTGAGAAGAGGGAAGTGATTTGCCCACGTTTATGAGGTGAATGGCAGCGTGAGAAGCTAGACCAGCCCATCTGACGTCAAAGTCAAAGTTGTTCTGTTTCTTTAAATACGTGTATACATACAAATATATATAATATACATATTTAAGTAAATCACTGTTTGATGTTAATTAACTGAAGTTACAATTACTGCCTTACTTTAATTTATTCTCATATAGCATTGATATTTGCATATCAAATCACTTTTAGAATATTTGAAACCTAAAATGTTCATCAAGCATTTACTTAACACCTATATGCCAGGATCTGAGTTTGGTGCTAGAAATACAAAAATAATCAAGACCCTATCCCTGCTTCCAATACGGGAAGGAAGACCGACTTTACACTATTTTCAATGTGATAAAACTACACAATGATATGAACACAATACTGTGAACAAAAGCCAGAGGAACTCATTGTGCCAGAGTAAAACAGAAGCTTCATAAAGGACATGGCGCTTGGTGAGATCATCACTAACAATGTTTAAAAAGTATTTCTTACGTATATAAATAGATTTATACATAAAACGTGTTAACTATATGTAAATAAATGTATATGTATTTGTAAAATACATATTTGTATTTGATATTTATAAATCATCTTTTATTTTCCTCCTTACCATCATACGTTCCATGCAAAAGCAAATCTCCATCAGAAGATTTTTCTTTCAAGAGGAAGATGACTATGGTAGGGGCAAAAATTTTCTAAAGATAGGATTAAAGTTTTCTTTGAGATGTAATAAAATACAGAACTATTTTTACTGATTATAAAACACTAGTGATAAATGCATAAAAGTATGTTATCTGGATTTATGTTGGGTTTAAGATATCAATTTATAAACATATATCCATGCTTCACTGACCATTTCTTCCCACCTCATACTAAATTTCTCCAAAGACTCCAGGGATCTTACATTCAGGTAACACCACGTTCAGCCACCTGCTACTCTGCTGCCGTGTGGCATCCATGAATCCATTCACCATTAACGCGTTGGGGACCCACTATGTGCCAGGCACCTGGCTAGAGACTGAGAAAACACCACTGGATTCATCACACCAGTTCCTGTGCTAGGGAAGCTTTCAGTCGAGCAGGGGAAAAGACCATGAACTAATACATCACTATCAATGAATATTCAGTTAATGAACAAAGGAGAAATACAGGGTATTAAGGGTTTGTAAAACAGGGAGAAAAGACAAGACAAAACAAAACAAAACAAAAAAACCTCACCTAGGAATTAGGATATAAGAAAGTGATGTTCAAGTCAATTGAAGGGTGAGAAGGACTGGGTAAGAGAAAATACAGGATAAGAGCATTCCAGCAAAAAGGATAACAAATGGAGACACTGTGAAAGGGAAAGACTGTTAATTCAAGGAAGAGAACAGGAGCCAATAGGACAAAAACCCAGAGAACAGAGGAAAGGGCTTGTGATGATGCTGAGAATTACCTTCTCACACAGAAATTCTAGAGAGAGAATTCTTGTAGTTTTACAGAAAAACTACAATGTGGATGAGACCAAAGGCAGATTATACATTGCTAAGGAAAAGATTAGCGAACTTGGAGACATAGTAATGGAAACTAACCAAAACAAAGCACAGAAAGGAGGCAGAATAATAAAAAAGAAACAAAGCATCAGTAACAACTTTCAGCAACCTAATATATGTGTACTTAGAGATGGGAACTGAAAAATATTTGAAGAAATAATGGCCAACGCTTTTCAAATTTAGTTAAAATTATAAATTTACAGATCCAAGAACTCAAAGTTAACTCCAAGCACAAGAAAAATAAAGAAAACTACACCAAAGGCACACCATAATCAACTTGCCCCCAGACCAGTGACAAAGAAAAAAAGAATCTCAAAAGCAGCTAGAAAAAATTCAGAGGAACAAAAATAAGAATGGCAGCATACTTCCTGGTAGAAACAATATGATCAAGAAGACAGGCAATATCATTAAATTACTGGAAGAAAAAACTTAAAATTCCATACCCAGTGAAAATATTTTTTGAAAAAATGGTGAAATACTTTTCAGACATAGACATAAATGATGTAAGAATTCATAACAGGACACCTATAGTAAAAAAACAACAATAATAAAGAAGTCCTCAGGCTGAAGGATAATGACATGAAACTGAAATATGGATATACACAAAGGGATGCATGGAAGATATTGTTATATTACTTAAACATTTGTAAAAAATAATTCACTGTTTGAATAAAAATAATACAATGTGGTGTGTAGTGTATGACATGTAAAAGTAAAATGTACGATAAGAATAACAAAGTCACAGGAGAAGAAATGGCCGTAAACAATTTTGAGATTTTTAGACGTGAACTAGTATAATATCACTTGAGCATAGACTGTGACAACTTTAAAATGAATACTCTAAATTCTAAAGCAGCCACTAAAATAACAAAGCCATTAGTTATAACTAACAGGCCAATAAAGGAAATGAAAGAATTCATTAAAAATATGCAACAATCCAAAAGAAGGCAAAAATAAATTAATTAAAAGGGAAACTAATGGATATATAGGAAAAACAAATAGTAATATGCTAGATTTAAATTCACCATATCATTAGTCACACTAAACGTACGTAAGCAGTTTAAATATCTCAAATAAAAGGCAGTGATTATCACACTGGTTGAAAAACCAAAAGCAAACTTCATGCTGCCAATAAGAAACACACTTAAAAATAAAGAGGCCAGTAAATTAAAAGTATTAAAAGAATATTTCATACCAACACTAATCAAAAGATATCTGGGGAAAAAGGAAAAGAAATCTGGAATGGCTATATTAATATCAGCCCAAGCAGATTTCAGAGCCAACAATAAAAAAATCTTCTAAAAAAAAAAAAAAACTTATGGAACTTCAAGGATGAATAAAGACATGCAAGATTGCAATGAAAGATCTCAATACTGCTCTCTATCAATAATTGATAGGAAAAGCAGGCAGATAAACAGGATTTGAACAACACTATCAACCAACATGATCTAATCAAATTCCACCCAGCCACAGCAGAATACACTTTAATTTCAAGAGTGGAACAATTACCAAAATAGACTATATTCTGGAACATAAAACAATTCTCAAAAAATTTAAAAGGATTCAAGTCATGCAATGCATACTCTCTGATTACAGTGGAATTAAATTTAAAATCTATATAAGAAAGATTTCAAAAAAAAAAAAAAGATTTGTTGGAAACCCCCAAAAACTGAAAACTAAATAACACTCTTCTATCAAATCTGTGAGTCAAAAAAAGAAATAAAACAAGAAGTTAGAAAATATTTTGAACTTAATGAAAATGAACATAAAACATACCAAAATTAAAGACATGCTGCTAAAGCCACACTTGAGGGAAATTTTATAGAACAAAATACCTGTATAGAAAAATATTTAAATATACAGATTTCAAATCAATGGCATCAGCTTTCACCTTAATAAATTATAAAAAGAATAGCAAATTAAACACAAAATAAGTAGAAGAAAGAAAAGAATAACAATAATCAGAACAGAAATCAATAAAATAGGAGCAGAAAACATCAGAAAAAAAAAAAAATCAATGTAACCAAAAGTTGGTTCTTAGAGAAGACTAATACAATTGATAAAACTGTAGCCAGACTGATCTGGAAAAAGAGTAATGCAAAGTAACAATATTACAAGTGAGAGAGGTTACATCACTACAGATGCTATACCTATTAAAAGGACAA
Source organism: Hippopotamus amphibius kiboko (assembly GCF_030028045.1). Lineage (NCBI taxonomy): Eukaryota > Metazoa > Chordata > Mammalia > Artiodactyla > Hippopotamidae > Hippopotamus > Hippopotamus amphibius. Next base: position 63,527,850 of record NC_080202.1, read on the forward strand.
GAAGGCAATGTTATGAAATAAAGAGAAAAAATTTTCAATTCATATTTCCCAGCATATACAAAGTGAACTTAATAAACAAGTCGTATTCCTAAATGTAAAACCTAACACTATAAAACTTCCAAAAGAAAACAGGAGAAACCTTTGTGACCTGAGGTGGGAAAGATTTCTTAGCTATGACACCATAAAAGAACAAATAAATAAATTGGTTTCATCAAAATTAAAAACACCTGCTCTTTGAAAGAAACTATGAAAAGAATGAAAAGAAAAGCACACACTGGGAGGAAATATTTGCAAATCATCTATCTGTTAAAGCACTGTATCCAATATGTACAAAGAATTCTCAAAACCCAATAATAAGAAAATAGTCAACCTAGTTAAAAAATGTGAACAGATACTCACCAAAGTAGATATACTTATGGCAGAAAAGGACATGAAAAGTGTTTTCTACATTAGTCACTAGGGAAATGCAAATTAAAACCACAATGAGATACTTGTACATACCTCTGGGGACTGTGAAAATAAAAACACTGGCCATATCAAGTTTGGGCACAGATTTGGAGGAACTAGAGCTCTTATGCATGCAGGGAATGTAGAATAGCAGCAACCCATTCTGGGAAATAGTCTGGCAGTTTCTTAAAGAGTTAAACATACACCTCCCACATGATCTAGACATCTGACTTTTAGGTTTTTATCCAAGAGAACAAAAAGCAAATGTCCACACAAAGACTTGACACTGATGTTCAGAGAAGCTTTACCTGTAATAGCGCCCAAAGTGAAAACAGTGTAAAATGTCCATCAATAGATACACGGACCAGCAAGTTACGGTCTATCCGCACCACGGAATATCACTCACAAATAAAAAAGGATGAACTGCTGACATACAGCACAACATGGACACATCTCATAATCACTGAGCCAAGGGAAAGAAGTGAGGCCAAAAAGTATACAGCCCGTATGCTTCCATTTACCTAAAATTCTAGAAGGTAAAATATTGCAACAGGAGATGAGAGGTTGCCTGAACATGGAGAAGGCAGAAGGATGGGCAGGCGAGATTACTTAGGGGCAAGAGGAAACTCTGGGGAATAACAAATGCTCACATAGACATCTTTTTGTATTGGCAGGTTCACAAGTGCATACGTATGTCAAAATGCAAATCTGGACACTTTAAGTCTGTGAAGTGTACTGTATTTCAATTATAACTCACTGAAGCTGTTAAAATAGCCCTTCAATATATGAAAATATCCTTACTCTCGCTTATTATAAGAGAACTGCAAATTAAAACTATACTGAGAAACTATTCATCACAGATCAGATTTTCAAAAAATTTAAAGTACTACAACACATTCTACTTGGGAGGCTGTGGGTCCAAAGTCATCCTAATATGCAGCCAGGAGAAATTCAGTCAGTTCACCTTCATGAAGGAGACTGTGGCAAGAGACAAGAAAACTATGTATACATTTGTCTTCTGACCCAGCATTCTCATCCCTGAAAAGTTACCCTGAATATATATTTCAAGCAATGCAAAAATATACACCTGCCTGGTTATTCAGTACAGTCTCACTGGTCACTGTGGATATGGGATACGACCACTGTGCCCACAGGCAGGGCAGCAGTTGCACAGACTACGATTCACCCCGCCGTGAGCACACTGAGCTGATGAAAGAAGACGGATCGACTTCCAGTTTATAACAAATGCAAAAAGCAAAGCGTAAGAATGAAGAGAAAAATCATGGGATATACATGTAACTGCTCATGTGCACAAAAACAAACACGGAGAGGATCCACCTGAGACTGCGGAGGTGGCCCGTCTGCAGGGAGGCCGGGAACCGAGAGGAAAAGACAGGAGGGATGGCGGTGGGCGCACGTCTCTGAACACACCTCGTGGTTCTGGTCTGACTTTTAAAAGCATGCTAACATTCCATTTACTGAAAAGGAAACAATAAAACAAACAAGGACGGAGGAGGGACATTCTAAGACAAAACAACAACAACAACAAACACACCTAGTAGCACTTGGAATGGTTAATAACACAACCACGCTGAACCGGGAGGAGGGGAGGAATTACCGAGTTAACTTCTGAGCACGACACTTGCATCAGAGGCTCTCGGGCTAAGGACGAAAAGAACTCGAAGCAGAACTAAGCTGTAGCTTTAGGCTTCTTCTCTACAGAGTGTGGTTTATCGATTCAAAAACCCCTTCCTGGCACTCAAGGTCTGAGCAAACAATTTTATGTATATTGGAAGTCGGATTTCTCGTTGTCAGAGAAGGGAACCACGCGTGAGGAAAGGGACAAACAACCCTGTGGCATCTCCCTGGAGCTGGAACTGGCGTGAATTCATGGTTTTATACATTAGCTAGATACAGAGGTAGCTCAGTATATTAGCACACGTATGTGAATAAAAACACATATATATACGCATACACACGTATGCCTGTGGATGTACACATTCATCTGTCTCCTATCTCTGCCTGCCGAGAGGGGGTAAAGGTCATTTCTCTGGAAAGCATAAAGCACACGATTCGGTAATTTCTGTCGATAGGAAATACTGACGATCAGGAACTAACTGTGCTCGTAAATGAGCCACAAGGAAAAGACTACATATAAAAACGTGTAGGATACAACTCTAGCATTTCTTAACACAACTTAGAGCCTTAAATGCACGAGTCAGAAAAAGAAAAGCAACTGAAATCTGTTTTGGAATTACGCTGTCCCACTTTAAAGTGCGAACGGTGGGAGCCGTGCCTCGGGACAACTGTGTGATTTTGGCTGTGGGATTCATGTGTGTCCTGGGCTGTGTGACAGCTGCTCAGCTACAACTATCAAAAGTCTATCTGGGAATCTTGCGTGATACCACTACACCAGTGGCGCATGGATGGACCTAGAGACTGTCATACAGAGCAAAGTAAGTCAGAAAAACAAATATCGTGTATTAACGCATATATGCAGAATCTAGAAAAATGGTACAGATCCACCGGTTTGCAAGGCAGAAATAGAGACACAGATGTAGAGAACAAACATATGGACACCAAGGGGGAAAGTGGGGGTGGGGGTTGGGGGAGATGAATTGGGAGATTGGGATTGCCATATATACAATACTAATAAGAAAAAAAAATCAAATTGTACACTTTATATATATGCAGTTTATTGTACATCAAAAATATAAAAATAAGCTCCATTTCTATTACCATGAACATTAAAAAAAAAGTCTTTCTGCATGAGGGACATACAATTCTCCTTGAAGAGAATTCATCCTAATGAAAAGCAGGTATCTTTTCAAAGAAGTAACACAGCCTTGAAAAGACATGGTAAAAACATAAAATGTGAACAAGAAAGCTGTGATAACCGCTGTAGAGGAGAGAGAACCCACACCGTGACACTTTCCCCTTAACTACAAGATGCTGCCATTGGTTGAAGGTGCACCTGGGGGCTGCGTGTGTGATGCTGTCCTCCGACCCGCTAACGGGACCCATGAAGTGAGCACTTCAGGCAGCTCTTCCTTTCTTGCCCCACCCTCACCCCGCACGCCACAACCCTCGGCCTTGGGAGGGGCGCTTCTGAAACACTGCTCGGCCTGTCCTCTCTCTCTCCAGGAACCCGTCCTCACTGCGCACAGGCTCCTGCTGGCGCCTGGCCGTCACCAGGTGAGCACACTTAACCCAATGCGGGAGGATTATTTATTGTTTATTTAGTGGTCTCTAACCTCTCTCAAATAAAAAATGTTACAATTTTTTCAGATTTTATACATGTTAACATTAAGAATTTATTCCAACTGAATAAACCCTAGATGTTGCTAAAAAGTAGTATTGTTAAAATTCATTTTCATGAATAATCTTGCTTAATATTCTAAGGAATCTACAGAAGCATGCTATACCTGTACTAATTCAGACTTTGTTTCTATTTTCTAAAATAAGCATAACTATTTAAGTACATTTTTTAAATACCTTCCAACGCACACCACCTAAATAAAGCAGCAGGACACTATAAAGCTGCGGGACCTCAGAGCGGGAAGAGACAAAGCTCGTCCACATGTGGGCTGCACTTCCTCAGGCGTCTGGCCTCTGTCTGTGCATCTGGCCCCATTCTCCTGTTGGCACCAACTAACTGCTCACACTCCAGCTCACACTCCAGCTCACACATGGCCATTGTGGCTGCCTGGCCAGTCTCCCTCGGAGTAACTCCCGGTGATTTCAGCTTCTGTGCAGTTAGTCTCTCGGTTTCCCAGTTCCACATTCCCAGGACCAGGGGAAGGGCAGTGCGACACGGCAACACAGCCGAGAGCAGGAGAGAGTCACACACACACAGTCTCAGGTCCCGACACCTCCACCAACAGCCGTGCGACCTGGAGTTCTCTGTAGCTCCGAGTGAAATGAATTTGCTGCCTTTGGATCAGGTGTCCACACTAGCCCACTGAGCACGGCAGAGGAGGGCAGGTCGCCCTATGCAGAGCGCGTGGTGAGCAGCTGTCAGGAGTGCGGGCAGGGCACATTCTCCCATTCGGGAATTAAGCCAAGAATAAGTAATGACATAGTTATCTACGCTGCCATCATCTAGATCAAGTCATTAAAAAAGCACAAAAGGAAATCTACTGAGTCACACCAAAGGTGAAAGCATCCTATCAGGAAGAGAGCACAGAACCAGGAATCTGAAGTCCCAGCTCGGCCACGTCCTAGCTAAGCCGTACCGGTTAAACTGCTTTGCCTCTTTGAACCTCAGTTTCTCCCTCTAAAATGAAGATAATAACAAACAACCACATAAAATTCCTCTGAGGATAAGTTAAGAGAGTATCTATTAAAATCATTTTGGTAACTGTAAAGCGTTAAATAAAGAATTGCTACACTTCATGAGTTTATTGGCTCCCGCTAGGGTTATATTTCACCACATCCCATTGCTAAAGTCAATTTTGACTGTAGTAAAACTCAAGAAGCTAAAAAATATGAGTTTTGCAAACTTAATTCCTGAAGAAAGCATCCAATAAACCTAAAAATCTCATGTCCCAAATTAATCCTATTGTGTAAAATAGTGTCTCAACTGTCTCTGTCAATAAGAGGCCTCTTGACTGTCACATTATACAGACACTCGTTTAAAGCAGTGAGAAGAAACGCAGAGCTCCATGAAGACGTGCCCCCAAAGAAGGCCTTAATAGAACAGAAATTTCCTTTTCAACTGGAAACAGGGTCACCACAGATTTCTGTCCGCTCTTGGAGCTCTCCGTTGGGCTCCTTAGAGGCAGGGTTATGTCAGCTGCTCACTGGGGCTCAGGAATGCCTACAATAAGCTGGAAACTTTGACTGCTCTCCATCTAAAATGGTTTCAGATGCTCAGGCGGACGGCAGAAAAGAGAACAGATGGGTCCCCACCACCGCCACCAGGGAGACTCAAGAAAGCTGTTTTTGAGAAGAAAATTATATTCAGAGTTTTTAGGCACTTTTTTTCCCAAAGCATAGGGATAACCTTGCTCAAGATGACATAAATGTTTGTATCAATGCAAAGCCGAGTACTTTTTAAGACACCTAACAAAACAGAATGTAAAATTTTGGTAGCACCTTCTACTTATCCATAATTTCCAACTTCAAATATAATGGTACCAGTTGCAAGAAAAGCAAACTTTTATATGCCCATTAATTACTTAGAAAATCATTAAAATGAAACATCTTAAATATATAATAAATGTACGTTCACATCATAGCCACAACCTGCAAAATGAATGACTTCCCATTAGGGGTGTGTGATAAAAACTTTCATGACAAATTAGAACTTTCTCTGCTGCACAAGGTGAATCTCCTTAGTAATGATTTCAAATTCTACTACGCTTCAGAACTACATGACTAGTCATAATAGATCAAGTTAAGGGGCAATTAACCTCCCAGGTAAAGAACTTGAAATGTTTCTAATTATAATCACATAGCACCCCTTTAAAGAGAAAAGGCCAAATCAAAGATCAGACATCAAAAGGCCATTAGGTCTTTCGATATAGACCATTTCCAGACCTGGTTTACTCCACATAAAACCTCCTTTGGGATGTTTTCATTTTTCACTAAGAATAGAGATATATGGTTCAAATTACTGAAAGTTTCTTCAAAGTTCCTTGACATTTGTGTATTCCACACCTAACATGAGTAAATTTTATATCAAGTAATAAGAAACCAGAGGATCTAGATTTTAACAAAGCCACCAATTTTTAAATTCTCTTGTTAAATTTCATGACATCAACCTTCAGGGTCTGTGATTTACAGAAGGAATAAAGGAAATTCAGTAAGGAAATAAAAGCATGTTTTTCTTAAGAATGGAAATGTTTGACATCTACTTACCTATTGTTTATTATATTCTGACGGGATCTTTCTTCCCGAAAACGAGGTCTGTTTGCTATACTCCTAACCTCATTCCTTGGACCTTAACACGTTACCATACTCACACCTTTGAAACACTTTACTCCGTCTGGCAGGGAAATTCTCTGCTCTCCACCAGCTCAGTTTTCGTCCTACCCTCAAAACTGGTTTATTGCAGAGAAATGTTTAGGAAAGTAAGTCTTCTTCCAATGTTACTGTTATCATAGACCACACTGCTACCAATTCTTCCCTGTTCCTCTTCCCTATGGGGAAAAGTATGGCCTTTCGCCCCACCCTTGGGGGGATGTAGGGTCCTCCTCCATCTGGACGACGAGTCTCCTGTACTTTCTGTCCCAGGTGCGGTCATCTCCACAGGTTTCTTCACATACACTCTGCACTCTCCATCCTAGACCTTGGTTCATACTTGTCCAACATCCCGGATGACTCTTACTATATGTAACAATAACTACATCAGGTATATAAGCCACTGTGTTTAGGATCTTGTGTACACCATCGGAAAGAGATCTACTACCCAAATTAATACCAGATTGAGACTTTGCGTATACAGATTTATGACTGATAAAACTTATTTCCTGAGTCTTTATGAAAAAACCAAAGTGTCTGATAGATAATGACCAACATAACCAATAGAAGTTACCATTATTGAGGGTGCTTTTCCAGTATTTCAGGTGCATTACTTAATTCTGCTTTCTTCCTTTATACTTTAACACACAGGCTCAAGTCCAGCATGAAATTAAGCGAGCATTTCTCTACACATGGCTGATGATTTCCATCTCGTCACAATTATGTTTTCTTCATAAGATTTGATTTCTTATCACTAGCATGGGCACTATTTTTCTGATGTGCAGAAATACCATAAAATATTAAAATCACTGTGTGAATGAGCTGTCACAGCAGAAGGAGACAACACTCACCTGGCTGCCCAACGGCCAGCAGGTGCGACACCCTAACAATTCTGCTGTAACTCTCCTGCACAAGGTGGTGACGCTTCCAGTTTACTGTGCTATACGCTGACTGTTATGCAGGGATGAATCTGGAAGGTAAAAATCCATCACAGTACTTTCAGCGCTGATAAGCAAAGAAAAACTCTGTTTATGAAGCCTAGCAAAGGAGATACAGGCAAAACACCCCCAAAGTAAAGAAGGGTAAATTACCCAACTTAACTGCTTACCCTAATTTAATAGAAATACCACTTGAGAACACCCAGCTCTCTTAGTTATAATTCTGTGTTATCAGATAATGCTTTAATCAATAGTTTGAATTCTGGAATAGACTCGTCCTCTAAAAAAATATTCTTACCAGATGCCTAGAAGCCTTTATATAATTCGCAGTGACTATTCTCCTTCTGTGAGCTATAGCAGCAGCCGCAACTAGAGAAGAAGGGAAATGCGTGTGCCACCTGCCAGCATATCATTTTGAAGACCAGTAATAGACGCCAAGTACAAGAACAAATCCCTTTCCCAACTCCATTCTAGATGCACACTCGAAGAATTAAAAAGAGGTGCTCAAATATGTGCACTTGAAGGTTAACAACAGCACTATTCACAACAGACCAAAGGTGGAAACCCAAATGTCCATGAGCAGCTGAACGAAGACAAAACTACAGTATACACACCCAATGAAATACGATTCACTCATAAAAAGTGAAGCAATAGTACACGCTTCAGTGTGGTTGAACCAAGAAAATATGCTCGGTGAAAGAAACCAGTCACAAAAGGTCACATATTGTACGATTCCATTCAGATGAACTATCCAGAAGAGGTAAGTCCACAGAGACAGAAAGCAGGCTGGTGGCTGCCGGGACCTGGGGGAGAGGGTAACAGGGACTAGCGTGTTCACTGAGGACAGGGTTCTACTTGGGGAACGAAAATGCTTTGGAACTGGGCATGGGTGGTGGCTGCACAACATTGTCAATGCACTAAGCCTACTAAATTGTTTACTTTAAAATGGTTCATTTTATGTTATGTGAATTTCACCTCAATTTAAAAAGAAGCAGTAACAGTGGAGCCTGGGGCCAAATCAAAACGTCTACAGGGTCCCGGTAACAAAAATGAGAAAAGTGAGCTGAAAACAACTTGTTCTGCATGTAGTTATGTTCCCGGATTGGGTTTTTTTTCCTTAAAGTTGTTTAATTTTTCCCTTTCAGCCTTTGTCTTCTTTTCTTAGCCAGTCTCGCAGAGACCTGTATAATTTATTAATTCCTTTTCAAAGTGGTTTTGGTAATAGTCTTCATTTTGTTTTCAATTTCACTGATTTCCACCCTCAGCTTATTTCTTACGTTTTCTTCACATTTACTTTTTTGCCTTTACCTAGCTTCTCGAGGTGAAGGTTCAGCTCATCTCAGTCCAGACAGTGGAATAAAGATACTTTATGACATCCGATGAGTAATACTTTCATTATCTTTCAGTTTTAAATATTTGGAAAATTTTATCATGATTTCCTTTTTAAACCTAACTTGCTTAAAAGTACAATTTTAAGTTTCCAAACATGAGGATTTAAAAAGAAAACTGTTTATTGTTACTAATTTAATTGCACCAAGAACAGAAAATGTGGCCTTGAGAACAAGGATTCCCTTACAACTTAACCCAGGCTCCATGCAATCAGCTCCAGCATGTGCTACCAGGAGAGAAGGTGGCTGAGCACTGCCAGAGATCACGTTGTTCCAGAGAAACCAGAAATCCAAATTTCATCTGAAATCGCCGGCCTTTATAGTGCTCACAATGAATTCAACATTTTTCAAAATGCTGTGCAGGCCAAACTGAGCACATGTGGAGAATGACTGAACCTGCCGCCCAGGAATTTGTACCAGCTACTGGGAAGCATGAACTCAAACAGGAGAGCAGCCCGATGGACAAGAAAGAGCACAGAAGCAGGACAGAGAAGAGCAGCACGTAAGAGGAAAGATGAAAAGAAGGAATGGCTTCCATGACACCCTGGAACTCTATAGAAAACGAACTTGAAAGTGGAATTTAAAAAGCAAAAAATAAAAAAGAAAGGAAAATATCACATAGTAATAAGTGCTATAAAGAAAACGAAGGAAGTAAATGGTCTGAGACTAAGATACACCTATGTGAACCATCGCAAAAAGGATGGTGTAGAACAATGGTCTCCAACGCCAGGGTCCTGTGTTGGCTTGTCTCAGGACAGAATCCCAGTGAGTAGAGAGAAGAACGGACATGCAAAGGAGACCGAGCATAAAGGGAGAAAACCAGGGGAAAGAGTCACGAAAGCTGAAGAAGAGACTGTTGTAAGGAAGCGAGACTGAATGAATCCAAATCGGAGGCCCCTGAACTCTTGGAAGAAGTCTTGGTGCCACGAGGGAAGAAGCCAGACTGGCCTGGGCTGGAGAATGGAAGTGGAAGATGAGAAAACAGAGGCAAGAAGCACAGTATAGACTCCAGAGAGAACCGGCTGTCAACGCAAAAAGAGAGAGAGGGCTGCAGATGGAGGGGTGGAGGCTGAGAACAGAGGTTTCGAGATGGATACCCTCTCTTGTCTACATGTTGAAAGGACCGTGCAGCTGAGACCCGACCCCGACAGGGTCCTGAGTTAGACGCACAGGGGGAGCATGCAGGGAATCGTGAGAGGAGGAAAGAGCCGGGGAGGACAGCTGCCAGGACACACCTCGTAACTCAACAGCATCAGGAAAGGAAGGGTTTAAAACAGGGATGTTAATGAAACTAGAAAGAGTATTTGAGATTGGAGCTGCCAGAACAGAAACAGGCCACTTTTACGAGCATTAGTGATAGGCGACTGGGAGGTGGGGCAGTGATGACAAGTGACGACAAGGCTTCCCCACATGCTTCACGAACAGCGTCGGGGGTTTTTAAAATAAGGAGTTGACTGTGTTCTATTATATTAATAAAGCATATATCACTGGTGAGAAGAATCAAAGAACACACATGGCAACAGAGAATATGATGATTTTCTGGAGTTAAAAAAACCATTTGGGAGATCTGAGTCAGCCTTTGATTCGCTTATTAATTTTGCAGAAAGCTAACAGTGTTACACAGCTCAAAAGGGCATACGGCTCCACACAGCTCACTATCCTCTTGCAAAAGAGGCAAGAGACCACAAAGCAAGCTGAGATCAAGGGCTTTTAAAAAATCAAGTTTCAAGGTCAGGAGAAGGTCACCGTGTGTTTAGATTTGAGTCACACAAACTACTCTATAATTGAATCTACAGCAAATCACAATAATTGATTCCAAAAATGATGATACCAACTTACCATAAACTGTTTTCATTATGCAAGGATAAAATGGATGAGTGTATATGTTACACTTCAAAAATGATTCTATCAAAAAATAAGTTAAGAATAGTTCTAGTCCTCATACACAAAATGACATGTCTTCCATCTCCTGAATAGCCTCTCTCAAATACTCACCAAAATACCTAGAAAGAGAAAGAGGAATAACATGGGAAAAAATCCCAACAACAGCAAGAACTGAGATGAACAAACAACAAACAACCCAGTGAAAGAATCTGGGAGGAATCTCTAATGAAGACAAAGCAAACAGAAGTGTATTAATGAAAAATATCTATATAGGTCCACCTGAGAGCAAACGTAAATTGGTCTCAGGAAACAGAAGCTCAGAAAAATGAGGTAGGAAGAAACCTTCTTCCTCCCTCAGGTCGAAGATTCTGTGTCCAAAAAAATAAACAATTTTGGTACCTAGGATTCTTCCATGAAGAGAGAACAACAGAAAAACATCTATTGACATTTTATATACATCACTTTAGAGCCAGGAACTCCCAGAAGACATCTGGATTTGGGAGAAAAGGACAAATGGTGATGTTCTATATGCAGAAAACTGTAATTTTCATAGACAAAGTCATACAGATGGACACAAAAAGAAGAAACCTGAGTTCAAAATATACTGAGAACTACAGGATTCACATTTGTTCAGAAAAAGATATTCATCATATAGATAATGAAAAAATATCTCATCAGTAAAGCAGAATTTCTATAGGTGATATTTTCCTAGAAACTTGGAACTTCACTGGCAGCTGACAAATATAATTTTTTCTACCCAGTTGCATATCTTCAAGAGAACATGAAAATTATGCAAGTCAGCACGGAGGAGAGACATTCCATACCCCAAATACACAGCATACTAGTGTCAGATGGGATCTGCAAAAGTGTACACACAGTAGAAATTCGATCAGTGTTTGTTAAATAAATAAAATATCAAGACCAAACAAAATTTACCTTGTTCAAAGTTGAGTAACAAAGTAGATAAATATCAGTTAGAGTCTGAAAGCTATTGCAGAACCTAGGAATAGAACCAGGGAAAAGAAAATTCTAGATACACTGAAGAAAAACCTACCATGAAAATGACCTAATATAATAGCCAGAAGAAAACATCAGAAAAACTGTGAAGTATCTGAATGACAGAGACAGTCTCAATGAAATGGGGGTAAGGCCTTAAGAATGATCTAAGATAAAAAATTCAATAATATAAAATATGAGGAATGATTCATATAAAGAAAGGATTAAAAAAGAAAGAAACATTTACAGCAGATTGAAAATTCATAATGGAAGTAGAAAAGAGCAGAAATACAGGTGTAGAAAACAAAATCAATAATGTTATTCTTAAACATACTCAGGACAAAAAAACACAGATGAAAATATAATAAAGAAAATTATAAACATGAAGGAATGATGAAAGATTAAAAAATGGATGTGAAAAGAAGATGCTAAAAAATACAAAAATAATTCAATAAAGATGTGGAATAAAAGATGTTGGAGTGTAAAAGACAGATGTGGGCCAGAGATAAAGATGTGGTTCTCTAAACACTCAGGACTTGAAGCTAGGGAGCTGAGGATCTCCTGCTCCTCACTTAGGGAGCAGGTGTAAGGAGAGAAGAGATGGTCAGGGACTGAACCTGGAGAACTCGGACACGCAGAACCCCTGTAGAAAAGGAGGACTCAGTTCAGGGGAGATTGAAAAGGAGACCCAATCAGTTAGGGAGAAAACCATCAGGTGCTTCTGGTACCGTGGAAGCACAGGGAGGAAAGAGTTTCAGGAAGAAGAAAAGGAACTTAAATGAGAGGACTTCCCTCCTCCCACAGACACGCTGAATGTACAGCTACACATGGAGTAGTTAACCCTAAAAGACATCCAGAAAGGGGCCGAGTCACTCCTACACACGGCCTGGCCTGACAGGCAGCAGGGCTTGCCCTTATGAGTCCCACAGGCCCATCGCAGACAAAGAAGCAGTTCTCAGTGGGCACAGAAGCAACCACTGCTGCACCAGGGCTGCACCCAACAGAGCAGGAGACATACTCTTGCCATGAACACAGTCCCTCGGGCAGTGCCGTGCAACAGGGAGGAAACTCCACTCCCTGCGTCTCCCTGAGGAGCAAAGGGTTTGGACCCCACAGACACACACACACACACACACACACACACAGGAGTGTTATTCTCTTTTTAAAAAGAAGGAAATCTTGTCATTTGACACAACATGGATGATCCTACAAGGCATTATATGCAAAGTGAAGTAAGCCGAGCAGAGAAAGACAAATACTGTGTGCGTGGTATCGCTTACATGTGAAATCTGTCCTTCTGTAGAGCACCGGGAACTATATTTCATATTCTGTGATAAACCGTAATGGGAAAGAATATAAAAAAGAATGTACACATATGTATAACTGAATCACTTTGCTGTACAGCAGATATTAACACAACATTGTAAATCAACTATACTTCAATTTAAAAAAAAAACTGACCACATAGAAACATAGAATAGAAAAACGGTTGCCAGGAGCTGGAAGGTAGGGGAAATAAGGAGAGGTCTGTTTTTAAAAGCACGAACTTTCACTTAAAGATAAATAAGGTTTGAGGATACAATGATAACTAGAGTTGATAATAACGTATAATTAAAATTTTCTACGAAAGTAGAACTTAAACTCTTTAAAATGATTTTTTAAAGTTATATGATCATCTCAATAAAAACAAAAATGTTTTGATACACTGTAACATCCACTCATAATTTTTAAAAATATAAAGAATTCTTAGGAATGAAAGGGAGCTTCCTTAACCTGATACAAGGTGCCTACCAAAAACCTTCAACCAAAAATCACACACTTTAAAGTATTCCCTACACACAAGGATGCCCATGCTCACCACAACATTCAACATTTTACTGGAAATTTTAGCCAGTTCAGAAAGGTAAGGATAATGATAGAGAAAACATAAAAATTGAAAAGGAAAGTTATTTACTAATTATTTAACTGTCATTGTCTGCACAACAAATCCAAGATAACTTGCAAACACTGAAAATAAATTCAGCAAAGTTGCTGATGAAGGAGTTCAGTACTACAAAATGTATTTTTGTTCAGCTAGACCCATTGCTCAGAGAATATTATTTTCAAAAAGATAAAATACAAAATGGGAGCATGAACTAGAGGGTACTAAAGAATCAATCTAACAAAAATGTGTAAAACATATATGGAGAAACGTAAACATTTATTAAAAGGCATTAAAATAGATAAATTAATGGAGAAAAATACTATTTATGGGAGACAGAAACCAATATAGTAAAAATTTTAATTCTACTTCTATTAATCTATAAAAATAATGAAAATATAATAATAATCTCAACAAAATTCTAGTAAAACCTGATTCTAAAATTGAAATAGAAGACCAAATGCCTAAGAGTAGTTTGGAGATAACGAATCTGGAAAAGGGTGTTCTCATTCTATGAGAGCTCGAGAGTTAATCTGTATGCAGAGTAATTAAAATGGCACAACAGATGCCACATATAAGTGAAATCATACAATATTTGTCTCTGTCTGACTTATTCCACTTAGCATAATACCCTCCAGGTCCACCCGTGTTGTCAAAGATGGCAAGATTTCATCCTTTTTTATGGCTGAGTAATACATCCCGCTGTGTGTATGTACCACACCTCTTTGTCTACTCATCCATCAGTGGATGCAGAGACAAGGGCTCTAGGCACGTGGGCTTCAGTAGTTGCAGCCTGTGGGCTCAGTAGTTGTGGCTCTCGGGCTCTAGAGCAGAGGCTCAATAGTTGTGGCACACAGGCTTAGCTGCTCCGCGGCATGTGGGATCATCCCGGAACAGGGCTCGAACCCGTGTCTCCTGCATTGGCAGGTGGATTCTTAACCACTGCACCATCCGGGAAGCCCTCAGTCTTTAAATTTATATATTCTTGGTTAAAACCAACACCACGTCTTCTTTAATAAGTACCATAAGTTACAGCCTATTTTTATATTATAGTGGAACCCGTTTTTAGTGACTCTTCCAAGAAAACTTTAAAAAGTAAAAATGTGTTTTCTACACAGAACAAAATTTCTTTTCAAGACGACCCTGTAAAGATGTTTTCATTCACTTCTTCGGCACAAAAACCTTTAGACTGAATATTCAAGTTTGCAGGCTTCCTTTAGCTGCTTCTAGGTAGCTCCTTGATCCTATTTTTTTTTTCTATTTTAAAGAATACATCACTATTAGTTCCTTGAGATATTTTTCACCAACCTTACAAACAAAATGACCAAGCCACAGCTCCTCACTTTGGCAACATATAAAATGAAAGCTGGAATTATACTATTCAGCTGCACTTTAAAATCCCTACACCAAGACTGATTTAACCTAGCTCTCCCCTTCTACCAAAATTCAAAATTCAAGCCCCTGGGCAAACTGCAAAGTTATCTGCTTTTAATGTATCTTCATCCAAATTTGTGCAGTAAGCAGTGTTCGGCTGAAAAACAAACCTAATCAGCATGTAGTCCACACCCTCTTTGAATAATCACAAGACTGTGTAGTATTCCATTTAAATCCTCTTTCAAGATTAACTTCTAGCAAATAAAAGTACAAAAACACTGTCATTATAACTTTGCAGTTTTACTATTTTTACTCTAAGGCATTCTTATTTGAAGATTAATCCCTGTTCCTACTAATATTATAAATGTTGATTTATAACAACAAACAAGCAACTGAAGATAAATGAAGATTTATGAGAACTTTATATGAAAGCTTTTCCATCCGTGTTTAAAAATATAACTTCTTTAAAAATATACCCGCAGGGTAAATAATCTATTTTCCATTGTAATGGGAGATTATAAATACTATGTATATTGAGCAAGAAAAAAACTGTGTTTTTTAAAAGCTGTATGTCAGATTGTTGGGAAAATAACACCCCAAAACTATTTCATAAATTTCCTCATTTTAAATAAAACTAGATAAATTCAGGCAAAAGAAGAGGTGCTGCTAATTTTTGTATAAATAAATAATTTTATAGAATGACTTTCAATAAACCAGATGGTGAACATTTGCTGAATATTACTAGCATTGAGAGTTGGCTTCAAAACAGGTCAAATAAAAATATAATTCAAGAACATTGTGAATCACTTTAGAAAACATCAGGAACTTTTTCTAACAATTCTACGTGCAAGTGAAATTATACGTGTAAACACAATGGCACATGAAAATAAAATTACACATTTTCCAAAAAAGCCAGCTACCAATAATGGAAATGTTTATGGGAAGGAGGAATATTTGTAAAAATTAAGAATATGGTAAAATAAGCAGTTAAGAAATTTTCACATTCTTTCCTTGCTCATAATACTTGCTCAATTAGCCTATAATCACCCATTCACCCACTAGCAGCTCCATGTATCAGATCACCTGTGTCTTAGATCCTCCTAAACAAATAAGGTTGTTGATATAATGACTGTGTCCTCAGAATTAGAGGTTCAAAACTACACCAAACTAAAATAAAAGTGAGGAAAGGCCTCCAATAACTTACCTTTGGTCCCAAACCAACTTGAACCCCTGCTAATTTCAGCTGGCTCTGGGATAATGCCACAGCACAGGCTAAAGGCACACCCTCCCCAGATCAGTGGTGTTGCACTTGGCACCACATAAACACTGGATGGAGGTATAATTCTAATAATAAGAATGTTCACAGCAGCACAATTAATAATATCCCCAAACTAGAAACTGTTCAAATGGATATCGACAGTAGGATGGATAAATATACTGTGGTGTGCTCACTTTGAAAAATACTATTTAACGAATGAGAGTGCAAAACAGAACTATCATATGTTCCAGCAATTCCACTCCTAGGCATATATAAGAAAAAATGAAAACATACATGCACCCCAATGTGCATAGCAGCACTATTTACTAACAACAGCGAACACATGGAAACAACCCAAGTGCCCATCGATAGACGAATGGATAAAGAAGATGTGGCAATGGAATATTACTCAGCCATAAAAAATAATGAAATTCTGCCTTTTACAGCAACATGCATGGAGCTAGAGAATATTATGCTTAGTGAAATCAGTCAAAGACAAATACTGTATGACATCACTTACATGTGGAATCTAAAAAATAATACAAATGAACATATACACAAAACAGAAATAGACTCACAGATATAGAAAACAAACTCGTGGTTACCAAAGGGGAGAAGGAAGTGGGGAGGGACAAATTAGGGGTATGGGATTAACAAACACAAACTGCTATGTATAAAATAGATAAGAAACAAGGATATACTGTACAGCACAGGAAATCATAGCCTTTATCTCATAATAATTTATGATGGAGTATAATCTGCAAAAACACTGAAGCACTGTGCTATACGACTACAGCTAATATACTACTGTAGATCAACTATACTTGGGTTAAAAAAATAGAAGCTAAAAAAACAAATGAGGACTAAAAGGCAACCCTCAGAATGGGAAAAAATAATTGCCTACGAAACAACGGACAAAGGATTAACCTCCAAAATATACAAGCAGCTCATGAAGCTTAACACCAAAAAAGCAAATAACCCAATCCACAAATGGGCGGAAGACCTAAATAGACATTTCTCCAAAGAAGACATACAGATGGCCAACAAACACATGAAAAGATGCTCAACATCACTAATCATCAGAGAAATGCAAGTCAAAGCCACAATGAGGTATCACCTCACACCAATCAGAATGGCCATCATCACAAAATCTGGAAACAACAAATGTTGGAGAGGGTGTGGAGAAAAGGGAACTCTCCTGCACTGTTGGTGGGAATGTAAGTTGGTACAGCTATTATGGAAAACAATTTGGAGGTTCCTTAAAAAACTACAAATAGAACTAGCGTATGATCCAGTAATCCCACTCCTGGGCATATACCCAAAGAAAACCATAATCCCAAAAGAAACTTGTACCATAACGTTTATTGCAGCACTATTTACAATAGCCAGGACATGGAAGCAACCTAAATGCCCATCAACAAATGAATGGATACAGAAGATGTGGCATATATATACAATGGAATATTACTCAGCTATAAAAAGGGATGAGATGGAGCTATATGTAATGATGTGGATAGACCTAGAGTCTGTCACACAGAGTGAAGTCAGAAAGAGAAAGACAAATATTGTATGCTAACTCACATATACGGAATCTAAAAATGGTACTGGTGAACTCAGTGACAAGAACAAGGACGCAGATACAGAGAATGGACTGGAGAACTCGAGGTTTGGGAGGGGGCGGGGGGTGAAGGGGAAGCTGAGATGAAGCGAGAGACTAGCACAGACATGTATATACTAACAACTGTAAAATAGATAGTGGGAAGTTGTTGTATAACAAAGGGAGTCCAACTCGAGGATGGAAGATGCCTTAGAGGACTGGGGCGGGGAGGGTGGGGGGGACTCAAGGGGGGGGGGAGCCAAGGAAGGGAGGGAATACGGGGATATGTGTATAAAAACAGATGATTGAACTTGGTGTATCCCCCCAAAAATAATAAATAAATAAAATTAAAAAAAAAAAAACAAATGAGAATGAAGTACAATGATATGTACAATATAACTTGCGACCCTGTCACCCCACCCACAGCACTGAACTGAGAGCTGCAGGATGAGGCTGAGGATGGCAGACAGGACCCTCATAGGGCAGTGAAGGATGCAGATCCTACCAGCTACGTCTCGGGCCCCATCAAGAAGTCTGCCACGGGGAGATAGGATCAAGATGGCAGAGTAGGAGGACATGCACTCACTCCCTCTTGCAGGGCCACCGGAATTACAACTAACTGCTGAACAATCATCGACAGAAAGACACTGGAACTCACCAAAAAAGACATCCCACATCCAGAGACAAAGGAGAACCCTCAATGAGAAGGTAGGAGGTGCGCAATCGCGTTAAAATCAAATCCCATAAATGCTGGGTGTGTGACTCACAAGCTGGAGAAGAGTTATACCGCAGAAGTCCTGAGGGTTCTGAGCCCCACATCAGGCTTCCTAACCTGGCGGTCCAGCAGCGGGAGGAGGAATCCCCAGAGAATCAGACTTTGAAGGCCAGTGGAATTTGATTACAGGACCTCCACAGGACTGGGGGAAATGGAGACTCCATTCTTGGAGGGCACACAAAAAAGTGTGCTCACCAGGACCCAGGGGGAAGGTGCAGTGACCCCATAGGAGACTGAACCAGACCTACCTGCTGGTGTTGGGGGGTTGCCTGCAGAGGTGGGGGCAGCTGTGGCTCACTGAGGAGATGGGGGCACTTGCAACAGGGGTTCTGGGAAGTGCTCATTGGCCTGAGCCCTCCCAGAGTCTGCCATTAGCCCCACCAAAGAGCCTGTAAGCTCCAGGGCTGGGTCACCTCAGGCCAAACAACCAACAAGGTGGGAACACAGCCCCACCCATTGTCAGACAAGCAGATTAAAGTTTTACTGAGCTCCGCCCACCAAATCAGATTAAAGTCTTACTGAGCTCTGCCCACCCAGCCCTACCCACCATCAGTCCCTCCCATCAGGAAGCGCCCACAAGCCTCCTAGATAGCTTCCTTCACAAGAGGGCAGATAGCAGAATCAAGCAGTATCAGCAGTATTTCATCTTGTGGAACTGAAAACCACAGCCACAGAAAGATAGAGAAAATGAAAAAGCAGAGGACTTTGTACCAGATGAAGGGACAGGATAAAACCCCAGAAAAACAACTAGATGAAGAGGAGATAGGAACCCTTCCAGAAAAAGAATTCAGGATAATGATGGTGAAGATGATCCAGGACTTTGAAAAAAGATTGGATGCAAAGATTGAAAAGCTTACCAAAGACCTAGAAGAATTAAAGAACAAACAAACAGAGATATGCAACACAAATAACTGAAATGAAAAATACACTAGCAGGAACCAATAGCAGATTAACTGAGGCAGAAGAGCGAGTAAGTGACCTGGAAGACAGAATGGTGAAAATCACGGATGCGGAAAAGAATAAAGAAAAAAGAATGAAAGGAACTGAAGACAGCCTAAGAGACCTCTGGGACAATGTTAAACGCACCCACATTCGCATTATAGGGGTCCCAGAAGGAGACGAGAGAGAGAAAGGACCCGAGAAAATATTGGAAGAGATGATAGTTGAAAACTTCCCTACCATGGGAAAGGAAACAGCTACCCAAGTCCAGGAAGCACAGAGAGTCCCAGGCAGGATAAACCCAAGGAGAAACATGCCAAGACATATAGTAGTCAAATTGACAAAAATTAAAGACAGAGAAAAGTTATTATAAGCAACAAGGGAAAAACAACAAATAGCATACAAGGGAACTCCCATCAGGGTAACAGCTGATTTCTCAGCAGAAACTCTGCAAGCCAGAAGGGAGTGGCACAATATATTTAAAGTGATGACAGGGAAGAACCTACAACCAAGAATGCTCTGCCCAGCAAGGATCTCATTGAGATTCAACAGAGAAATCAAAAGCTTTATGGACAAGCAATGGCTAAGAGAATTCAGCACCACCAAACCAGCCCTACAACAAATGCTAAAGGAACTTCTCTAAGCGGGAAACATAAGAGAAGGACCTACAGAAACAAAAACAAAACAATTAAGAAAATGGTAATAGGAACATACATATCGATAATTACCTTGAATGTAAACGGACTAAATGCACCAACCAAAAGACACAGACTGACTGAATGGATACAAAAACAAGACCCATATATATGCTGTCTACAAGAGACTCACTTCAGACCTAGGGACACACACAGATGGAAAGTGAGGGGATGGAAAAAGATATTCCATGCAAATTGAAATCAAAAGAAAGTTGGAGTAGCGATACTCATATCAGATAAAATAGACTTTAAAATAAAAAATGTTACAAGAGACAAGAAAGGACACTACATAAAGATCGAGGGATCAATCCAAGAAGAGGAGATAACAATTATAAATACATATGCACCCAATATAGGAGCCCCTCAATACATAAGGCAAATGCTAAGAACTATGAAAGAGGAAATCGACAGTAACACAATCATAGTGGGGGACTTTAACACCCCACTTACACCAATGGACAGATCATCCACACAGAAAATTAATAAGGAAACACAAGCTTTAAATGACACAATAAATTAGCTTGATTTAATAGATATCTATAGGACATTACATCCAAAAACAGCAGATTACACATTCTTCTCAAGTACACATGGAACATTCTCCAGCATAGATCACATTTTGGGTCATAAATCAAGCCTTGGTAAATTCAAGAAAATTGAAATTGTATCAAGCATCTTTTCTGACCACAATGCTATGAGATTAGAAATCAATTACTGGAAAAAAGCTGTAAAAAATACAAACACATGGAGGCTAAACAATACGCTACTAAATAACCAAGAGATCACTGAAGAAATCAAAGAGGAAATCAAAACATACCTAGAGACAAATGACAATGAAAACACAACGATCCAAAACCTATGGGATGCAGCAAAGGCAGTTCTAAGAGGGAAGTTTATAGCAATACAATCCTACCTCAAGAAACAAGAAAAATCCCAAATAAACAATCTAACCTTATACCTAAAGAAGCTAGAGAAAGAAAAGCAAACAAAACCCAAAGTTAGCAGAGAAACTGGGACATTTGTAGAGACATGGATGGACCTAGAGACTGTCATACAGAGTGAAGTGAGTCAGAAAGAGAAAAACAAATATCGTATATAAACACATATATGTGGACTATAGAAAAATGGTACAAATCAACCGGTTTGCAAGGCAGAAATAGAGACACAGATGTAGAGAACAAACATATGGACACCAAGTGGGGAAAGCAGGGAGGACTGGGGGGGAATGAATTGGGAGATTGGGATACCAAATTGTACACTCTAAATATATGCTGTTTATTGTCAGTTAACTGTATCTCAATAAAAGTTCTTAAAAAAAATAAACACAAATAAAAACAAAAATTAAAATTAAAAAAAAAAAAAAAAGAGAAGAAGTCTGCCGCAGGCCGCTAGGCACACTCGACCCAACAGGCCCCCAGCAGGCAAAGCCCCACACCCAGCACTGTGTGCACCTCATCCACACCCCCCACAACCCGAGTCCGTCTGCCTGCGCATGCTCCCAATGGGGTGGCCAGAGCGAGCTTCAGCAGATGGCTAGTGAGGACGTGCCCACAGCTGGCCCAAATCTGAGGGCCCGGGGGGGCGCACAAGCTTGAACTTGAGCACCACTGCTGTAAAGACAAAAGAGAAGCAGTCAGCACTTGGGGAGAGAAGGCAAACAAACCTAAGAATTCTGCCACGAGAGGGAGGAAGGAGCAGGGAGCGGGTGTGCCAGACAAGGCCTGAGAAAGCCTCACGGTAACCAGCAGAGCTTGAGAGCCCCTTTCCTCTTCAAAGGCAGTGAGTAAGGGCCCCTCGTAGGCGACAGCTGCTTCAAACGTGAGGACAGCAACACAAAACCTCAAGGAATGTGAAAAACCAAGGGAACGTGACACCGCCAAAAGGTCACAATCTCTAGTAACTGACCCCAAGGACACGGAGAGCTGTGATTTATCCAATAAAGCATATAAAATAGCTACTTTAAGGAAACTCAATAAGATATAAGAAAGCACAGACAGTTCAGTGAAATCAGGAAAACAATACACAAGCAAAACAAGTCTAACAAATAGAAATAATTTTAAAAAACTCTAGAGTTTAAGGATACAACGAATGAAATAAAAATGCAGTTCAAGCATCGACAGCAGAATGAACCAAGCAGAGGAATCTGTGAGATACAAGACAGGAACTTTGAAATTACCCGGTCAGAGGCGAGGAGAACAAAGGAAAACCTGCATGGGCTATGAAATACCATCAAAAGAACCAACTTGTGAATTACTGGATTTTCAGAAGGAGACGATTGGGAGAAGGGGGCAGAAAGCATGTTTAAAGAAATAATGGGGACTTCCCTGGTGGCGCAGTGGTTAAGAATCCACCTGCCAATGCAGGGGACACTGGTTTGATCCCTGGGCCAGGAAGATCCCACATGCCACGGAGCAACTAAGCCCGTGCCCCACAACTACGGAGCCTGAGCTCTAGAACCCGCTCGCCACAACAACTGAGGCCGTGTGCCTAGAGCCACTGCAATGAGAAGCCCGCGCACCGCAAGGATGAGCAGCCCCCGCTCGCCACAACTAGAGAAAGCCCATGCACAGGAACGAAGGCCCAACGCAGCCAAAAATAATTTAATTTAATTTAGTTTAATTTAATTTAAAAAAAAAGAAATAATGGCTGAATTATGGAAAAACAGCATGAAGGATCCTGAAAAAAAAATTTTTAATAGAACTACCATATGATCCAGCAATTCTACTTCTAAAACATATGAAAATGAATCAAAAACCCTAAGTCAAAAATATATCTGCATTCCCATGTTCACTGCAGCATTATTTAATTATACTTAATAAGTTAAACATCTTTAAATTTGTATCTTCTGAAACCATGGAAGAGTATATAAAAATTCAATATTCATACTTCATGTTTCCATTCATTCAACAATTAAGTTACTTCCACATGGAATAAAAATATAAAACAGTGCAGCTTTTCCATCAGTCTGTGTCTTGGATGTTGCCTGTGGAAGTGACCCTGACCCTGGGTGAAATACAGGTGCTGGGACAGCATTTCCAGGGGTGGCACTCACTCTCACAGACTCACCACCTTCACAGTGTCCTCTGTCTCTTATGAGGACTATTACTGTGCCTGCATCTTCCTTACTTTTCTGCTTCCAGCTTCTTGTTACTCAAATCGATGATATTCTCAGCCCTGCCAGGGATTTTACTCTCCATAAAGAACAGCTCAGGCACAAGATTCTACCCACCCAACACTAGGCCACCTCGGTGTCGGGCAAGGTGGCCTCCTGCATGCAGTCCTCCGACCACTCAGCTGCGTGAGGACAGCCCTGGGGCCTGGCAGGCTTCCTTACAAGAGACAAAGAGCCCACAAAGCCTGGCCGGGCTGATGCCCTCGTGTGTGGATACGCTTCCCTGCTCCAGCTCTTTCTTCTTGGCTCAAAGTGTGTGCATCACAGGGCACCTGTCCAACCCCACTGTCACCTGTCCTCGCAGGCAGGGGACGGGCCTCTCCAGGGGAGCAGAGGACGGGGAAGCAAACCCACCCCCACCGTGTCCTGCGTCAGCCGACAAGAGAGACCCGGTGCCCCAGGGCTGATGCCCACCACACAAGCTGATCTTCTCCGGCTCTTCTCTGTGTAAGTGAAGCTTGCTCCATTCAGTGCCTGACTGCGTTCTTCTTGCTGACTCCTGTGCCAAGATGCAGTTGGCAGAAGTGTCTGGACTTCTAGCCCTGGCGGCTGGCATTGTGATGACCTTTGCTTTCCTCCAGATAGTGATGCCAAAAACTTGGCCTCTGTGCACCGGTGTCGAATCGAATCTCAGAGACAGAGTTTTGGGTGAAGTAGAACAGAATAGCTTTATTGCTTTGCCAGGCAAAGGGGAGACACAGTGGGCTTGTGCCCTGAAAAACTGTGTGTCTCAACCCAGGGGGATCTGGTGAGGAGTTTTATAGCAGTGGTTTAAGGGTGGGGCTTCTGATAAGGATCAGGGTGTGTGCAGGGCCTGCACTCCTTTACCCTGGCCTCAGGTGGTCTCCTGCTGAGGTTATCAAACTGGGACCTTCTCTCTGAAACATCTTCCATTTGGTGGGGGTTTTAGTTCTTAAAGGTGTTGCTCTGTGTGTCCCTTGAGGGGCACCAGGACCTGCCCCAAGGCTGCACTGCTGTGTCCGGGCTGCTCCTCCCTTGTCCCTGCAGCCCCTCCCTTCCCTGATCAGTAACTGTTGGAATCCGAGCTCTGGAGCCCAGGGAAGGTCGTGGAAGCTGCAGTCTGTTACCTGCAAACAAGAGACAGGGGACAGAGAGGCTCTGTGCCCAGGAGCCCCACAGGGTCCTGCTCGGTTTCAGTATTTGGAGTCCTCCCTAGGGATTGGTAACCAGTGCACAGTAATCTGCTCTAACATCAGGAATCAAAATATGTGTGCTAAAATCAGATTCAGGTTTACAAAAAAAGATTGATAAATTAAAATTTGAAAATGAATCTATGAACTACCTCTAAATTTCCACAGTAAGAAAACTTAGGGCATAGTTAAAATGTAATATATAACCTTTCATGGAAAATACCTTGTTCTTTCATTTAAAATAGCCTAATTTTACACTTATTAGAAAGCCGTATTTCATAGTCTGTATTCTACTGACCTCCTAAGAACCTCTCCTAAAATGCTGTGGCAGTGTCCTTCCATCCTAGGTGAGAAAAATTCTCACGTGTAAAAACAAAACAAAACAAAACAAAAACAAACAAACAAAAAATGGAATATCAACTTTATCACCTATCCTTTTATTATAAGAGATACAAAAAAGGTTTTTCCAGTCAAAACCCCAAAATAATTAGAGATCAGGTAGTCCAGAGACTGCCTGAGCTCACAGCCTACCCTGCCTGGTGCTAAGTGATTTGAGACAAGCTGAAACTCCTCAAGAGTCGGAGGAGTTGCTGGATTGCAGTTATTTTAGAACAGGCAAAATGGAGAGAAATTTTTTAAAATCCCAGATGCTCACCTATTAAAGATAACCATCATTAATGTTTATAATTCTTCCTTAGAAAATCTTTATTGGTTTCTTCTGTCTTTATTATTGTTTTAAGCTACAAAAGTAACATCCAATATTCTTATTGGAGGAGATTCAGAGTATACAGAAGTAGACACAGGAGAACATGGACATCACCCCAGCCGTCTGGCACATGTGTATCTCCAGGTCCCTTTCAGCGTATCTCCACGCACACACATGCACACACACATGCACGGGCGTGGGCACGCTCACACACAGAATGTGTTTCTAAATTCATCCTTGCATCAAAGTTCAAACATCAGACAGTTAACCTGGAGCCAACACATCACGTCTCCACAAAATGCCAAAACACATCTTAATACCATGATTTCAGCCTTCACTGAGGGTCACAACGAGAAGGGACCAGTTAGCATTTTCTGCAAAGTAACTACTGAAGATCCTGTCCCTTATTACTTATTTCTTTTGGTCAGGAAAAAATCAACCATGATTCTTTCCTTCTAAAATTTGCTGCCACAAGGGCTCTTTTCGGGATGATGCAAATGTTCTAAAATTGAACTACAGTGATCGTGGCACACCTAAATGTACTAAAAATCAGTGAGCTGTATGCTTAAACTGAGTAAATTCTATGGGGTGATAATTAAACCTCAATAAAGCTGTTAAAAAAACTGTGCCAGGAAAAGATAACTTCTTCTGATGAACTTGTTTGTGTCCTTCACAAGATGAGAAATAAAATAAAAGCGCTAACACACATACACAACAGGCACTGTTCACAGGGCTTCGTATTAACTATTCTAAGCCCGCTACAAATCTCAGGAGGAAGGTATTCTCATCATCCTCGTGTTACAGTTGTCAGGACCAGTCACACAGGCCGCGCACCATGCCCAAGGTCGCAGGCTGGTGATCTGAGCTGGAACCTAGGCCCGCGACTGCTGTACCCAGAGTCCATGCTCTTAGCGTGCACTGAACTCAGATGCCTCCCAGGGCCACCTGACAGAGGTCAGGTCAAGGGAGCTTTAGAATTTAAATACAGAAATAATTTTATTTCTGGTACAAGAATATCCACCCTTCTTTACATGCTTATGTTACGTTTTAATTTCAATTATATGTTAACATTTGCTTATACTATAAGCTATTTCAGTCTGTTTTAAAAATACGACTATTTTATTTGCTGTTTCTTGTAATAAGTTCACTATATCTATGTATTATAAATACAGGAACTACTAACTTGCTGAAATAAACTCTAATAAAAATTAGTTATTTACTTTTCCTATGTTCACCCATTATTTAAATGATATGATCCTGAAAGCATTTAAAACTCATAGTGCTATTTGGAATCAGAACTACAAAAAATCAGTAGCATGCTAAAAACTTCTGGATAGAAATCCCATGATGAAAATAAGACTTTGTGTTTGAATCTCCAAGATTACTTTTCTTCAGAAGGAAAAGTTGAGTTGCTTTAAAGACATTCTATTAGGTCAGCCTCTGGAAGAGAAAACACTGATTTTCTTCTGTACACACGAAGAGAGGAAAACCTTACTCTGAGGAGGAACACGTGCACTCTGGACATCGGAGTTGACGGCAACCAGCAAGCGGAAGCCGGGTGAGCAGTGAGGTGATCAGGAGGCCCTCGGGCGACTGAGTTTTAAAGATGTTATGGACACAGAAGGCTAAGAAGACTGCTTCTGGACCTCCTATAAATTACTGCCCTAACTCCCGAAATAGTGACGGAAACACTTCATTTTTTCCCTCATTACAAAATTTCTACTTTGACACACAATGCAGCAATCCCGACAATGCCTTCTTCAATAGGAGGCAAAATACCTAATTTACATGAAGTAAATAAAATAAAACCAAGAATACCTCATGTTATCAAGCAAAGCAGGGAAAACACACTGAGTGCCACCCAGCGTCTCTGTGAAGGTGCCCTGTGTCCTGTGGGCACTGACACAGTATCTTGAGCTAACACGCCGGCTCGGTGCGGCTCACATCGGGACATCTGTGCAGCCATGGACCGTGGCCACGGCAGAGACCTTGTCTGCTTTCTTAGGCACTTTATACTCAGTACCACAAAGTCCCTGGAACAAACTATATGTTGGGAGGAATCAATATATGAATTTGATTAAAAGGATGTATCAAGGCATTGAATGGCTACCGAAGTATAAACAAAGCCAGCGATGCCCACAAGAGTTTTACATTTTTCATGCAAAAGTACATGGTATGACCCAAAGCACAGAGTTTAAAATCCACATCCCAAGCTCCAGAATGTACAACTCCCTATGTATTTTAAGCTTCACAACACATACCCTAATCGATAGTCAAAATACACACTTAATATAAAAGAACCAACTTGTGATAGTTCAGTAACACAAATTCCTCACAAACAATGTCTGTTTCGGAACAGGATGTAGCTGCAGAAGGGCACGGAGGCAGACCTGAGCAAAGGGAGGCCCGTCACGTTCCGTGTGGGCAGGTCCAACGTTAAAAGATGTCACTTCTTCCTTTGTTGAACTACATCTCTTCAGCAACATTAACAAAAAAACTAATGGTTTTTTTTTTTTAACTAGACAAGCTAATTATAAATCTCCAATGGAAAAATGTAAACAATAAAAAAAGGAAGATTCTGAAGAAGCAGAGAGTAACGGGATAAGGAATCTGACTGGACACTACACATCATCTTTAAACAGTAGGAATTAGAGGAGTATGGACCTGGCCCAAGCACGTCCAGAGCCTCAAACACAACCAGAGTCTAGACTCAAGTCCAATGTACCGCGGCAGAACCCTGATGAGGGAAGGCCAGATCATTAAATGACTGATGTTGAGACGACTGGGTGACCGTTTGACAGAAAGCAAAGCGACAGGATCCACATCTCACAGCCTACGCTGGATAGGTTCCAAATGGACCACAGATTTACACGTGAAAATCAAACCAGACAAATGGAAACACTCTCATCACATGTCCATCAATAAAGAATTACTGAAATAAAGTATATCAAATACACAAAATAGAATGGGGAAGCTCTTTATGTCCTCACATGAAATAACCTCCAAGATCTGCTGACACGTGCAGCGTACAGGGGAGGGGATGGCGGGGAAAGAGCATCGACGCTTCCATAGGAAAGGGTACGCAGGGAACTGCTCACAGTGCCCCCTCCCAGGAGGAAACGTGCAGCGAGAGAACTCCTACGGGGGGAGCTTTTCCCTATACACTCACGTTTCCCATGTTTCATATTTCAAACCATTGAACTCTATCACCTAGCTTTAAAAAGTTATTTAAAAATTATAAGGGTACAATAAGCCACCGTTTCACTTTTCCTTATAGTATACTTATTGACAGCAAAGTCTAAACCAGAGCAAACTTAACAGACATTTCTAAGTATAATCAAAGATATGTATACAATCAAGTATAACATAGAGTTATACATAATCAAGTATCTCATGTATCTACATTTTGCGCATTATATAAACTTGCAAAAAGTCAGCTAGACACCGGTTTCAGGGCTACAAAGCACTTGTGACAAACATTCAAGATAATGAACTAAAAGGGGACTAGTGACAAGGGATGCTGGGCAGCTCCTCATGGGCTTGTTGGCCGTGTGCACGGCTTCTTTGGAGAAATGTCTGTTCAGGTCTTCCGCCCACGTGTGGACAGGGTTATCTGCTTTTTTGATATTGAGCTGCATGAGCTGCTTGTATATTTTGGAGATTAATCCTTTGTCCGTTGCTTTGTTGCTTTGTTGACAAGTATTTTCTCCCATTCAACAGATGAATGGATAAAGAAGAGGTGGCACGTAGATACTGTGGAGTATTACTCAGCCATAAAAAGGAATGAAGTTGAGTTATCTGTAGTGAGGTGGATGGGCCTAGAGACTGTCATCCAGAGCAAAGTGAGTCAGAAAGAGAAAAACGAATACCGTACGCTAACTCATATATAAGGAATCTAAAAAAACGATACTGATGAACCCAGTGACAGGGCAAGAATAAAGATGCAGATGTAGAGAACGGACTTGAGGACACAGGGTGGGGGTGTGGGGTGAAGGGAAAGCTGGGACGAAGTGAGAGAGTAGCATTGACACACACACACCACCAAATGTAAACAGATGGCTAGTGGGAAGCTGCTGCATAGCCCAGGGAGATTAACTCGATGATGGGTGATGACTTAGAGGGCTGGGACAGGGAGGGTGGGAGGGAGTCAGGGAGGGAGGGGATATGAGGATATATGTATAAATACAGCTGATTCACTTTGGTGTACAGCAGAAACTGGCACAACGGTGTAAAGCAATTATACTCCAATAAAGAGCTTTAAGAAAATAAAATAAAAGGGGACTAACGAAATATCCAGGTTTCATGAGACACCTCCTATTGACAAAAAATGCATGTTTGTATGCTTTAGTAACATCAAAGCCTCAGCCTGAGAGGTTACGGCTCAGATTTAAATTTGTCTTCTCTTTCTGTATTTTTCTAAACCCCGTAAAGGTTTTATTTGTGTGGCTACATTCACACACAGTCACGTATACATGCACATGTAAATGCTGGCAACTGCGACGGAAACAGTATGTTTTAGTTAAACAAGGGCTTGCTTCCTGTAGGGTGGTTCCTAACCGTATCGTTTGAAGACCGATTTTGTAGCCCGTTCTAGTGAAATTATACCACTGCTCACTTTCGGTAATAACTGAAAAACAGAAAGCTTACAGATATGTGTCAGAGTACAAATATTTATGATGTTTACAATTGACAATACAAAAAAAGTTAAAATGAATCAGAATAAATGTTTCAAGACAGTTTTGTCTTATATTGCCAGAGAGCAGTTTGAAAAAGGTATCCATCGAAAAGCTGACCTTGGAATGTTTCACTGAATGCTTTGAAATAGTTAACTTATACAATATCTCGGAACAATGCTTTACTGTTTTTACAGGATCAAAAAATTAGAAATCAAATTCTGTAAACATATAAATATCAAAAAAGGGATAAACCAGATCTATACTATCTACATCTGTTGTTCATAGATTTTAACTCCTCCAAAAGCAACACACTTTTCAACGTTAGTCCTTCAAAGAGTTACACCAAATTATTCTGGTAGCTATGGTAGTCTGCCATTCGTTACTCAGTTTCCCGTTCACTTTCATCACTTATCTCTGAACAACGAGCAATACAGTTCATGCCATTTACAGTTATAGTTTCAGACAGTTTTCAGTTACCGGAGGTTATTAGAATATTTTCTGCAACAAAAATGAAATAGGAAACAAAAAATGTTTAGGATATGTGTAGCATGAAAATTGTAAGTGGTAAGTCAGTAACATTAAACTGTTGGGTTTTTTTGGTTTGGTTTTTTTTTTTTTTTTTTTTCTGAAAAACAGTAACAAGTCGGCAAAGTAGCTTTAGGAATTACACTCACAGCAAGTGCTGACTTCAGATCGGTGTCCCTCCTGCATACCAACAGGGCCCGAAGCGTCAACTTGAGCTCTGAACACCCTTAACAGGCATCCACAGGCACACGGACTCACACGTGGAGTCCAGCTCCCTGACACCCCCCACCACACCCTCAACACGCACAGAAGAAAGAAACCCTACTGAGTGAACGAACGGGTGAGTGAATACCACCAAAAGTGAGGTTTTCCACCTTTGTGTGTATTTTTATTACAGAGAAATTGCTAACGATCATGGCAAATCCCCAGGTCACATACCTGTCCTTTAGAAACAGAGACTTGTCCCCGGACCAACTGGGACTAACACGATCCTTAGATCGAAAAGCAGCAGCAGTTGCCCCCGGAACACGTTCCTTTGGGAAAACGGCCAGGCTGTGCTGTGTACTTTGAGCTCAGACCACACGATAACTTATTCTGCTACTTTCAGACCAGGTTACTGCTGCTACAGCAGATGCTATCTTGTTAAGGTCATGCTGACACTTAGTGGACGTGAAGACATCGCCTACGCAGGGAATGGAGGGATCAGAGCCACTAGGCAATGTTATTAACAATCTAAGCGAGCTTTTCTTAACTCCAAGTAACATTTGGTATTTTGGTAAAGACCTCTAACGCCTTAAATAGATTACGTTGTATATAGAAAACACGGAGGCTTCAGGGCATTTTCACTGTCCACCAGTGAACATTAAAAGACCACGCTGTTTTACACATCAACTCCCAGTTCCCCAACGGCAGTCTTTCTTACTTACAACTGCACTTATGTCAACGACTTGATACCTAATACTCTAGGGACCTGACATGCCTACCCTGGACTATAAAACTGTTAAGAACAGGGTTACATCTTGAGCTGTAGCTTCTAAACCTTCTATTTTTTTTTTTGTATGTACTACAATATATAGACATTGTAGGTACTAAACAAGTGTTTGTTGATTTGCTGTTATTTGGAGGAATTACCTCTTCCTTTATGGGTATAAAATACACATCAACAAGCTAATGGAAAAAGAATAAAGAAATTACAAAAGAGGAGGTAGAACAAAAAAGAAATGAAAGTGAGGGAAGTTGAATAGATGAAGAAAGTTGTGAACCAACATTTTAAGGAGGAAAAAAAAAAAGAATGAATGAGGGATAAAGGGAGGGCATCCCATCCTTAAAGCAAGGCTGCCCTGGCTGTGTCATTACTCAAGTTGAAGCATAAAATACAGTTATCTGACTTAATGTTTAACGAACATTACAGTTCTCTAATTTCATCTGATTCCTATGTGGCGATGTGAACAAAAGAGCCCCACGTCCTGGCACAGGTAGGAAGCTGGCAGCCTGTGCCGTCACAGCACATGACTGTTTCAGGAGGTCCTGATCCGAAACCCGTGCTGGACATTTTACCCACAAGCAGAGTGAAGGAAAGGGAACAGCTCTGCAAT
This sequence comes from Hippopotamus amphibius kiboko, assembly GCF_030028045.1. Taxonomy (NCBI): domain Eukaryota; kingdom Metazoa; phylum Chordata; class Mammalia; order Artiodactyla; family Hippopotamidae; genus Hippopotamus; species Hippopotamus amphibius. Next base: position 63,559,851 of record NC_080202.1, read on the forward strand.
CTTCCCAGGAATAATTTGATACCAGGTTTCTTTGGTCCCAGATATTCTTTTCGGCCTTTCTCTCAATTATTCCTCTTTGGAGGTTTGGAAAGGCACAAGAAACAGAATTTGCTGATTCACTGGGACTGAGTAGATACACTATGCCCAAGTGAGCTTCCCTTCCTAAATCACTTTCCCAGGGCAGGTACCCCGCTGGCCTTCTTATCACTCTGTCCTGTAACTGCCAAAGTGCTTGAATATCTTCCCAACTAGACTATAACACAGGCCCTCCAGGAAAGAATCATACATCGCCTGAAACATGGTGAGGAAGCAACATTCACTGAACAAATCAATGTTTTCCAGCTAAAAACTGTAGGATAATAGCCAGTGATAAGTAGGGCCTAATTAACTTAGTAAATGATTGGAAAAGACATAAAATATAACATTTCAGTGTGTATGTTTACATATCATAAGACATAAACCTTTGCTAAATGATGCCTGTATAGTGGTCCATTTTTGTTTTTGTTTCTGTAGGTCCTTTTCTTCTCTTATGTTTCCCGCTTAGAGAAGTTCCCTTAGCACTTGTTGTAGGGCTGCTTTGGTGGTGCTGAATTCTCTTAGCTGTTGCTTGTCCGTAAAGCTTTTGATTTCTCTGTTGAATCTCAATGAGATCCTTGCTGGGTAGAGTATTCTTGGTTGGAGGTTCTTCCCTTTCATCACTTGAAATATATCATGCCACTCCCTTCTGGCTTGCAGAGGTTCTGCTGAGAAATCAGCTGTTACCCTGATGGGAGTTCCCTTGTATGCTATTTGTTGTTTTTCCCTTGTTGCTTTTAATAACTTTTCTCTGTCTTTAATTTTTGTCAATTTGACTACTATATGTCTTGGCATGTTTCTCCTTGGGTTTATCCTGCCTGGGACTCTCTGTGCTTCCTGGACTTGGGTAGCTGTTTCCTTTCCCATGGTAGGGAAGTTTTCAACTATCATCTCTTCCAATATTTTCTCGGGTCCTTTCTCTCTCTCGTCTCCTTCTGGGACCCCTATAATGCGAATGTGGGTGCATTTAACGTTGTCCTAGAGGTCTCTTAGGCTGTCTTCAGTTCCTTTCGTTCTTTTTTCTTTATTCTTTTCCGCATCCGTGATTTTCACCATTCTGTCTTCCAGGTCACTTACTCGCTCTTCTGCCTCAGTTAATCTGCTATTGGTTCCTTCTAGTGTATTTTTCATTTCAGTTATTTGTGTTGCATATCTCTGTTTGTTTGTTCTTTAATTCTTTTAGGTCTTTGGTAAACTTTTCTTGCAACTTTTCGATCTTTGCATCCAATCTTTTTTCAAAGTCCTGGATCATCTATAGTAGTCCATTTTTAATATAACATCTGAAAAGTTTCATTACCCAAATTCCTCCCAAAAAATCTACAGAGGAATTTCTAAATGTCCTAAGATCTAAATCTTATTGTTGTTATTGTTTTTAAGTCTGTTTTCATTTGAGGAAGAAAGCATCTGAAACCACTAAGTTCTCTTTCTTACATTCCTATCACTTAAAAACAGCTGAACTGATTTTTTTTTTCCTTTTTAAAAAATTTTACTGTCTAGTAATAAATTCTGAAAATAGAGATTCATGATGGAAAACTGACTCAAACTAAACCACAGCAAGTTTATGATAAAAATATTATAATGTTTGCATTTTAGTTACTTAATTTGGCTCACAGTTTAGAATAAGAGTACTTTTTAATTAAATATATTACAACTTTACTCACTTCAAAGCCTCCTCAAACTTATGGCTTTTCTTTTGAGCATCTTCTTTTTCTTTATCAAGTTCAGTCTGCAAGTCATGAACCTGCCATGACAAAGACATAAAATTTACTAAAAGGCAAGTCAAGTTTCCTCAAAGGAGAAATACAATGAAACAGTAACCTTAAATCCACTTTAATATAAAATTAGATTTAGATGTTTCAAGATAGAGGCTTGGTTAGCTATGATCATTTACCATAGAATTATTTTAACACTATTCTTCCAATAATAATTTTCTGGTCAAAGTTAATCATTGTTTAAATGTACCTGCATGTGGATTCCCTGTAAAATAAACTGATGTGTAAGAAATTCAAAAAGGGAGGAATCACTTTTAAATTTTTTTTAACATTACATATTAACCAAAGGAAAATAATCTAAGAAGCTACTGGAGAATACAGTAAATAATGTGTCTATACTCCCCAAACACACACTGGTTATGATGAAATAATGATCTATACAACCACCTGGGGGGGTCCCGCCACCCTGAGAATCTCTTTCCCAGGTGTGGCACACTTTGAACAGGCGGGACGGCCCCCAGAAGAGTGAGGGCCGAATAGATGTTCCTCTTCACAGAAAGGCCCTAGTGTGCAGACGAGATAAGCACAGCCAGCAGGGGCCCATCTAAAACTGGGAGGAAAGTGCTGCAGCTGGAGGAGGGGTAGATCAGCAGCTGCAGGCCACCAGGAGGCAGCTGAGGTGCAGAGCCCAGCCCGCAGGGAGGGACACCCAAGCCACTCGCTGCGGAGGGGGTACCCGGCACACACCTGCTGGCAGCCCAGGTGGGGTGCCCAGGACACCTGGTGGGCACAGGAGGCGAGAGAGGGGTGAGAGGAGCAAAATCAACAACACACACACACAATCACACCCCCACCCAATCACACACTCCCAGACACACTCCCACACACAATCACACACATGCGCTCACACACCTACACACACTATCTCACACACCTACACACACTATCTCACAATCACATACCCACACACAATCGCACACACACGATCACACCCCACCCAATCACACACCCACAAATCACACACCCACTCACACACACAATCACACACACACTCACACACACTCTCACACACACAATCATAAACGTTTTCAAACATTTGAATCAGTGCTCCTCAAAAATACCTGTATTTAGTTAGCTATTTTTTGTTTGGACAGAGACCTATTTAACTTAAAATTCCTATATTCTTTGGCCTTTTCCTATTATAATTCTCTTGTATTTTTTTCCCCTCAATGTTTTAGTAAAATAAGTAAATAAATAAAAACAATTGCTTGGTTTTCCATGACAATATTTGATCAAACAGCTTCCACCGGCTGCTCCAATGGTGGTGGCCAGGGTGAAAACCACCTCCATCTGCACCTCAGCCTGTTCTTTCCTTGTGGTACCTGTTTCTCCTCCACAGACATCATAGCTTCTGGGATTCTATGGATGAATTTCTTAATGTTTTCTTTTAAAGAAACGCCTTTCTCTGAGTCACCTATATCATGCTCTCACCCCTTTGCTCCACAGTATTTTTTCCACAGACCCCATTTTGGCTACTTTCTCTTACTCACTCTTAAACATGGTATTATGTGTCCAGATTTGGTGCTTGACAAAAAAATACAGGGGGTGTAACTTTGCTTGAGTTCCACATCTCCTAGCGAGGTCTCCTCAGAGCTGCAGCGAAAATCCAGTTCCCCGGAGATTCCCAGGAGGGTCTGGGGAGGTTTTCCATCGACCCGCAGACCAGGTTTCAGGGCCCCGAAACCACACGCTACGTGGAAACCTCGCAGGAGCCGTGAGCAGAGTTCCTGCCCAGGCCTCCAATGAGCTGTGCTCGCAGGGTTTCCCCTCGATTTCCTGCTTAGCTTTTTTTTCTGGGACTCGGGACTCTCCGCATGATAGCATATTTGAGATTTACCCCCTTTGGCGAAAACATCAAAACGTTAACCAATTTTGAGAAAAATCTACCTAGAGTTACACAATGATTATGAGAGCGAGCTCTGGGGTTAGACCACACGGGTTCTCGCCCTGCTTCTTTGCCAGCTACTCGACAGGCGCTCTGTGCCTCAGTCACCTCTTTAGTAAAATGAAGATGAAAACAGAGAGAATATTTTTCAAAACGTGTGGTGAGTTAATAAGTGACTCCAGATAAAGCTCTTAGCACAATTTTGGGAACATAACAGATGCTCAGCAGTGTCAATTATCATCATGGCCTCCTCAGACTGAAGACTCTAGCTACAGACAATTCCTGGACAACCCAAGGTTGTTATGAACACCCAGCGCACCACATACAGGAACTCCCTGTGGACTCTCTGTGCATCCAGAAAATAGCCCCTGAATTGCTAGGAATTTTGAGTTCTTGTAAGCACTTCTTATCCACTCGCAATTCCATCTTAACCTCGGTCAGGTTTTAGCTGCCACTTCCTGACCGGCCTGTGCTAGCCAAGCCCCGTGATCTAACTCACTGTTTCTAAACTGTGAGGACATTTCTAAAGCAGGAGTGGGACTATCTGGTGGGAGAATGCGACCCTGCCTCCAAGTGAAACATGCATGTGTCAACGCACAGGCTTCTGAGCTGGGGGGGAGGGGCGGGCCTGAAAGCGAGCAGCTGTTTCTCATTTATTTTTATATCCTCAGCACTCAGCACAACATTGGCCCAGACTGAAACAGTCAATAAATGCTGTTCTGGGTTTGTTTGTTTATTTGTTCTTAATTGAATATACTTGCATTGAATGCTTAAGGGCCCCTTGGGGTTATACTTTTAGTTTCTACCTAGATTCCAGAGAGCTGGGGGTGGCAGCCATGACGCTACTGCCAGCCTTTCCTCCTGAACGTCCTCGTGGCAGTGGGGATAAGCCTTAAACGGACTCGCTTGCAATCCTTTCCCTACTATATATTGTTAGCACCAAAAATGAATTTTAATAACTTAAATAATGAATTTAAATAATGAAAACACAAACCAGATAGTTAAAGATAAGGCATATCTTCTCAAAGATGGGAGTTTGCTATAAATGATTATTTAGGTACCCAGAAGCACAGTTGCTGGGCATTTACTAAAAGTAGATTTCACTCCCTTGCACCCTAAGAATTTAAGTTATCAAGAAAGACATGCTTGCATAAACAAGAAAGAGATTTGCTACATGTAAGGCAACAGACATCATGGCATGAAAAAGCATGTGGAACTGTGGCTGACTCACACGTGGACCAGCCGACGACCCCACTGTGTCCCATAACCACTCTACCCACCTCTGCTTCTTACTATGACAAACACTGGCATTGGGCGCCATGATGTCTATAAATCATTTCACTGCACAATTTCATTTTTTAAAACTTCACTCAAGACCCCTGTGCTCTTAAAGAAAATCAGGCCAGAAGTCATTGGGAAACACTATACAATACATGTAAAACTGTGTAAATTTTAAATTATTTTAACCTAATTTAAAAAATTATATATAAATGCTAAACACTGGAATAACTATTCCTAATAATTTTGAACTCCCTCAGACTTTAGATCTCATTTGTGACACAGTTACCTCAGAATTACTATAAGTAGATATTTTAGTTCTAGCACGTTTTAGGATATATATGCTTAACATCTGTCTCATGAACTTTCAGTAAACAGCACCATCTTTTAACTCTCTGGTGCCTGTTTGGAAAACAGGCAATAGGTTATTTGTAGCAGGCAGGTGTTTCCTTGCTAGTAAAATCATTTAGCCTAACCATTTCCTGATTTAACAGATTAGGACAGTTCATCAAACGATGACATTTAGTTTTACTACCTATTATTTGTTTCACGTTCAAAGATCTTAAGAGCAGGCAATAGCCCCCAGAGATCAAAAAAGACCACTGGATAACGTGTGTGCTTAAATCAGGGACAGCATCTGATGCTAACTGTTTCTCTTGCCTCAAAGACACGTTAGACTCTCTCATGCTGCTTTCTTGTTGGCATGAGGAAGTAATGTCATTCAGATGGCATTTCCTCCTCCTCAACAGATATTCAGAACTTAGTCTCACACCAGAAGTTACTGAATGTGCACACCTGTACCACCGTCTAACAAACAAAAGCCCTATCCATCCCTCTTGGCTCTCCGGTTACACAGTCCGGCGCGAGGTAAGATTTACGTCAGCTCTCTGAGCAGCCAAAGAGGATATTCCCTGAGGGGCATACAAGACATCAACTCTTCAAGGACTGAGATCACAGCAGGTTTAATAAAGAAAGAAGAACAGATGTCAGTTTAAAAGGGGGAGATTATGGATCGACTGTAAAACAAAAAGGGACATGCTGAGCAACATTCTCTTCCAGTACAAACAGTGTTAGAATGTATGCAATATGAACAACGCTGCTTCTTTTTCTTTACAGATGGCTGCTATTTTAAACACATCTTATTTACACTAAAAACAATGAACACTCTTTAACCAGTTACGTTATTTAAAAGTGAGACCCCTTGCTAGCTCACGGGAAGGGAAAGCTGTGGTTATGACGCCTAATTAAAAGGATCTAAGCCTGTCCCGACGTGACACAAAACAGGATGGGGAGGCAGGCGGCGGCTAGGGATGAACTGAGCTCTAACACTCTGCTTCTGGTGTGTGTCCATCAGGCACGGGGGCTGGTGCAGAAACCTGAGTTTCCTCAGTGGTGGGAGAGGCTGTCTCTCCAGCCCCAGCTCTGTAACCCACAGTCCACAGGAGGACTTAACTTTGGGCAGGAACACAATCTTTCAGTTTAGTCAGTGCGTCTCCTCTTGGCACCAGGCCTTTTGGGGCTCACAGGCGTGCAGCACCGCCGCTCAGGAGGAGGGCTGACTGCTGAGTGTAACAGAGCAGGAGGTCAGGAAGGTGTCCCTGGTGGACGGGGAGCCAGACACCTGCCCAAAGACAGAACAAAGGACTAACAGGTACACCCAGAGGATGTGGACGCCTCCGATGGGGGCGCAAGGCTTATGATAGCACATGGTCTTCTCTGGGAAAGTCAAATTTTTATGAAGCTGCATGGCTCAAGAGTAGAAACCGAAAAAATTCTTTATTTCAGCGAAAGCAGTATTTCTCCCCCTGTTCAGATATTATTTCATAGGCATGAAATATATTCAGTGTCTTGCATTGAGCTGTGTTAAAACTGCAGGGGAAAAAAATGTTAGCAATAAGAAAATCAATTATAATTTTAAAGAGCACATCAGGTCAATGCACGTCAGAAAAATACTCACTTTCCCAAAGGGCAGAAACCTTCTTCCTAGACGTTAAGCTGCTGGAGAGCAGCATCTACAGCTTTTTCACCCTCAACCCCTCCCCTGCGTCCAGCGCCTAGTGGGATACCTCGGCGCGTGAAAGCATTAATGCATGTCTACTGTGACGAGATGCATAGATAAGATGGGGTATTACAACGTGTTTTAAGAATGTGATGCTATAAAATCTGTCTAATTTTAATTTGTATGTTTTTTAATTAGTTGAAGGGGTAAACTTTTTCTCATTTTCCATTATGTGTGTATTTTACAAGTGGATTAATTTGGTGGATGTTAGAACTGTAAATAATTACAAAAGCAGCAACAAACCTTTGCTATTTCAACTACAGTTATACAGCAAACAAATTCAAAACTGAAGTTTCAAAGTCACAGGCCTATAGAATTCTATACCTTATCACCAAAAGTGTTAACACTGTGTCAATAAACCCCTACTTACTACTGGTAACAAGGATACCAGCCTGTGTCAGTAGAAACAGTCACTATTCTAAGTCACAAGAAACAATTATCAATTTTTTAATGATCAATTGTAGTAGACGAGTCTTTCACTGTTTTATATTCCTTGGTTAATTATTTAATTCTTTATTACACATATGATACAACAACAGAAAAATAACACCCATCAATTACATCATATTTTTACTGGTAGAAAGAAAATATAATGTCAAAGGGTTATTATGAGAGGTAAGAGGTGAACATAATAATATTCTTCACTCACTAAATGTAACAGAAATGGTGTATTAATGTTGACATAATTAAGAATCAAACTGAAGAAGCCGTTTATAAACATGAAAAATAAAGAAGCAAAATTTGATGACTGGCTAACAAATAAACTTAGAACTATAAGGGCTGGAACGCATAGCTTTATAAAAATCAGCCCCCGTTCCTAATTGCCTCATTTGCCGTTTTAAATGTCGTATAGCTTCCCACAAAAAACATATTACCTTTTTTTCATAGGTGCGTTTTAAGTGACTTTTCTCCATGTGAAACTTATTTTCTTGATCCTGTGAATAACAAATATTATCTTTATTATACTTTAAATTGCTTCTAGTGTCAATAAAATTAGTAATCTAATGAAATAAATCAATCTCTTTGATGACAAACCTTACTTGAGTTTTGCATATTATTAAGAGAGCCCTGCCTGTCCAGTTTTCTAAACAACAAATAGACACATGAACAGCTTTATGCTGGAGGCCATGGAACCTTAGTTAGCTGATGTTACTACTCTCAAAAGTACATACTTTACAGTGAAAGAGAAACTTTCTGACCCTTAGAATTAGGAGATCACTTAAAAATGACCAAATGAATCAATGTGAAAATAATGTTTGAAGTTATATATGTAATGAGGTGGATAGACCTAGAGACTGTCATACAGAGCATACAGTAAGCCAGAAAGAGAAAAACAAATACCGTATGCTAACGCATACATATGGAATCTAAAAAAATGGTACTGATGAACCCAGTGACAGGGCAAGAATAAAGATGCAGATGTAGAGAACGGACTTGAGGACACAGGGTTGGTGGGGAGGGCGAAGGGGAAGCTGGGACGAAGTGAGAGAGTAGCATTGACATAGATACACTACCAACTGTAAAATAGATAGCCAGTGGGAAGTTGCTGTATAACAAAGGGAGATCAACTCGATGATGGATGATGCCTTAGAGGACTGGGACAGGGAGGGTGGGGGGGAGTCACAGGAGGGAGGGGATATGGGGATAGATGTATAAATACAGCTGATTCACTTTGGTGTACCGCAAAAACTGGCACAAGTATAAAGTAATTATATTCCAATAAAGAGCTTAAAAAGTTATATCATATAACAGTGCTTGGTACTTTTTGACCATGAGAGAAAAGGAAAGATCCCTAACCCCACCCCTGGCGGTCCAGTGGTTGGAACATGGCGCTTCCACTGCAAGGGGCACAGGTTCAACCCCTGGTCGGGAAGCTAAGATCCTGCATGCCGCGGGGTGTGGCCACATAAATACATAAATATATACATAAATAAAAGGTGTGAAAGAGAAAAAGAGAGAAATTATAAAGAACGGCAGATAATAATTTAAAGGGAGGAAATTATTCTAAAATAATATATTTAAATAAGACATTTTTAAACTAATCTCAAAAAAGTAGATTGTTCGAACTAAATGATTGTTCTTTTTACTCTATATCCCATTAGCATCTACTTTTGTTAAAGTAAATAAGATGAAAATTGATGCAGTGCAATAAAAGAATCAGAAACAGCCACCTGCATTTCTGAATTTTTTTTATAACTGACTCTCATTTATACATATACACCAAGAAAAGGAAAGGTGAGTTTTAGCCATTGTTCTGTGTAAAAATACAGGACTCACCTTTAGTTGTTGCTTTCTTTGAAGTTCTGATTCCTGTAACTGCTGTTTTAATTGACAGATGTTCTGTTCTAATTCTTTAATCATAACAGAAGCCTAGGAAGATTTTAAGAAAATAATAAAAAATGAAACCTTGATTTTTCTACTATTCTAGAAACTTCTGGTTGAATAAATCTACCTTCCCCGCTGCCAAAGTTTCAATTAGAATTAAAATTATCTATAAATCTGAATTTTTTTAAAAATTTTATGTTAAAAAATCTTTTAAAGTAAAAATATAAATTAAATACTGCATGGTATTTAAAGTTACGAAAATATAATACTGATGTAAAAAAGAATAAGTACACAGAAAACTTTTAAATTTTAATTTTAAAAGCAAATCCACTGGAATATTTAATTCATGAAATATCAAATAATTGATTCTTTTAGAATTGTAGCTATAGGATTTTCTTCACAGAAAATTTCAAGTATCTGACAGAAAAGTGTGTGGGTGCCCCTGTGGGTGTCTGTGGGCTCATGTATGTGTATGTGCCAGCAGGAAAACTAAAGCATGACCAAGATTTCAAAATAATAATAATAATGTACAGAGTTACTCCAAGTATGCATTATTAACGCAACTGAACATCTCTTCGCGGATTTTTATGTTTCCTCCTTTAAAAACGTTGGTGATTAAAAGGGTTAATTTACAGCAGATTTCAGTTTATTAAATATGTATGTAGTGCTACATATTAGACCTTTAGCATTAAATTAAGCACAGGAGAGACTGACTGAAATGCCAGATGGTTAGCTTCTACGTGGCTACCTGCGGCTGCATGCTGAATGAAGGAAATGAGTACCTTGTCTGGCTGCATCCACCAGCGTCTACAATACCTTAGAAGCTGCAAGAGCGTGCTCCTTCCTCAGAAGGCTTACGTCAGCCTCACATTTGGTTTGCAACAGTTTCATGCTCTGCTCATACTCGTTTGCAAGATGATCTTTCTCCTGATGCAGAGCGTTGCGCCTAAAAGTCATCGAAGAATAAAATATGCTTCCAATATATTTATAGCCAACCTCTAAACTGGAATTTTTTAGTCAACCAAATCCAAACGCATTATCTTTCAACATATCAAGTAAGTATCCACATTTTACCAACTGTTTTTAAACAGTATGCTTCTTACATTAAATGATACTTTAAAAAATTTAACAAATGGCAGCATTTAGATTGGAAACCTCTCAAGGTTAAAGGCACAAGTGTGAATAATTTTAGCAGATAATTTATAAAGTTAATATCAGTACTTTACAGCCACACCTGAGAGATACCTGACTTCAGACAATACCTTGCCTTTACTTCTTGTAATTCATTACAGGTTATCTGGTAACATCTCTCAAGTTCCAGTTTTTCTTGAATTAATTTCTGCTTCTGTAAATTACTGTTCTCTGCTTCTCCAGTCAGCTGCTGGACACGGGACTCCAGTTCTTTGATCATCTGGTTCTAAAAGAATAGATCATTGTTAAGAAAGCCTCTGACTGACTTTATAATAATTCTGTATCATTAAGTAGCCTGAAGAAAAAATATGTGTTAGAGATAAGAATACAAAAAACAAATGTATCATAAACCATACTAATAAAAAGTAAACCCACCTCTAAAGTAACCAAGTCTTTTTTTTTTTTTTTTAAGGAGTGTTTTCTACCATAAAAGTAAGGCTAAGGTGTTTCTATGCTTTTAGCCATTCATCCATTCACTGAACGAATATTTACTGAACCTGGCACTGTTTCCATCTAGGGACACAGCAGCAAATAGGAGAGGTGAGGTCCTCAGCCTCAGGAAGTTACGTTCTCCTTATGCGACTTAATTCACGTGTATTTGTTAGGTGAGTACTCAGCACTTCTTTGCTCTTCATTTGAAGCTCTGGAAAGTTTTTTAAATTATAAAAACAATGTAATAATGTTTTAAAAAGAAATTCATAACCCAAATATTTTAATACAGAGGTTATAATTGACACATGTAGTATCACATAAGTGTACAGGAATATTTTATTACATAGCTGCAGTGTTTGTGCACAAATTTTTTATTCATTTTTTATTTACTTACCATTTTAGCAAAAGCACTTCATTTTTCCAGTCTTCAAAATTATCACATCGTTAAATCATTTCCTTATTATTTGATATTTAAGTTGTTTTGAATTTTTCATCTTTACGGAACTAGATAAAGGTGTTTATGACTAGGTACTTTATCTAAAATTAGGGTAAGCATCAGCTAAAAGGATAATCAATTTTCATTTTAAAGATTGCACTTCCAGTAATTAGGAAAGGTTAGGATGATGTTCCAATCAAATAGTACCCTTTCATACTCATTCTAAGATAAACATTTAAAATAAAGTTTAAGCATTAAAAATATTACAACCCCAATATCCGGTATTCATTTCAACCTTTCTTCATTACAATATGAATTAGGTATATAATTTAAATTTTGGTGCCATAACTTCCAAATCTGAGCAATGGAAGTAATAATGTCTAATGTAAAAATATGGTATATAGATTAACTTTTAAAAGTACATACAATTTCTAGCTCAAAGCCTGACACATTCAGATGCTCAGATTTCTTCTCCATACACCCAATTCACTTTGCCTCTTTATTAGTGATGCCTCTGCTTTAGAGGTCTCTTTCAGAAGATAGTTTCACTTTTCCAACACATATTCTAAACCCTGTTTCCTAAATGTTAATTTACTGGAAGAAATAAAGAAAAGAATATATCTTTTGTCTTCCAGTTTTAAATGGTGGAAAGATGGTAATTTGTTTTCCTTCTCTTGGAAATTACCAGAGAGACAGTATACACTAGAAACATAAATGAAACTCCATCTTAGTAAACCCTAGGAGAGGAACTTATATTTCCAACTATGAAGAAGTAGCTTGCAACTCATCATGCTCCCACTGAGAACAACTGAAAACCGAAAAAGATACAAAAGAAATCTACTCGAAGGCATTGGAGAATGTCCAAGGCAGCTAAGACTTAGGCGGCCAAAGGAAGTAACCCCAGAGAGGTGAGTCCATACTGTGTAAGCTGCTTCTACCTTTGAGGCATTTTTCAATCTTGGAGGATGAGACTGGGGCAAGGAGGGCAGAGCAGAGCAGAGGGTGGCCAAGGCAACCAAGCTGAGAACCAAGACTCCTGAGAGAAGGGACACCTAGAGAAGTGAGCTGTACACAAGCAGTTTCTTCTCAAGGCATTTGCCAAATTCTTAACATCTGCAGGGCAGGAAGCCAAGAAACCAAGGTAAAAAACTCTGAAAAGCAGACTAGAGGTTTCAGCAGTATCACCATATGCAGGAGTAAGAAATCGTAGACTATGGGACTTCCCTGGTGGTGCAATGGGTAAGAATCCGCCTGCCAATGCAGGGGACATGGGTTCGATCCCTGCCCCAGGAAGATACCACATGCCATGAAGCAACTAAGCCCATGTGCTACAACTATTGAGCCTGCGCTCTAGAGCCCGTGAGCCACAACTATTGAGCCCATGTGCTGCAACTACTGAAGCCCACGCGCCTAGAGCCCGTGCTCTGCAACAAGAGAGGCCACCGCAATGAGAATCCCGCACACCACAATGAAGAGTAGCCCCCACTCACTGCAACTAGAGAAAGCCTGTGTGCAGCAATGAAGACCCAACACAGCCAATAAAATAAATAAATAAATTTATTAGAAAAAAAAAAAAAGAAATCATAGATTATTCAAGAAGGGCCCTTAGTAACATCACAGGCTTTCATTTGGGCCCTGTGTTGACAGCTACAGTTAGGAGTGGAAGTGAATCAGAGGAAGACCAAAGATTACAAAGACTGCAACCCAGGCTGAGTCAGCTCAGCCCGTGAATGGATCAAGGTGAGTATGTCCACATCAGCTGCATCTCAGGGGTTAGGGTGCAGCCTCTCTGGAGGAAGAAAACATCATCCAGAGCATTTATTCCATACACAATGGCTGGCATTCAATCAGAAAATACCAGGACGCCAAGAAATAGAATCAAGAGGAAAAAAAATAGAAATAGACATGCAGATGGTCCAGATACTGAAATGACAAAACCTATAAGGAATTTGTTATCCTGACTCAAAATATATGAGGATGGCCAGCAAAATTAAACGATCAAATAGAAATACGGGAATACTCCATGAGAGAAGGACCCATGGCTAGAGATCTTAGAAAAATACCATCAGAACGTAGTTATCCAAACTAAGTGGTATGCAAATAATCTCTTCCCTGGTTCAGTGATAACATACACACGGGTTGTGACTGGCATCTCTGAACCCAGTCCGGCATGAAAAAGGAGAAAGGCAGGCTGTACTGAGTGAAAAATCATACAAACCATATTTTCAAGAAACAAGCTATGCCTAGGGCAATTAAGGGAAAGAAATGACATCATGAGAAGCCTTACTGAAGCTACAGAGCAATAAATGCTCAAAGAATTCTCTCAGGTATATCCCTGCATAGTAAGAAATTCATGCTACAATGGAACATGGCCCTGGCCCTATATACCCAGAAACTGTCTTCAAATAACTGGCCGACGAAGACATCTTTCTACTGAAAGATGAGCAATAATCAAAAATGGGCCAGCATTCAATCTACATAAATATATGGTGAGGAAATGAGAGGAAAGGCAGAAAAAAACAAAAGATAAGTGAAGAATACTCACTAAATTAAATCACTTACATGTGACAGATTAAAATCAATGCTGAATGTATCACAAGGAACATCTTTTGCAATATGCAAAAAGATTACATATCCATAAAAACTTAATAAATCTCACCGTTACAAAAAAATGTCAGAGAAAAACAATAATATCTCAGATGGTTATACTGAGAGACAGAAAGTAATAAAACATGAACACACAGATCTTAGCAAAAGGAAAACTAAAATGAAAATAGCTCCAAAAAAAGAATGGTCCGGGGGGGACATATACAAACTTGTATATTTATTTGGGTTCCTGTTGTTTTTGTCTATTTTCCCCAGTAAAATATAAGCCCAAGACACTGCTCTGTTCACTATAAATATCATGTTTCTAGGTCAGTGCTTGGCTTGTAGTAAGCACTCAATACACATCTGTAGACCATCAAATTTTTTTTAATTAAAAATAGGATAATTGTTAAATTTTCGAAGTCTCCATCCCACACTCAAAACTGGACTGCTTTCTGCCCACATTATAGAAAAATATTAGCACATAATGTAAGGCTACAATTGGATTATAGTAAGAAAATAACAAACATCTGTTCTTCACAGGATATACCAAAAAGTTTTCCTGTGTGTGTTATAAAAGGTAGAGATAGAACATAAGAAATTCAAAGCAGGGATAAAGATATTCCCCCTGTATTCAAACTACTTTTGAAAATCTGTTTTTTTTCTTTTTCTTAATGCAAAAGAAATATGTGTCCATTATAAATATTAGAAATTGTTAAAGAAACCAAGGCAAAGAGTACTGAATTGATACAAATAAGTAATTCTCCAGAATTTGCTAAGGAATAAGGGTCTCTATCAGCCAGAAAACCAGTCATCTTTCTTTCTACAATATGAATATTGAATACAGTGGACATGAGAGAAAATGATCAGATAGAAGTATAAAAGTACTTGTTATAAGAGAAAGAAAAAAATAGGTAAGAGGAAAACATACCCAACAAATCAGAGAAAAGAGTCCAGGATGTTGAAGCAATATTTCAATCTCAGTTGTCTGTATATCATTGCACAGAGTATATATAAAATTGGTCTCTCTCTCTCTAATAGGTATTGGCAATGTGACTGGGGTATTATATGATTATCTTCTGGCTCCTGCACTTCAAACTGCATTGAATAACTTTTTCCTTATTTTGTTTTTTATACACATATCTGCACTATAATGGTGACTGGGATTAAAATTTTTCATTCAACAATATTTATACATAGTCTTTTTCCTATTTGAAAAAATTAAAGTGTCCAACCTGAATTTTATCATGGGAAGACTTTTCTCATTCAACAAGATTATGCTTATCTTTTTTAACAACGTCTACTCTAGCACCATACAAGTATGAAGGGTACACTCCCAATTACTTCGTCACAAAAAGAATAACTCTCACCCAGGTATGCAAAGCTGATTCAACATTTGAAAATCAATTTTTGTAATCCATCTCATCAATGGTTAAAGAAGAAAAATCATATGATCATATCATTAGATGCAGAAAAAGCATTTGACAAAATCCAACACTGATTCAGGATAAAAAAAAAAAAAAAAGCTCTCAGTAAAATAGAAACAGAGGGGAATTTCTTCAACCTGAGAAAAAAAATCTCTACAAAAAACTTATAGATAATGGTTAGAAACTAGAAGCTTTCCAACTAAGATCAGGAAAAAGAAAAGGATGTTCTCTCTCTCTCACAAATCCTTTTCAGCATCACACTCAAAATCCTAGCTAATGCAATAAATTTAAAAAGGAAATAAAAGGTATACTGATTGGGAAGGAAGACATAAAACTGCCTTTGTTCACAGGAAATATGATCATCTATGTAGAAAATCTAAAAGTATACATCAAAAAAACTCTCATAAATAAGACATTAAGAATTAAGAAACTAGAGAATATTATACTTAGTAAAGTAAGTAAGTCAGAGAAAGACAAATATTATATATCAGTTATATGTGGAACCTAAAAAAATAATACAAATGAATCTATATACAAAACAGAAACAGACTCATAGACATAGAAAACTTATGGCTACCAAAGGGGAAATGTGGGGTGGGGGGGAAACTCTTGTACAGCTAGGTTGCAGGATACAAGGTAAATACACAAAAGTCACTCACTTTTCCTAGCAATAAACAAAGGGAATTTGACATTAAAAACACAATACTATTTACATTAGCACCCCCCAAAATGAAATACATACAAATCTAACAAAATATGTACAAGATCTACATGAGGCAAACTACAAATCTCTGATGAAAGAATGAGAAAAATCAAAGAACTAAATAAATGGAGAGACAGTCCATGTTCATGGATAGTCACAACATCAATGTCAGTTATTTCTGACTTGATCTATAGATTTAATGCAATACCAATCAAAACCCCAGCAAGTTATTTCATGGATATGGACAAACTGCTCTTAAAGTTTATATGGAGAGACAAAAGACACAAAACAGCCAATACAAAGTTGAAAGAGAAGAACAAAGTTGGAGGACTGACACTGCCTACTTCAAGACTTACTATAAGGCTACCATAATCAAAACACTGTGGTGCTGTCAAAAGAAAAGACAAATAGATCAATGGAACAGAATAGAGAGGCGAGAAAGAGATCCCGCGTAAACGCAGTCAGCTGATCTCTGACAAAGGAGCAAAGGCAATACGGTGAGCAAAGACAGCCTCTTCAACAAGCAGGGCTGGAACAAATGCACAATCGTGGGTAAAAAAAAAAAGAATCTAAACACAGATCTTAAAAACTAATTCAAAATAGACCACAGAAAAGGAAAAGGCAAAACTACAAAAATCCTAGAAGATAACAGATGAAAAACCTAGATTAGATACAACACCCATGGCACAATGCATGAAAGAAATAATTGATAAATTGGACTTCATTAAAATTAAAATTTTCTATTCCATAAAAGACAAGGTGTATTAAGAGAATTAGACCATAAGCCAAAGACTGGGGAAAATATTTGCAAAAGACACATCCAACGAAGAATTGTTATCCAAAATATACAAAGAACTCTTAAAATTCAACAACAATAAGATTAAAACCCAGTTAAAAAGTGGGTCAAAGACTTAGACACCTCACCAGAGAATATATACAGATGACAAATAAGTGTATGAAAGGGTGTCATATCACATGTCATCATATATCAACATGAAAATGCAAATTAAAACAACAAGATACTGCTACACACCCACTAGAATGGCCAATATCCAGAACACTGACAGCAAATGCTGACGCGTCTGTGGAGAAACAGGAACGCTCACTCATTCCTGGCGGGAACGCAAAGTAGTGCAGCCACCGTGGAAGGCAGTTTGGCAGTTTCTTATAAAACACTAGTATCATGCAACCCGGGAACCATGCTCCTTGGTATTTACCCAAATGAGTTTAAAACATGTGTCCATACAAAGACCTGCACATAGATGTTTACAGCAGCTGTGTATTCATAAGTGCTAAAACTTGGAAGCAGTAGGTGGATGGGTAAACTGGAATGTCCAGAGGATGGAATGTTGGTCAGCACTAAAAAGAAACGAGCTATCAAGCCACGAAAGGGCACAGAGAAAAGTTAAATGCATGTTAATAAGTAAAAGAAAACAATCGGAAAAGTCTGCATACCGTATGACTCCAATTATATGACATTCTGGAAAGGGCAAAACTACGGAGACCGTTGCCAGGGGCTGGGGGAGGGGAAGGATGAACAGGTGGAGCACAGGGGATTTTTCGGGCAGTGAAAACACTGTGTATAATACTATCCTTTTAGGTCAATACCTGTCATTACACTCTTGCCCATGCCCGCAGACCATCCGACACCACGACTGAACTCTGATGTAAGCTGTGGACTTGGGGGGAGGACGCACCAGTGTAGGTTCATAAACTGCAACCACCACAGCATCTGGGCGGAGGTGTCCGTGGGGGGAGGCTCCACGTCTCAGTAGCAGGGACGGGGGTACATGGGAAATCTCTCCACCTCCCTTCTCCTCAATTCTGTTGTGAATAAAACAGCTCTAAAAAACTAAGTCTAAAAAAAATAGGCCCCAGAACCATTCCCTTTACCTCACCACTCAACACATCTCCCCAGGCTCACACCACTTTTGGAAATGAATCCTATGTATGACGTCCACGCTAATTCCAACATACCAAGGTCAATTGTCAAAGATTTCTCTTGAGAGTCACTTACCAGTTAAGTCAAATAATCTGCGTGTTTAGCACAGGAGATGCATACATAAGTAGCCCATGAAAGGGGTCAAAACAATCCGGCTGGTGCCGTCTGTGGAGACTGGCCCAAGGTGAGAAAGCCCCGGGGCCGTGTCAGACAGGACAGTGCCAAAGGGAAGACAGAGCCTAGGAAGTAAGGAAAAGACTCAGGACAGCAGCCAATCCAACCAGAAAGCAAGGCTCACGAGGCGAGGGGGGAGAGTACCAGCAGAGGAAGCAGAGTGAGGCACACGCAGGTTTAAAACAAAGAACAGGATGGTTCTGACACTAGTCCTCCCACACGGAGCACCTGTGCTTAACACCTGCATGTTGGAAGCTGGCACGGTCCCGGTGCAAGGATACTGTTAAAGGTGTCCCTACCATGCAGTCAAGTACTACATGAACTGAAATCGTGGCTTCTGCACTAAGATTTGTATTTATTGAACAGATACTTTTATATACACTAGCACAAACTTTCTGACTCAAGAAGCAAAATGTATGATGACAGTTATTCACTTTATTTATTTGTATTTACTATTTTATATTTATTTTTAAAAAGCATTTTCTTAACACATGTCTTAGACAAAATAAAGTAAGCATAAAGTAAACGTAAGAAATTTAAAACTGATAATGTCAGGGGAAACCCTACAGACATATATGAAATAATAACACGTGGCCTAAAAAATCTTTTTTAAAACCGAATACAAAGAACTGAGGGGACACAAAATAGTGGAGGCTTCAAAATGGGGTAAAATGTAATTCAGACAAAAAGATGCTGATGTAGAATCTCATTTTTCAGGCTGTAACAGTGCGGAAGGGGAAGGGTTTACAGGTGCAGGGTCGGAGAAGGAACAAACAGATTACCTTGGGTACAAAGAACATCTTCCCACAGTGTGGACTCAGAGGTGGCACTCGGAAGACGAGGCTGGAGTTCTTGAGTGGACATGGCTTGTAGAAAGAAGTTATAATAGGCATTAGACTAGTAATTCAAGTTCTCAGTCATGGGAAAATGGGACAAACTGCACTTGTGGGATGTGGAACAAGAGGAGACAGGGAGAGCACCTGCCAGGTTACTGGGAGACCCCAGAGTGAGGCAACAATGGCCTGAACTCGAGTGGTAGCTGTGGAAACAGAGGGGAGAAAGCAGGTCCGGGAAGATTCTCAGAGAAGTAAACAGCGTGGTGAAGAAAAATTCTGAATGCAGGAGATGAGAAGTGGCAAAAAATCATAAATCTTCCAGGTTCAAAATCTAACACGCCAGAGAACTGGCACATTCTTCCCAGGAAGAACACAGGCCTGAAAAGAGAATCTAGTTCTACGACACACACACACAAAAAGCCTCACTGAAGGGGCAGTGGGAGAGGCAATGACCCAAAGGCTGCACGTGAGTGCTGGGACCCAGCTGACAAAGTTGGCTCCCAGGGGCCTGGATCAACAGCTCTGATGATGCGACTTCTGTGACCTGACATGGAACAGTCAGCCGTGAGCGGATGCTGGTGCAGGCCACGCTTCCACCGCTGGACGGAGATGTTACGAGGGGAGGAGGGTCTAGAGTAACTCTCAGGCGGCCACAGCTTAGAGGTACAGAAATCAGTAAGAGATTACGTTTAGCTTCATGGTTACAGATGCAAATGCTTACAGATGTGCACGTATGCACAGGCCTATCTACACACAGATGCTCTGTCTGGTGAGGGGACACAGGAGCATCGCGCCCAGCAGCAATGAGCACACCCAGCAGACAGACTGTGGTCTCTAACCCCACTCTCCCCGTGGTCCACGGAGGCAGGGGAGGCCACAGGGGCACAGGAGCCCCCTGGAGCATCTCCCAGCTGCTGAGGCTGGAACAATTTGCGCAACAAAATAAAGGAATATGGATGATAACCTGAGCATCAAACAGACACGGCCCCCAAGTCCATTGTGATGAAAACAAAGGATCCAATCAGTTAACAGATGAGGGAGAAGGGACGACTCTCCCATGCAGAAAAGCTCCAAATACTCTACCTAGACACTCCACCCTCAAGAACGCAGAGTGTAACTCCGCACGTCTTAAGCACAGGCTGCACATAAGAACTTCCTTCCAAAGAGGACGGCATGGGAAGGCAGGGAGGGAGGGCCTTCACAGTGGAGAGCCTAACACACGCGACCTCAGCCAGGTGATCGTGTGACACCCACAGTGATAAGTCATGACTAGCATGTACCTCTGATGTGATGTGATGAGAATAGCACTTTACCTCCATGATCTTACTCTGTCAACAGATAACCCCAGTCTAATCATGAGAAAAAGTACAGGGCATTCTACAGTATTCCTGACCAGTCCCCCTCAAAACTGTCAAGGCCATTAAAAACAAGGGAAGTCCACGGAACTGTCACAGCCAAAAGGAACCTAAGCAGAAAATACAATGTGGTGTCTGGATGAGATCCTGGAAAAGAAAAAGGACACTAAGTAAAAAGTAAGGAAAATGAGTAAACTATGGACTTCGGTTTATTAACATACCCTGCTGATTCGCTGATTGTAACAAGTGTACCAAAATAATGTAAGACATTCCAAAGAGGGGGAGTTGGGTGTCGGGTATATGGGAACTCTCTGTACCAGCTTCTCAAATTTTCTGTAAATCTATAACTAACAAATAAAATCTGTTTTCTTTAATGGACATCTTATTCAAAATGATGAACTGGTGCTATTTGGGAGTTTCTTCTCAAAAACTGTGAGACTGGGAGGACGCTGCTGGTGGCGACCGTAAAAGGACAAACCCCGGCCGTCTCAGAGAGTGACGGACGGGCCGCGGCGTGAATCACCACATGCCGCTAACAGCAGCGAATAATCGTGAGCATAGTAACTGCACGTGTCTAAGGTCTCCTGATACTCTCTAAACGTGATTCAGCTCCACGCGTAGAGTTCAGAGTGTCGGGGACTGTGAATGGGAAAAACAGCTCATCTCTGTTTTCAGTCCCCTGACCGACCTTCAGCACTTCCCTTCACCTCTGCATGCAGTCAGCAGCCAGCGAGGTCTCAGCAGCAGCCACCTCTGTACGGACCATCGCGGTGGGGGGTGATCACTTGCACTGTTTGCCTTCACCACCATTCACAACCTGCAGCAGGTACTCGCCCGCTGCTGCAGCCCGATACAGACTGTGTTCGTTCAGGAGCACATGTATTACTTTACCATGACTGATTTATTCATATTTTGATGACTAACTCAATCTTATACATCTTACTACATTTTCAAGTATTGTTCTGGGAAGGGAGCATAAACTTCACGAGATTGCCAGAGCATCGATGGTGCAGAAAGGGGGAAAGAATTCCGCTGAGAAAGCCCAAATCTCAATAAAACCACTCACAGGCTGTGTGTCTAAACCCCGATATGAATAGAGCCCTATATTTTACAGCTGTCACCTCCCCAAGCACCTAAGAATTTTGCTATCATTTTCACATTTATAAGTTCTAATATATTGTTTTAAAATCCAGTGTTTACATGTTTATTGGTTTCACACAAGGAAACCCCTGCCAATACCGAAAAGACGTACGTCTAATCATCTATACAAGTGTCTGCTTACAATAAATGGCACGGAAACAAAATAGGACCCAACAAGAAAAGAAAAAAGCCTGAAAGAACAAAACATGGGAACTAATTC
The DNA here is from genome assembly GCF_030028045.1 of Hippopotamus amphibius kiboko. Classification (NCBI taxonomy): domain Eukaryota; kingdom Metazoa; phylum Chordata; class Mammalia; order Artiodactyla; family Hippopotamidae; genus Hippopotamus; species Hippopotamus amphibius. The sequence goes on from NC_080202.1 coordinate 63,581,687, forward strand.
TCAGTGACAGTCTCAGCTTTCATCTGAAGCCATGCCTTGAACACTACCTTGTTTAATTATTAAATCAGGAGCGGCTCAGCAAGATCTGTCTAGTTTTGATGATTCTTAAATTCAACCCTACTGACAGACTCTGTCCATTTTTCTCTGTATTTACTGTTACCTAATGACAAGGTCTGAATGCTAATTTTTAAATTCAACTTTCATTAAAAACAGAATGAAGTTTCTCTGACAGTAACCTCTTGGCCCCAAAGTATCACTTTACATCCCAAATTTATAAAAATTAAAATGATGAACTGGGAGATTGGGACTGCCATATATACATTACTAATGTACATTACTAATAAGAAAAAAATATCAAATTGTACACCTTAAATATATGGAGTTTATTGTATGTCAATTGTATCTCAATAAAAGTGCTTTAAAAAATTGCACTGTGAAAGCTATTACTGTCTTAATGTTATTTAGTGAAACGTAACAATGCAGTAAACACTTCAGGCAATCAATGTGTTTCACAAATTTCAATCCTAAAATTACTGGCTATATTCATTTAGGTTTGTGAACATTTAGGATGTTGAGAGGATGAGAATTATTTCAGACATGAATTTGGTTTTTGTCTATGGCTTTGAACACCATCGTTATGCTGATTATCCAGAAGGTAAGTACTTGATTTCCCCCTAGTGAACATGATCCACTTTCAGGCGTCCCCGTCCCAGGGAACAGCTGCGGCACTTGACAGTTTCAGCTCTCGAAGGACACCAGCCACGACCCCCCTCTCCTGCCTGGACCTACGACACCAGCACCTGGATTGGTCTCCCGGCTCCCATGCTCGGCCGCCCACAGTTTGTTCTCCGCACAGAGCAAGACAGAGTCTTTAAAAATAATAGTCAGATGGAACCACTTTCATGTGCTCAATCCATTACACATATACCAAAAATTCAGAGTCGTACACTTTAAAAAGGATTAGTTACAATAATCTACAAGGATTTCCCGGATTTGCCCCCTGACGAATGTTCCTACCAGTCTCCTTTTTGCTCCCAGGGCCCCGTCCATGCTGCCTGTTCCTGTCTGTTTTTTTTGTTTTGTTTTTGTTTTACTTACTTACTTATTTATGGCTGCATTGGGTCTTCATTGCAATTCATGGGCTTCTCAGTGTGGTGGGCTCTAGGGGTGCGAGCTTCAGTAGTTGCAGCACGTGGGCTCCGTAGTTGTGGCACACAGACTTAGTTGCTCCGCGGCATATGGGATCTTCCCAGACCAGGGCTCGAACCCGCGTCCCCTGCATTGGCAGGTGGATTCTTAACCACTGCGCCACAAGGGAAGGCCCTGCTCTTGTGTTTTTGACAACAGCCTTCCTAATGGGTACAAGGTGGCATCTCACAGCGGCGGCTGCCCTCTGCATTTCCCTGGAGACCGATGATGCTAGTTAGCATCTTCCCATGTGCTCACTGGCCATCGTACCTCATCTTTGGAGAAATGCATATTCAAGTTCTGTGCTCTTTTTATGATTGGGCTGTTTGGTTTTTTGTTGTTGTGGAGTTGTAGGAATTCCTTATATATTCTGGATGTCAATCCCTTATCAGATATATGATTTTTATTTAGTTACCTCTTTAAAGACCTGCCAAATACAGTCACATTTTGAGGTACTAAGGAGGTAGGACTTCAACATTTGAATTTGGAGGAGGACACAATTTAGCCCACAACAAAAATAAGACCTTCCTTTATCAAAAGCTCATCTCTCCCCCAAAGCTTGAGGGCTGATACGCTACAATCTAGGGAGACACCCTCTGTCCAACATTGCATTTTTCTTAGGCTTAAAGAGGTTTGTGTGTTACAAATGGGAAGTTGACAAGGAGAGTCCAACAGTGGTCCCATGCTTTCCGAGGCTCTCTGCCCTGAGGCCACCCCCTCCTCGCTACTTAAAGTATAACTGATCCACCCAAGGATCTGGGCTCCAGCTTTTCTCCAATACACCTCAGAATAACAGATAAACCCAAAGGGCATGAGCTCACAGTACAAAATAACTAGACACCTTCAGACAACTATGAAAGAAAGCCAGCAATATGTGTATATAAAAATATCATAACATATAGCAGCTATAATTTATAATACATATATGATGTAGGAATATGTAATATATAATATTCTGAAGGCAAATAATTAAACAGTTGAACCAAGAACTTTAAATAAGCCTAATAAGTATATTTCAGAAGATAAAGAATAGATTAACAACATGAAAAACAAGAAATTGCTGCAGAAGAAAAAGGAGGAATAGGAAGGGAAAAAGAAAAACCAAATTAAAATATTGGATATGAAAAAAATAATTGAAATAAAGATGTAATAGATACAATTAGAAACAATAAAATAAATACAACAGAAGGAAATCTACTAAAAAATTAATTGGTAAGAGTAAGATCAGAATGGGAAACTACCCTAGGAGCAGAGGATAGGAAGAAAATACAAGGAGATAGAAAACATAAAATAAGACCAAAGGAGAAGAAAGGACAGATCGTTTTGAAGAAATAATGTAAACAAATTTTTCAGAATTGGGACTTCCCTGGTGGCACAGTGGTTAAGAATCCGCCTGCCAATGCAGGGGACACGGATTTGAGCCCTGGTCTGGGAAGATCCCACATGCCACGGAGCAACTAAGCTCGAGCGCCACAGCTATTGAGTCTGTGCTCTAGAGCCCGCGAGCCACAACTGTTGAGCCCACATGCCACAACTATTGAAGCCCGTGCGCCTAGAGCCCATGCTCCACAACAAGAGAAGCCACTGCAATGAGAAGCCTCCGCACTGCACACTGCAAGGAAGAGTAGCTCCCCACTCGCCCCAACTAGAGAAAGCCCGCGTGCAGCAATGAAGACCCAATGCAGCCAAAAAAAAAACAAAAATCAAAATCTCATGAAAAACACAGATTTAAAGGGCTCAAATAATACCCAAATACTCACACCTAAAGACACAGAAGTGATATTTAACACATACAAAAATCAAAGATATTTGCTGATGTTTGAAACTGCGTGTGTCCTTTCCTTGAAAACCATCTTAAGCCACGCCTTTTCTCACATTTATCTTAGCGCTGCTCCACTGTTCTGGCATCGAATGCTGAAGTGAAGAAATCTACCCTCTGCAAGCAGTGCCTACTGACGGGGCTCTAGAGGGTCTCCCATCTTCTCTTGGGGAAAGTTACTGCCTCCCTGCTGTGCACTGTGGCACCCTCCTTCTACAGCCTTTAGGAAGGGGACTTTGGGGGTCTGCCCATGTGATATCTGTGTCTGGTTCCTCAGTCAAGATAAATCTACTAAGAAAACCTGTCTTCAACTGCTCACATTACCCCTACCTCCCAATTTGACTGTCTTCACACTAGCATTAAATATCTTCAGAAAAACAGTCAATTCTTCAGTTAAAAAGACTGAAACAAATAAATAAAACAGAAAGAGAGAAAGAAAGAAAGAAATAGAGAAAGAAAAGAAAAAGAAAGGGAAAGGAAGAAAGAAAAAGAGAAGGAATGAAGGAAGAGAAAGAAATTGAAAGAAAAGGAAGGAAGGAAGGAAGGAAGGAAGGAAGGAAGGAAGGAAGGAAGGAGGGAAGAAAGAAAAAGAAAGAAAGGAGGGAAGGAAGGAAGAGAGAGAAAGAAAAAGAAAGAGAAAGGAAGGAAGGAAGGAAGGAAGGAAGGAAGGGAGGAAAGAAATTATCTCTAGGTTGCAAGTCAGTGAAAAAACAAGAAAGATTTGTAAAGGCTTCTGGAGGTTTAAAAAAAAAAAACACTGGCATCAAACAATCCAGAGTGAAATCCCACAGCAAATTCCAGAGGCCGTCCACCGTCACCTGTGTCGAGGGCAAGGTGAGGTGTTTTCTTTCAACTCTAGAACACACTTATCTATGCACTGCACACAGCCTGGAAGCGTGGGGACATGGAGGTGAAGAGGGCAGCCTATAAACACGACAAGAAGAGGAAAAAAGAAAAGACTCACCGTGGCCAGCGTCTGTGCCACGTAGTCGCCCTCCATTTTGTTCAGACGCACATTTGTGTCCTCAAGCAACTCTTGAATATTTTCAGTGTGCCGCTTTTGCAGTTCAAATTTTTCCTTTTCCATCTCTGCCACAGCATCATGGAGCTACACGGTGAAATCAAAAATTGACTCTTTCACTACTATTACAGAAGAGACTGGAGATCAACTCGATGATGGGTGATGCTTTAGAGGGCCAGGACGGGGAGGGTGGGGGGAAGTCGCAGGAGGCAGGGAATATGGGGATATGTGTATAAAGGCAGCTGATTGACTTTGCTGTACCTCAAAGACTGGTACAAGAGTGTAAAGCAATTATATTCCAATAAAGAGCTTAAAATTTTTTTTTAATTTAAAAGTAAAAATAAAAAAAGAATAGACTGTTTTGCAATTCAGAAAAAAATGTTTTCTTATATTTCTGTATTTATATGGTGACCTGAACAACAAAAGATATAAAACTCATAAATAAACACTCAAAGTAAAGATATCACGTAAAAAGAATGATTAAGAAACAACTTTTTATTTTCCTGAACTGAAAATTTTAATGGATAAACAAATATTAAAGGAAATTATCCACCTCAGGTAGAAGCAGTAAATAAATCAGACAGATGATGCAATGTGTCTGCTGCATGACAGAAGAACTAGCAGGAAATCAGAAAACAGAGGCATTTATAATATGGCTATTGATTAGGAATATTATCTCACTGTCTGTATTTTCATCTTATTTGCATGAAATTTGGCACAAGAGTAACGTTAAAAATGCTTTATCCTTCACCCTAACCCCCAACAAGAGACTATATTTATCCATTCCATAACCTATACAAAAGTGGACACAAAAATGGCATTTATAAATCAGAGAGAGTTCTCTAGGGAGAACTCTACGTCCTCATGCATACTGGTCTCTTTTTATGAAGATTATGTATACATGTTTAAATGGACGAAGCTCTAAAATATTGATGTAAGTGAGGTAAGGAAACCAAAGTCCAAAGGACAGGTTCCAAAGGGAGTTGAACACCTGTGCTCCCAGCCTTGTGGGCATTTGTTCACCTATTTTAATGGGAGGGAATTCGGAATCTAATTCCTCTCCCCTGCATCCGACCCCAGGTTCCTTCAAGGTTGGGGATGGGCAGGAGCCCAAAACAGTCCCAAAGATACATTCCATTTCCCACTCATGAGTAGGAGAGACAGACAAGGGTATGACACAGCCACAGGGGCCTCACTTGACCGGAGGACACTGGCGGGACAGGGAAAGTCCTGAGAGACGTGGAGACGAGAGGAGAAGGCAGGCCTCCTGTGCTCTCAGTGGGAAGGCTCCCAGGAACTCCCTTTGGTTTCTGGCTGAACAGGAAGAGCAGGGACGGTTCAGTAACAGCCGCACAGAAGATCCCGGGGTTTCACAAACTTAACAAATGCAATTTTGACTGTTGTAAGTGGTCTCCCAAATCTTTGATATGTTATATTTGTATTTTTTTGCCAAAGTATGTGTTTTAAACTGGTGTGATGTCTGGTATTCACAAGTCAGTCACTGGGCTGGAACGAGAGTGCAGCTGAGCCCGCAGCGCCCGCGTCTCAGTGCTGCTTTGTAGCTGCCGACAGACGTGCGCGGTGACTCTTAGAACCTCGGGTTTCCTCGTGCTGTGCTGCTTCCTTCGTGCGTGCGGCCTCCCAAACGCCCCTCGGCACACACCGACTGAATGCAAACCCCTGCTGTACGCTGGGCTGTGAGTGCAGAGGGCCTTCTCGGGGCTCCACCATGGCCTTGTGGCTGTGACGCCACGGGCATGTCTGTAAGTCAGTCTGAGTCCCTGAAGCTCACCCGGGAGTTTACAGCAGAGACCACAGGTAAGCAGCACACTAGCGCGGACAAGCATGCTATACCTCGGCTGGTCATCTGAGGATGAAACAGGTGTCCTTGGTCTAATAGTCCAACTGGAGATGACTGGTCTTGTGCTCAGTCAGCCCTCAGTATCTGCTCCAGGACCGTCCTCGGGGCTCAAGTCCCTCATATAAAACGGTGTCGTCCAGAGAACACTGTCGGCCCTCCATGCCCGTAGGTTTCACACGCATGGACTCAACCAACTGCAGATGGCCCTCTGACTGTACTCGTCCAACACACTGTCTTAGCATCCGCCACAAGCCAGGCAAATGCGTCACTGAGAGCTTCCCCAAGCCCAGCAATGAACTGGAGTCCGGGTCACTCGGCCTTGGAGCCTTTAAAGGGCAAACATTCCCCTGAGGGATAAACTGTTTAAGCAGCAAATGTTATTAGGCATGTCCTAAAGCACAAACGTTGCTAAGCCATAGGATGCCACCATGGCCCTGAGAATAGGGGATCTGTAAAACCCCAAGGAGATGTTTTAGCCAGGGTTTGGCCATGGGTACAGGGGATGCAAAGGCCCTCTCAGCATCCTACAGATTGGTCTTTAGCCTGGACATTTGACCATGCAGGTGCCTCACGCCAGAGGAGGCCCAGAGGAACCAGGAATCTCTCCAAATAGAAGAAAAGGTACCATAAAAGCCCACAGGTTACTGGTGTAGCCCCTTTGGAAAGCAGTATGGGAATTCCTTGAAATGTTAAACACAGAATTAGCACATAACCCAGAAAGTCCACTCCTAAGTATACACCTGTGAAATAACAGAAACTATATATATATATATATATATATATATAGACCCATATACATATATATATATGTCTCTGCCCCCCATTCCTGGCAGCGAGATCCTAAATCCCTTGGGATTTCCTGGGTGACAGGGCTGTCTTTTGTTACAAGGAGGTGACTCCTTGTTACAAGGTGGGCTCCTGGGTAGCTTCAGGATGGGGGCTGGTCACCCGAAAGACCAAGCCATGATCAGAAGCCTGGAACTTTCAGCCCCCGCCCCCATCATCCAGGAAGGGGAGGGGGGCTGAAGGTTACGTTTACGGCCAATCATGCCTGCATAATAAAGCCTCCATAAAAATCCCAAAAGTACAGTGTTCAGAGAGCCCCCAGGTGGGTGAACACAGGTGCGGGGAGAGTGGTGTGTGCCGGGTGGGCGGGAAGCTCTAGGCTCCTCCCACAGACCTCACCCTGTGCATCTCTTCAGCCGGCTGTTCCCCTGCAGCCTGTTATACCCCTTACAGTACGATGGTAGCACGGTAAACGTCAGTGAGTGCTTCCCTATGGTCCGTGAGCCATTCCAGCAAATTATGGAACCCCGGTGGGTGGTGGGAACTGCTGTTCACAGCTGCTGGTCAGAAGCGCAGGCAACCCCCTGCACCTGCCACTGATGTCCAAGCGGGAGCTCTCTTGTGGGACTCAGCCCTTAACCTGTGGACTCTGATGCCAATTCTAGGGAAATAGTGTCATAATGTAATTGAATTATAGGACCTCCAACTGGCATCAGAGAGAATTGCTTGATGTGTGCAAAACCCACACATCTGGCGTCAGAAGTGCTATGAGGGAGTGAGTACAGGAAAACGCAGGCAGTGTTTTTCCCCCTTCAACAGCCAAGACAAATGAAAACACAGGTCCACACAAAAACCAGCACATAAATTTTCATAAAGGCACTATTATCCAACAAGTGGAATCACCTCAGACGTCCACCAGCTGGGGCACCTGGTGCATCAGTACAACGGAATGTTATTCGACCGTCATACTGACTGAGCTCCTGATCACGCCATACATGGAGGAACCTTAAAGACATATGGTAAGTGAAATAAGCCAGTAATAAAGTGCCACAGATTGTATGATTTCACGGGCAAAACTAGAGATAGAACCTGGCTTAGCGGTTGCCGAGGGTGGGGGAGGGGAACGTGGGCAGAGCCTGCTAACGGGTACAGGCACCTTCCGGGCCGACCAAAATGCCTGGAAACTGTGCAGCGGTGATGGCAGCAGACCCTCGTGAGCAGACTGGAAACCACTCAGCTGCACACGTTAGGAGGGCGAGTTTTATGGTGTGTGCGTCGTAACTCAGCTTTCTAAAAGGCCCACAGGTGGAAACCAGCAAGCTGCAGTCGGATGACTGGCCCCGCCATGCAGGACCAGCAGAAAAGTGGACGAAGGGGGGCAGGACGGTGACCAGGATGAGGATTCACGCGGCACCAGCGTCTCAGCCCTGCAGAGCCTCGTAGCTCTAAGGGCCTGGGGACTGGGGGGGACCAAGGTGGCAAGGAAACCAGGTCTGCGTGTTAGAAAGGCCGTCAGCGTAGCTGTGTCGCGGGTCCACGTACAGCGACAGGCGAGAGACGTGCTCTCCAGGCCCCGGGGAGGGACGATGTGAACACCCCAGCACACAGAACAGGGTGTGAGGGTGTAGACGTGAGAGGTGAGGCACGGAAGGGTCTCTGAGCAGCAGAGCAGATACAGTGCCACCAGGAACGGGGAAGAAGGGGACCCTGGAGAGGAGGCTGTGCAGCAACGAAGGAGGACGTGGCGCGGGGGAGAGGGAGGGAGTTCAGATCAAGGAGGGTCTACTTGCCTCAGCAGCTTTACTAACATTAGCAGCTCTACTCACACAGCACACAGACCCCCAACTTAAATCAAGCCGTTCAGTGGTTTTAGGGAATTCGCACGGCAGTCACTAACGTCAGCTTCATCACCCGAAAGAACGCCTGTGCCCCTCAGCTGCCGTTTGCTCGTCTCTGGTCTCTATAGATCTGCCTGTTCTGGACACTCACTGTACATGGAGTCTTATACCTGGCTTTTCTCTCCTCCTGCACCAGCCCTCCATCCCTTCCCACGGCCCAGCAACATTCCACTGCCTGAACATACTGCATGTTATGTGCCCATTCAGCAGCTGGTGTCCACGTTTTGGTTTCTACATGAATAATACTGCTATGAACATTCATGTATAACTTTTTGTGCAGACCCATGTCGTTCCTCTTGGGTATGGAGGTAGGAATGCCATTGCTGGGTCAATCATAGGATAACTCCAAGAAAGCTAAAAAGGAGAGATGTTAACTAGGTAGTTGGATGCCTGAACCTTAAAGTGAGAGGCGCAGGATGGAGATTTCTATGAGGACGTTCACACACACACACACACACACACACACACACACACACACACGTCACCTCACCTCACCTCACCTCACCTCGGCGGCACAGGCATTCTCTGAGTGCACGACTGCATAAATCACAACGGACGTCTATCCTCTGCTTCTTCCCTTTTGGAGCCTACCCCGCTTACACCAGGCATCCATCTCTGCCCAGATTTACATGCAACTGTACTTCACAAAGACACCTTTGACCACGTTTGCAGTGTCTCACATCCACCCATTACTGTGTGACTGCAAGGCAGAGCGGCGGGTCCAGCTGAAAGAATAAGTTGTACCCTTGTGCGGGGTGGAAGGCAGAAGACTCTTCTCTGCAAACACCCGACAATCTAAACTGGGAAATTCGAACTCAGGAATTCTGACAAAGGGAGGCCAGGGGCCTCCCATGAACATGACGTACCTGCCGCAGGCAGAAACATACGCCACGTTCATAGAGAAGAGAAAACCACACAAATGGAAACAACACTAGAGAAGAGCTGGTCTGCCCTCTGAACCTGGGCCCTTCCCGGGCCAGCACTGAAGCTGCCGTGGCCGGGACACGTGAGACACGTGCCTGCCTGGGAGGCATCAGAGTTCGCAGGGAGACAGACTGAGCCCACACTCAGCGGGAGACTGTCAGTAGGAGGAGCCAACTGAAGACCTTCATGGCGGAACTCGTCAGCAGAAGTCACATACTTCACACCTCTCACGTACCTGCTGTGATTTCAACTGACGGCTACTGAAAGGGCTGCATGTGCTACACAAGACTCGCTCATAATGAGTGTTTTTACATGGATCTTGCACTGCTAAATTCTGTGAAAATATTTTTCGTAATTAAATGCTCCTCCAAGAATAAGTCATCCACTACTGATTTTCTTCACATCAAAAACAAATTTATACCACAAACAGTGTGTTATCTGAGATTTCAGAAAAGAAATGATCCAGGGCCTACATCCAAATTTGATCAGTTTAACCTCCAAAAATTATCCTACTGTTACATCCCTACTAATTTTGCTTAAAATTTATTGGCTCTGGCAAAAAAATTCAGAACCTTAAATTCAAGAATTTTTAAAAGTAACTTTCCTAAATGAAGACTACTTTATAAACCATTAAACTTCCAGAAAAAATATACCAAAACATGAACAGATATTTCTAGATAGTCTAGAATATTGTTATTTTTCTTTTTTCAACTTTGTATATTTTGTGAACACCCATTATTTTAATAATTATGTTACGTTAAAGTATAACCCTTTATATTTTTCCATAACTATTTTACTTTATGTAGCTTACCTTTTTTTCCCAATCATTATTCAGAGATTCTGTACTTTGTTCACATATCTTTTTTAACTCTGCAATCTGGTTATCTTTGGTCTCTCTGATAACTTGACATTCACGTATGAGGGTCTGAACTGTCAAAAATGATGAAAACATAGTTAAACCAATTCTATCTGCCACATGAGTTCGATGATAAAAACACAGGGCACCTGTTGACAGATGAATCCCTTTTCCTCCATGTCTGCTTGGTTCTCTCCCCTAAAACAGCTCCCACTCTTTCCTCTCTTTCCCCCATTCCCAACCCCACGGCCTCAATGGAATCCCCTGTTACTCACCCCCCAGATGATGTTAACAGGGTGCTGGCCCCGGTCTCACTCCCTCCAGTGGGTCCTCTGCGGCTGTAAAGAGGCCTTCCCACAGGGCAGACCCTGCGATGTCGCCCCCAGACTTAAATCATCCCGCAGCTCCCCTCCCCCGTCAGGGAAGACAGCTCCTCGGGGGTCTGACTGCCTTCTGGCCGCATCGCTAGCCACTTCCATATCGCTAAACTCGTACACGTCCCAGCCTCTCTGCAGGTCCCTGAGGCCACGCCGCCTGAACCAAGCACATGTGCCCGGAGCCCCTGCCTTCCTGCTGAGACACCGTGTCCTCGGCCTCCATCCAGGGCACCTCCTTTCCAGCCCTCACCCGCCCTCCTCCTCTTGCAGGGGCAGAAGGGAACCGCACAGATCCCTCCATTGAATCGCGTATCACATCATGTGTGATAGTAGTCTGCTTGCTTATTCCCTGAGGAGAAAGCGATTTCAGCTTTCTGTGCACAGAGCGCAGAGCACAGAGCGGCGCGGGCCCCGAGGACACGGACAGAGGAGCCAGCCCTGCCGCACGGCTGCAAAGTCCATGCGGCTAAAGCAAAACGCCCTTGAAATTAGACAAAAGATTTCCCTGGTAAATTATTTAAATTTCTATCTTCTTTCTAAAAATGATTTAAACTGTCATTGATTCAAGTGAAAATTTGTTTAATATATTCATGTTCTCTGGATGGCAAAATCAATTCAGCTGTGTATTTGCTTGAATGTAATATTTTCTTAGCCTGCTGAATATGTTTTCATTCACTTACGTCAAGATAGCAAAGTTTTCATAAACATTTACATAGAAATGTCTTTCCCTCTTACATTTCAAGTGTGCAACAAATACGGTGAGAAGAAGAATCCAAGTTAACCTGGTACTAGTCTTTAGCATCTACAACATTTTAGTTCACAATTCCAAAATTACAGCTAAGACCTGTTTGCAAGTCAAAAAACCTTAAGCAATAATATTTTTAAAACTTAGACGTGTTTAAACTGCCTAGTTTGAATCAGGATGAAAAACAAAAACCTAGAAATAAATTTAAAATATTTTTGTAGCCACTGATATTTGAAGTGGCTCAGAGAAAACCTCTCCACTTTCCTCATATGTTATCATCACCGAACCTTCAGAATTTCTTCTTCGGCTCCATTCTCACGACCCCCATTGCCGTCATTCAGACATTCTGGGTCCTCGTGACCTTGCACACGAAACTGAAGAAGCACGGAAGCATAACATCCTGGCGCTGCAGGGACTCTACATACATGGCTTATTAATGGCATGGTTGTATGACGAGTAGGCCAAGGCACAGAGACTTGCTGATGCCATGCTGAAGGGCAGAGCTGGGATTAGGGACCACGTTTCCCAGTGAGTGGGTGGCGCTCACGCGCGCACTCTCACTCACTCCACTCTGCCTCTGCCTAGCGGAGCAGACAGGGAGTGGCCGCACCATGCTACCAGGCTACTCCACCCAAAATATGAAATCTTCTCTGACTCCCCCTCAACCATGGGAGAAACCTGAAACTTCTAAATCTGAAATTCAAGGTCATGCTGAGGTCACGCCAAGTCACCTCCCTTAACCTTTTCAATCTCTCTCTTAATGCACAGGATCCCCACTCCAGACAGACGGTTTTGCAGCGCCCTTCCCACAACTGAGCAATGTCCGCATTCCTAGGTCCGTACCTGGAACTCCTCGCTCAGCGAATCCAGTCCTACAGAACATTTCAACACTCTCCCTAACGACTGTCTGGTGCACTTCAATGTTTTGACCTATAGTCATGGTCAATTTAACACTTGACTGCATGCCTTCTCCTCCTTCATGGGGGAGCTGTAAATGGGGAATACTTTACATGTTTGTTCTGTCAGTCACAAGGCTAGCATACACTACAGGGCATAAAGTAGATACTTCTTGGAATGAATTTTATTAGACCAAAAGGAGTAATTTCTCTAGATTTCCTTGTGAAAGACAGCAAGTTCTAATTCCATGACTGACCTATGGCAGCTCCAGCCCACTGAAGAGGGAGAGGATTAAGAAGGAATAACAGTCACACTCTTCCAAATCTGTAACCAAACCAACCACCATTGCTACCACACACACACACACACACACACACACACACACACACACACAGAGTTTTTCTTAAGTCATGTGGAAGCTCATATCAACACATAGACTGATGGAAATCCACATAAACATTCCCTTTTCATACTAAAAAAGGTCAGAAATAATTTTACTTTATACAAGCACTAAAATAAAATGGAAATGTTATTAAAAGATTTATGTAACAATACAACATCACCTTTCTTTTCAAGTTTTCTGGTAGTCTCCTCTGTTTCATTTTGTTTCTTTTTGTATAAAGTTTTCATTTCTTCTATTTCATTATTCTTTCTTTCTAAAATCTGCAAATGAATTTAAAATATTTTAGTATACTGTTTTATGTATGGAACACATAATTTTTTTTTAAATAGCACAATATTTTTGCAAGTCTCTCTCACCTAATCCCATAAATGGCTTCCCAAAAAAGATGTAAAAATTATACTTTAGTGCATTGACAAAGTATTAACTACACTAGAATAACTGGTTATTGAAAGAAATATGTTATCTGATTTGAATTTTCATGTACCAATTCTTAAGAAGACTGCAAATGATAAATTAGGTGATTCTCTAAAATATAATTCAGAGATGATGCCATCACTAAGTAGCAGAGAGAAGCCGTCAGGAACTTGACATGTGATACAGTACCACCCACCTCCCCCACCACACTGGGATAGAACATCTGCAAACGCCCACAGCCCTGAACCCTCCCACTAGCGCCCTTCTATCACTTTCATGCACAATAACAAGAATTCCCAGACACATGGGGACAGGCGATGTAATAGGCTTCTTTTATATTTAGTTCTGGGAATCAAAAAAGTCAGCTCAAAATATGTCCAAAATTGCATGAATATTTCACATCATTCATTTATATTCTCAGAAGTTTTTAAATGCATCATTTAATAAAACAATTATGATTATATATTTCTAAATACATCTACATGCAAAAACAAACAAACAAAACTACAGAATAACCAAAGCATAGGAAAGTTAGCAAGCAGAAAAAAAAAAAATGTGCTAACTAAAGGGAGAAAAGAAAACCAAACTGGGGCAGAAGTATGAATGTCCACTTTTCTTATGGTTGAGGTGTACTTTTAAAAAAGGTTATTCACCAATGTCTAACCAACTTTTTCTTAGTGCTTTTATTACCAGCATTTTACTTTACCTTTCATTGTTTTAGTCCCACCTCTAAGAATGAGCGGTACATAAAAAAAGGAGCTAGTTTGAGCCCAATGTCCATAAAGAAGCAGAAAAGGAAAAGAATGTACGCAAACAGATAAACCACTCTCAACCTCATCCCTTCCCAACTCCTAACACTTAGAGAATGCCACACAGGCAACAAACTGATGAACATACTTTCCAAATGTGGCATGAGGTCAAGGGTTTTACTTATATTTTACCTGGCACTTCAAGCTAGTTGCATTGCTTTTTCATGCAGAATTTTAAAAGAGAAATTCCTGGAAAGGATTCTATTATTAAATGTTTTCCTTAGAATACAGCTTTGTAACAGACATACCAAGAAACCTATTCAAACTCTATTACCATGATTTTTCCAAATATATTTCTATATTTATTTATCTTATACATCAATATTTTATACATCAATATGTTCTATTTCATTTGGACATATGCTGCATTGAAATTATATTACTGAATCTCTAACATATTTATGATAGAGAACTATTTTTCTTGAACCATTTAAACTAAGGTAAAATACTAGTAAGAGCAGAAAGTAATATTTGCCTTTAAAATTTGAATGGAAAAGAGGAAAGGAGAAGGAAAAGGATTCAATATTTTTTCTCTTTCTAATTTTCAGTCAGTGGTTCCTGTCTTATTGCTTTGAAAGAAGGTGAACCAAACATGCACCTGACCTAAGACTAGTATATGTTCAGCTTTAAGAAAGCACAGGTGCATGATGTGGTGGCCTCCATTCCCTGCCTCCAACTCCATCACTTCACTCTGAGAAGCAGAGTCACAGGCTTAGCTTTGGAACAGACAATGCCAAGCTTTTATTTGGATCAATTTTCACGAGTTAAAATTTCATAAATTATATACTAAAATTACACATTATATGTCACTACATTTTAAAAACCAATACTAAAATATTGTTATAAATTCAAATTCAATGTACAATAATTATAAATTGGTGACTTTTGCTGTGCCCATTAAGAAGAAAAATTATACTTAAAAGGACAAACTGAAACACTGGAAGGCATAAATCCCAATGAGCTACTGAAAAAAAATAGCCTACTTTGGCAGTGCTAGCATTACAATGCACGCAGTCTATACTAAAGAGAACTAAATCCAAGAGTTTCTTTTTAAATTAAAAAGGAAATTTTAGGGACTTCCCTGCTGGTCCAGTGGTTAAGACTCCACACTTCCAATGCAGGGGGCATGGGTTCGACCCCTGGTCAGGGAACTAAGATCCCACGTGCCGTGATTTGCGGCCAAAGATAAATTAATTAATTAATTAATTAAATAAAATAAAAAGGAAATTTTAATTGCCAGTAAACTGAGAGAATGTTAGACCAAAACAAACTCTAGTATTACAGTTGAGGTCTTATTTCAGCCCTTATGAAAGGTAATGACAGAACGTAAAGGACTATAAGACGGCCAGCCTTCCAACAGTAAATAAAGAACTAAAATGCTATGTAAACTGTAAGGATTAACATAAATACATTTGCTTAGCAAATGAAGTTTAAAGATCAACTTTTGCTAAGATATTAGTTTAGCACAACCCATTTATTAGGGAGTCTCTCATAAATACGTAAACAAGTGGGTGGGTGGACGGAGGGTCCAAGGCCTAGAATACTTAGCATGCTCCGTGTTGACGGGACGACACGCTGCACACACCCCACCTTCTGAACGTCAGCATCATGCTTCTGCTGCAGTGTCAGTTTCTCTTCGTGATATTTAGCTTCCATCATTCTTGTCCTCATGTCCAACTACAAGGAAAATATTTTAAAGGTGTTATTAATTTACTTTTCCCTTTGGCAAAAACACACAATTAAAATAACTTTTGGTATAAAAGAGAGCATCACTTTGCACTTTTACGTTATAGCCACTGGTCCAGCAATCACAGAACACACAACAGTACGTTGGTGATATTCTTTGATTACTTCCACGCTAATTAAAAGTCTTTTGAATAAACCTCACTTGACAGAAAGAAGTGAAACTACTGAACACAGATTCCTCCGTGAGCCCCAACCCACTCCATCCCCAAAACCAGTCATCGTAAAGTGATATTCTGCTAATCCACTTGGTATTTTAGCCTTTGTTTATTACTTTTCAGTTGAGCACGTCTCTATTCAACTTTTTCCTTTTTTCCTTTCTCATATCTGTGTACTCATTTTTAAATGCCCTTATTTACCCATATACTTAAATGTAACAACGTGGGAACGAACGTCCATACAGCACATCACTGATGACGCACAGATTTTCCAGCTCTCCCTCCTGGAATCGCAGGCCCCGACCGCCACAGGGCAGTGACGGATCTCCTTCCCAGCACCCATCAACAGCTCCCACCCTCCGCACCCTCCTTTGCCCAGACGGGTGCTCTGAGCAAAGCCCGCAGGAATGGAACTGACACCTGCTGATAATGAGTGCACCTCAGGCTGGAAGGACAGCAGTGGCAGCTTCTAAGAAGAACAACAGAAAAGTGATTGTTTTAGATGTGAAAGTGTTTGACCACCTGACTGCTTCCTGTTTAAAAGAATATGCACATTGGTGTCTGACCAACCTCATTTTTAACTCTAATTCTCATCCCACTAGACATTAACTACGGTAACTCTGGGCAAGTCATCATTGTGAGATTCTATTTCCTCTTCTAATAGTTAAGGACCATTATCTCACTTCAATGAGTTGTGAAAGTTACATTCAATGGCATCATTTAAGTAACCAAACGCAGCACCATGCTTGGTGCAGAGCACACGTGCAAAAAATATTAGTCTACGACTTTCAAGAAATTTTGCTTTTGAAATATTAGAAATGTACTGTCAAAACACTTTCTTGAAAATTTTTGGAATATACTTCATATTTTTCAATTACTGTTTCAAATAAATAATGAATCTGAACTAAAGATAAATGTGCATAATCAAATCAATATATCAAAATGAAATTTTAAAATTTTACAAACAAAAGCTAACATAACACAAATTCATGGCATTTGCCACAACATGGATGGACCTAGAGGGTATTATGCTAAGTGAAATAAGTCAGAGAAAAACAGATACCATGTGATCTCACCTATATGTGGAATCTAAAAACCAAAACAAATGAACACACATGACAAAACAGAGACAGAGTCACTTCTACAGAGAACACACAGGTGGCCAGAGGGGAGGAGGTCCAGGGAGGAAAGAAATAGGTACGGGAGATTAAGGGGGACAAAATTCCAGTTACTAACACGTGAGTCAAAGGTATGAAATACATGTGGGGAATACAGTCAAGAGTTATGTAATATTTCTGTATGCGGACAGATGGCAACTAGACTTGTCGTGGTGATGATTTTGAAATGTATATAAATATCAAATCACTGTGCTGCATACCAGGAAGTAACACCGTGTTGTGGGTCAATTATACTTCAAACACAAACAAACTCATAGAAAAAGAGATCAGATTTTTGGTTACCAGAGGTGGAGAGTGGGGATAGGGAGGCTTGGATGAAGGGGGTTAAAAGGTAGAAACTTCCAGTTATAAGATAAATAGGTGCCAGGCAAAAACAGGAATATAGATCAATGGAGCAGGACAGAGAGCCCAGAGATAAACTACGGTCAAGTAATCTATGACAAAGGAGGCAAGGATATACAATGGAGAAAAGGCAGTCTCTTCAATAAGTGGTGCTGGGAAAACTGGACAGCTACATGTAAAAGAATGAAATTAGAACACTCCTTAACACCATACACAAAAATAAACTCAAAATGGATTAAAAACCTAAATGTAAGGCCAGACACTATAAAGCTCCTAGAGGAAAACATAGGAAGAACACTCTTCGACATAAATCACAGCAAGATCTTTTTTGATCCACCCCCTAGAATAATGGAAATAAAAACATAAATAAGTGGGACCTAATGAAACTTCAAAGCTTCTGCACAGTAAAGGAAACTATAAGCAAGACGAAAAGACAACCCTCAGAATGGGAGAAAATATTTGCAAACGAATCAACAGACAAAGGAGTAATCTCCAAAATATATAAACACTTCAGCCAACTCAATATCAAAAAAAAAACACAACCCAATCAAAAAAACAAACAACCCAATCAAAAAATGGGCAGAAGACCTAAATAGGTATTTCTCCAAAGACGACATACGGATGGCCAAGAGGCACATGAAAAGCTGCTCAACGTCACTAATTATTAGAGAAATGCAAATCAAAACAACAATGAGGTATCACCTCACACCAGTTAGAATGGGCATCATCAGAAAATCGACAAACAGTAAATGCTGGAGAGGGTGTGGAGAAAAAGGAACGCTCTTGCACTGCTGGTGGCAATGTAAATTGATACAGCCACTATGGAGAACAGTATGGAGGTTCCTTGCAAAACTAAAAATAGAGTTACCATATGACCCAGCAATCCCACTACTGGGCATATACCCAGAGAACACCATAATTCAAAAAGACACATGCACCCCAATGTTCACTGCAGCACTATTTACAATAGCCAGGACATGGAAGCAACCTAAAAGTCCATCAACAGATGAATGGATAAAGAAGATGTGGTACATATATACAATGGAATATTACTCAGCTGTAAAAAGCAATGAAACTGGGACATTTCTAGAGACAAGGATGGACCTAGAGACCGTCATACAGAGTGAAGTGAGTCAGAAAGAGAAAAACAAATACCGTATATTAACACATACATGCGGAATATAGAAAAATGGTACAAATCAACTGGTTTGCAAGGCAGAAATAGAGACACAGATGTAGAGAACAAACATATGGACACCAAGAGGGGAAGGTGGGGAGGGTTGGGGGGGAATGAATTGGGAGTTGGGATACCAAATTGTACCCTCTAAATATATGCAGTTTATTATCTGTTAACTGTATCTCAATAAAAGTTCTTAAAAAAAAAAAAGATAAACAGGTGCCAGGGATGTAACAGGCAGCATGGAAATACAACCAGCACTGCTGCATGCTGTCTGTGACAGCTGCTGGTAGAGGAAACCCTAAGAATTCTCACACAAGGAAAACAAATTTTTCTATTTATTTAATTTTCTCTGTACATGAGATGATGGATGTCCATTAAGCTTATTGTGGCCCTCACTGCTTGATGTGTGTAAGTCACATCATTGTGCTGTACGCCTTAAGCTCATACGGTGCTGTGTGTCAGTTATATCTCAATAAAACTGAAAGAAAAAAATAAAAAGTGTTATGAGTGGTAGAGAGGGAGGCAGTCGTCCATTTACTATGCAAAAGGAAAAAATTCTGAATGTTGCTAATCTCTTGCTTCTAAGTCACTTGATAATTCTTCATCATTTTAGCAAAAAGGGGGCTGGGTGATCTAAGTCCACTTGAAGATCCTCAACAGAAGCATTTTGGGGTCTATTGCAAAGGAATAAGACTCAAAACACAACATGAGAAAGCTGGGCAGAGCCCAGAGACACAGTTCACTGCTATATCTTCCCAGAGCACCTTTAAGAGAAGGGCCAGGCCCTCACCCTCCGAGGTCGAGCCTTGAACGCCACGTGACTGTGTGGCCACGGCGACCCCCACCCGCTGCACCTCAGTCTCGGTTGACCGGGTTAGGAGTAGACGCCTGCCGCCTGCCGCCTGCCTCAGCCATCCACCAGCTGGAGAAGGATCGTTCAGACTCCCCTCTCGGCCAGCCAGCTCCCCTGGGGAACAACCCCAGGTCCAGAGGGGCAGCGCCCACGAGAATGCGGGTGGGTCCAGCACGCGGGAAGAAGCAGAGCGGATACACAGAGCAGCAAAGATGAGCAGCCGCCAGCCTCTGCACAGGAAGCGAGCAGCGGCAGGGCCTCCACGAAACCAGGCAGAGTTGGTTCGGAAGAATTTCTGTACTCCTGTTCACTTCAGGGAGCGTCATGAATCTCTGTTCTTGTAACCAAAGAGAGCGATCTAAATTCTAGTCTTCAGGCTTACCTTTTTACTTTGATACAGCAACAAACTTAAAGGAAAGTTGTAGTAACAGCACAAGGAGCTCCCGTACACTCTTCAGCCAGATTCACCATTTACATTTTGCTCACTTGCTTTCTGATTTTATATCTATAGCAACATTTATATAATACACATTGTTCTCTGAACCATTGGTGAGAAAGTCAGAGACATCATCCCTAAAGACTTCAGTGTATATTTCCTTAAAACAAAGACTGTCTTTTACAACTGCAGCAGTCATCAAAATCAGGAAATGTAATATCAACACAATAATATGATCTGATGTACAGTCTATAGTCAAGGTTTATCAGTTATCACAGTGATGGCATTGATAGCTATTTTCTTCCTGACCCAGGCAGACACACTGCCATTGGCTGTCAAGTCAACGCCTCTCCATGAACCGGAAAAAGCCTGTCTTGTATTTCCTGACCTTGACATTTCTGGACAGTACAGCCAGTTACCGAGTATCTGTCTGATGTTGGATTTGTCTCACATTTCCTCATGATTCAACTTATTAAACTCACGAAAGTGATGCTGCGTCCTTTCCATTCCATCTGATTGCGAGGCTAGTTTGTCCCAATATTGCCAGAGTAAGGTTTCACACCTTGGTTATTTAACAACTTGGTTAAGATAGTGAACACTAAGTCATCACAAGGGAGTATGATAAAGGAAGTTTCTCTACGGACATCCTTAAAATTTTTTTTTAATTTAAAAGGAGTATCTCTTCCCTTTACCTTGACACCACAGAAAAGCTCTACCTCTCTGCCCTACACTCTAGGGCAGGATTCACGATAAACCATAAGGATTACAACATGGAAACAATCTAGCTGGTACAGTAGATAAAGGTGATACATGATACAGGGTATAGAGGTAACTATGAACTAGACAGCCAAACGTGTGTGCCTCTTTACACATACCCACAGGTGTATGGAAAAGACACTCAATACCCTTGCTTAGTTTAGTTTAACATAAAAGGCTGAAATTGAAAGACTCACTATAACACTTCTAATTTGTGTGACCTCCAAGTAACTGAATCCAAACAACATTTAAGTTTGCCTTAATTGGGCTCAGAATATATGCTATCACTTTCAAACTAAAGAAGAGCGGAGATCTATTTCAGGCTGTAATGGAGTAACTAGTACCAAACTCACCTCCCACTATCCACAGCTGTCGAATGGGCTAGAACGTGCGAAGGAACCTCTCTCGGGGATTAAAAAATGGGCAGCGCCGTCAGTCGCCTGGCGTCCCCCACTGTCGGTCTGGCTCTCTGCACGGGCACAGCAGCGAAGCCCAGCCAGAACCCGTAGCCTACTGAACCAAGACAGCAAGGCAAAGGAATAACCAGTCCTCAATCATAGACTCCCCAGTGTCGGGCTAAGGCAGAGGGAGCCAGGAGGCACGTGAGCCTAGAAGCACTGCGTGCAGTGGTGGGTAAGAAAAGGGAGTGCCCGCCGTCCCACATTTGAAGCCCTTGTAGACTTGTTCTCATCTCGGTATCAAGCCTCTAATGTCAGAGAGGTTTGTTTTGGAACCGACACACCCCTCTGGGCCATCTGCCCCCATCAAAAGCATTTGATGGTGAGAATCCCTGGGATAAAGGCAAGAGGAAAGCCTCGCCGCACCGGACCAAGTCCCCAGGCGATGTGAACGGAGGGTCCACTCAGACAAGACTGCAACCACCCCAGGGCTCACCCACGCACTTCTAGAAAGAGAAGTAAAAGCCATCCGAGGTGGTGACGACTCCGTGGGGTAAGTGCAGTGTGTGACAAGCCACTCTATGGAGAACCCGCTGCGAAAGCAACGGAACTGAAATTGGACAGCTTCGCCCTGAACAGGGCTTTCCCACAAGCTGTTCTTAAGAGAACTTCCGAAATTTCTACTTAGAAAGAGCTTAACAGATTTTATTTACAAAATCCACTGGGGCCCATCTTCTCTGAAGTGTTTACTTCAAAGAACAGCTCTTAAGGTTGGACATTCCTACCAAATGAAGAGAGCTGATGAACATGCTCACTTACCTCATGTGAAAGTATTTCCTTGCGTTTAAAAATATCCTGCTTACAGTAGAGCTAATTAGATTTTAGGACTGTTACCAGTGTTCTTTTGCTCAACTGAATATTCACAAATTTTGGATTAAAGTTTTTGTTAAAGGAACACTTACCAATCTATTCACTCAGATAGTCAACACGCCCTCTTACAGAGGAGCAGTTTTCATATTCAGAATCCTACCTTTTACTATCACCAGTTTTCTACATGCAAGTTATGTTTAACATTTGAACCGAAATTAGCAGAATGACAAAATAAAATAGCATAATAAACTTTAATGAGTTTGTAAGGAAAATAATGCATTAAAGTTACTTAGATAGGAATCACTACACACTTTAAAATACCAAGGAACAACTTTTAATGTTATTTCAAAGCTTTAATGTTGACCAACTACCTCAATCATGTCAAAAGGAACAAAACGTACAAAAAAGCATGACATTTTCATGCAGAGAATAACTACAAACTCTGCAAGTTTTCAGTGATGTATGAAATGTAGCCATTGAAATATTCTATGTGCCTTAAATTGTAAGGCACACAGGGTCAAAGCACCACCGAAGTCAGCCATCTCTACTGCCCAGTGGTTTCCAAAGCATTCCCAGAAACACAAACGAATGATGTGTTTGCTTAGTCACACCTTCTACATCTCAACAATCATCACAGCAAATTACAGAAGAAGTGGTTTATAGAATAATCATCACTCTACTTACCAAGATACCTAATTGCCATGATCATCTTTCTAGAGGATTCTATCAGTTACTTGTCAGAGGAAATCATGGTGTCGGTGATCCAGATTCTTCCTGGTGAAGTCTCCAGCGCATCCCACTCTCAGAATGCTCGTTTGTAATATTTCATGATGCGAACTGTTCTTCACTGTGCTTATTTACACTCACAGTACAGATAACGACGTGTCTCCTTCTCTTGTCATCTCACCGCTGGGGCTTAGAGACGTACAAAATCTTCCCAAACAGCACTTTCCAGTCTCCTCAGAACTCATCACATCAAGGGCAGAAGCGGTACTTAAACATACAGAGTGTGTGCTGGTATTTTCTTTTCTCTAATTTTTAAAATTGGGTTCATACATCATACGTGAACATAATTCACGTGAACCATAGAGATGCTCGTATTACAGACTGAGTTGTTGTTTATTTTGTTGGTTCCTCTGTGTTCTTTGCTGTTCGTTTCCTTTTTTTATTCGAATCTCTCCCTATCCTCCCCATAGCCTCCCACATCGACACCTGCATGGGGTGTGGAATACGGATTTCGTATCTTCTGCCATGCTCACAGAATCATACACAAATATACAGGAGCAAATGCATACACCAGCAGGGCGTGTGCGGCACAGATGAGGAGCGTCCCCAGACGTTTATTCTCCTCTTCTTCCTCTGGGGTCCCCTGAACACCACCAAGCTTGGGCTGGGCAGGTGGCTGCTCCACACATAAGTATGGTCTAGGGGGACGATGGGACAGAAATGATGTGGGCAGATTTGATGGACATTTGTTTAGAAGTGGCTTTCTCTCCACTCTCTTTCTGAAGGGTCATGCTTCAAACCTACAGTGTTGGTGAGCAGCTGAGCCCTCAGACGCAGAGACTGAGGCTGTGTGCTGAGGAAGGCGACGTTCCCCGCCAGCCTGGGTCCCTGATGACATCATAGAGCCGTGCACTCCCCATGTGCCCTGCACTGCTGTGTGAGAGCTAAATAAAATCTCTTCTTTAAATGCTATGCCTTGGGGCTTCCCTGGTGGCACAGTGGTTAAGAACCTGCCTGACAATGCAGGGGATTCAGGTTCGATCCCTGAGCCAGGAAGATTCCACATGCCGTGGAGCAGCTAAGCCCGTGCACCACAACTATTGAGCCTGTGCTCTAGAGCCCGTGAGCCAAAACTACCGAAGCCCATGCGCCTAGAGCCCACGCTCCACAACAAGAGAAGCCACCACAATGAGAAGCCCACACACCGAAACGAAGAATAGCCCCCACTCGCCACAACTAGAGAAAGCCCATGTGCAGTAACGAAGACCTAACACAACCAATAAATAAATAAATAAATAAATAAATTTATTTTTAAAAATAAATAAATACCATTAGCAATATATAATGTTTATTATGAATGTTTCACACAAAAATACATTTTTTTCTACACCTTGCTTTTCTCTCTGAACAAAATCTCATAGAAATCCCTCTATAAACACTTACCATAGCTTTTATTCATTCTTTTAAATAGCTACCAACTATTCCTTAATGAGGAGAAAACAAAATTTGATCAACCATTCTCCTTAATATATTCTCCCTCTCCAAACAACACTGCAAAACATTCTCATATATGCGTCCCACACACATGAATTTTGATTTCTACAGGGTGGATTCTCAAAAGACATGCCAGTGATTCAACGGTGGCTATATCTTAACAGGTAGAGGCAAATTCACATTTCCATGAGAAGAGGAGATATCTCACTACTACTCTGAAAACTGCTGTGTGTTACCCCTTTTCACATGTTTTTGGGCCTTATGAACCTGGCCGTCTATGAAATGCCCGTTCACAATTTTAATCGACGCTTCTGTCTGGCAGTCAGTAAAACCTGGTATGCTGTATACATTAACACACAGTCTGTCTCAAATATTTTCCCCAAATCGATTATTTTTCTATTGATCTTGTTTGTTGTATTTTTTTTACCTTACAAAGTCTTTATTTCACTTGACTCAAATATTTCTATCATTTCTTCTATACATGCTGGGTTTGGATAGGTTTTTAGGTTAGAAAGATCTTCTGATGTCAAGGATTTTGCTGTTCTGAAACATTTTTGTCTGGGCATTTATGGGTTAAGTTTTAGGTACATCCAGAATTTGTTTTTGTTTATTTTTGTTTTTAGAGGAGAGGACCCAATTTTACTTTCTTCCAAGTAAATGAAAGTTTATACCAGCATCATTTATTAAATAAAAGTCTTTTCTCAATGTACTGACAATGAACTTTGTTGTCACATTTTTATTTTTACGGGGACTTGATTTTTTCTTAAATTGTTCTTTTTGGTTTTAACTGTGTCAGGACTGCCTCATAAAAGCAGTTGAGAAGTATTCCTTGCTACTCTACCATCTCAAAGAATCTGAGTAATATTGGAATATAGTTCTTCCTTAAATATTTCCTTACAGAAATAAGTAATTATAAAGTGAAGTATTTTAATACCCTTTTTGAATAACTGTAGATATTCTTTCTAAGTAAAACAACACTCATAAGTGCTAGGTTTTTTAAGTTACTTGCATTACAGAATCTGAAACTTTTCATACTGTCACACTAAGTTCTATTGGTTTATCCTGAACTTGGAATGGCTCTTTTACCCATGCATGATTTTATAACATCATCCATTACTCATTTGGAAAACATCAGTTCAATGAGTTATAGAGATTTCCAAATATTTAAAATTTCATTACATAATATCAAAACTTCACACTGGTTAATATCACCACCCATCTCATCCAAAAAGTCTTAGTATTGGAAAGTTTTCAGGCTCACAGTGACTGATACAAGGTTGCCAAAATTCTAATTTGTATTAAAGGTCAAATTTTATCACTAGCAGCAAATATGGTCAGTTGCTTTGCTTAAAGTGACAGGCTCAATTTGTTCATTTTTGAGAAAATGTCTGCCAATACTCGTCTGAATAACCATATTTTGTTCGTCATTCTTTAAAATAAAAATGATTTTCCACAAAACAGCAGCTATTCAATTCATAACTGAAAAACAGCACACAAAGGTTTTGCCTCTGGTACTCTGATGTGCACTTGGATATGCACCATAAGTTCTTTATACATAGTTCCATTTCTTCACTCAGCTATCCAGAAGATGCATGTTTGAGGTACAAGTTTAAATAAAATTAATAATTTTCTACTTGCGTCATCGAGGACATTCTTAAGTAAGATTGGTAATCTTTTCCCTGTGGGCCTGTGGCAGTGAAGAATATGCTTACCAGCACAATTTGGTGCCACTGCCTTGATGTGGGTTAGGATACAGTTTTACCCAGCATTGTGCTGGCAACATCAATACAAATGTCAATACAGTAAAAAAGTAAATGACATTTAAAAATCGTTACAAAAATAATTTTGACCTCACAGACATGAAAGAGTCTTGGGGACCACAGGGTTCATGGCCCACACTCTGAGAACCACTGCCCTAGAAAAACTCTTGTACGGATGTGTCAGGAAACACAAAACACGTACAAGATTGTTCACAGGGTTATTGTTTGTAAAAGTCAAAAATTAGAATAGATTCCTTGACAAAATGGCAAGAAATTGTGGCAGGTTCACTGACTAGAAAGTAATGCAAATAAAGTCAACTATAGGTAAATGATGTAATGAGGATAAATGTCACCCACATACTATTGAGCAAAAAAATATGTAAAGTTTACTTCCATTTAAATGAAGTTCAAAATCCACTAAAGCAAAAATATTTTCCTTTTTAGGAACACAGGCATTGGTGGTAAAGTCAACTTTAAAAGCACAGGAGGGAAATGACCAGAGAAGTCAGGATGGTGGTTACTGCCAGGGGAGGCGGACGAGGTGGTACTGGGAAGAGTCAGACCGCAGGCTGCTGGCATCTTGAAAATGATCTCAGCCCTGCCTGCACGCGCTTCACGGTGGTTCTCCTTTGTATAATTATTTTCTGTAGTTTGTAAGACTGCGTGTATCAAATGCTATATTCATAAGAAATGTTTTAAAATATAAATTCTCTCATTTATTATGTCAATGACTGTAGATTTCATCATCTTGGATTTATTTAAATTCTACATTTAACTAGTAGATTTGCAAAAGGAAAAAATGCCTTATGGGCATTACGTGTAAGAAAGAAGCAATATTCCTTTTTAGGCAATGAGTGGGAACATTCAGTGTGGGTGAAGGTGAAGTTCAAAGGAAATACTCTATTTTATTTCACAAAAAGAGCCCTTCCCACCATCTGTTCTCTGAAAACTGATCTCCCCTCCTTGTGTTGTCCCTTCTTTCATTTTCATTGACAACGGTTTTCCAAATGTCTTAATCTGTGTCAGAAATCTTTTTTTTTATGTTTTATTGTTTATAATTTATTTATTTATTTATTTATTTATTTATTTTTTTTTTTTGGGGGGGGGTACACCAGGTTCAATCATCTGTTTTTATACACATATCCCCCTATTCCCTCCCTTCCTTGACTCCCCCTCCTCGAGTCCCCACCACCCTCCCTGCCCCAGTCCTCTAAGGCATCTTCCATCCTCGAGTTGGACTCCCTTTGTTATACAACAACTTCCCACTGACTATTTTACAGTTGGTAGTATATATATGTCTGTGCTACTCTCTCGCTTCGTCTGAGCTTCCCCTTCACCCCCCGCCCCCTCCCATACCTCGAGTTCTCCAGTCCATTCTCTGTATCTGCATCCTTATTCTTGTCACTGAGTTCATCAGTACCATTTTTAGATTCCGTATATGTGAGTTAGCATACAATATTTGTCCTTCTCTTTCTGACTTACTTCACTATGTATGACAGATTGTAGTTCTATCCACCTCATGAAATATAGCTCCATCTCATCCCTTCTTATAGCTGAGTAATATTCCATTGTATATATATGCCACATCTTCTGTATCCATTCATTTGTTGATGGGCATTTAGGTTGCTTCCATGTCCTGGCTATTGTAAATAGTGCTGCAATAAACAGTATGGTACAAGTTTCTTTGGGGATTATGGTTTTCTTTGGATATATGCCCAGAAGTGGGATTACTGGATCATATGGTAGTTCTATTTGTAGTTTTTTAAGGAACCTCCAAATTGTTTTCCATAGTGGCTGTACCAACTTACATTCCCACCAACAGTGCAGGAGAGTTCCCTTTTCTCCACACCCTCTCCAACATTTGTGGTTTCCAGACTTTGGGATGATGGCCATTCTGATTGGTGTGAGGTGATACCTCATTGTGGCTTTGACTTGCATTTCTCTGATGATTAGTGATGTTGAGCATCTTGTCATGTGTGTGTTGGCCATCTGTATGTCTTCTTTGGAGAAATGTCTATTTAGGTCTTCTGCCCATTGGTGGATTGGGTTATTTGCTTTTTTGGTGTTAAGCTGCATGAGCTGCTTGTATATTTTGGAGGTTAATCCTTTGTCCGTTGTTTCGTAGGCAATTATTTTTTCCCATTCTGAGGGTTGCCTTTTAGTCTTGTTTATGGTTTCTTTTGCTGTGCAAAAGCTTTTAAGTTTCATGAGGTCCCATTCGTTTATTCTTGATTTTATTTCCCTGATTCTAGGAGGTGGGTCAAAAAGGATCTTGCTTTGATGGATGTCATAGAGTGTTCTGCCTATGTTTTCCTCTAGGAGTTTTATAGTGTCTGGCCTTACATGTAGGTCTTTAATCCATTTGGAGTTTATTTTTGTGTATGGTGTTAGGAAGTGTTCTAATTTCATTCTTTTACATGTTGCTGTCCAATTTTCCCAGCACCACTTAGTGAAGAGGCTGTCTTTTTTCCATTGTATACTCGTGCCTCCTTTGTCAAAGATAAGGTGCCCATATGTGTTTGGGCTTACTTCTGAGTTCTCTATTCTATTCCATTGATCTTCCTTTCTGTTTTTGTGCCAGTACCATACTGTCTTGATCACTATGGCCTTGTAGTATAGCTTGAAGTCAGGAAGCCTGATTCCACCAATTCCATTTTTCCTTCTCAAGATTGCTTTGGCTATTCGGGGTCTTTTGCATTTCCATACAAATCGTAAGATTTCTTGCTCTAGTTCTGTGAAAAATGCCATTGGTAATTTGATCGGGATTGCACTGAATCTGTAAATTGCTTTGGGTAGTACAGACATTTTCACGATGTTGATTCTTCCAATCCAGGAATATTGTATGTCCCTCCATCTGTTTGTGTCGTCTTTGATTTCTTTCATCAATGTCTTAAAGTTTTCTGCATACAGATCTTTTGCCTCCTTAGGCAGGTTTATTCCTAGGTAACTGATTCTTTTTGTTGCAATGGTGAATGGGAGAGTTTCCTTAATTTCTCTTTCTGCTCTTCCGTTGTTAGTGTATAGGAATGCAAGAGATTTCTGTGCATTAATTTCGTATCCTGCTACTTTACTAAACTCATCAATTAGTGCTAGCAGTTTTCTGGTAGAGTCTTTAGGGTTTTCTATATATAATATCATGTCATCTGCAAAGAGTGACAATTTTACTTCTTCTTTTCCAATTTGGATTCCTTTGATTTCTTTTTCTTCTCTGATTGCTGTGGCTAAAACTTCCAAAACTATGTTGAATAATAGTGGTGAGAGTGGACACCCTTGTCTTGTTCCTGTTCTTAGAGGGAATTCTTCCAGTTTTTCCCCATTTAGAACGATGTTGGCTTTTGGTTTTTCATATATGGCTTTTATTATGTTGAGGTAATTTCCTTCTATGCCCATTTTCTGGAGAGCTTTTATCATAAATGGATGTTGAACTTTGTCAAAAGCTTTTTCTGCATCTATTGAAATGATCATATGGTTTTTATCCTTCAATTTGTTGATATGATGTATCACGTTGATTGATTTGCGTATATTGAAGAATCCTTGCATCCAGAAATCTTTTTTTAAGAATACTGAAAAAAAAAAAAAAAAAGAACCCCACTGCTTGCCGGTGCTCAAGGTCACACAAGCCTGTGACATGGATATCACAGGGAGTGTGTTAGCAATTACAAAGGCCAAGAAGTCCAAGTACGTCTGTGAGTGACAGGCTAAGGTTAAAATACAGGACCAGTCAGCGAACCTGTCTTCCCACAATTTCAAATAAATTGAAAAAAAAAAAAACTTCAAATCTTAAAATATTTTATAGGTGTGTGTTTACCAGTCAAAAGAAAATTACTACAGTTCTTCAACTCTAATAAAATAATATTGTAAATATTACTCACTTGACATCTAAGATATTTTTCACACAATCATGAACTTAAAATGGAAGTTGTGTTTTATGAAGTTTGACTTCCAAAAGCTAATTAAATATTTTAGGATTCTCTAAAGCATCAACAATATTAAATCATTTATTAAACACAAACTCTGTAATCTATATAGAATTTCATACCACTCAATCCTCTCCACACTTACCACAGCCTTTAACTTAAGCATTTCAACCTCCTAAATTTTGACTTTATAACATTAAGAATTGACTAACCATATGGGGATATGTGTATAAAAACAGATGATTGAACTTGGTGTACCCCCAAAAAAATAATAAATAAATAAATGAAAAAGAAAAAAAAAAAAGAATTGACTTACCTACATTGTCATCACTACTTATAGTAAAACCCTGTGAAATGGGTCTGAGATTTAAATACAAAATATATACATATACTTAAAAAGAGACAAAAATATGAATTAATTTTTTTCATAATCTTGGAATAAGAAAGTCTTTTCTACACAATACAAAAATCAGAAGCCATAGAGAAAAGACTGATAGATACAACTACTGAAAAGAAAACTTCCAAACATTAAAAAAAAAATAGAAATAAGTCAAAAGACATACAGAGAAAAATACTTGTAAGACATGTGACAAAGAAAAGACCGGAATTGCATGACACGTGAGTCGCTCTGTGGGATCACATGAAGGCAAGCAATTTAACACATGCGTGGGGAGGCGAGGAAAGACAGCTCGCAGGAGCCAGACTAAAAAGACAATGAGCAGACAACAATATGTTCATTCTCACTTATAATAAAAGCGGTGTAAATATCAAAACAACAAGGCGGTATTTTTCATCTCGTAGGTAATAAAAATGTTTATAATTCAGTGTTGATGAAATGGGAAAACAGACATTCTCATGTGCTATTGGTGCAAGTACAAATAGACCTAACCTTTTTTTAATAGTTTATTAAGATACACATAATTCACATACTATAACATTCATCCACTTAAAGAATACAACTCAGTGTCCTTTAATATAGCAGAGAACTATGCAACATCACCACAGTCTAATTTAGGATATTTTCATCACTCCAAAAAAAGAGCTCTCACAGCCATTGATGGTCACTCCCCGCTCTCACCCACACCTTCAGCCCAAGGCAGACATGGCCTCATTTTAAGGGCAACCTGTCAATGTCAATCAAAGATCTGAACGTGAGACCCTGTTACTGGGCAACACAATTTCGAGATTTATTGTCTAAGAATAAACATGCAATACATACAAATATACACAGGGATATTCTCGAAACACTTTGCTGTAGCAAAATGCTCTACATAACCTCTATCCCTCAACAGGAATCTATATTAATAAAATGTGGTCCATCAGTAAAAGAAAATACAATGCAACTGTTTAAAAGGATGAAGCCATACTACTGATATAAAAAATCATCAGAATATATGTTCGAATTTAAAAAGCAAAACGAAACAGTATCTAGGGTATGCTCTAGGATCTTATTTGTATTTTAAAAATGAGATATTCCTACAAACTTTCAAAGAGAATACAAATTAAATTTTTAGCAATGATTACCTTGAGAGAAAAGATTGGGTGTTGAGAAAATGAAGATTACTATTGAATTTAATATTTAATTTTAAAATAAACTTAACTCACTTGAAACCATGCTATTTCTTATTTTTAAAATGCCATGCAGCAACAACAAAAGCATTTGTAGATGAGAACACGCACAAGACACATCAGGGTTGTCTGATGTAGACATGCAAGAGCCGGCCGAATTTCAAAACAGAAACGCACGTACCCTCACGCTCACAAGTAAATGTCTAACAGAAGCAACTGAACCAAGGACACATAAAAGCATCCTTCTCAAGAACAACTATGCACATCACAGCACGACCAGGCATTTCCGTTTACAGAAAAACCCAAGTTAGAAAACAGACGAAAGTATTAAAGCAGCACGATTGGTATTTTCTTTTTTGTTAATTCTTTTCTGTCAGATGGAGTTTTTTATTTAACCATCTATTCATTGCACCATTCTAGAAAGAATTTGAGACAGTTACACAAATACTGAGTTACACAAATATGATAAGATTAAAGTAGATAAACAAAAAAGTGAAAAGAATATGAAATAGTGAGAGACCACTAAGGACAAAGATTTAGGACAGCACACAAAAGTCCATGTCATAAAATATTACAGTTGCTGCAAATATGCTCTGGAAGCCCTGATCTTTCTAGTGACCAGAACAGGGGAAACACCATGGTCTCTAACAGCTGTGTTATGTTTAGCATAGAGATACACACGTAATTCAGGAAAATCAATGTTTTTCCTAGAGTCTGAATATCTTTCCTTTAATGATTAGTATTTTCTATTTCAAAAATGAAAATATTAAAAAAACTGTGTCCTGAAACTGAAAAAAACTTTAAAAAAAATACATGCTCTGTATTAAAAATGTAATTAGTATTTTTACAGCTACAAAGGCAATCTAAACGGCCACTTTCCTCTGCCCTCAAACGGCCCCTAATGACCTTCATCTTTTTACATTCATTCCCATTTCTGCATACAACACATTCTTTACTTCTACCTTATAATCACGCACAACGTTCCTGAGACTTTCAAAGTATTAATTTTTATTTTAGAAGTTACAATTGTTTATAATACTAAACTTACAAAAATCCATCATTTCAATTTACCATATAAGACATAATTCATTACCCCATCGAAATAGTCAGAATGCATATAAAGAAGACATGTAAGGATATTCTTCCCAGAATTATTTACATCACTGAAAATTCAATCTCAATACCCAACTATAAGGATAGGTTAAATTAACTGGGGATAATTCTATAATATAAATTATAATACAGCCATTAAAATAAACGCTTAGAAACAATATTTAGTAGCATAAGATACTCAAGTTATACAAAACAATATAGATATCATCTCAATTTTCTAAAGAAAAATAACACATTTACAGAAAGAAAAGAAAAGACTAAAAGACAACGCAATGATATTTTACCAGTGTTTTTATTTCTATCTGTTGGTTTTATAGGTGATTTTATTTCCTTCTTTATGTATGTCTCTATTTTCCAGAATTTCTTTAATAAAAATCCACAAATTATTTTATAAACACAAATACTACTTTAAAAGAAAGATGAGGGCTTCCTAGGTGGAGCAGTGGTTAAGAATCCGCCTGCCAATGCAGGGGTCAAGTGTTCGATCCCAGCTCCAGGAAGATCCCACATGCAGCGGAGCAACTAAGCCCGTGTGCTAAAAAAAAAAAAAAAAAAAGAGTCCGAAAAAAAAAAAAAGAAAGAAAGATGAAATTAAGATAGTTCTCACACTGGGGCAACTCTGCATATACTTTTAAATATTTTAGGATGGGGAAAAAAATGATCAAAAAATTTCATCAAAAAAAGTCAGAAACGACTATGTAACTACACAAAGGGTTATTTTAGCCAAAATATACACTGGATATATTTTAAGATATGGTGTAAATTGATGTTTACATGCAAACTTCTCAATGATGCCACAAATATTTTCACAGTATGCCAAAATGAAAAACAAAAACACAAGGACGCGGAAAAAAGTAAAGCCACATACATCTAAAATGAATCTCTGATGCAACACACGGTAGCTGTCAGTGTTTCCTCTCTCAACACATATGTGAGGAGCCTTGGTATGCTTACCCCTGACCCAAGATGTCATCATAAAACATAAGGACATTATTTCACAAAAGACCAAAAACTGAAAAAATTAAAAAAGACAACAGGCCTTTTCAATTATTTTAATTATTCTATGGTAAGCAGTCTCAACAGTCAAAGGAAAAGGAAAAACAGCTGGTAATGACTTAGAATGACGTGTGAAAATAATTAATGACAATTTTTTCAAAAGAGAAGAATTTCAAAACAAGAGTTCCAAAGAAGGTGCATCTGAATGTAAGTATTACCCTCAAAGGGGCTCTTTAGAATGTAATTTCTTTTTTATTTCAACAGCTTTTTCAATAACACTAGCCGTGCACTGAGAAACAAACCCTGCCTGCCTTCCACTGGAGCCGTAAGAGGACGGACTGTCACGGAGAGCAGCAGCAGTCACTCCACCAGAGTGAAATTTAAAAGAGGGGGTGGGAAGAATTAGGAGGTTGGGATTGATATATATACACTGTTGATACTATGTCTAAAACAGATAACTAATGAGAACCTGTATATAGCACAGGGAACTCTACTCAGTGCTCTGTGGTGACCTGGGAAGGAAATCTAAAAAAGAGTGGATATATGTATATGTATAACTGATTCACTTTGCTGTATGGTATAAACTAACACAAACTGTAAAGTAACTATACTCAATATCAATTAATAAGAAAACATAAATTTAAAAAATTTTTAATTAAAATTTTCTTTTCTTAAAAAAGAAATTATAAGAAAAAGTGGCCCTTCCTCCTCCATTATCAACAAAAATAAACATATATGTTCATGATATTGTACAGAATATCTAAGAAAAAAATCAGCGTCAGGACTTCCCTGGTGGCACAGTGGTTAAGAATCTGCCTGCCAATGCAGGGGACACGGGTTCAGTCCCTCATCCCAGCCAGGAAGATCCCACATGCCTCGGAGCAACTAAGCCCGTGCGCCACAACTACTGAGCCTGCATGCTGCAGTTTCTGAAGCCTAAGCCCCTAGAGCTGGTGCTCCACAACAAGAGAAGCCACCACAATGAGAAACCCGCACACTGCAAGGAAGAGTAGCCCCCACCCACCACAACTAGAAAAAGCTTGTGCGCAGCAACAAAGACCCAATACGGCCAAAAATAAATAATAAACAAATAAATAAAAGTATAAAAAAAAAGTGTCTTTTGTGATACTGTATAAATAGGGTGGTGAGAAAACTCTATCATGTTGATAATACCCAAATTGAATTAAATTTCAGAAGTTCTTAGAAGGCTCTCATTAAAATGAAAGATAAAATTATTGAAATAAGTTAATTACAAACATTAATGTAAGTCCAATAACATTTTTCACTTTTGCCCATTTAAGTAGTGCATTACCATTTACAAGTTACATACATTCTCTTTTGACTTGGTAACAACCCTGTTTAAACAAAGACTAAACTAATATTCTCTTTTGACTTGGTAACAACCCTGTTTAAACAAAGACTAAACTAATATTCTTGACTTCCCTGGGTCATACAACTAGAAAATGGTTAAGGCAGGTTAAGGGCATCAATTTTCAGGTTCCTAATCTAATAGTCTTTCATCATACCACACAGATGACCAGTGTTTCATTGGTGTCATAAGCAAAAATAAAATAATAACGATGATTTTTAAATATCCAAGAATAAAATTTTTAAAAGAAAATAATAAAGCAAATTAACCTCTGTTTAATGACTACTACCGATACACGTGGAATGCATAGGTACCCAAAGACTACAAAATCTCCTTACTAACCCTGTAAAGCAAACATCTCCCAGTTAGGTGAAGAAACAGACTCAGAGAGAATAAGTATCTACCCATTTTCACACAGCGGATAAAGAGGATTTATATCCACATATCCTTGATTCCATAGCCTTTGCTCTTAACCAATAAACACCCTGCCTCTCTAATAATTCTATTTGCAAATGATCAAAGAAAGACAGTATATTGTGTCCTATATCAGCTATAGCATAGCTGAATTTATCAGGTCAATTTAAAATACTAGAAACAGAAAAATAGTAAAACTAGAAAGATACATTACAAAGAAGTTGAGATAAAGAGAGGATGAAGGGATTCACTGAGGTCAAAGACCTGCTTCTAAAACCTGCCATGCCCCCCCACCCCAGGGCCTGATAATCAGGAAGTGACAGTCAGGAGAGAGCCCTCAGCGCAGTCTGTCCACAGGCCTGGAGCCCGGACACACAACGGAAGACAGGCATCACAAAGTGGCAGGAGCCCTGCCCCACCTGCACCGGTATCTTACATTTGTGCGAGCAACCTCTTCCTACTGTGAGTCGTTATTGTAACTAGGACCTGAAAACCCACAGTACACAAAACACAAAAATCGTGTTAATAAATTGGATGCATCAGAACTATCTCGATCCTACCTCCTTCTCATGCATTCGAGAGAGTAACGGATCATCCTGGAGACTGCTGGATTTTCTCAGGCTGAACTTGGGAGTCATCTGTTGAATGAGGAAGAGTGATTCGATACTTTTTCAGGCCTGGTTTATCCAAAAGTAAACTCGAAATTGCCTACTAAAGTTCATGCCAAAATAATACCAACACTGGAGAAAAAAAGTCATTTATTCACTTCCAAGTGATAGGGTTAGCAGGACTGTCATGCTTCACACTGTGGACTTGCATTATTTTCTCCAAATACATTAATGATTGTTTTCTTTTAAAATACCTGACCATAGGAAAAGTTGAATGCAATTCTCACCTACCAAAGTAACTGGGATAGGCTTCTGTCTCAGATACCGAGGATTTTCTATCTGAAAATTTTAAAATAAAATAAAGACATTAATGTTTGAGTTTTAATTCAAACATAACAAAAGTGTTTTCCATATGTCTGAATATTCAGTATGTTCCTTGGAATGGGTATTGCATGATGTGTTTTTTAGTGGACCACTAGCAAATAAAATACCAACATAAAGTGTAAGCTCCTTCACAGACATAAATGTACCTGCACGACCCCTAACAGCAGCCTCGCCCACGTCCCCTCACCTCACATTTCCCCCCCCAGGACCCTGAATGACCTGCATCACCAGGACGTGGGAGGTCTTCCTGTGCCTCTCTGCCTCCATCGACCCCTCCGACCCCTATAAGCATGCACCTAGCATCCTTCAAGTCTCCATTTAATCACTACACACCCAGGCAGATGTGGTACATGAATTCTTAACTGTACCACCATAACAGCAACTGGAATACAAAGTTCCGTTGGGACTCCTATATCTACCTTCCTATGCCCCCTCTCACACCCTATATTCCAAGGACACCAAACAACTTGCTTTACCTTGAAAGCACTACACTTTCTCTCACATCTAAGTCTTTGCAACCTGTGAAATCATTCTCCCAACTTCTTCATGGGGTCAACTTGTTCAAGACTCTCAGTTCAGGAATCTTCTCCCCCAGAAAATTTAATTAACTTCCTATTACTGCAGTAGCACCCTGGAGGTTCATTCCCTTTTTGTGACCTAACATCTTCTACTGCAAAGGACTGTGAACTCTGAAAACAGACTATGTCTGTCTTGTAACACACCTATCCCAACATCCACCACTGGACCCAATAGATAGCGGATGCCCCACAAATATTCAGTACAAAGGAAGGAAGGAGGGGAAGGAGGGGGGAGGGGGAAAAAAGAAGGAAGGAAGAGGCACACTGCACCCGACCCCACCCTCTTATCTCCTCAAGCATCTTGTGTGTCTCCCGTGGCTCTCCTGTTATATCTACATGCCCGTGGCTCTCCTATTATATCTACATGTTGGTCAGCATGTCTCCACGTCCATCTCTAAGCTCAGTGAGTGCAAGGATGAGGGCTTCTCAACTTTGTATTCCTGGAGCCTATCATAACACTTAACATGTAGCAGGCTTTCAATGAAATATGTATTGAATCAATGTACTATATGAACAATTAGAAACACTGCTTGTTATCCCAACTATTTCATCCACAAATGAAGTGATAATTAAAACTCATTATCATGGAATTCCAATCTCTTAACATCATAAACTCACACTTTGCTACATGGATAATCTAAAAGTGTACAAGAATATAAATGTAACACTAACTAGGACTTCAACCTAGGACAGTGGTTCTTACCCTGAAGTAAACCATTAGGATCAACTGACAAAC
This sequence comes from Hippopotamus amphibius kiboko, assembly GCF_030028045.1. NCBI lineage: Eukaryota > Metazoa > Chordata > Mammalia > Artiodactyla > Hippopotamidae > Hippopotamus > Hippopotamus amphibius. The sequence goes on from NC_080202.1 coordinate 63,619,263, forward strand.
TTTTTCAAATATGTATTATACTGGCTCTACTCCTCCAAAATCCCATTGTGTTTTCAAAAATCTCCTCAAATGATGTATGATAATTAATAATCAAGGAAGAGGAACAATTCATACCCCAGTTGACAATAAAGTTCAGGATAAAGAATCAATTAATCAAAGAATATAGCAGCAGTGAAATCAAAAACAGAACTTAACCAAAAGAATTTTAATAGGATGGATAAACAACCAGGTCCTTCTGTGTGGCACAGGGAATTGTAGCCAAGATCCTGTGATAAACCATAATGGAAAAGAACGTGCAAAATATATATGTGTGTGTGTGTGTGTGTGTGTGTGTGTGTGTGTATGTAAAACTGAATCCTTTGCTGTAGAGCAGAAATGAACACCACATAGTAAATCAACTATACTTCAATAAAGATTTTTAAAAATTAAAAAAAATTTAAGCCTCTATAGGAACAAATATGATCTAAAGAATAACTATATTTCAGCACCTAGATCAGGAGAAATTTACAAAATAATTTCCTTCATCTGGAGGTTGGTTCCCATAAAGCAATGGTAACTGCCTGGATTTAAATTTCTCTCCCCATCTTCCAAAAACCCATACACATCCATAAAGAGAGCAAATAAAAATACCCATCACCCATGCTTTCATCACAGCAAGGAGAAAGAGATTACAAAAAACTCAAATAACACGTAAGTGGCCAAAGAAACATCACAAATCAGCAGAATTAGATCCTGGCCAAACCTGAGTGACACATGGGGAAGAAAGGAAGTCCTGAGGGTCCTGTTGGTGGTGGGACATAAGTGTCGCCAAATACTGGCCTATAGAAGGAAAGAGGCCTGCCGTAAGCGGGTCAGACAAAATCCTGAAAGATCAGAGTGCTGGAGACAAAGCAGTCAAAAGAAGGTCATGGGAAGTGTGAAGAACTAGAGAAGGCAGTCATAGGAAGGCAGCACTTCTGCAGTAGAGGAAGACCCCTGGAAGGAAGGTTGTCCATGATGAAAAAAAAATTTAAAAGGGGGCTAAAGAAAAGGGCCCTACAGAAACAAGACGAAATCAAAGAATCTGAAGACAGGCCAGAACAACAACCACAAAAGACACCATCTATTAAAGAAATTGCAGTTCAGTGGAACAGAAGACAGCCTTCCTGAACTAAGAAATAAAGAAAGCTACCCAAGCCACCACTCTCATACGCTCACTGGCTGTTGCTTGTTCAGAAAAACCTAATATAAATAATCATGAACAGAAAAAAAAGAATCTGATATCCATAAATCTTACTATAAAAAATATAGAAAATCAAAATCAAAACCTGTCAGCAAAAAGAATCACTTTTTTTTTAAATCCATGAAATAGAGGAAAACTGTCATACAGTCCTCCTTTCAACTGCTCTGTCTCCAGCACCCTGATTCATCAGGCTTTTGTGGACAGCCCACTGAAGGTAGGCCACTCTCCTGCAGGTCAGTATTTGATGATACTTACATTCCACCACTGCTAGAACAATATGTATTCAAGTATAACTTTTAAATAATTTTAGGGAGTTCCTAAAGAACACAACAAATAAAGACAGAAAATAGAAAGATGTTAAACAGAAGCTGACTAAACAAGAACTTCTCAAAGTTGCCAGATGCCAACATGTAGAAGTCAGGTGCATTTCTATAAATTAGCAAAACTCATCTACGTAAAAGATGATTTTACAAAGACATCATTTATAATCATAAAACAACATATAATTCCTAAAAGCAAATCTAAAAAAAATACATAAACCCTTTCTAGAGAAAATAATTAAGCTTTTTTTGAAAGACATTAAGACTGAAATAAAAAGAGAGTTAAACCATGTATTTGGGTAGCCTCAATATTATAAAAATGTCAATTTCCCCTAACTTGATCTAGTGACTAAATTTATCCAAACCAAAATCTCAATAGGGTTTTTGGAAAATTTAATAAGCTCATTTTAGAATGTATATAAATAAATAAAGGGACAAGAATAGCTAAGACATGCCTAAAGAAAAAGATCGAGGTGGGCTGTCCTATAACACATAATAAAATCATAGTAATGAAAATAAGTCAAAGGAACTAACTGGAAAGTACCAGAAACTCAAATATATATAAGAATGTGATTCATGAAAGATACAGCACTGCAAATTATTGAGAAAATAAGGATGTGGTCAAAAAGAGGAAGAAAATAAGAGCAGAGCCCTTCCTTACACCATCTACAATAAATTCCCAAAGGATTAAATACTTATAGTTAAAAGCAGAACTGTAAAATCTTTCAGAGGACAACTGAAAAGAATCACTTCATGGCCTCAGAGTAGAATATTTCTTTAAACAACACACAAAAAAGGCATAAACAAAAAAAGTAATTAATAAATTTGACCACTTTAATTAAGAACTTCTCTTTTAAAAAGATATTATAAATAAATTGAAAAGGCAAGAGACTTCCCTGGTGGTCCAGTGGTTAAGAGTCCACCTTCCAATGCAGGGGACACAGGTTCGATCCCTGGTCGGGGAACTAAGACCTCACATGCTGTGCACCCCAACTACTGAGCCTGTGCCACAACTACAGAGCCTGCCTACCACAACTATTGAGCCCACATACTCTGGAGCCTGCATGCCACAACTAGAGAGAAGCCCACGCAACAAAGAGCCCACATGCCACAACTAAGATCCGACGCAGCCAAATAAATAAAATTTTTCTTAATTTATTATTTTTGGGGGGGTACATCAAGTTCAATCATCTGTTTTTATACACATATCCACATATTCCCTCCCTCCCTCAACTCTCCCCCACCCTCCCTCGAGTCCCCCCACCCTCCCCTAAAAATTTTTTTTAAAAAAGAAGAAATGGCAAGCTGTAAACTGGATGGAGATATTTGTACAAACAATTAGCCTACAAAATGTGTAACGGTCTTTTAAAAAAGACCTTTTTAAAAGAACAACAGCCCATTAGGAAAAAATGGGAAAAACTTGAGGCACATTTCACTGATGAGGAAATCCAAATCACATAAACATGAAAATATGCTCAATCTGTTTAGAAATATGAAAAATGTAAAGTAATAGCACAAAAAGATGGTATTTTACAGCCACCAGCCTAGCATACATTAAAAACTTGACAACAAAAGTGTTCCAGATGGGGAACACTGCTGCTGGGTGTGTGAATTAGTATATTTACTTTGGGAAGTAAAGATAATAATAAAATCTACTTAAATATTATACCAGAGAAAGAGGCATAGTCTTTAGTAAATAACGCTGTACTATATATACACAGCTTTTTGAAAAAAAAGAGGCAGCAAATTTCCAGCAGGCAGCAAATTACACTCAATAAATATTTATTGTCTGAAGGTATATATATGAAAAGTAAGTAACCATTCTCTATTTTTGGAATGGAGAAAACCAGCATAGAAATAAGTCCTTCAAAGACACATGCAAATAAAACCCTAATTCATGAAGCAGAATTAAATATAAGGAGGAAAATAAAGGAAGAGGGAAACAGAGAATTCTCAAAGATGCTCAAGCTCTAATTAAGCTTAAAATTTAAAACCAAAAGCCAAGAAAACCATCTGTGACTTATTTTTACCCAGCTCCACATTTATAAGCAGGGTACAAAATATTGGTTTAGCTAATTACAATGTAGCCTTTCAACTAGGCAGAAACAACTCCTATTTCATCCTCTTCATCTTTAAAAGCCATTAAACACAGAAGTGAAGGACTCATCCTGTTATCATAAATTTCCTCTCTCTTGTTGACCAAAAAAAAAAAGTCTGTTCTCATATTTAAAAGCAAGAATGGACACTGTAAACAAACGTAAATCTTCTGTAGTTGTTATTCATTTACAATATGTTGAGTTTGTCTCATACCCACTTTTAATATGTAATGAGAATTATTCACAGTAGAGTGTGTTCTTGAGTCTATTTGAGGGAAATAAGCAATCTATTTTCTGATTTTATAACAGCAGCCAGATGTGCTTTGAAGTTAAATGTTCCCACTTTGTAATCCACAAGTAACATGGACTTGCAGCAATCTGTGAACAGTCTTAACATTGACTTTTTTCATACTCTTTTAGAAGACTTCTTGTTCTCTCATAATACCTCAAGAAAGAATACCACAATAAGGAATGTCCAAAATGGAATATAAAAAGAACTTAATGTGAAACATTAAAGTCTAACAAAATATTATACAGAAAGCAAAGCCAAGATTGCCATATATACATTACTAATAAGGAAAAAAATACCAAATTGTATACTTTAAATATAGCAGTTAATTGCATGTCAATTGTATCTCAATAAAAGTTCTTTAAAAAAAAAAAAGAAAAAGAAAAGCCAAAATAATTTAATTCCAATAGCATGAATAAATCACATGACAGAACATTTCTTGTTTGAAAAACAGTCACAATAATAAAATAAATAATAATTTAAACTAGACATAAATACAGATATCTGAATGCTCTCTAATGAAAACTGGCTTTCGACATTTTGTTTTGTTTTTTAGCAGAATTATTCGGTTACAAAGAGTTCTGTCAGTTTGTTTCTTCAAATTACTCAGGATTTGGTCAAACTGACCTCCTTATAGACTAACTAATGTTGAGCAAACAGAGATGTCCCAAGGCTCCAGAAAAACAGAAAGACATTTCATCTGACATTTTAGCTATCTTACAGGAAGGGAAATTCTCGGGCAATATACTACTAGTAGCACAACTAGAATAAGAGTTAAGTCATAGCATCCATCAGAACTGCCAAAACTCTTTCTATAGCATAAAATAGTCATCAACGTCAATTATGCTTCAAAATAATGTTTTTAAGTCAATATTTTAGAACTTGAAAAATGTTTTCCACAGAAAAAATACTAAAAATGAAGGTCCATTCATTGGTCTATTCACATTTCAACAAACATTTAATGAGCACAAGTGAAATACAGATACAGACACCATTCGCTGACAAGAGGAAAAGCAAAGAAGCCAAAGGAACAGAACGGAAACATACACGTACTGTCACTTGATTCATGAGACAAGTAACACTGCAGTGCAGCAGGAAAGGAATAGTCTTCTCAATAAATGGAAGTGTCACCTGGATACTAATAAGGGACGAAAACAAATCTTAAGTGCCCATCTTACAACATATACTACAATCGCCTCCTGACGGCATGTAGATCTAAAAAGAAAAAGTGAAACAATAGAGCTGCTAGAGGAAAACATAGAAGAATATCTTGAGGCACTCAGGATAGTCAAAGACCTTAAAAAGGACACAAAAAGCATCTTCTCACGAGATGAAAACATCTGAAAATGAACTGCATTAAAATTTAAAATTTCTGTTCATCAAAGACACCAGTAAGAGAATGAAGGAAAGCAACAAAGTGTTAGAAAATATTTATAATACTATATTCCAAAAGCACTCATCCAGAAGAGATACAAAGCTCTCACACATTCATAAGAAAAAGGCAGACAACCCAACAGGAAAACTGGCAAAGTCTTCAGCAAGCACTTCACTCTGAGAAGCTACCCAAACTGTCAATCAGCGTATTAAAAGGCATCTAACTTTATCAGTCATTAGGAAAACACATATTAAAACCACACCGACATGTCACTAACCACTGTCAAGAACGGCTGTTTCATAATTAAAAGAAAAGCTGACACCACCAAGTACCGCAGAGAAAACAGAAGGGCAGGAGGTGGCGCCGGCGCAGCCTGGCGAGCACGGGGACTGGTGCCATCACCTCGGAAAACTGCGCGGCGGCGTCTGCCGCATGGATTAGCTTTGAGCTCCCTGGCTTCCGACTGGTCCGCGTCGCCTATCTCAGGACTCCGCTCGTGGGCAGCGCGGGCGCCTCGTCCGCTGGACCTGCTCGTCTCACCTGCGCCGGCGTCACCTGGACCTGCTCCTGTCACCTGCACCCGCGTCACCTGGACCTGCTCGTCTCACCTGGACTCGCGTCACCTGGATCTGCTCGTCTCACCTGCACCCGCGTCACCTGGACCTGCTCGTCTCACCTGGACTCGCGTCACCTGGATCTGCTCCTCTTACCTGCACCCGCGTCACCTGGACCTGCTCGTCTCACCTGCACCCGCGTCACCTGGACCTGCTCGTCTCACCTGGACTCGCGTCACCTGGACCTGCCCGTCTCACCTGCACCCGCGTCACCTGGACCTGCTCGTCTCACCTGGACTCGCGTCACCTGGATCTGCTCCTCTTACCTGCACCCGCGTCACCTGGACCTGCTCGTCTCACCTGCACCCGCGTCACCTGGACCTGCTCCTGTCACCTGCACCCGCGTCACCTGGACCTGCTCGTCTCACCTGGACTCGCGTCACCTGGACCTGCTCGTCTCACCTGGACTCGCGTCACCTGGATCTGCTCGTCTCACCTGGACTCGCGTCACCTGGACCTGCCCGTCTCACCTGCACTCGTGTCACCTGGACCTGCTTGTCTCACCTGCACCCGCGACACCTGGACCTGCTCGTCTCACCTGAACTCGCGTCACCTGGACCTGCTTCTCTCACCTGGACTCGCATCACCTGGACCTGCTCGTCTCACCTGCACTCGCCCGCGTGTCCGCTCAGCGGCGGGACAGCTACGCCCGATGACCAAGCACCGTGGTCGACAGGCCCCGGCGGGGCGACCACAGGGAGGACAGCCACGGGCCCCACACTCTTTACCGGGGGAATTCGGGGCATCCCCAGCTGCAGAGGGCTCGCAGGAGCCCCCCAGCCCTGGACAGGAGGTTCTCCCCCAAGGGCCCTGCCCTCCGGTGGAGCCGCCACCCTAGGGGTGCTGTCCACCCGGGAGCTCCCCGCAGGATCGGGGGTCCCTCGCCCCCACGGAACTCCCCTGCTCCATCCTCCGCCGGGTCCCATTCCCTCCACTGCCTGTCCTGGGAGATCTCCCACACGAATCCTGCAGAGACCTGACCGAAGGGGGTCACCTAAAGCGCCCCCGCTGCTCGCTCTCAGTGGGAGCTAGGCTCTGCAGTCAGCACACAGGCCCAGTGGGAACGGGTGGGGGACTGGTGACCCGATGGAAGGCCCGGGAGAGCCCTCCCCCTTCTGGGTCCCCCGCCCGTGCTCAGGAAAAAAGGAAAAAATTATATAAAGACAGTCATGCGTGAAATACATGTTAACAAAGCAAGAAAGCGTCTCAAAAACGAAAGGCTAAAAAGGTTAAAGAGTAATAAAAAAAATACAGGAGAAAAATTTAATTGCTGGGTTTACAAAGTAAATCTATACTTGAATTATGTATTCCTAGGGAACATAACTCCTAGTAAAAGAAAGAATATAATTGGGGCAAAAATGTACTTTCAACAAAAACTAGAAAATTAAAAATCTAGAACATCTAATGCATTAGAACGTAGGTGTTGACAGGCATGCCAGCAACATAAACAATGTGCCCTTCGTATAGAGCCCCCACATTAACTAGCTATTAACTGATCATTCAGAGGAAGAAAGAAATAAGTCCATCACACATTCTCATACAAAACTAAAATCAAAGCAAAATCTAAGCTTTTCAATACACTGGATATTTAAATTACTCTACTGTGATCCAGAGATAGAGCTCAACCTGATTAATGCATATGCGTTATAAATATATAAAAATGCAAGACGTTCATATTTTACACTGTTAGTGCAGTCTTTGAACAATAAAAATGTGAAACAAAACCCCAGGCAGTCCTAGTTTTAAGGTATTACCTCAAAATATTTTAGATGTTTTATCTTAGTGTTATTATACAAATGAAAATTTTAATCCTCTAAACAGTTCAATAATCATGAAAGTACTCTGTGTGCTAAGAAATGTACATCAGAAGTTTCAAATGGCTAAGGGCAAAGGCAAGTTTAAAAGGATAGCCAAGTCTGGGAGCAGGCCTCTAAGAGCGCTGACATGCCAGCCTTGGAAGGAGTGATGTTATCTGGTGAGTCTGGTTAACGTGAATCAGTGCCTCAGGACCTTTGCTGTGTCCTTGGCACAAAACGAGCCACTTGACCTCACTACCTCCCCTGGTGGCCCTTCTCTGCCCTGGTCCCTGCCAAGCCCGTCATTGTCCTCTTGTTCTCCCTCTGCTCCCCCCAGGAAGGAAGCATACATGGTTGTGCAGGCGTATTTCTTACATTTCTCCAGCACTTGGCATTAACGTGCCTTTTTCTAATAAAATCAGTTTATTATGACAAAAAAAAAAAAAAGGATAGCCCAGAATTTTATTTTTCACTTTGACAATTTTATTTTTCACTTTTTTGCTTTCTGGCAAAAAGAGTGGTCTTTCTGAGGGGCTTCCTGTGCGCCTCTCCCCCAACCAGGACTTCCCCACCTCTTCAAATGTGAAAATGGCTTTCTTTGGACCTACTGTTGCCCTCTCCTGATCAATTCTTTCTCTCTTCTCTGTCATTAACACAGCCCCCAAAATGACTCGAGATTCATTCACACGGCTTTAATGCCTTCCTGGCCCCGCCCCAGCTGTGGCCCCTGCCAAGCTAGCCCGCCTCCCTCTGAAGTCTCTGAAGACCAGAGCTGTTCCAGGCAAGACTCCCACCCTGGAGACCCACTAGGGGAACTGAACACCTTGAATGCCTCAGCGGACCTCACCACCTCTCCTTACTCTACCAGCCTGCAGCAAAGCATGAAACCTTAGAAATGGTCCCCCCACCCCACCCCCAACACTCAATTAACTGACAGACAGACAACCTTCCATTCTCCTGGAACTGAACCTCTGGGCAGCCTCCTTCCTGTTCAGCCTACCAGTCAACCCGTAGGCAGTCTTTATTCTCCGAAATATTTTTCTTCTCCATCCTTTCCATCTTCACAGAAATCACACCAGTGTGGAGTCCACCACAAACACCTATAAGACGGTTGGTCCCCTTCTCCGTTTCTATGCACTTGTAAGAGCCCTCACAGCACCACCTGGACAATTGCCCTCAAACACTGCTTCCATTAGAGATCATGATTAGGAGGAAGGGTTTTAGGTTTGTTTTGTTTTGTTTTTTTAAATAACAATCCCTGATGTCAGTGAAGAAATAAGAAATAGACAGTCCTGTATACTTCTGGTTGGAGAACAAATTGGTATACACCTTCTTGGGGGCAATATACCAAGATCTAACATAACCTAAGAAAGCAACCAAATAAGTATAACAGGACTCTTTTTAAGGAATTTTATTGCAGTATTACTTATATTAGCAATAAACTGGAAGCAACCTACACGTCCAAAAATGTCAGAATGCTTAAGTTATGAAATATCCACCCAAAAGAAAAATTAGTGCCACCATTAATATTCATGCTAATAGAACTATTATAAACATACCAAATTTAAAACAGCACATAATAAAATAGTATTTATAATATGACCCCAATTTTGTTTAAAACTTAATTTTATAAATACAGAAAAAATGAGGGAAATATATATATATATATATATATATAAAAGTTAATACATCTCAGTGTTAAGATTTTAAAGCAAATTTTATTCATCTGACTTTCTGTATTTTTCAAATTGCAAATAATTTTTATAATAATAAAGTGGGATTTAAAAATTGATTAAATCCCCTTTCACTTCCTGAAAGCATTTAAACAGCATATATGTAAAGTGGAATATGGAGGGAAAAAAAATAACCGTAGAAATCTTAGGCAGTAGTGAGCTTACTGTCTAAGATTTAAAAGCTAAACTTCTCACTTGAGCATTCAAAGCTCCAATACAATCCGGCATGATGGTACTGCCCTCCAACCTCCTACCTGAGTCCCAGTTACCACCACACACCTTTCTTCACGCCTCTTTCTGCCCCGAATTCCTCGCCCCCTTCTTCCCCACCCACCCAAACACACTGCACCAGATCCTCTGAACATGAAAACTGCTGTCCACCATGGCGGCCCATCCCTGAAGGCTCCCAGAGAACTTTTTTTTTAACCCAAATGACCTTGCTTCTCCAAGGCCTCCTCCTCTCCCCTCCACCTCAGCGCTCTCCTTTCTATATAATTCATGTTGGCATTGGATCATATACTATCTTAAAGTTTATTTAACTGTTTCATGTGTATATCTCTTATTTCACCAACAAGAAAGTCAGCTTCTCAAGGGCAGGGAATATTCACACTTCTTTGGAATGTTATTTCTCTTTCCTGTTCCACAAGCCCTTCCCAGTGCTCATGCGGTACTAAATGTCTAATGTCTAGTAAGATTCACTGTTTAGAATTAAATTAGTGCAGCTGTTTTCCAGGTACAATATGATTCTGCCACATCAACATACATACATAAAACAAATACATTTTTACCCCAAGATTCCAACTATTAAGCCGAGCTTCAATGTCACTGTCATCCAAAGAAAGAGCAGATTGCTTCGGATGAATTTCCTGAAATACAAAAGAGAAGAAGAAAAACATGATGAAAAAAAAGGACAGGATGGAGGAAAGAAGGAAGGAGGGAAGAAATAAAAGAGGAAAGGAAGGAGGGAAAGAAGGGAGTGAGAGAAGGAAGGAGGGAGGGCAGAGGTGAGGGGGGAGGGAGGGAGAAAACAGGACAAAATATGTGTCATTCAGAGTAATGAGTTTTGTACGCCTTTTTCAGTAATGCTATACTGCCCTCAGAGGAAAGGATTATGTTACAACTGAGCTAGTTCTCAATTCTAAGTAATGACTGTTTACTATACCTGCTTAAGGCTATGAGATGCCTTCACAATATATTCACACAATAACTAGATTTCAAAAAAAAAAATCAAAAGAATATTTTAGAAAATAATCCAGACTCTTCTTTTTAGGTTCTTCTACAAAAAGTTTTACTTGTGGTATACCACATCAGCTTCAAAGGGGGGTAGGAGAACGCTGGAAAAGATGAATTATTTACTCTCCTTAAAATTAGCTAACATGAAGTTTGTGTTGTTGTCCAAGAAGCTCTTTGTTCTTAAATTAATTCTCATTCATACATTGAACATAAAGAGAAATAAGCTTTGAATTCACACCATGAAAACATAATTACTTATTATGAAAAAGTAATCCTTCACTTTTTAAAAAAGTTGAAATTCTATGCTCTTTTCCCTCCCATATAATTTATTGTATTACATACTTATCAAACCAGATTAAAATTATAATTAACTGATGAGAGCCAAAGATCTGTGCCCAGAAATCAATGATGATCTGAAAACCCTAAAAACTTAGAAAGGTACGTCTGTGTAAGATAATAATGTGTATTTTACAGTACAGTCAAATATTTTATTTAATTTAAATTTTAATTTGTTGGTATAGCATTTTCATGCTTTTAGGAAACCTCATTACCAACAAATAAATCTATTTATCTATAGTCATTAAATTATCTAAAGTGATGAAAATACATTAAAATGTTCTTCATATTTTACTAAATCTTCAGATTTCTATTGAACAAAATGTTGGGTTTATTATATTCACTATGTTAAAATTCATTATTGCCTCTACTGTCAGTCCCTTCCTTTTTGAATGATGTGTGTGTGTGTGTGTGTAAGCGTGCCTTTAAAAAGCACCTCACTTGTTTATTTTCAGTAAATATAATGATTGATAATAAATTCACAAATATGTAAAATGTGCTGCTCTTCACATGGAGATATTTATGAAAGTTCCAAACTGGAACTCTCCATCACTGGAGATAATGGAAGGAGTTCTGTCTAGAGCGTGTGCTAAGACAGTCCTGTATCACATTGACTTGCTTGTAACTAAGTCTTGTAACCCAAGACAAGCCAGAGTTTCACAAGGACTGCAGTGAGCAGGCAAAGTCCTTTGTTCAAACCAAATCTATGTTAAGCAATTAAATGCAAGAGAGGCATTCATATTTCAAGGCATGAAGAGTTCACCTTCATCAAGAAGGCAGTGTTCCCTACTTCACTACAAACTAATCCCAGTTTCTTAAGTTTATGACCATTGTTTGCCTAATCATTTTTTATACATATATTGAGTAAAAGGGGAAAAAATAAAAAACGAAGCTTTTCAAAGTTATTCTTTAGTGCACAGGAAAAAAGATAGAGTGATTGACACAATGCCTCAGAATCCTTGAGAAAGCAGAAGGAACACTAGGGAATACATCAAATACACCACTCTCTTTGCAATCAGGATAGTCACCCAAACCTTCCGACTTCATTGTTTGTAAGTAATCACTGGAATTTAACAATATGAAACTAAAAATGTGTGGAAATATTTTAAAACAAGAAGCAAACAAACAGAAAAACAAAAGTAGAATCCGATCTTACACAACTCTTTGGGGTAGTAATCTGTCCATCTTCTCTGTAGGATGGACTCATAGACTGTGATGTGGTTTGGAGCTTCACAATGCATTGTTCCCTACTGAGAGACCAAAATAGTCACAATCAGAACTGGGGGGATTCAGAGGACTCAGGGGTATTCAAACCTAGGGTTACCTTTTTTTTTTCTTTCAGAAATGAGATGACTGTTTATATTAACAATGATGTTTCAATAGCAAAGAAAAAAGAAATATGAATAATAACCACTTACAGTTCTCACGTTTTATTTCAATTAGGTTAAACTGTAAATAAAATGTCACCTAAATGCCACATGCTTGGTTACAAGCACATGATATTAAGTGGGACTAGGATAAACCACACGTATCTCCCCTTTTCCTAAGTGCGGGGAAGAGAAAGACTGAAGCATACATTCTCAGAGATATTGTTTTAAAAGGTTAGCAAGTTTTGTTGGATTCATGTTTCACATCAAGATGAAGTCTTAAAACATATAAAATAACAAAACTTTGAAATAGCTGAAAGTCCGAATTAATTTGAAACCATGTCAGAAGCCACAGAGAAATCAAAGTCCTAAATTTAAAAATATGCCACGTTAATTCAGGAAAAACATAAGTATAGCATACATAGGAAAATAGTTTAAGCTTCCAGATGAATTTGAACAATAAGATTTTTCTCTGAAGCATAGTACAAAACACCATTCTTAATATTCTACTTTAGCCTACCGTCTCCCATATATTTTTTCTTTTTTTAAAAAAAGAGCTTTATTAAGGTATAATTGACACACAAAGAACTGAACATATTTAATGCGTACAATTTGATGAGTCTGAACATACGCAAATACCTGTGATACATCACCACAGTCAAGGTAACGGACATGTCCAATACTTCCCAGGGTTTCCCTGTGTCCCTTTGTTTTTGTTTTTTGTTGTAAGAACATTTAACATGAGGTCTATCCTTTTAACAAATTTTGAAGAGCATAACACTGCATTCTCACTAGGCCTTATGCTGAAGACATGGAAACAACCCACGTATGCATCAACAGATGAGCGGATACAGCAGAAGCAGTGCACACACAGTGTCACGTTGCTAGCTCTTTACTGGATTATGTGAATGGCGCTTTGTGTGTCATCTTCCTGTAGGGCCATGTTTTTATATCACCAGGAATTGCTGTATCTTTATCTACAGTCCTAGGGAATCTAGTTTCCTAAGAAAATATTTGACTTCCTTCATGTCCACTTCTCTCCCGTGTATTTCTATTTGAGCTGCTTCAACGAAAGTTCCATGATTAAAAATATCTGTTCTCTGAATGGCTACTTCAAGAAACACAAAATGAAAACTAACCATTATTCAATGAATTAAAGTCACAGACTTTCAACCAGTAGCCGTATCGGGATTTCCTTAACAAGTTGTGGGTCGTATTAAGTATGCCCAAAAGACAGAATAGTAGTTCAAAGAGACAAGATTAAAATTAATGTGGGTGGTTTTTTTTTTTTTGGTAGTTAACACTGACAGAATAACATTCCTTAGACTAGTTACTAAGTAATTTAGAATGTCTGAAAAAGCTGTTTTAAAGAGAGCCGTGGATTTTTTTTCATGCCCCTACTCAATAGGCCACGTATTCAAATAATCAAAAATAAATGAGAAAAAGAGATAAGGTAATATTTTGAGAATAATCTCATCAGCCAGTGTGCTTGAGCTGATAGAAAGCATCTAAAACAGTATGTGGGAAGAGGCACCCAATATATCATACTAAGCAGTGGCCTGTTCTTCTTTAAGAATAGATTACACAATCATAAAAATAGTGATACTTAAAAATTAAGAAATGCTTAAATATTAAAAGTAATTCTTCTCACAGAAAATATTAATAAAAAAGAGGACTGAAACGCTTATCTATTTACTACACAGGACGCACACATAAAACAACATGCGCTTTTAAGTCACAAGTTGCTGTCCTCTGTGCCAAGCTACCTCTTTCCCTTCATAACAAATTTCAGAATAAGTTCCTGGATCCATGTCCTATCCTGCCGCATCCTTTCCAATCAACTACAACCTGACTTCCACTCAACCTGAAAGTGCTGTAAGTAAAGTCAGCATCCATCTCCTAGGTGCTCAAACAAATGAGCCGTGATCTGTTGTTACCTGCTGCTCTCCCTGAAACATTGGGGGCGGGGGTGGGTGCTTTAAAGATGCCGCACTTACTGGCTCCATAGAACTGTTCTCTCCTGGTTCCTACCCGGTCCTTCAGAAACCTCCTTCACAGCTTTCTCACTAGCTTTTCTTTCTCATACATGCTATAATCCCTGGGGTTGTGTGTCTAACCTTACTTATTTTCCTTTTATGTGCTTTCCCTGGTCAATTCAATATACTATTAGTTTTTCAAATAGTAAGGAGAAGCTTTGATTACCAATCTACATCTCCAGCCCCAACTGCTCTCTTGGCCTCCAAGCCCATTGCAGATACAGACTGAATAGCCCTACCTCCAATTCAACATGCCCAAAATTGAATTCATTCTATTTCCCCTGAAACATGCTCCAATGCAGGCCAAGTAAAGCAGAGGCATTGCCGAGGTCAGCCTCTTGTGAAGGCAGCTGAGCCAACTAAGGAAGGAGGTCAGTATCGGTGCTGAAATCCAGCTGGCACAAGAAACAGAGGACATTAAGCACAGAAGTTTCATTTCTTGCCACTGATAATGACTCCAGCTGGAAACACAATTAACTGGGACTCAAAGTCGGTACAAAGACGGCTCGAATTCACAGAGACGGGGCTGGAGGTCAGGGTGAACAGGGAGGCAGAGGATAGGAGGCAAGCTTAACCCTGCGTTATCCTTTAGGAAGAATAACAGGTGCTGCCTGCCACACAGAATAGCAAGTCACGCTGCTTATAAAGACAGCCTACAGTTGGTACAGGGCACACGATTGCAACAAAGTCAGGATTCCGGTGCTTGTGCCAATTAGGAAGAGGGTGAAAAACTAACAAGAAAGCAAAGTTTCAGTATATTGGTAAGATTCCCTGACATGCAAGTGCCTCCTTACTCCTCTTAAGAGAAAAACAATAGGAGATATAAATTTTTTCCTTTCACTTTTCCTAACGCTAAAATATTTCATCAGCCATCCAGAAACATTCTCCCAGCATCTTTGTTGATTCCTAATACTACAGAAACATAGACTTGTCACTATAAAAATAGATAAGTAATGAGACACATAAGATTTTAAAGCCTAAAAAAAGACTAATTGAATGTCCTCCTGCAAAAGAAACATATACGGAAAATTTCTAAAATGACTTTTTGTGTTCTCAATGGGATTCAAGTAGACATTTCAGATATAAAAAGGAAATAAACAATCTGTGATCATAAAGTGTGCTTAAAAATGAAAAACATGATTACCAATTTTAAAACCACAATGTAAGAATGGCAGATTAAATATAGCATAAAATCAAATCAGTGAATTAGAAAACTAGTTCAAGAAATATTCTGAGAATACACACAAAAATAAAAGGATGAATATAATAAAGATGCAAGAGGTAAGGAAGATAAATTCAAAATCTCTCACATCAAAATAATATGAATTCCAGAAGGCGTAAATAAAACAGAAACTGGGAAAATAATAATTAAAGAAATAGTAGTGACAATAAGATTTCATTGGAGAAGAGCCTAAAGGAATAACCTAGGACAGCTCTTTTACCTTGGACAAAAATGCAATGCCAAAAAAAGAAAAAAAGAAAAAAAAAGTGATGCCATGCTATCGTCAAAAAGACCACACATAAATGTTGGTGAGAATGTGGAAAAAAGGAAAACCTAGTACCCTGCTTGTGGGTATGCACATTGGTAGAGCCACTATGGAAAACAGTAAGGATGGTCCTCCAAAAACTAAAAATAGAACTACCATATGATTCAGCAACTCCACTCCTGGGTATATATTCGAAAAAAATGGAAACACTAACTCAAAAAGATACATGCACCCCAGTATTCACAGCAGAACTATTTACAACAGCCAAGACATGGAAGCAGCCTAGGTGTGCATCAAGAGATGAATGGATGAAGAAGATGTGGTACACATATGCAATGGAATATTACTCAGCCATAAAAAAGAATGAAATTTTGCCCTTTGCAGCAATATGGATGGACCTAAAAGGTATTATGCTAAGTGAAATAAGTCAGAGAAAGACAAACACTGTATGTTATCATTTATATGTGAAATCTAAAAAATAAAGCAAACAAATAAATATAACAAAACAGACTCACAAGCTAATTTGTTACCAGTAGGGAGAGGGGTGGGGGGAGGAGCAAGATGGGAGTAGGGGATTAAGAGATACAAACTACTATGTGTAAAATAAATAAGATACAAGATACATTGTACAGCACAGGGAATGCAGCCAATATTTTATAATAACTCTAAATGGAATATAATCTATAAAAATATTGAATCACTATGTTGTAGCCTGAAACTAGTATAATATCGTAATCACCAATACTTTCATTTTAGAAAATGCAATGTCATAAAAAGGACAGGACCTGAAGGTCTGCCAGGCTCTGGTTTCAGAGGCAGCTCGAAAGAGCAGCTCTGGACAAGCAGGAGGGACAAAGTCAAACTCATCCAGAAACCAGAAGCAGGGGTAGAGTTCCTTGTTCTTGAGAGGAAGCTGAAACTCAGTGCTGCCGGCCACTTCTGGAAGCTCTGGCTGATAAGTCTTGTGCCCGGGAAGGCAGGGGACACAGACGTGGCCTCAAAGCTGACTTGTCGTTTGAAAGGACAGAGTTCCAAGTGACAAGAGGCATTTGGTTCCCCAAATTCCTATAAACAGCAGGCAGACTGAGAAAACTACTCAGCTTGAAACAAATCATTGCTTCTGTTAAAAAAAGAAAAAAAGATAATTCAGAGGGAAAAGTCAAGAACCCGAAAGAGCAGAGAGCCATGAATAACATTTCCAGGAAGCAGCACTAAGCCCTAATCAAGAAACTGGCAACCAACACCTGCTAGATTTCATAATTTCTATAAACTTGTCATTGGATTAAGTCTCCCATGCTCCCTGTTTTTTGAATGGGAATGCTCCAGTCCCTCTCTCACTGCTGGCTGCGTGGTAGGTTGGGGTGCGGGATAACTTATGACTTTAGCTCACAGGTGTTTAGGACGGAAGAAGCCACACCAAGAAAGTCTCACCTACACCTGGATATGATTTTTACTAGGCTTATTGCAGTATAATTTATGTACAATAAAGCCATACCCATTGAAAATGTAGAGTATGACGAGTTTTGACAAACGTATATACCTGTGTAACCTCTACAATGAAGATACAGATTCTTTCCATCACACCCAGAAGTTCTCCTGAGTCCCTTTGGAATCAATCTACTCTGTCCCGCAAACCCAGGCAAGCTGCATTTTGCAGAATCTCCTATACATGGAATCAAACAGGGTGCACTTGTTATGTCTGGCTCCTCTCACTGAGGAAGAGAGATTTAGCCGTGTTGTTGCGTGTATCAAAAGTTCATTTCTTTTTATTGATTAGAAGTATTCCATTACCTGGACGAACCTTGATTTCCCTTTTTATTCATGTACTGATGGACACAAATCTCCTCACTTTGGCTGTTATGAATCAAGCTGCTATGGACGTTCAAGAATTTGTGTGGACATACATTTCCATTTCTCTTGAGTTCACATCTAGGAATAGAATTGTGAGGTCATATGATAAATTGTCTAAAACTTTATAAAACATTGGTAAACTATTCTCCAAGGTGGCGGTGCTATTTTACACCTCGTCAATGCTGTACGAGGCTTCCAGTTTCATCTCATTGTCACCATGCTCGGTTCTCTGTCTTTATCATTTTAGCCACTGGAATGGGTGTACAGTGGTATCACATTGTGCTTTATCATTTTCATTTCCCTGATAAAGGATGATGTCCATCTTTTCATGCATGTACATTAGCCATTTTTATATACACATTTTGTGAGGTGTCTGTAAAATCTTCTGCACATTGATCGGGTTGTTGTCTTTTCCTTGAGTTGTAAGAGCTCTGCACATATTCCAGACACAAGTCATTTACCAGATATACGTATTTGGCACCCCATCTCTTCATGATATGATACCCGTTGTATATTTTCTGGATAGAATATGCTAATTAAGAATTTTAAAATCTATATTCATGCAGGAATATTGGTATGCAGTTTTGCATTCTTATAATGTCTTTGTCTTCTTTTGAAAACGAAGTAACCCAGACAACCAAATGAGTGGGGAAGCATTCTCTCTTTCTCTATTTCCTGAAAAAAATTCATGTAGGATGGCATCATTTCTTCCATAAAAGCCTGATAGGATTCACCAAGGAGGCTGTCTGGACTTGGAAATTTCTTTATAGGAAAGTGGTTAATTATAAATTAAATTTCTTTGGTAAATACAGGGATGTTCAGATTTCCCATTTCTTCTTGTCTTTTAAGGAATTCATCTATTTCATCCAAATTTTCACTGATACAAAGTTGTTTATAATAACCTCAATTATATTCACTTTTTTTTAGCCACGCCGTGTGGCTTGTGGGATCTTAGTTCACCAACCAGGGATCGAACCCATGCCCTCAGCAGTGAAAGTGCAGAGTCTAACGACTGGACCACGAGGGAATTCCCACGTCATCATATTCTGAATGTCTGTAGGATCTGTGTGGAGCCTTCTCTTTCACTCATTCCTGATATTGCTAATTTGTGTTTTCTCTCCCATTTTTTAATTTTTAATTGTGGCAAAATACATCAAACATAAAATTTACCATCTTAACCACTTTTAAGTGTTCAGTTCAGTAGCTGTAAGTACAATCACAGTGTTGTGCAACCATCACCATCCATCTCTCGGGATTTTTCATCTTCCCAACCTGAAACCCTGTATGTATTAAACAATAAGTCCCCTTTCTCCTCTCCCCTAGCCTCCGGCAAACACCATTCTACTTTCTGCCTCTATGAATATACTTCATATAAGTTGAATCATACAGTATTTCTCATTTTGTGACTGGCTTATCTGCCTTAGTGTGATATCTTCAAGGTTCACCCATGTTGTGACATGTGTCAGAATGTCCTTCCTTTTTAAGGCTCAGTGATATTCCATTGTATTCTATGCCACACTTTGCTTGTGCGTTCACCGAGTGATGGACACTTGGGATGCTTCCATCTTCTGGCTACTGCAAGTAATGATGCTATGGACACCAGTGTACAAATATTTGTTCGGGTCCCTGTTTTCAATTATTTTGGATATATACACAGAAGTGGGATTTCTGGATGAGATGATAATTTTATTTTTAATTTTTTTGATGAGCTGCCAACGATGTTCAATGACAGCCACGCTATTTTACATTCCCATCAACAGTGCACAGGGTTCTGATTTCTCCACATCCTTGCCAATCACTTACTTTGTTTGCTAGTTGGTTTTATTTTAGCCAGCCTAATAGATGGTAGCTCATTATGGTTTTGATTTGCATTTCCAGAATGATTAGTGATCATTTCTTTGGAGAAATGTCTATTCAAGTCCTTTGCCCATTTTTTAATCAGGCTGTTTGTTTTTGTTGTTGAATTGTGCAATTTTTTGCATTTTCTGGATATTAACCCTTTTTCAGAGAGGTGATTTGCAAATATTTCCTCCCATCCCATGGGTTGCCGTTTCACTCTGTTGATTGTGTCCTTTGATGCACAAACGTTTTTAACTTTGAAGTAGTCCAATTTATCTACGGCTTTTTTTTGGCTGCTGCCTCTGCTTTTGGTATCATATGCAATAAATTAATGCCATATCTACTGTCATGAAGCTTTCCCCCTATATTTTCTTCTGAGTTTTGTAATTGTAGCTTTTACCTTTAGGTATTTGATCCATTTTGCAATGACTTTTGTATATAGTGAAAAGTAAACTGTGGGTATCCAGTTTTGCCACGCCATTCGTTGAAAAGACTGTCCTTTTCCTTTTGAACGGCCTTGGCACCCTTGTCAAAAATCATTTGACCATATATGCAAGGGTTTATTTCTGGGCTCTGTAATCTATTATTCTATATGTCTGTCTTTATGCCAGTACCAGGCTGTTTTTTCTAATGTATCCAATCATTTAATTGTTCATTCATTTATATTCATTCACAAAAAACTGAGTGATTGACTGTGTTCCATGGTACACTGATGAGCCTTAGGAATATAACTGTGAACAAGGCAGAGTCTCTCCCTAAAGTTGCTTTGTGAAGAGGAACTATAGGCCGATATCAGAACAGACTACGCCCTTTTATAGTTTGTTAAAGATCATTCCCAATCCTTCTTTGCATCATCTTCATAAAACATGAAGTCACAAGAAAAAAAAAAACTTTTTTTGATTGCTTTATTGATTGCTACATAGAGGTACCTAAGCATGGTGGCCTCTATATCATTATTACTGAGAAATCCTGGCGCCTCCCTTACTAAATTTGGTCAGAGTGTCTTATGTGTAAAGGGCACACTCACATTTATAGTGGGGTCTGTCCTTCGTATAGAGGTTGGTTTGGGTACATTTCCTCTTTGTGTCAACAAATACCGAGCACCAAGTACATCTGGAGTCTCTACAGGTGATGTGTGGCCAAAAGGTACTTTTGGAGCTCACTCTCACTATTTTTAGCATCTCAATGTAGCCAGGCAAGAATCTTTTATTTAATTCAAAAACTGCTAGTCATTTTTTATTTAAAGTGCAAAAAAAAAATGTTCTTTCATTACAAAATAAAATAAAACTAGCAACAGATCTAGCCTCCCACGTTTCCCAGCACAAACACCAAACACAAAAGTGAACTGTAGGGTTGGGTACAGTTCTCTCTTTCCTTCGTGGGTCTTAGACTAGCATCAGCATTGACTGTCCTGCAAAATCGCCTTATCTCCCAGAAACAAGAAGACTACTACACCTGGGTTGGGAAATCTATCCTTGCTAGACCCAACATAATAATGATAGAAAAGCAGATTAAAAATATTTAATGGTTGTAACATTTCTGATGGTTTTTGTTTCAACTCTAGTAATTTGTATAGCCACTTTTTGCCTCTTCTTTCCACAACACTTTAATCTCTATTGTGAGGTGCAAGCTACTAATAGAGGAGGTAAGACTAAAACTGCATATTGGTACAGAAAGCTCACTTTATCCTTTGAGGATAGTACCCCACTGTTTTGATTACCATGGCATTGTAGTAAGTCTTGAAATTAGAAAATGTTAGATTTCCAGTTTTGTTTTTCTTTTCCAAGACTGTTTTAGCTATTCAGTGTCACTTGAGATTCCATGTGAGTTTTAGGAAGGATTTTTCTTTTTCTGAAAAAAAAAAGAAAAAAGCCACTGGAATTTTAATAGGGATTGCATTCGGTTGGTAAAAAAAAAAAGTTAATTCGGAACCCGAACTTTTTGGCCAACCCAATATTATTCAATATGTTTCTTTGGGTCTCATTGTACATCTTAACAATATTAAAGTTTTCCAATCCATGAACACAGGATGTCTTTCCATTTACTGGTGTCTTTTTAAGTTTCTCTCAACAATATTTTGTAGTTTTTTTAGTGTACAAGTCCTTAAGTTTATTCCTAAGTATTCTATTCTTTTTGATACTATTGTAAGTGGAACTGTCTTCTTAATTTCCTTTTCAGATTGTTCACTGTTAGTGTATAAAAATGCAACTGATTTTTACTTGTTGGTTTTGTATCCTACTACTTCGTTGAATTTATTTATTAGTTCTAATAGTTTTTTGTGGAATATTTAGTTTTCTGTATACAAGCGCATATCATCTGTGAACAGAGATCATTTTTCTTCTTTTCAATTTTGATGACTTTTCTTTCCTTTTCTTGCCTCACTGCTCTGGTTAGGACTTCCAGTACTATGTTGAATAGAAGTGATGAGACGGGGCATCCCTGTCTTACTACTGCTCTTAAAAGTGAAGCTTTTGTTTTCACCAGTAAGTATGCTGTTAGCTGTGGGCTTTTCATATACGGCCTTTATTATTTTGAGGTAGTTTCCTTCCATTCTTAGTTTGTCAAGTACTTTTATTATAAAAGGGTGTTAAATTTTGTCACATGCTTTTTCTGCATCAACTGAGATGATCATGTGTTTTTTGTCCATGATTCTATAAATATGGTATACTATAACGACTGTTTCATTTGTCAAATTTTCCTTGCATTCCAGGAATATATCCCACTTTGTGATGGTGTATAATCCTTTTAATGTGCTGTTGAATTCTTTGCTAGTATTTTTTAGGGTTTTTTCATCAATATTCATCAGGAATATTGGTTTGTAGTTTTTCTTTTCTCGTAGTGTCTTTGTCTCGCTTTGGTATCACAGCAATGCTGGCCTCATACCGTGAATCTGGAAGTATTCCCACCTCTTCAATTTTGGGAGAGTTTAAGGAGGATTTGTGTTAACTATTCTTTAAAAGTTTGATAGAAGTCACCAGTGAACCCATCTGGTCCTACGCTTTTCTTTGCTGGAAGGTTTTGAGTACTGCTTCAATCTTCTTACTAGTTATAGGTCTGTTTTAGAAATAGAAATAGATTTCTATTTCTTCATGATTCAGTCTTGGTAGATTGTGTGTTTCTAGAAAATTATCTACTTCATCGAGGTTATCCAATGTGTTGGTTTATAACTGCTCACTGTACTCACTTATAATCCTTTTTATTTCTGTAAAATCAGGTGTAATATGCCTTCTTTCATCTCTGATTTCAGTTGAATATTTTTTTCTAGTCAATTCAGCTAAAGGTTCATCACTTTTGTTAATGAAAACATATATATATAAAAACAAAAAACCTCTTAGTTTCCTTGATTTTCTCTGTTTTCTCATTTTCTATTTTATTTCCTTTCTTCTGCTAGCTTCAGAGTTTGTCCCTTTTCTAGTTACTTGAGATGTAAATTTAGGTTGTCGATGTGAGACCTTTCTCAACGTCAGCTTTTACAACTATAAACCCCCCTCATAGCACTGCTTTCACTGTATCCCATAAGTTTTGGTATGTTGTGTTTTCATTTTCATTTATTTCAAGATATTTTCTGATTTCCCTTTCACTTTCCTTTTTGACTGCTTGATTGAGAGTGTTATTTAATTTCCACATATTGATAAGATTTCCAGTTTTGCTTCTGCTATTGATCACTACTTTCCCTACATTCTGATCAGAAAAGATACTCTGTATGATTTCAGTCTTTTAAAATGCATTCAAACTGGTTTTGTGGGCTATCATATGATTTTATCCTGGAGAATATTCCATGTGCACTTGAGAAAAATGTATTCTACTGCTGTTGGGGGGAATGCCCTCTACATATGTTTGGTCTAATTGGCCTGCAGTGTTGTTCAAGTCCTCTGTTTCTCTATAATCTCCTGTCTGATGGTTCTAGCCATCACTGAATGTGTGCTGCGGAAGTTTTCTTACCACTATCGTAGAGCCATTTCTCCCTCCATTCTGTTCACGTTTGACTCATATATTTAAGACTTTTGATGCTTGGTGCATGTATGCTTATAACTGTTATATCTTCTTGGTTCATTGACACTTTTATCACTATTTAACTTCCTTCTTTGTTTCTTAAAACAGTTTTTTACTTAAAGTCTTTTTTTTTATAATATGTATCAACTCTTGCTCTCTTTTGGTTACTATTTGCATAGAATATCTTTTCCATCCTTTCACTTTCAACTTGGGTGTGTTCTTAGATTTCAAGTGAGTCCCTTGTAGTAGCATATAGTTGGATACTATTATTTTTTTTTAATCCATCCTGCCAAGCTATGTCTTTTTTGATTGTGGAATTTAATCCATTTACACTTTTTTTTTTTAAAAGCTCTTTATTGGAATATATTTGCTTTACACTCTTGCACCAGTTTTTGAGGTACACCAAAGTGAATCAGCTATATTTATACATACATCCCCATGTCCCCTCCCTCCCACGACTCCCCTCCCCCCTACCTGTCCTGGTCCTCTAATGCATCTCCCATCATCAAGTTGATCTCCTTTTGTTATACAGCAACTTCCCACTAGCTATCTATTTTACATTTGGTAGTGTAAATATGTCTATGTTACTCTCTCACTTCGTCCCAGCTTCCCCTCCGCCCCCACCCGAGCCTCGTGTCCTCAAGTCCATTCTCTACCTCTGTATCTCCACTCTTGCCCTGTCACTGGGTTCATCAGTACCATTTCTTCAGATTCCATATATGTTAGCATATGATATTTGTTTTTCTCTTTCTGGCTTACTTCACTATGTATGACAATCTCTAGGTCTATCCACCTCATTACATATAGCTCCATTTCATTCCTTTTTATGGCTGAGTAATATTCCATTGTATATATGTGCCACATCTTCTTTATCCATTCATCTGTTGATGGGCATTTAGGTTGCTTCCATGTCCTGGCTATTGTAAATAGTGCTGCAATAAACATAATGGTGCATGTGTCTTTTTGGATTATGGTTTTCTCTGGGTATATGCCCAGTAGTGGAATTACTGGGTCATATGGTAGTTCTATTTTTAGTTTAAGGAACCTCCAAACTGTTTTCCATAGTAGCTGTACCAGCTAACATTCCCACCAACAGTGCAGGAAAGTTCCCTTTTCTCCACACCCTCTCCAACATTTACTGTTTATATATTTTTAATGATGGCCATTCTGACCGGTGGGAGGTGATACCTCACTGTGGCTTTGACTTGCATTTCTCTGATGATTAGTGATGTTGAGCAGCTTTTCATGTGTTTGTTAGCCATTTGTATGCCTTCTTTGGAGAAATGTCTATTTAGGTCTTCTGCCCATTGGTGGATTGGGTTATTTGCTTTTTTGGTATTAAGCTGTATGAGCTGCTTGTATATTTTGGAGATTAATCCTTTGTCCATTGCTTTGTTGGTGAGTATTTTCTCCCATTCTGAGGGTTGTCTTCTTGTCTTGTTTATGGTTTCTTTCACTGTGCAAAAGCTTTTGAGTTTCATTAGGTCCCATTTGTTTATTCTAGATTTTATTTCCATGATTCTAGGAGGTGGGTCAAAAAGAATCTTGCTTTGATGGATGTCATAGAGTGTTCTGCCTATGTTTTCCTCCAGGAGTTTTATAGTGTCTGGCCTTATATTTAGGTCTTTAATCCATTTGGAGTTTATTTTTGTGTATGGTGTTAGGAAGTGTTCTAATTTCATTCTTTTACATGTTGCTGTCCTAGTTTCCCAGCACCACTTATTGAAGAGGCTTTTTTCCATTGTATTTTCTTGCCTCCTTTGTCAAAGATAAGCTGCCCATATGTGCTTGGGTTTATCTCTGAGTTCTCTATTCTGTTCCATTGATCTACCTTTCTATTTTTGTGCCAGTACCATACTGTCTTGATCACTGTGGCCTTGTAGTATAGTTTGAAGTCAGGAAGCCTAATTTCACCAACTCCATCTTTCCTTCTCAGGATTGCTTTGGCTATTCAAGGTCTTTTGCATTTCCATACAAATCGTAAGATTTCTTGCTCTAGTTCTGTGAAAAATGCCATTGGTAATTTGATAGGGATTCCACTGAATCTGTAAATTGCTTTGGGTAAGATAGTCATTTTCACCATATTGATTCTTCCAATCCAAGAACATGGTATGTCTCTCCATCTGTTTGTATCATCTTTGATTTCTTTCATCAGTGTCTTATAGTTTTCTGCATACAGGTCTTTTGCCTCCTTAGGCAGGTTCATTCCTAGGTATTTTAGTCTTTTTGTTGCAATGGTAAATGGAAGAGTTTTCTTAATTTCTCTTTCTGCTTTTCCATTGTTAGTGCATAGGAATGCAAGAGATTTCTGCGCATTTATTTTGTATCCTGCTACTTTACTAAGTTCATCGATTAGTGCTAGCAGTTTTCTGGTAGAGTCTTTAGGGTTTTCTATGTATAATATCATGTCATCTGCAAAGAGTGACAATTTTACTTCTTCTTTTCCAATTTGGATTCCTTTTATTTCATTTTCTTCTCTGATTGCTGTGGCTAACACTTCCAAAACTATGTTGAATAATAACGGTGAGAGTGGACACCCCTGTCTTGTTCCTGTCCTTAGAGGAAATGCTTTCAGTTTTTCCCCATTTAGAACGATGTTGGCTGTTGGTTTCTCATATATGGCTTTTATCATGTTGAGGTAACTTCCTTCTGTACCCATTTTCTGGAGAGTTTTTATCATAAATGGATGTTGAACTTTGTCAAAAGCTTTTTCTGCATCTATTGAGATTATCGTATGTTTTTTATCCTTCAATTAGTGACAGGCAAAGACATATTACTATTTTGTTGTCTTCTGTATGTCTTATAGCTTTTTTTGTCCTTCATTTCCTTCTTTACTGCCTGCCTTTATGTTTAGTTGTTTTGTAGTGACATTGTCTTTTGTGTACATTCTACATTTTTTTCTTGGTGGTTACCACAGAGATTACAAAAAACTCCTAAAGTAGTAACAACATATTTTAAGCTTCAATGGCACACAGAACTCTGCTCCTGTGCAGCTCCACACCCCTCAACTTTGTTATCGGTATTGTGCACCCATTAACATATATTTATAATCATTTTACTCAATTTCTTTGTAATCCTATCAAAAATAAAACGTGGAGTTGTAAACCAGAATTACAATTCTACAGGTTTTTACATTTGCCAATGTATTTCTCTTTTTATTTCATCAGTCTAACTAGAATTTATCAATTTTAACTTCCTAAAAATATCATTTGCCTCCACTGATTTCCACTCGTCTATTTTATTTCCTTCATTCTACTTACATTGGATTCACTCAGCTCTTATTTTTCCAGCTTCCAAAGGGAGAAGCTGTGATCACTGATTTTGGATTTTCCTTCTTTCCTGACACAAGCATTAAAAAGTCTACATTTCCCTCTAAGCTGCATCTCATAAATTTTGGTATGTTGTATTTTATCATTTCGTTCAAAATTTCTACATCCCCTTGATTTCCTTCATGACAAGTAAGTTATTTTGACAGCTTTTCTGGATGTACCATAATTGTGTCTTTCTTATTAAATTCCAATGATATTAGAAAACATGCTATGTGATGTCCATTCTAAGACCAAATGAATTTCTTTTCTTTTATGACCCGGACATGACTTATCTGGATGAACATACCACGGGTGCTTGAAGAATGTGTAATCTGCACTTAGTGGACTGGGTATTCCTTACATGTCAACTAGGTGGAGGTAGCTCAGAGTACTGTTCAAATTTTCTATATCCTTGTTGAATTTTTCAGTCAAGTTGCTCCATAATTCCTAAGAAAGGGATGTTAAAATCTGCAACAGTGACTGTGGATTTGTCTGCCTCTCTCTTTAGCTCTCTCTGTTCCTTTTTGCTCGTGTACTCTGAAGCTCTATTATTTTACACACGCACATTTACACGTGCATGTTATGTACATGTTGAATTACATGACATGTTATGTCATGCTTATGAACTGACCCCGATATCATTACACAATGATTCTATTCATCCTGGTAGTCCTCTTGTCTTAAAGTCTATTTCACCTGATATTTACCATGGCTGTTCCAGCTTTCTTATGTTTGTTGTTCCCCTTGTACATCTCTTTATATCCTTTTACTCTTAATTTACTTGTCCTTGTATTTAATGTATGTCTCTTACAGGTAACATACAGTTGGTCCTTGTTTTTTTATCCAATCTAACAACTGCTGCCTTTAGACTGGAGTGTCAAGTCCACTTACACTTAATGTAATTACTGATATGGTTCTATTCAGTCTGATATTTTGCTATTGGTTTTGTATTTTTCCCACCTTTCTTTGTTCCTGTTCTTCTCCCCTACCTCCTTTGACTGGGTTCACTATTTCATTGTATTCCAGTTTAATCCCTCTAGTTATATTTCTTTCTAGCTATATGCCTTTCTATCATATTTTTAGTACTTGTCCTAGGTATGTGCTAGGCAGGATCTAACATGCCTCCCAGGTATCCCCACATCCCTTGTGTAATGCCCTTTTCTTGACTGTGGACTGAATCTAGAGACTTACTTCTAATAACCAGAATCTGGCAAAAGTGATGGGTCATCACTTCGAAAATTACCTTACAAAAAGACTCTGGCTTCCATCTTGCTTACTTTTTCTGATTGAAGCCAGTTGCCATACTGTGGGCTGTCCTACAGAGAAGTCCAGAAGCAAATAACTGAGTGAGGCCTCTAATGACAGCCATTAAAGACAGAGGCCTCCAGACCAGGAACCCACAAATAACTGAATCCTATTAAACACATAAGTGACAAGAGAAATGGATTCTCCCCTCAGTTAAACCTTCTACTGAGACCGCAATCTCAGCCAATACTTTGGTTGCAGCTTTATAAGAGAACCTGAGCCAGAAAACTCAGCTATGCTCATGAAATAAATGTCTGTTGTTTTAAGCTGGTAAGATTTGGAGTAATTTGTTATGCAGCAATAGAAAACTAACAATGATCTGGGTACATGGAAGTGAGGTGCTGCCTAAAAATTCAGAAGTGTCTTTTGAACCAGGTAGTGGTCAGAGTCTAGAAGGATTTTCAGCAGTGTGCCACAGAAACACAAAATTGACCTGAACAGGCTGTTAGCAGAAATCTGGAATTTGAGGACGTTGCCAGTGAGGGCTCAAAAGGAAGTGAGAAATCCTTTTCATACAGTTGCAGAAAGCCACACCATCATCTTCAGTAACATGTAAAATAGAAAATGTACCTAATGAATTGGGTGAGTGCTATAGCCAAGGAGATTTCCAAGCAAAGTATGTCTTGCTGGTTACAGCAAAATGCAAGAGGACAGTAGTAAGTGAAGGACAACTAAAGAAAAAAGAATCAGGACTTTATGGTTTTAAAAATTCTCAGTCTCTCCAGATGGCAAAATATAAGAAATTAAGAAATGGCACGTAAGCAAAGTTTGGGCACTGTCTAGAGATTAAGCCAAGAGTATAAACCAAAAACCTTCTGCTAAGATCAAAAGGATCAAAGGTGGTACATCAGAGTACATTCACACATAAAGACTTTTTAAAAGATTAAGGGTGTGTATCTCAAACAACAGGACTTGTGGAAAACTTAAGGACACTGTCCTTCAATCTTCCTAGAAGCAACCCAATGTAAAAAGAGATTAGTATAAGTTGCTTTTGTCTAGTGGAGTGAACACACATAGGATTCAGAGGAGGTCTACAAAGGTTTTGAGAAAATCACATCAGCAAAATCACTGCCCTTGGACTGAAAGGGACAGAGGACAGAGGAACCCCCAAAGTTCTTCCGGAAGGAAGCAGACTAAGAAAACTACTCACCTGCAAACGCAAACTACACAATTGCTAACACACACTAGTTTTCATGAAAAAGAAAGGATAACTCAGAAGATAGAATCAAAAGTCTAATGGGAGGATCCAAGAGACATGGAGTATTACACCCAGATCTTGAGCCCTAAGTAAGGAACTTTCAACATTAGCACAACTGGATTTCAGAATTGCTATGGACTCCTTTGTACCTCCTATTATTCTCCTTTTTAGAAACGCCTATAATATTTTTGTATGTTGGGTATGTGGGGAGCAGAAAACTATTGGAATACACATTTCCCCAAAGAAGAGACACAAATGGCCAGTGAGCATGTAAAAAGGTGCTCAGCATCATTAGTCATTAGGGGAAATTCAAGTTAAAACCACAATGAAATACCACTAACATGTTCATTACTATGGCCAAAATCTGAAACACTAAAGATACTAAGAGTTGAGGACGTGAAGAAACTGAACACTCACTGCTAATGTAGGTGTGTAAGATGGTACTGCCTTTTTGGAAAATGGTTTGTTTCCCTAGAAAAGTTAAAAATACACTTACCACACAACCCACGGCTAGATACCTACACAAAAGAAACGGAAAACACATGTCCAAACAAAACTCTGTATATAAATGTCCACAGCAGCATTATTCAGAATAGTTAAAAACTGGTAACATCCAATTATCTACTAACCAGTGAGCGATACACAAATGCGACAC
Source organism: Hippopotamus amphibius kiboko (assembly GCF_030028045.1). NCBI lineage: Eukaryota > Metazoa > Chordata > Mammalia > Artiodactyla > Hippopotamidae > Hippopotamus > Hippopotamus amphibius. The sequence goes on from NC_080202.1 coordinate 63,649,316, forward strand.
AGTCGTCAGTGAAATACCACTCAGGAATAAACAAGGAATGAATTACTGATACATGCCCCATGAACTTCAAAAACAATACGCTAAGTTAAAGAACCAGATGCATAAGACTACATAGTTCATGATTCCACTCATACGAAATTTCTAGAAAAGGCAAAACCATAGTGACAGAAAGCAGAGCACTGCTTGCTTGGGGCTTGGAGTAATTCTGTATTATAAAGATAAAATTTATTCCCAAATTGATCTACAGACTCAATGCATTCTCAATTAAAATCTCAACAGGGGCATGTGTGTGCATTATAAAAACTGGCAAGATAATTCTAAAATTTATATGGGAATGCAAGGGACCAAAAAGAGTCAAGGCAGTCTTAAAGAAGAAGAAAGCTGGAGTGCATGCACTACACTACTAAAAGTCAAGACATCTCTTAAAGCCACAGTAATTAAGACAGTGTAGCGTTAGTACACAGACAGACAAAGAGAACAACGGAGGAGACTAGGGTCCAGAAACCCACACAAGTAAGAGTTTCTGGTTTACAGCAATGGTGTCAACTACCGTAGTGGGGAAAAATTAGCTTTTTAAAATGATACTGGATCCAATGCTATCAACTAGCCACAGGAGGGGTGGGGGGATGACCCCTACCTCACCTCATACATAAAAACCAACTCCAGATGTAGCACACACCCAAGTGAGAAAGGTAAAACAAGGAAACTTCTAGAAGCTAACACAGGCAAATATCCCCATGGATAGAGGGGCAAGGCAAGAAATCTTAAACAGGACACACACACAAAAAACATTATCAGAGATCACTGATCAAAAATAATCATAGTTAAGTACTGTTCAACACAACATCCCAATGGAAGTGGGAGAAAATATCTGCCACATATGTATCAAAGAATTTGGTTCCAGAAAACATAAAGTCGCAACAAATCAATGGAGAAAAGACTGACAAACCATTTTTATTAAAATGTGCACAAACAGGAACTTTACAAACGATGATACACCCAAATGGTCAACGAGCATAGAAAAGTGTGCTCAGTATCATTAGTCATGAGGGAAAATGCAAATTAAAATTCACATCCACCATAGCAGAATTGCTAAAGCTAGAAGAAACTGATACACCAAGTACTGGTAAAGATGAGCAGCCACAGACCTGGAAAGCCTCCTGGTGGAAATGTAAATTGCAATAACCATTTTGGAAAATTCTTGTCAGTATCTACCCTAGTTACCCTTCCAAGTCAACACACTGCACCTACGTGCCCCAGAAGACGTGTGGAGGAATGTTCACAGGATGATGTGTTAACAGCCAAAAGCAGGGAAAACCCCGAACATCCAACAATGGCAGAATGGACATATATATGTGACACACAGTAACAAAACAGAAAAATCCCTTGCTGAATGCAACAACACAGATCAACCTCACAACACAATGCTGAACAAAAGAAGCTAGAAAAAAGTGAAAATACTTTATGAACCGAAAACTAATCTATGCTGATATAATGCAGAAGAGTGGTCAGCTTTTGAGGGGACGATAAATGAGTGGGAGGGAGTGAGAGAGAGGTTTCTGGAGAGCTGGTGAAGTTCTCCATCTTGATCTGGAAGGGGGTACATACGTGTATTCACTCTGTAAAACTGCATCAAGCTTTACACTTATGACTTGTGTGTCTTGATGTTACGTTATACACTGATTTTAAAAGTCTACTACAGAACAAAGAATGAACTACAGCTACTTTTATTAACATGGATGAATCTGAAAAACATCAGAGAGAAAGGAGCAAGCTTCAACATAACACATACAGTAGGATCTCACGTATGTGAAGTTAAGAAAAGAAGCAAAGCAATGGTTAACACAAAATACAGGACGCTAGTCTTTCAGCAGAAGGGAGGAGGAGGCTCTAGGGGAAGAAGACCATAGGCCTCCCGGAGTATTGTAACGTGCTTTCTTGGCTGGGTTAAAAGGATAGGGATGTTTATTTTCTAATTGTTCTTTAAACTGTATCTGTGCATTTTCATACACTTTTTACATGTATGCTATGTTTCACAGTTGTAAAACATTTTAAAAGTAATATAACTACTACATTATAAATCAGAAAACTAAAATAACTAACTTCAGATTTCATGTCTTTGCATTCATCTGAGCAGCAAGTAGTACTGTTATGTACCACCTGCAGAATCGTTTTCTTACGGTATTGCTAAATATCAACGAAACATAAAAATAATTAGCAACAGTTAACACTGCAGTAAAGTAACAAATAACACTGAAAATAAGAAAATGAGAATAACTTCCAAGGATCCACAACATATTTATTTTAATATTTCAAAGGGAACTTTATTAGGAATAAAAAGAAAAACAAAACTAAATTTTAATTAAATGAGAAGCTTGACAAAACTAAAAAACAACCAGAGATTCATAAACATTTTAAGACTTCATATTTTTCTCATTTCCTACTTTAACACATTTGATTTTAAAATTGAAAATAAAAAACCACCTTTAAAAGTCACACATTTAAGTCAATGTTTATTAATATATCTCTGGTTTAATAGTATCAACACTCAAGAGAGTATTTTAATTCCCTTTAAATTAAGTTTTACAATACACTTATAAGCTTACTGTCATCCTTTTTTGTTTAAAAGAACAATCAAAACTAAACTGTTCAATATTATGATCTCACAAAAAGAAACTCGCTTATGAAATAAAAAGGTACTTATTAGAAAGCCCCACTCATTTAAAAATTTTAAAAAGGAAGAAGTGACTAAATTTGTCAAAAATCAGACTTACTGAAAAAAAAAGGCCTAAATGAAAGGTAAGGCCATTATTTTTAAAACCATTCCATCTCAGTTACAAATTGTTGCCACTTGGCCTTGCCTTGGTAAATACCTAGGCGTGATCTTTAATTAGCACATCACAGTTGAAGATGAGTGAGTAGCTAAGTGGCTCCCTGAGTGTGTGAAACTCACTGTTCTGCTGAGGAGCAGAAGAGACAGTTTCCATCCCTCCTTTATGAAGCAGTCTTACTGCTAGAGCTCAAGGTTAAACATGCAACTAACAAGTGTCCATTCTAGCAAAAAGACCAAACTAATTAGGTTTGTTCCACACTCAGTGTTCTCGCCAAAAAAATGATGAAAAAGATTTGTTTCTCTTTCATTAATTTAAGAAAGATGATTTAATTTTTCTTTCTTCCAAAAAGACTTGTTGGGGAGAGGTCCTCTGAAACCTCAGACAGACCAACAGGAAGCAACTAGATATTGATCACTGGTGGTCCTCACCAAAGAAGGGAGGCACAAAATGCAATAAGCACAGAGCACAGGTTCCCCAGGGCAGAGGCAGTTTAGATGCACCAACATCCACTCCCACTCCCCACCCCACCTCACCCCCCACCTAGACAGCAGCTCTCTATCTGGCAGGAAGACCCAGGTCTAGAACTCCAAGCCCCATGTGGTAGCCCCTAATCACATACGATTATTTGAACTAATCAAAACCTAACACTCCACTCCTCAGTCACACTAGCCACACAACAAGTGCTCAACAGTCCTGTGTGAATAGTGGCTGCGACACTGGATAGTACAGCTCAGAAGATGTCCACCACCACACAGTGTTCTAGTCTACTGCTGCAGAACATATACGTAACACACATGTGGAATGAATACATGTAACGTACTGCTGCAGAATGTATCTTTGCCTAATCAACAGGGCAATTCTTAAAATGAATGTACTTTTTGTGAATAATATTTAAGGATTTTTACTACATGCAACCATAACCATAATTATTTATGACAATGGATAAAGAATCCCTAGGAAGGAAAGGTAATGATCAGCTCTCCATAAATTCATCCAACAATTTAGAAGCAGGGGCTATTTATAGGTGTCGTTTACATATAAAAATGGAGTTTAACAAGTTTAAAAGATTCTATCTACTATAGTTGTTTGAGTATACAGTTTAAAAATTAAATCAATATTTTTAAAGTGAAAAATGTTTTTCATGTACACCAACATACTCAAGCACAAGTACATTTTTCATTATACTTGGTCACCATCTGCTGGCAATGTTCTGAAACTGCACCAGCAAATGAAACGCTGGCTGTGCTGGGAGACATTTTTAAAGGACACAGAGTCTCAGCTTTTTGCCACAATGCATTCCTGGAAAACCACATCATAAAGAGGATCATTGTAAAGCAAATCATATTTTCCATAAAGGCAGGACTATAATTAGATTCTTCATTCCAAACTAAAATCTGGCATCAAATAACCCATGGAAAGATCTCATTAAAGCAAGAGGGAGAAATTACAGCCCTCCATTCTCATTTAAAACAGGATAATTATTCTCCAAGTCCTTTCTTAAAGGTATGAACATATTCGTTATTGGAAGAACATAACATAAATTAAAAGGTAAAACATTATATAATGTTAACCTAAATCTAACATAGTAAAAGTAATATATAATAAATAATAATTCTGCTTGCATGCTCCTAGAATTTTTAAGCAATCTGGACGATGACTCTTTATAAAGTGGCATCTAAGGAAATCTAAACAATTACTGCCTTCTTTTCCATCAATGAAGTCCTCTAAAATAAGCAGAATTGTCTTTCTTCCACTGTGAAGCAGTGTTTAAAGGTCGGGGTTGATTCAACATTACTCCTCTTTGCTCTCTCCTAACTCATAACTCTTAACCAAAGTTTCCAGTAAAAACAATAAGGGTATTAAATCATTCTTTTTCCTCCTTCCCTATCCCAGAACCTAACTAAACTTTGGTGATAAGCTACCAGAACACGTCATACTTGATTGAAAAGTCATAAAAATAATCACAGGCCATTAAAAAGAAGCTTCAAAACATTTTTCACAGAACTGTAGGACAAGAATAAGACCTACTATCTTTGTGTCCGTCTTTGGGATAATAGCACATGAAGAAACACACAGAGGCGACACGAACTGAAGTCTAATATCACTTAGGCAGCTTCTAACACACAGTGTGATAAAATATTTGAAAGCAGGGCCAGCCACATTGTGTTCCCTCTATTCTGGAAAAGGGGGCTTGTTATCTAAATAAACACTGATTCAAAGCCTATTTTATTTTATTTTAATTTCTTTGGACGTGCTGTGTGACTTTCAAAATCTTAGTTTTCCCGACCAAGAATTGAATCCGGGGCTCCGGCAGTGAGAGGGCTGAGTCCTAACCACTGGACCGCCAGGGAACACCCAAAAGCCTCTTCTAAAATACCATTACTTCTCTTTATTCTGAGAGTGTGCAGGGTTCACACTTACAATCAGAACCTTTGTGCAGAGCCATTAATTTCTTTTCCTCAGCAACACAAAATGACTTTTAGTAACTGAAAATAATTAATTACCAATGGATCTTAAGACAATACCCTATGGGAAGATTAGATAATGAGAGAAGCAAAAGAGGAGTCACTGTGACAAGCAAGCCCCCGTGTGAACTGTTAAAATAACAACCCCGCACCATTGGTGATGGCGGTGGCAACAGTTAACACTTCCACAAGCCGTGTCAGAGACTCCACGTGCAGTATTCACTTCACTCTCACGACTTTGAGGTTAGGACCACCCCGTCCCCGTCTTACAGATGACGAAACTGGGGTTTAGAGAAAGTAACTCGCCTGAGGACACATGGTTGCCAAGCATCAGAAGTGATATTGAAAAAAGCAAACTGCCTCATTTCTGCTCAACCTAGAAATAACCAAGAACACAGGCACAGTCGCCCAAGACTGCTAACACAGCTCAAGTGGGGAAAAAAGGGATCCAAGTGAAGTTTCCATATTTGCTGCATAAAGTACTCACACCTACATGGTGCACCAGAAAGAATATAAGGTCTGGAATGGTAAAGGCCTAGATTCCAGTACTGAATCCATCACCGGGAAAGTTTACTGACTTTACTGAAGCTGTTGCCTCATCAGTAAATACAAAGGGCAGTCATGTCAACCTCAAAGAATTACAGAGAGGATGAAATCAGATAACTTACAAAAGGTTTCTAGAAGAGTATTTAGCATGCAGTAAGTGTTCCATAAATGTACAACTTGCCTCACTTGGTTTCCATTTTAACAAATTAGAAATACAAGTGGAATCCACAAACACTGAGAATATATATTGGGAAAATTTCATTCCTGTGTTTAAATCTGTACATTTGCTATATATGGTTAGACTTACTAATGTGTCACTAATGTAAATAGTGTGTATGCCCTAGCATTTTAATAAGATAGTACTTTGGAAGGCAACTTGATACTATCAAAAAATAAGTGTGTGACTAGTAAAAATAACACAGACACGTGTACAAAAAATTTTTGAACTTTTCACATCAGATTACTCCCACTCCCTAAAGGAAAAACAGTTTCATATGTGGCACCCGGCAATATTCCATGCACGTGTACCCATACATACCCATATATCTTTTTATATACGTACACAAATGGAAGCTTACTACACTTTTCTGTACTTCTTTTGAACTTTATACATCTTAGAGATCATTCTAGACTAACCCAGATATTTTCATTGCCACTGCACAAGATGCTGAAGCTACTAAGAACCCCAGCACCAGCTCCCCCGTTAAACGCCTGTGTCTAGCTACAGCATCAGTATAGCCCAGCACACAAAGGTGCACGATTACACGTGTGCCAGGATGTTGGCTAAGGCATGCTCTGTAACACTGAAGACTCAAAAGCAACAGAGACAGGTCAAGTTACAGTAAATCTACACCATGGGTTATTATCTGTGATCAAAAATATCACACAGGTTACATGACACAGGATTAAGACACAGTTAAGTGACAAAAGAACAGTACATATAGCACAAGCCGACTGACAGTTTTTAATTACACGTGTGGTATGTGTGCCCTGTGGAATGACACACACCAAATTCTCAATGCCGACTACCACTCATGAGGTAAGAGAAGCAAGAACATGGAGAGAAGGGCTCATTTTACTCTTCATAGTTCTATGTTGAGATTTTCACACCAAACATGTATCATATATAGACTGTAAAATTTTCTAAAATGAGGATAAAAACTGTATTAGTCATCTATTGCTGCATAACCAATTACAACAGATGTAACAGCTTTAAACAACACATACATTTTCTCATAGCTTCTATGGGTCCAAAGTGCAGGTGCAGCCGACCTGGGTCCTCTCCTTAGGGCCACACAAGGCTGCCATCAGGGTCTGCCCAGAGCTGGGTTCTCCTCTGGAGGCTCAACAAGGGAAGCATCCACTTCCCCAGTGCCACGGCTGTTAGCAGCTTCAGTTCCTTCTGGCTACGGGAGTCAGGGCAGCCTGCTTCTTCAGGCCAGCAAGGAAACGCCAGCAAGCCTCTAGAGCCAGTCTGCCAGCGGGGCAGAGTCCTATATATTGTAAGGTACTCATGGAAGTGACAGCCCATCACCAGTGACACATTCTACTGGTTAGAAGCCACTCACAAGTCCTACCCACACTCAAGGAGGAGGGGTGGTACAAGGCTGTCAACACCCAGAGCAGGATCTCGGGGCCACCTGAAGCTCCGTGTACCACAAAGACAGTTAAGGTCTTCACCATCTCTCAATGGTAAGCACGTGAAATATGACCAGGAAGCAATTTATATGGATATAACTCATGGTTGGCGAATTAAATGAAATTTTTTTATTTTTTTTATTTTTTTGGGGGTACACCAGGTTCAATCAACTGTTTTTATACACATATCCCCATATTCCCTCCCTTCCTTGACGCCCCCCCCCTCGAGTCCCCCCCACCCTCCCTGTGGCGAATTAAATGAAATTAACCAAAATGTACAGGGAGGAGATCAAAGTCTATGGTCTTATTAGTAACATTTTATAAAACCATGCTCCAAATTCAAATATAATTCAAATATTTCATTGTCAAGAAAAGCAGCTATTTGACATTAATACAATAAAAGATCTCTAATAAAAGGGCAAGGCCATTTGGAAAGTGATTTTTCTAAAATAAACCATGGGTAAGAATATAACCTTAAACCCAGAACTATGAAAAAGGAAACCAAAGGATAAAACCAGGACAGGACTAGTTATATACTGAAAACGTTTGAAGTGAAATGCTAAGTTTACTAGTGTGCAATATGTATTGGGTGGAAAAATGCATGATAACAAGCCTGAGAGAATATGACCTCATAGTACTTCTAACGTGTCTAGAACGAGGCTATTCGCCATATCCTGCAGGAAGAGTAAAGGGAAAGGAAAGGTGCCATCTCCACTGAACAGAGTCCTAACAAAGAGGCTTCAAAGGGACTTTGTGTCTTTAATAATATAAAAAGGCGAGGACACAAACAGCATAATCTAAAATGCCATTAAGAAATACTTCACATACAAAAAGGTCTAAGTAAAGCAGGATTTTATAAAGTGATCAAAAAAGAAACACTAAGGGGGAAAATCTTTTAAGATTAAAGCGGTTTTTCAAAGGACAAGTTGAAGTGGTTGTAAAATTTATGAGGCAGCATTAAACTTCAGTTCTAAGTAACAATAAATTATTCACTATAAAAACATACATGTGTCAAATATTGTAAGCCTCTTAAACTTTTTAAAACAATTTCTTGCAGAACCGATGAGATATATCAGGTCAACACCAGCAGATTCTAACTTTTTCATTAGCACAGTGTGACCACTAAGAGTAAAGGAACAACTTTAGAAAAGAAATACGAAGACAGACCATCAGTGGAGTGCACCACCACTTCTGATCTGATCTCCCACATTATGTATTTGGTCTTAAAGCAACTGTATTGCTTTTAGATAAAGTAAATGTTAGTTTTATTCTTAAGTGCCTTCATATGTGTAAAATTACAAATATCTGTTAATTAACATACATACAAATTAAAATTTTTAAATAGATCAAATTAAATTAAGAGAAGCATGTAAGCAAAAATACCCCTGAGAAGTTTTGTTTTTGCAGCCCTACTTGGCCTTGGCCTCAGTGAAATTCTAACACTTGACTAGAAAGAGAATTGCCTTTTCCAGTTCCTTCACTGTCTTTAGTAACTGCGTCGTTAACAATATAAAAAGGCTAGGACACAAACAGGGCATCTCTGTAGCCTATAACCATACATCTCTTAACTTCTTCTAACAACCTACTCACTGATTCATGCATGCACTCACCAAAGACTGAGACTCAACCAGTTCCTCACAGGTGCCCACCCAGTGCTAGGCCTGCACATACAGTGCAAATAGGAAAAACACTGTCCCTGCCTTAATCTCTGTAAAAAGACCACAATCTCTTTACACCTCCATTTACTGCTACAAGGCTAACAAAAATTCCACAAGCACACCTCTTTTACTTCTAAATCTCCTAGGAAGGCAAAAATTAGTATTTAATACCACCTGCTATGGACTCCTCTATTCACTTCTTTCTACTCCTCTGAAACGTGTCCTTAATTACATCACCTCTTCCTGTTCTGCCTCTCCATATGATTTGTTCCCCTTTCTAATAAAAAATATTCACATGGACTGGATCTCTTGCTTTACGTTCATCTGTTCTTTTCCACCATAACACCTGAGGTCTGAAAAACATAACCAGACTACATCAAGTATGAAGACATTTCAAATTACTAATAAGGTTTCAGTATCTCTTAAGGAAGAAACCAAAAAAAAAAATTATAGTAGAAAAGAAAGATTACATTGTAAACCTAATCAAATTCCAAAAATTAAAACTACCAAGAGAATGGTGAGGAGAGAAGTATGATGGACGACACACATCAGCTAACACTGTCCAATATTTTAACGTTTCAGGGAGCAGTGCCAAAGGTGAAACTCAAAATGTGATAAAAGTCCAATTTAAATCTACCTCTCCTAAAGGCCAAAAGTTACACTACAACTACAATTGTTTTATTGTGTACTTAAAAAACTTAGAAGTTCAATTTTATTTGTACTAAAAATCCTATTTATGCTTAGCATTCTAGTAAGAAAGCACAGTTTGATGGGTTTATGTTTGCATTCATTATTTTATTAAAGCAAAATGAATATTGTTCAGTGAGGGAGGAAAGGAGAGAAACTCAAGCATAAGCTTCAAGATGGGTATGGAGGGTGTCACATTTGGTTGAAGTCATTGAAAGGCTCTTAAGTCACGCTTGTCATAAAGGAAAACAGAGAAGTGTTATTTAAAGATTTTCAGGCACCACTTTCCAAGCAATGGAATAGATATATGTATTTAATAGATATCCAAAAAGCAGTTAAAAATGTAATATAATCTTTGAATATACAATAAATGGAAAAGCAAAACTGTTATTTTACCTACACAACATTCCTTCACAGCCCTCAACTTTAGCAAAAATATAAAGTAGATCAACTACTTACCATAAAAAAATAAAAAATAAATAAAAAAAAAAAAAAAAAAAAGGAAAAACAGAATGTATTAACCAGTTCCAAATACAGGCTAAATGATGAAACACACTTGAAACCCCAAGTTCATGGCATACCTGTGGACTTGGGTCGGTGACTGCACCAAAGAGCATTCTTCTCCAGAAGAAAGCTTCCATGACTCGCTGAATCTGTGCTCACCCGTCCCCAGCTCGCCCATCACCCAGTCTGGTAATCCTTCTGGGCTGGACCCTTTGGCTTGTGCTGGATTTGGTTCATCAAAATAGATGGACTGATTTTTAAAAATTAGAAAAATTATTCTTTCAAAATGTACTATAATGAGATAATCAGTTAAGATTTCCATCAAGTTTAAAGTTTGGTGACAACCTTTCAAATACTCAAATTCAGTTACATAAAAATATACAAAAATGTATCATTCAATGAAATATTAAAATACATAAAATGGATAACTTATTTACATTTTAGTTATGTTGTGCTGTATAAGAAACCTAATAAATGAGAAAATTACACGACAGATACATCTGATAATAATGATTTACACTAAAAAAGGAATATTAGCTTTATGAAAAGATAAGTGAAAAGTTCTTTTTAAATCATGTGCTCTCCTATTTCTTTCCGGGATCATTAACTACTCTGCACACGCACATACACACATACACACACACACACACCAGTAGGCAGAGAAACCAAAATCAATAGAAGTGAGAAATAAAAACTAGGAATCTCTTCATCTAGGAACAACAGACTTGAAGACCTGGAAATCAATTCTGGCTGTGCCACAAACTAGCTGAAAAATCCAGGTCTTCTGGCTTTTGTTATTAACATTTGTAAAATAAAGCCCTTTCCTATGATTCCATACAACGTGTGTGAAAGGGAAAACATGATACAATACACTCATATTTCAACATCTGAATATGTTTCAGAAAATGTTCTACCTTCAGTCATTAAGAAGAATGACACCAGCTTATCTACTTCTCTCCAAGGGATCCAGGCTTCATGTCACATTTCTGAAGAAAACCCTGCCCTGAGTCTGCATTAGCTGTAACTCTTCCCAATCCTACTCAAAACTTCTCCAGGGGCTGTTCTCTTGGGAGGGGTGACGCACGACTCTATCCCAGGTCAAACATACATAGCAGTTTCTTTTTAAATGAGGCAGTCATTCCAACGTTGAATCAATTATCAAGTCAAGTAACTACTATCCCAAAGACGACCAATCTTAAGCAAAATGCTTGGCCCTACTTTAACATATAATAGATTACAGCATTAAAACTTTTGGCACTCTGCCATGAATAGCAGAAATTATCATCTAGTGTGCAGCATGCCTCTTAACTGAATTTTGGCTTAACTGAAAAAATAAAGTAAAATCTTAAAATATATTGCACTAGAATTTTGTGGCTTTTAAAATAAATAAATATCTATCAGCAATCACCAATACCTAGTACTCCAGTCAGATTTCTCAAGTATTCAAACACCACACGAACCAAGACATGGTTACAAGGCCCAAGACAGCCACAATTCATCATCCAAGCACGATTATAACTGCCTTGTGACAAAGCTGCTTGCAGGATGAAATCAAAGCACAGGGAATCACTCCTAAAGCCCAGCTTACTAGAGTAGAAAGGAACGTCTGAAGTCATTCAATCCAACCTCTCCTATACATTAGCAACACATAAAGAAGAGCTTAATACACTAGAATTTACTGACATCCATTAAATTATTACATAATCCAGTGAAAATTTGTGGGAAATTAAAGCTCGATATTAAAAAATTCATTTTGATTGCTTTAGAAATACTGAGGAATACTACAGGATGACTAAATTAATTAGGTATAGTTCCATTAGAGATCAGGATCTGATTTCCATTCAAGGTTGGAAAAAAACTGAATCAAGGAGCAAAAAAAATAGTTTTAGCCAACATGTGATCTAGGACTCATTGCTGAACGTGACTGTTCCCAAACGGGAGGATAAACTGGCGCTTTTAGAGGAACACGCACACATCTTCCAGCCACAGACACCCACCATGTATGAAGGCAGAGTCCGCAGCGTCCCCGGCTCCGGGCGGTGGGTGAAAGGGCCCTCGAGCACCCCGCGCCTGAGCATGTGCAGTAAGAGCTTTGCGTACAGATTCCGATTCCTCCTGCCCGTGACTCCTGCCCCTGTTCCCGAAGGCTCGCACAGCTTCCTAATCCAAAGTGCACACCTCTGCCGCTCTAGAAATGCATAGGAGCTGTTAGAGACTTATTTCTCAGAAAATAAAACGTTACATTTAAGACCCGTAGAACACCTGCGCTGGTCTGGAGCAGGGGCTGGAAGACAGCAGCTGCCCTAGGCTTGGCAGCCGTATGGTCTCCGGCAGCACATTCAGCTCCGCCGCTGCAGCGTGAAGGCAGCCACGCACCACGGTCGCCACGTGGCTACGCCTGGTTTCTAACAAAACTTTACCAACAAGGAAGCAGGCTGGATGAGGCCCAGGGGCTACAGTTTGTCAACCCTGGTCTAGAGTGTAACTTTATCAGTTAGTAATAAAATCTCAGGATCACTATCAGATAAATCTCTAAGACAAAAATGTTGCTGTAAAACCATCTCTAAAATAATTTTAGTTGTGTTGAAAAATGTTTCTATAATTCTAATTACACAAACCGAGAGAGAGAAAATGCAGTCTTATTTACTTCAGCATTTTAAACAATCTAAAATTGAATCTCAAATGTTTTATTTATTAAAGCTGATAATTTTCAGGGATTTGTGGATGATTTACTTAGGGTTTTCTTTCAACCTCTCTAAAAATAATTGTGTTATGTATTTACATGTAATTTTGAAAAATAATTATCCCTTTAAAAACTACCTTAAAAATGTAGCACGGTTTAATCCACATATAATGACCTACTGACTACCTTATCTTATCACGACAAAATTGTTTTTAGATCTCACGAAAACTATTTTGACATTAATCTTTTATCAGTCTAACTCAGTTTGAGGATTATACATCTAACACAAATCATAAATCTGCTTTAATCTCTTAGTTTCTAAAGATCATATTCCTTTACTATTTTACCTACAAAAATCCCTGGGGCGGATTTACCACTTTGCTCATACTGGATTTATCACTACAGGTATGAGAGGTAGTCTATAAAAATTTTTGTATTTTTAGCTTTGAAAATTACATAATCACAAAGCAAACTTCTAGAAATATTGGGCATACTTTGTGCAAAAAGAAAACACAAAGTAAAACTAATAAACTTAAGTAAAGAGTTTTGTATACGCCCTGCAATAAACTGAAATCTATATAATATTCAATGAATAGAACTTAGTACAACAATTTGGCTAATGAAAAAAATTCATTCCTTTATTTAAAATAATACGGAAAACCATTATCAAAAGCAGAATTTAACTATAATGAAATTTAAATTATTATAAATGTTTGGGTTATTGACTAGGATGTGAGTTTCTGAGCATTCATGATAAATTAACTACATAAAAGAGGGCCAGGGCTGTACCAATACCTACTGACAATGAGTCATGAAGGAAAGATTACAATTAATCCAATTCTATGTACCCCAAATCCCTTTTAAAAGAAGATGAAATATGAGGATAGTTTGATTTGAAGTACATTTATAATGAGAGATTTTAATACGCATTTATCCTAATCAGCAGGTCTAACACAAGAGGGAAAAAAGGCAGTGAATATCACAAGAGGACACAGTGTAGAAATTCACCTAATCATGAATGAGCCAGCCACGGGACAGGAAATATTCATTTTAAGAACAGCAGAGGATGAAAGAAGAGGTTACCATCCAACAAGGCCAGAGAAGAGAGCAGAGGATGAGACTTGAAGGGAAGACCATGCCAAGCCACCCTGGACTCGGACAGGCTGCAGGCCTCACCTGGTACAAGGGGTGGCCAGAGAAAGCATAACACACACTACACACCCTCTTCCCAATGCAGCTCCCTGGAATAAAGATCTAATATTGAGTTGGCTCCTTGTTTTGAATATAAAGTTGACTCAGATACCCAGAGAAATACAGAATTTGGACAAAACTTGGGTAAAAGCCAGTTTCTTGGCTCCACTCCGAACCCTCTACTCAAAAGCTCCCAAATCAGATTTGCCTTCCAGCCAGCCTGATGCCTACTATGACTTAGAGAATCATCCTAGCTGCTCAGACTCTCTTCAGTTGCTCCCTGATGAACCTTAAACTATCTGAAAATCTTTGACTTGAGACAAAGACTCTCAAAGTATAACAGGTTAGGAACTGTAGACAAGAGAGTAACAAAAACTCATTCACACGATTTTATTCAGTCAGCCAATAAGCATTTAAGACTAACAGATTCTTTTCTGCTTTGATAAACAAAAGGGTCAAAGACAGGTGGCCAGTAGGTTCCTGAAAGAGGAACCATCTTCATGGTAGGAGGAAAAAGACACAGGAAAAAACAGTTACAGCTAACTTTAAAGATCCATGCGATTTAAGCTCATGACGTGTGAGAAGCGGTCTCACAGTAAGACCGCTCCACGCTCAGTAGGACACTGTGACTAACTTTCTCCAACAGCTCAAGGTAAACAATCCTTCACAAGCTTCAGATGAAAACTGTTATTAAACAAATTCACTTCTCTTTTTATTCTGAAAGTTCATTGGTTTGACTAAACAATACAAAGAAAAAAATTAATTTTAAGAACCTAATTTTCAAACATAATCTTACCTGACCTATGGGGTAATTTTAGAACAAAGGGCTTCATATCTACCACAAAGTGATCAAATTCTGCATCCAGCTTCTCCCATTTCTCTGCTTCACTTCCCATTTCCATAATTCAGCCTGTAAAAGATTTAGAATTAAAATATTAAGATCTGTATGTTGAAAACTACAAACCTGATGAAAGAGATCAAAGAAAACTCATTAGTGTTAAATACCCCCAAACTGATCTATAGATTTAATACAATTCCAATCAAAATCCCAGCATTCTGTGTAGATATACACAAGCTGATTCTAAAATTTATGTGGAAAATTAAAGGAATTAGAATAGCAGAAGCAATTCTGAAAAAGAAATAAGTTTGGAAGACTCACATTACCTGACTTTAAGAGGCACTATAAAGCTACAGTAGTCAAGACAATATGGTATTGGTGAAAGGATAAGACACACAGACCAATGGAACAAACTAGAGTCCAGAAACTGACCAACACAAATGTGGACAACTGATATTCGACAAAGGTAAGTAAAATTCATGGAGAAATGATAGTTTTTACAAGAAATAATGTTGTAACAACTTGGGAGCCATATGTATAAATAAATAAATAAATAAATAAATAAATAAATAAAAATAACCTCACACTGCACATAAAAATTAACTCAAAATAAATCACAGACCTAAGTGTAAAATGTAAAACTACAGAACTCTTGGAAGAAAACATAGAAGAAAATCTTTATGACTTGGGGTTAGTCAAGGATTTCTTAGATACAACACTAAAAGTACTACCCATAAAAGAAAACAAATTGATATACTGGACTTATATCCAGTATATCAAAAGAAATAAAAAATTTCTGTCCTGCAACAAATTCTGTCCAGGAGTTGAAAAGTTAAGCTACAGACTGGGAGAAAATACTGCAAATCATTTATCTCAGAAAGGACCTATATCAAGAATACATAAAGACCTTTTAAAACAAAACCATAAGAAAACAACCCAATAAAAATAATCAGCAAAAAAAATTAATTCCTTTACCAAAGAAGATATACAGTTGACAAGTAAGCATGTGAAAAAGATGCTTAATATCATTAATTATTAGAGAAATGCAAATTAAAATGACAATGAGGGACTTCCTAGGTGGCGCAGTGGGTGAGAATCCGCCTGCCAATGCAGGGGACATGGGTTCGACCCCTGCCCCAGGAAAATACCACATGCCATGGAGCAACTAAGCCTGTGCACCACAACTGTTGAGCCTGTGCTCTAGAGCCTGTGAGCCACAACTATTGAGCCAATGTGCTGCAACTACTAAAGCCCATGCACCTAGAGCCAGTGCTCTGCAACAAGAAAAGCTACCACAATGAGAAGGCCACGCACCACAACGAAGAGTAGCCCCCACTCGCCACAACTAGAGAAAGCCCGTGTGCAGCAACAAAGACTCAAAACAGCCAATAAAAATAAATTAATTAATTAATTTATAAAATGACAATGAGATATCACTACCTACCTATTAGGACAGCTAAAATTAAAAATGCAAACAATACCAAAGCTGCTGAGGGCACAGAACAAGAGGCCTTCTCACACACCGCTGGTAGGAATACAAAATGGTGCAACCACTCTGGAAAACAGTTTAGCCATTTCTCACCCAGTTAAACATACCCTTAGCACAGGACCCAGAAATCCCACTCTTAGATATTTATCCAAGAGAAACAAAATCTATATTCACACAGAAACCTGAATGTAATATTTGTAACAGCTTTTTTTTCTCTTCTGTAACCACCAAACACTGACATGTGAGAAGTGGTCTCACAAACCCTGGAAACAACCACGTGTCCCTCCCCTGGGAAATGGATAAACCAACTGTGGTGTATCTACACAATGAAACAGCACTCAGCCACAGAGAGGAAGGAAGTGCTGACTCGCCCAATAACACAAGGAACTGTAGATGTGTTAGGCTAAGTGAAAGAAGCCGTGCTCAAAAGGCCACATCCCACTTGTATGACATCCTAGAAAAGGCAAAAAATACAGGCACAGAGGACAGATCAGTGGTTCACTGGGTGCACTGGGGTGGAGGCAGTGGCGGGGGGGGGGGGGCAGGGCACAAGGAAATTACACGGGTGCTGGAACTGTCCTGCACGCTGTCTGTGCAGGAGGTTAGAAGAACCTATTCTATGCATGTGTAAAAATTCATCACACTGTATACCAAAAAAGTGATTTTTAACTGTACATAAATGTAAAATCTTTAACTCCCACCAAAAAACTTAAAATACTGGTCCTGGTATTTCTTCCTAATTGGGAAGAAAACACTGAATATAAAGGGGGTGAACCCCCAAAATCAGAAACATAGGTTTTGACAAAATTGCTTAAATTAAAAATATACCCAACAGTCCACATCTTCCTCTAAGGTGTGAGATGTCTTGGTATAGATGTGCACTATCTCTACATCCCCAGTTTGTCATTTATTCAGTTTACAAATTACACGTTTGGGAAAAAGCTCTGTTGTGCCTCGTCAGCTGTCCTGCTCCACAGACCCCCCCTCCCTCTGCTCAACGGGCTTCTAACGTTCACCAGGGTTTCCTCCACCTCACAATCAACAGCCTCTGCACAGAAGGCTCTCAGCCCGGCCTCTGTGCGTCTGGCCAGCCGTCGTTCCCTCACAGCCGGCGGAGGTGAGCCGAGGGTTCCCAGGGTCTCTCAGGGACCAGCATGCCCTGCCTGCAGTCTTCCACTCCCTCCTGCAGCCATGCCCAGGAAGGAAAGCAGTCTCTGACGTCCACACTGCCACTCCCCACCACGGCTCTTCCACCCTCACCCCCAATGCCCCTCTCATGAGGCCCCCACTGTTGGACTGGACCCAGTGCTCCCCTCTCTCATCACTGCCACCCACCAAAATCCCTTCCAATCAGCCTCTTCTCCTCTCTGTTCCGCACGACAATGATTGCTCACACCCTCCTCCATTGCTTAACTAAGGGTCAGCTGGAGAAAACTGGCCCTGCCTTGAGGTCTCATCAGAATCCCCGGGTTTCTCATTTCCCCTCCACAAGGCAGCTCTGAAACTCTTACCAGACCTCTCAAAGCCCCTAAGTCGTTCCAGCTCCCCTCACTTTCCACGTAAGAAAGCTCAGCTCCTGCTTCAAAGGGAAAAGGAATAGTCAGGTGGTAACACCCCAAATGCTCTTCACTCCACCTCCCACTCGCCTTCCAGAGAACACAGCCTCACCTGCTCTGCCTCTGCATCAGAAGCACTGACTGTCCTCTCCACTGCTGGGACCTCCACCACCTGCCAATGACCTCCTCGCTGGTTTACTGACTCCTTCCCCTCCACTGCCCCACTCTCTAAGGCCCGTGAACCAATACAGCAACGATACTCAAAAATACCTCAGAACATGCCTGTATCCCTATTCTCACTACTGCTCTCAGAGAAAGCCCTCCCCACCTCTTACTCACACTAATTCCCCTGCTTCAGGCCTCACTGGCACCAGAGGAGACGTCCCAAGTACAGGGCTCAGCACATCACCTCCTCTCTCCACTGCTTACTGCAACGGGATACGACCCAAACCCAAGGTTAGGCCTGCCAGCACCTACACACACACACTCTCTGCCTAACAAACCCATCCACCAATGAGCACGCCCACCAGTGAACTCCCCGCCATCCTGCAAACAGGCTGCCCCTGGCCTGCAGGCAGGAAATACGACACAAACGTCGCTTCTGAGTAGAGCTTCCCCACACATCCCAGATTCATCGCTCCGTCATGGGTGTACTGCTCACATCTGTGCAGCGGCATTTATCTGCTGTTACCTTTTTGTTTTTTCACACATCTGTGTACTATTTACATGTCTTCCACCATCTGGGAGATGCTCCTGGAAGGCAGGATCCATGACCGACACATCTTAGTAGGTACCTAGCACATTACACAGCACTTAATAGAAGCTGAAGAATCGACCGGTAAATAAAAGCTAACTAAAGGGATTAATGTCATACTTTTACGTGACTAACACAGGCAGACCTCAGAGACATTGCAGGTTCAGCTCCAGACCACAGCAATGAAGCAAATATCACAATAAAGCGAGTCACAAGAATACTGTGCTTTCCCAGTGCATGTAAAAGGTATGTTTATACTAGACAGCAGTCTACTAAGTGTCCAATAGCATTATGCTAAAACAAATGTACATATTTTAATTAAGGTATGTACATACCTTAATTTAAAATTATTACTAAAAAAATGATATCCATCATCTGAGCCTTCAGCAATTTGTAATCTTTTTGCTAGTGGAGAGTTTGAAATATTGTGAGAATTACCAAAACGTGACCCAGAGACACGAAGTGAACAAACGCTGTTGGAAAATGGCACTGGTAGACTTGCTCAAGGCAGGGCTGCCACAAACCCTCAATGTGTAAAAAACGCAAAAGTGTAATAAAGGAAAGCGCAATAAAACGATGTGCTTATTGAGTTTTTTTGTTTTCTTTTATATTTCTGCTCTGAGAACCAAATAGGTCTTCCAGAATAGAAATACTATTGCCCTTAATTCTATTTACTAAAATTGCTCACTGTACCTTCTGCATTACAGTAGAAGAAATAATTTCAAATGCAAGGCTTGGTTAATTAACTAGACCTATTTTGGTGATCATTTTGTAACATATACAAGGGTGAGTCAAAAATCATCCACACTCTGGTTATATTAAAACTTGGCCGCACTTATCAGAGCTTTCTGTTCAAGGCTGCTGTCTCCCTAGTCACTGCTGTGCAGGTGTGAACGTGTTACATTAGTTCACTTGTAACTGTGGTGTGAGCAAAAATGGATGCCCCACTTGTGATCTGCACAAAAGAAGAGCAGTGTGCAGTGATTCGTTTTTGTGGTCTGAGGGTGTACCTGGTGCCATTATTTATCAAAGACTTTGTGCGCAGTATGGACAAAGTGTTTTGTTGCAAAGAAATGTGTATGAATGGATAGAAAGGTTCAAGGAAGGTCACACAAGCGTTAGCCATTAAGAAGGAGCCGGACACCTGTTTACGTAAAGTTGTGAAGACAGCAGTGCATTCGTGGCTCACAGCACATTTTTTAATGAGGGAATACGAAAGCTTGTTGACAGATGAACAAAGTGCATTGAAAAGCAAGGAGATTATGTCCAAAAATGATGTACTTTTCTAAAAGTTAATTAAAATAAATTCTACATCCAGAGCACGGATAATTTTTGACTCACCCACATACATACGTGGTATCATTATATATAATGTATACCTGTAACTAACATAATGTTATATGTTAGTTTTATCTCAATAAAAAGAGAGAACTGCAGTATAAAAAAAAACTTGGTTAAGATAAATTTTATTTAAGCGTGTTTTCTGATTGGTTGGTTGGTTTTGTTTTGCATTCCTGCAGTAACTAGCTGCATTCATACACAACTCCATCAGTTCTGTACTTGGTAACAGAAGGCTAGGATACCACTGCCGGATGTTGGATCATAAAGCTGAAAAGAAACTATTTAAGTGGGTGAACAAATGGAAACTCATAAACCCAGAATTTTAAGCACAGCTCTGACCTGGAAGTGTACTTCCAGGCTCAAACAGCTCATCCTGCCCATGCACAGGCCTGAGAGCACCCAGAGCTAGGCCGAAAACAAAAAGACTCCTAGTAACGCTAATTCTCAATAAATCTTTGACACAGGCAGGAAATGTCAGTGTTTAGTGTCAGTGGAAACGAAAACTTAAGAGTAAAAAGACTGACATAAAGTCATGAAATTAAACATAAAGCTCAGATTAAAATTCTGAAACCATTCGCTCTCAGATCCATTACATCTGACCTCTCGGCCACTTAAATATAAGCCAGCAATCTCTCCAACTAATGGAGAAGTATTTTACAAACAGAAAGGCAATCATAATCGCTATAACATGCAATACTGGAGCACACATCTTCTTTAAAGCACAATAAAGAATCAGCGTGATACCTGGTAAACGCTAAAACTCGGCTTTTCCTTATCCCTTATTTATTCTCCAAAGAAATGAAAAAAAAATTAACATCGTTTCGAACTCTCAGGGAATTCTTGCCACACACATTACATCTTATAAGCAGCCAGCCGAGGAAAGAGCTTTATCCCGATCCAACTTATTAGAATTGCAGGTTTAAACTACTGGAATTAAAGACTAAGGAAAGCTGTATCTCTGGCTGAGGTTTGAGACACTCGGGGGCGCGCCCAGCAGTCCCCTACGTTGGCGCAAGGGCGACAGAGGAGAGGGCGACTCTGGCCCAGAGCTGCGATGCGCTGGCCCGCGTCTCTGTTCTCTGAGCCTGTGACTGCGCGGGCAGCTGGCAACTGGGCGGGGGACGCGGCCTCGCCGCCCACACAGAGGGCGCCCCCCCGACGCCGGGCCCCGCCCCACGCCACGGGCGCGCCCCGCCCCGCCGCGGGAGGTCCCGCCGGTCCCGCCCCGCCGCGCGCGCACACACACGGCGGCCCGCGCGCCCGCCGCCGCGTCAGCCCGGAGACGCGCAGGGCGCGGGGTCGGGCGCGGGGCCCGACACGGGCCTGCGAACAGGAAGGGCGCGCCCGCCGCACGCGCGTCGCGAACACGCGGGCTCGGGCCCCCGGGCCTGCCGGGCGGCGCGGGACCGGACGCGGAGGGCCGCCCCCACCGGGCCCAGGACGCCGCCCGGCCCCGGGGAAGCGCTCCCGCCGGCCGGGGACCCTAAGGGGGCCGGGGCGAGCGCGAGCGTCTCCTCACGGCCCGGCCCCGTCAGGACCCCCGCGCGGCGCGCCCGCGGCCCCGGCCCCTCACGACCCCCGCCCGGCGCGCACCGCCGCCCCGGCCCCTCACGACCCCCGCCCGGCGCGCCCCCGGCCCCTCAGGACCCCCGCGCGGCGCGCCCGCGGCCCCGACCCCTCAGGACCCCCGCGCGGCGCGCCCGCGGCCCCGGCCCCTCACGACCCCCGCCCGGCGCGCACCGCCGCCCCGGCCCCTCACGACCCCCGCCCGGCGCGCCCCCGGCCCCTCAGGACCCCCGCGCGGCGCGCCCGCGGCCCCGAACCCTCAGGCCCCGCCCAGCGCGCCCGCGGCCCCGGCCCCTCAGGACCCCGCCCGGCGCGCCCACAGGCCCCGCGGCGCGCGCCCCACAGGCCCCGAGAGCCGCCCGGCCCGCGGGGCCACCCCTCCCCGCGCAAAATTCCACCCGAGAACCCGCGTGAGGCGGCCCGGGAGGGGCATTCGAGAAAACGAGAGCCGGCGCCCCTACGTGCAAGCTTTCCGATCGGCCGCCGCCGCCGCCACGAAACCGTTTCAAATCCGTGCGGGCGCCGCGGTCGCCGCCGCGCAGCAGGCCCGGGAAGGGCGGGGGGCGGGGCCGGGGGAGGGGCCCTTGCTCGTAGGCCCCGCCCCTCTGCCGCGCCTCCTGCCGCGGCCGCGCGCGGCGCCGTTGCCATGGCGACGCTCCAGGCCTCGGCCGCCGCCGCCCGGCCGGTCGAGAGCGGGCACGTGTGCGCTCGCGTTTCCGCGTCCCCACCCCGCCGCGCTGGGCCGCGTTGCCATGGCGACGTGACGGGCCCCGCCTGCCAGCGTGCGGCCGCGAGGCCCACCCCAGGCCGAGGCTCCCGGGAGGCGGCCGTCCACCCGGGCCGCGCCTTGTTCGCCCTTCAGGGCTGTGGAGAGGCCAGGGGAAGGGCCAGCAGGGTAGGGTCCAGGGGCACGTTCCCGGAGGGCGGCGACCTGAAGAACCTGCTGGTGTCGACGCGTGGAGCTGAACGCCGTCCAAGCCAGCGAGAAAATGAACGCCGCTTTTTTTTTTTTTTTTTTTTTTTTTTTGCATTCATCTCTATCCAAGATCTGAAAACCCCCAGATGCTGGAGATGCTGGAGTGAGCTGAAGAGGCTGCCCCTGTGGTCCCCAGTTCCGTGCGGAGCAGCCAGAGCGAGGGGAGCCCGCGCCTCCGGGCGGCCCGCGGCGGCGTCAGGCCCTGCTGGTCTCTGGTCGCCTGCGGCCTCTGGAGAGGCTCCGAGCTACACACGTCTTTAAAGAACCGAGCAGAGACGAGATTTAAATGGTAAAAACACGCACGTGAAAGTCAGTGTGCCAGTCTCCTCACGTGGCGCCCCACAGGGCTCCCTCCGCAGCGTCTGTGCGGCGCGCGGTGTGAGGCCCAATCCAGCGTGAACACAGCTTGAGGCTGCTTCTCCGTCTTGCATGAAGGAAACAGAAGATTCATCCACCTGTGACTAGTTACTTTCAAGCTTTCTTGAGGGACATCATGTTCTTTCCAAGGTCCTTTTTCAAAGCCTTCCACTGGAAGTAACATTTTTTTGCCACCAACAGTTCTCAGTGACACATTATGAAAACTAAGGAAAAGGGACGGTGTGAAATACTTCCAGGAATGTTTAGTGTCTCCGGAGCATGTTTGAACATGTTTAAAGAAGGATGGGTAATTCAGTCACTTGCACAGAGGATCTGGGATGCAGAACCCACACATGCCATTGAAGGGATTGGACCACCCAACGAAGAGGTTCAAAAACCACACTGCTGGAAGAATTTGAGATGAATTTGACATTGACATCTAAATGAACATGAGCAGAAAAGTGGAAGAAAAAAGGGGATCCAGGGGAAAAGCACAACAAAGTCAAGTTCATCTGAGAAGAAAAAAAACAATATATGACAAAGTTAAAAGGTTAAAAAAATTAGGAAGATAAATTTCATAAAATTTTTTCTATGTTTGGGTGAAAGTAAGAAGAGAAAATGTCCTTTTACACTTTCAAGAACTAGGAGATTGTCACCTTTACACACATATATATATATATAATTTTGTTAAGATAAGCAAGTAGAATTTTTGTATTTATTTATGGTATACATGTGTAGCTGGGATGTCAGCTGACACCTAAGCTGTGTTCACCATTGGGTTCAAGCCTATGTGTCATGTTTAGTCCATGGGAAATCTCCTTACTTGACAACCAAGGAAACTTCTAGAAAGTAACTCACTCTAGGTGAGGGTGAGCAGATCTGGTTCAGTGACAGCACAGAAACATTGAAGGGACAGGTGGTTCTACATAAAGCACATGAAGTGCTAGCCGTGGGTGGACTTCCAGCTCCCCTCATTTGCTTGTAACAGAGTGATTCCCAGTCTTTTAAGGTGAAGGTTTACCTTTGAGAATCTTAAAAAGAAAGGCTTAGTCCACCCCCCATTCTGTAACTGTAAGTGGGGTCCGGCTGCTTACAGCTCACAAGCCAATAAAGAGGCCAGGTTGGTGGAAAGGAAAGTTTGCTTTATTTAGGATGCTGACAACCAGGGGGGAGGGCAGACGCCTGACCAAAGGCCAGCTCCCCCCCACCCCCACCCCGGCCCCGCTATCCCAACAATCAGGGGGCAAGAGCTTTGATAGACAGGGAGAGGGGGCTACGTGCAGACACAGCACAGGCGGCTCTGGCAGTCATCTTGAAATGGGTCATTGGTGATCTGACCAGCGTCTTCTTGAGTGTTTTAGGTACAGTTAGTCTTCAGCTCCAGGGTCGGGTGGTTTCCATTTCTCTGAGGCCAGTTCTCGGACTTGTGGCCGCTGATGTCATGGCTACAGCCTGGTCATCACGTGGTTCACGTCTTCCACCTGGCGGGGGATTCAGTATCTACAAGACAGCTCAGCAGGACTTGGCTCAGGATATTATCTATAGCCCTTGAGGAGGAACAAAAGGACCTTGACTCTGCTTAATGACTAAGCTATTATTATGTGGTCTCCTTTGACTGTTTTCCTTTGTTTCTGCATTTTCTCACTTCTCTGATTAAACTTCTTCTTTGGTTAAAGTTTTTCAACAGACAAAATGCAGGCTGAGGACGTGGGGAGGTGGGGGGGAGGGTCAAGGACCATAGGGTCCTGCTCAGTTTCAATACTTTACCACCACCAAGTGCCCACGCGTATGAGCGCAAATCAAAGGGCTCCCCAACTTTCTCAAGTCCACTCATGGAACCTCGGTTAAGAACTCCTGCCCTATGGATTTTACATCAATTTAAACCTTAAGAGCTGAAGCCATAAGCAGCATCCGTGTCCGTAATTTCTGAAGATATTGTGGACAAACTCAGTACAGACATCACTGCCCTCAGTGCCTGGCTCCAGCAACCTCAGGGCAGGCATTAGTAAAAAGCAGCAGCAGCAGGATGCCCTCAGCCAGCATCAGACGCAGGAAGTGAGAAGAGTAATCTCACAGCGACACACACTCGGAGAGAAATAAGTGATGCCCACCATACGGTAGTTTAGTAAGACGCAGGGCACACGTGAGCCCTGCCCTGGGATACTTGGGAAGAAATATCTGGAATTGGAGTCCCTTCAGGGACCTCAAGAGTGAAGACAGATAAATCCTCTGTGGTAGATGTTGCAGCCCCAAGCTTGTGTGGCCTGAAAAATAGTTTCACACAAAGGTTTTATGGCCACAAACCTAGGGCAACCAATTAATATGACTTCTTTGTCTAGTTGTTTTATAAGAGATAATAATTTGTCACCTCAGTATATATTTATTGAACACCTAGTATGTGTAGATTATTTTAACGGAATGTTTCTTCTACCAGGAATGTTCTGACACCTCAAATGTCACTTTCATAGAGAGGTCATCAGTGATTCTCAAACCCACCCCCCTAATTCTCTTCCAAAATTTGTAATCAAATAGTAACTGATATTAATGATCTTTTTAAAATGTCTGTAGGCTCCATAAGGACAAGGACCACATCTGCTGGGTTCACCCCGGCAGACCCAGAAATTTGCAAAGCTCCCAGCACAGAGAGGCAATCCACGAATGTTTACTGAGTCAAAGAATTAACATAGGTGGGTCTTTCATGCTTCGCTCTGTACCTGGGGTGGGATATAGCCACCCCATAGATCCCTGCTTAACAAAGCTTCCATTTAACAGGCCGTGAAGACTAACTTTCCTGAATCCAAATTTCTTTGTACGAGAGTGAATCTGACTAGTCTAATGTGAATCAGGTAAGCACACTTAGTTGGATCAGATAAGGTCAGGAGATTGGGCATCCCGTCATATAAACATGACTTTGTCAGCTCACCTTTGTGCTTAGGGGACAGGAGTTGGGCTTCCTTTCTCAGAGAAGCGGACGGATGAGCTACCTCAAGTGGTTCCAACTCCAACAAAGCTTCAAGAGTCGGGAGGACAGAGGTGAGTTTTCTTCCCTCCGAAAGTTTACAGTGTAGTAGGAGGTAATAACACAAATACCAAATAACCATACTTAGAGTCAGATTATGTCACCTGGTTTAAAATAATATGTTATGGGAGTAGAGGGGAGATTAAGAAAACACAATACTGTGATTATGAAGTTATATGAAAATATATACTGAACCTAGTTTTATCTTTGGTTTTAAAAAGGTATTGAAATTGAAACATTATTTCCACTAGAAATGTTATTTCCTATCAGCTACAAATGACTTAAATGAAAGTAGAAGGTTGTTTCAAGAACAAATTAGAGGCTTCCCTGGTGGTCCAGCTGTTAAGACTCCCCACTCCCAATGCAGGCGGCCAGGGTTCCATCCCTGGTCAGGGAACTAGATTCTGTGTGCCACAACAAAGATCCTGCATGCCACAACAAAGATCCCACGTGCCACAGCAAAGATCCTGCATGCCACAACTGATTTGGCCCAATGCAGTCAAATAAATATATAAATATAATTTTTTTTAAATTAACAGTTTACCTCAATATTTAAAAATCAAATGGTAACATAGTTGGTAATGATAGTATAAATGTCACCCCCCCACCCCCGGAAAATAACTTTTCTTTCCCAGGTGGGAAGTGAATTATGCTATACTTCTCATGTTGAAAGGGATCTGTTTATTTTCAAAATATAAATTTAAAATTAAGAGCCTAATAGACATATATATACTACCAACTGTAAAATAGATAGCCAGTGGGAAGTTGCTGTATAACAAAGGGAGTTCAACTCGAGGATGGATGATACCTTAGACGACTGGGACGGGGAGGGTGGGGGGGAGTCGAGGGAGGGAGGGAATACTGGAATATGTGTATAAAAACAGATGATGGAACTTGGTGTACCCCCCAAAAAATAATAAATAAATAAATAAAATTTTAAAAAATTAAAAAAATTAAAAAAAAGAATTAGTCTAGATAAAACTGAGCACTGTGAAGTCAATGATTCTCTGCATAAAACTTGGGACAATGTGACTTTTACTAATTAGATAATTTTTCATAGATATTTTGTACTAGGCCTGCGTTTTGTTATGAGTATTAAATCTGATTACCCATATATTTCAGACACCTACTCTATAAAATTATAGTAACTATAGCAGAGATGGGAGGTTACCTCCATTATTTTAAGCTACTGCTATCTGAATTTCTTGTGTATATAAAGTCAAATGTAAACCCGATACAGTAATTTACTTCTCTTAACTTTATATGCGTATAAAACTTATGTATCTCCTGAAGGCATTCTTTCATACCTTAATCGCCCTGAAGGTCCATACCAAAAGTCTAAGTCCATACTAATAAGTGTATTACTGTAGACTCACAGAAAATGAGTTGCAAAATAGTTTACGAGCCATTCTACCAATTTACATACTTACCGTATGCACACAAAAAGGAAAGCAAGTTGTAAGGATGTGAATCAAATGTGGGCAATGATTCTTTAGTAATGAAATTAAAGATGATTTAAGTCCTGTCAATTCTGCTTCCTAAATATCCTCAAATCTCTCCAAAAAAAATAGCTCTATTTTGGAAAATGTTAACTTAGACATAAAATAATGAAATCCACCATATTCTTCTCCTCTGAAACATTTTGGAATCAAGGTTTCAACAGCTTCAGTGTGACGTTATCCAGTAGTTGGAAGGACTGTGAATAATAAACACATTGCAAAGTAAGTACAAGACACAAAAACAAATGTTAGTGTCTTTGGATCCCTGAGGTGGGTTATCAGGTAATTATTTCCACTTACCATCAAGAATGATCAAGAGTTAACTGTAAAGAGAAACAAAATTTTTCTTCCTAAGCTGAGGTTTTTGAATTGAGTATATTTTTTCAGGTTATAAAAGTATTGGTGATATTATACAGAAATTGGAAAAAACAAAAGTTTAAAGAAGAAAATAAAAATTAATTCCACCATTAAGGAATAGCCACTATTAACAATTATCAATATATTCTCAAATCTTATGCATATGTATACGATCACTTTAATGTCTACTGATTTTTGCATCATTTAGATATAACATAATTTGCTTAATTATTTTCCTGTGATTGGATATGTAAGTTATTAGCAATTTTTGGCTCTTATAAGTAATACTGCAATAAATATCTTTTAATATATACATCTCAGTTGAAGTTTTAGCTATCTCCATAAAAGATATTCCTGTGGGCATGAAAGAAATTAAAACTTTTGATCAGTACTGCCAAATTGCTGCCTGGAAGTGTTTTGCAAATTTGCAGTTCCACTCAACAGTCCCTGAGAGTGGCTGTCTCACATTAACAGTTTTTCCAATCTGTGCTAATTATATATATAAAAGTAGTATCTCTTTTTAATGTGCATTTTTCAATATTAGAAAAGCTGAAATATTTAAACATCTCTATTAGTCCTTTTAAAAATTCTTCCAGAAAGTATCCTCTAGTCCTTTCCCCATTTGTCGGGGGGTGGGGGGGGGTGGGGGGGGCAGGGGTGGGGGGGGAGGTGATTTCACATGATATGCATATCTTCCATATTTTAATTTATTGTTTCAAAACCAGCAAATGGCTCTGTACACAGTACTGATGACTAAGACAATATTCCAAATTTCAGCCAGTGATTCTCCGTTTTTCATTATTAAGATTCTCTGTATCATTAGATGGAAATACGTGAATGACTCAGCCATTTAAATGGAAAACAATTTATAAATACCAAGAATGAGTATTATTATTGCTATGTAAAGACATTAGAGATGAATGTCAAAATAATCCTGTAGCCAGTAAAATCCTTAAAATGGATAGGAAATGATTCAGAGCTTTCTATTTATGGGTTGCAGAAGTACAGAATATACCACAAATAGATGTAGTTTAAAGAGAGTAGAAACCAAGAATTATGCGGCATATTTTCTTTCATCACCACTAGAAAGCAGAGTTACGACCTGTAACACAATGATTCTAGATTCCTTTCTTTTGCCAGAACTAAGCTGACGTGGGGGTGGAGTCAGGATGGCGGCGCGGGAAGGCGCGGAGATGGCGTCTCCCCACAAACAGATCAGCTGCCCAAGCAGACCGCGGGAACCCCGGAGCACCCGGGTGGGACCTGGGGGGAGTCAGGGGGGCGGGGAAGGGGGAGCCCGAGGGGACCGGCGCCCCTGGGGGGTGGCTGGGGGAGGGGGCTGGGGAGGTCGGGGAAACCGCGACTGGGCTTCTCCCGCCCAGGAGGCTTGGGGGGCCGGCCGGGCTCCCCAGCGGGGTCCTCCACCCTCCAAGGCCCCCTCCGGGCTGCCTGGGTCCTGGGGGTGTGGGAGGGAGGGAGGAGGGGTGAGGAGGGGGAGAGGGGGACAGGTGGGGGTGGGGGCTTCGAGATCGGGGGACGGGGAGGCGAGAGGGCGTTTCACCTGCCCTCTTGGCCAGGGAGGCCCACTGGGCTCCCGGGCCTGGTCCTTCACTCTCCGGGCCCCCCTCCCACACGAGGGTCCTGGGGGCGTGGGGGGGCGGGGGAGAGGAAGAGAGGCAGACAGGGACCCTACGAGACTGGGAGATCTGGGGAAGCGCTGCAGGTGTTACCCTAGCCCAGTTGGCCCTGGGAAGCCCGTTGGGCATCAGAGTCTGGTCTCCTGCCTTCCATTGCCCCCTGCAGCTGTGAGGGTCTTAGGGGAATAGGAGAGAGGGGGTGAGGAAGAAGCAAACCAAAGGGGGAGTGACCCTCCGAAATTGGAGGACTAGGGGAGATGCCTAGCATTTCTCCCACCAACTCAGGCCCAGGGAGCCCGCTGGGTACCTTGACCTGGTCCTTTGCCCCAAGGACCAGAGGCATTCCTGGGCCCCTCTGCCTCATTGGGCCTAAGCCCCATTCCCCACCACCCCCCGGGGCCTTGTCTAAGGGTAGGCCCTGCCCATTGCCTAACTTCCACCCACACCCCCACACCCTGCCCGTGTCTAAGCCCTGCCCCCACAGCCAAGGCCTTTTCTGGCTTTTTCTTTTTCTTTTTTTTTTTTGTTTTCTTTTTTTTTCTTCCCACCTCCTCACTTAGGCTATTGTAGTTGTTTTACCTTCCAGTTGTTGCTCCATCTTTTTTTTTTTCTAACACATCTGTTAGTCTCCTATTATCGTGTTTTTTATCTTGCTATTCTGCTGTTCTCTTACTTTTTTTTTTTTAATTTTTTTGTTTTCCTGCTCCACATGGCTTGTGGGATCTTGATTCACAAGCCCAGGGTTAGGCCTGAGCTCCTATGGTGGGAGCTCTGAGTCCAAAACATTGGACTAACAGGGAAACCCAGTTCCCAGGGAATATTCTTCAGAATGAGGTCTCCCAGAGGTTCTCACTTCAACACCAAGACCCAGCTATACTCAACAGCCTACAAACTCCGATGCTTGAAACCTCAGGCCAAACACCCAGTGGGACAGGAACACAATCCTGCCCATCCAAAGTGGGGGGAAATGAGATGACAAAAAAATATGTCACCGATGAAGGAACAAGGTAAAAATACACAAGACCAAATCAATGAAGAGGAAATAGGAAAATTGCCTGAAAAAGAATTCAGAGTAATGATAGTAAAAGTGATCCAAAATCTCGATAACAAAATAGAGAAAATACAAGAAACAGTTAATAAGGACTCAGAAGAACTAAAGAGCAAACAAACAGTAATAGATAACAAAATAACCAAAATTAAAAATACTCTAGATGTTATAAACAGCAGAATAACTGAGGCAGAAGAATGAATGAGTGGGAAAATAGAATGGGAGAAATAACTGCCACAGGGCAGGAAAAAGAAAAAAGAATAAAAAGAATGGAAGACAGTCTCCGAGACCTTGGTGACAACATTAAGTGCACCAACATTCGAATCATAGGCATCCCAGAAGAAGAAGAAAAAAAGAAAGGGTCTGAGAAAATATTTCAAGAGGTTATAGTGGAAAACTTCCCCAACATGGAAAAGGAAATAATTAATCAAGTCCAAGAAGTGCAGAGAGTCCCATACAGAATAAACCCAAGGAGAAATACACCGAGGCACATATTAATAAAACTAATGAAAATTAAACACAAAGAAAAAATATTAAAAGCAGCAAGAGAAAACCAACAAATAGCATGTAAGGGAAAACCCATAAGGATAACAGCTGGTCTTTCTGCAGAAGCTCTGCAGGCCAGAAGGGAGTGGCAGGATATACTGAAAGTCCTGAGAGAGAAAAACCTACAGCCAAGAATACTCTACCCAGCAAGAATCTCATTCAGATTTGACAGAGAAATCAAAACTTTTACAGACAAGCAAAAGTTAACAGAATTCAGCACCACCAAACCAGCCTTACAACAATTGCTAAAGGAACTTTTCTAAGCAGGAAACACAAGAGAAGGAAAAGACCTGCAAAAACAAACCCAAAACAGTTAAGAAAATGGTAATAGGAACAAACATGTCAATAATCACCTTAAATGTAAATGGATTAAATGCTCCAACCAAAAGGCACAGACTGGCTGAATGAATACAAAAACAAGACCCTTCTATATGCTGCTTACAAGAAGCCCACTTCAGACCAAGGGACACATATAGACTGAAAGTAAGGGGATGAAAAAAGATATTCCATGCAAATGGAAATCCAAAGAAAGCTGGAGTAGCAATACTCATATCAGACACATTAGACTTTAAAGTAAAGACTATTACAAGAGACAAGGAAGGATACTACATAATGATCAAGGGATCAATCCAAGAAGAACATATAACAATTGTAAACATCTATGCACCCAACATAGGAGCACCTCAATACATAAGGCAAATGCTAACAGCCATAAAAGGAGAAATCGACAGTAGCACAATAATAGTAGGAGACTTGAACACCCCACTTACATCAGTGGACAGATCATCCAAACAGAAAATAAATAAGGACACGCAAGCTTTAAATGACACATTAGACCATCTCGACTTAATTGATATTTATAGGACATTCCATCCAAAAACTACAGAATACACTTTCTTCTCAAATGCACATGGAACATTCTCCAGGATAGATCACATCTTGGGTCACAGATCAAGCCTTGGTAAATTCAACAAAACTGAAATCATATCAAGCATTTTCTCTGACCACAATGCCATGAGACTAGATATCAATTACCTGAAAAAAACTGTAAAAAATACAACCACATGGAGACTAAACAATACGCTATTAAACAACCAAGAAATCACTAAAGAAATCAAAGAGGAAATCAAAAATATCTAGAAACAAATGACAGTGAAAACACAACAATCCAAAACCTATGGGACGCAGCAAAAGCAGTTCTAGGGAAGTTTATAGCAATACAGTCCTACCTCAAGAAACAAGAAAAATATTGAATAAACAACCTAACCTTACACCTAAAACAATGAGAGAAAGAAGAACAAGAAAACCCCAAAGTGAGCAGAAGAAAAG
Organism: Hippopotamus amphibius kiboko; assembly: GCF_030028045.1. NCBI lineage: Eukaryota > Metazoa > Chordata > Mammalia > Artiodactyla > Hippopotamidae > Hippopotamus > Hippopotamus amphibius. The sequence continues at coordinate 63,681,834 of NC_080202.1, forward strand.
AAATCATAAAGATCATATCAGAAATAAATGAAAAAGAAATGAAGGAAACAATAACAAAGATCAATGAAACTAAAATCTGGTTCTTTGAGAAGATAAACAAAATGGATAAACCATTAGCCAGACTCATCAGGCAAAAAAGGGAGAAGATGCAAATCAACAGAATTAGAAATGAAAAAGAAGAAGTAACAATGGACACCGCAGAAATACAAAAGATCATGAGAGACTACTACAAGCAACTCTATGCCAATAAATTGGATAACTTGAAAGAAATGGATAAATTCTCAGAAAAATACAATCTTCCAAGACTGAACCAGGAAGAAATAAAAAATATGAACAGACCACTCACAAGTACGGAAATTGAGACTGTGATTAAAAATCTCCCAACAAACAAAAGCCCAGGGTGAGATGGATTCACAGGTGAATTCTATCAAACATTTAGAAAAGAGCTAACATCTAACCTTCTCAAAGTCTTCCAAAATATAGCAGAAGGAGGAACACTCACAAACACATTCTATGAGGCCACCATCACCCTGATACCAAAACCAGACAAAGATGTCACAAAAAAAGAACATTACAGGCCAATATCACTAATGAATATAGACGCAAAAATCCTCAACAAAATACTAGCTAACAGAATCCAACAGCACATTAAAAAGATCATATACCATGATCAAGTGGGGTTTATCCCTGAAATGCAAGGATTCTTCAATATATGCAAATCAATCAATGTGATACACCATATTAACAAACTGAAGGATAAAAACCATATGGTAATCTCAATAGACACAGAAAAGGCTTTTGACAAAATTCAACATCCATTTATGATAAAAACTCTCCAGAAAATGGGCATAGAAGGAAATTACCTCAACATAATAAAAGCCATATATGAGGAACCAACAGCCAACATTGTTCTAAATGGGGAAAAACTGAAAGCATTCCCTCTAAGGACAGGAACAAGACAAGGGTGTCCACTCTCACCATTATTATTCAACATAGTTTTGGAAGTGTTAGCCACAGCAATCAGAGAAGAAAATGAAATAAAAGGAATCCAAATTGGAAAAGAAGAAGTAAAATTGTCACTCTTTGCAGATGACATGATATTATACGTAGAAAATCCTAAAGATTCTACCAGAAAACTGTTAGCACTAATCGATGAACTTAGTAAAGTAGCAGGATACAAAATAAATGCGCAGAAATCTCTTGCATTCCTATACACTAACAACAAAAAAGCAGAAAGAGAAATTAAGGAAACTCTCCCATTTACCACTGCAACAAAAAGACTAAAATACCTAGGAATAAACCTACCTAAGGAGGCAAAAGACCTGTATGCAGAAAACTATAAGACACTGATGAAAGAAATCAAAGATGATACAAACAGATGGAGAGATATACCATGTTCTTGGATTGGAAGAATCAATATGGTGAAAATGACTATCTTACCCAAAGCAATTTACAGATTCAACACAATCCCTATCAAATTACCAATGGCATTTTACACAGAACTAGAGCAAGAAATCTTACGATTTGTATGGAAATGCAAAAGACCTTGAATAGCCAAAGCAATCCTGAGAAAGAAAGACAGAATTGGTGGAATTAGGCTTCCTGACTTCAGACTATACTACAAGGCCATAGTGATCAAGACAGTATGGTACTGGCACAAAAATAGAAAGGTAGATCAATGGAACATAATAGAGAACTCAGAGATAAACTCAAGCACATATGGGCAGCTTATCTTTGACAAAGGAGGCAAGAAAATACAATGGAAAAAAGCCTCTTCAATAAGTGGTGCTGGGAAACTTGGACAGCAACATGTAAAAGAATGAAATTAGAACACTTCCTAACACCATACACAAAAATAAACTCCAAATGGATTAAAGACCTAAATATAAGGCCAGACACTATAAAACTCCTGGAGGAAAACATGGGAAGGACACTCTATGACATCCATCAAAGCAAGATCCTTTTTGACCCACCTCCTAGAATAACAAAAATAAAATCTAGAATAAATGAATGGGACCTAATGAAACTCAAAAGCTTTTGCACAGTGAAAGAAACCATAAACAAGACATGAAGACAACCCTCAGAATGGGAGAAAATACTCACCAACAAAGCAATGGACAAAGGATTAATCTCCAAAATATACAAGCAGCTCATACAGCTTAATACCAAAAAAGCATATAACCCAATCCACCAATGGGCAGAAGACCTAAATAGACATTTCTCCAAAGAAGACATACAGATGGCCAACAAACACATGAAAAGCTGCTCAACATCACTAATCATCAGAGAAATGCAAGTCAAAGCCACAATGAGGTATCACCTCACACCAGCCAGAATGGCCATCATCAAAACATCTAGAAACAATAAATGTTGGAGAGGGTGTGGAGAAAAGGGAACTCTCCTGCACTGTTGATGGAAACGTTAGCTGGTACAGCCACTATGGAAAACAGTATGGAGGTTCCTTAAAAAACTAAAAATGGAACTACCATATGACCCAGTAATCCCACTACTGGGCATATACCCAGAGAAAACCATAATCCCCAAAGAAACATGTACCATAATGTTCACTGCAGCACTATTTACAATAGCCAGGACATGGAAGTAACCTAAATGTCCATCAACAGATGAATGGATAAAGGAGATGTGGCACATATATACAATGGAATATTACTCAGCCATAAAAATGAATGAAATTGAACTATATGTAATGATGTGGATAGACCTAGAGACTCTCATACAGAGCATAGTAAGCCAGAAAGAGAAAAACAAATACCGTGTGCTGACTCATATATATGGAATCTGAAGAAATGGTACTGATGAACCCAGTGACAGGGCAAGAGTGGAGATACAGATGTAGAGAATGAACTTGGGGCTGGGGTGGGGGGGGGGGGGTGCGGAGGGGAAGCTGGGATGAAGTGAGAGAGTAGCATAGACCTATATACACTACCAACTCTAAAATAGATAGCTAATGAGAAGTTGCTGTATAACAAAGGGAGATCAACTTGATGATGGATGTTGCCTTAGAAGGCCGGGACGGGGAGGGTGGGAGGGAGTTGCGGGACAGAGGGTATATGGGGATATATGTATAAATACAGCTGATTCACTTTGATGTACCTCAAAAACTGGTACAAGACTGTGAAGCAATTATATTCCAATAAAGAGCTTAAAAAAAAAACAAATTCAAACAATACATTAAAAAAAAAAACTAACCTGAATTCACTGCTCCATCGCTACTTCGGTGACTTAGCCTGTCCTGCCTTCCCAGGCAGTCAATCCGTTGCAGAGTCTATTCACAGAGATAAGCTGGCTCTTCCTCCCCCTCCCTTTCAGGAATACAAACAGTCCCCCATTGACGGTGGTTCAACTTAAGATTCATCAGTTCACATGCTGGTGTGAAAGCAGTGCACATTTAGTAGAAACCGAACTTCGCATGTTGCATCTCGATTCCTTCCCAGGTAGTGAGGTGAAGTAAGATGTTGGTAGTAATGTGAAGTAAGATGCTGGCAGTGATGTGAAGTAAGATGCTCTCTCACGATGCTGGGCAGTGCAATAGCCGTGGCTCCCAGTCAGCCACATGACCAGGAGGATGAATAAGCCCTACACTTCCAACCATCCTGTACCCATACCAGTCTGTTTTTCACTTTCAGGACAGTACTCAATAAATTGCATGAGATATTTGACACTTTATTATAAAATAGGCTTTGTGTTTGATGATTTTGGCCAACTGTAGGCTAATGTAAGTGTTCTGAGCATGTTTAAAAGTAGGCTAGGCTAGGCTGTGATGAGCAGCAGGTTGGGTGTATTAAATGCATTTTCAAGTTACAATATACTCAATTTATCAGGAGGTAACCCCATTGGACATTGAGGAAGATTTGTAGACGTATTGCTCTAGCCAGTGCTCATGTGAACAGCAACCACCTACTGGGGCACTTCCTAGCCTCACCTGTACAGAAATCTCCCCACCACCCTCTTTCAGCACTCCTCCCTAGGCTGGAAAATTCCAGCTTTAGAATTCAGTTATTTCAGGAAGCCACTGGGAAATGCATGGCTTAGCCAGCAGTGTAAGAAATGGAGACAGACACGGTCCTGAAGTTTGGCTCCATCAGTGTGTAAGCCAACTAATACAACCTCCGTGAGCTTCAGGGTCTTCACCTTCCTCTTGGGGTGATTGGGAAGATGGCGTTAACACAGGTAAGATAGATGGGACGTTCTTCCCGGAGCCTGACACAGGAAACGTCGATCTTTTCGTTCCAGACTGTTTGTCATGCCCTTTCAGAAGCAGTGCATGCCACTAGGAGGCAGCACTTGCACGCAAAGAACTAGGTATGCTGCACACGGGGGCGTGTGCACACACACACGCACATACACACACACACGCTCACATGCACATATGTGCACAAAGCACACAGGCTCAAACACACTCATACACACACATCACACATTCGCACACACATGCTCACATTTACAGAGAACACACAAACAATACACAGGTTCACATACACGCACACACCAACCACACACTCTCACACATGCAGACAGGTATTCACCCATATGCACACACCCCAAGCTCTTTTCTTCCTTCCTTCCTTCCTTCTTTTCCCTTTCTTTCTTTTTTCTTTCTTTCTTTCTCTTTCTTTCTTTCTTTCTTTCTTTCTTTCTTTCTTTCTTTCTTTTTCTTTCTTTCTTTCTTTCTTTTTCTCTCTCTTATAAATCTTTTATTTCCGTGTTAATGTGGCACCCAGAAATGAGATCCTACATACTGAAAGGTTGGTCAATGTCTTAGAGATGAGAAAATTCATTTTCTACAACTTCTTGCAGAAACACATTCCAGCACAAGACAAACGTGAAGACCCGGATCCCTTTGTGTTTAGAAGCCCATCTGCCATAATCCAGGAGAAGAAAGCCGGTCATTGGGAAGCACCGCCAGGGACCTACTGGTCACCGAAGAAGGCCTCGGGGGCTTCGTGCAGCCCACGGGGCCCAGTGGCTCTGCACTTGCCGGTTAAGCAACGTGAGGCGGGACGGGAAGACCGCGTGCAGGCGTGTTGCGCTGCGGGACGATGGCCATCCGCTGTGACTGTGATTTCACTCCCTCTGCACCCGGCTGCCTGTGGGGGGAACAGTGCCTTCTGCACTCTCAGCCCCGGGGAAGGTCACTGCACTCTGGCTGGGGAGCGCACAGCTGACTTTTGACGGCAGGCAACCTGGCGATCTAAGCGTCTAAGGAGAAAAACACTTCCAACAGAGAGTCTGCTTATGGGATTAAAGGGCCCACATAATCACTAAATAGAGGGGCAGAGGGGCTGCAATTGGGCAGTTTCTGCGGATGGGACCCTCTCACCCAAACTGCCTCTTCAGACTGAAAAATAGCAGACGTTTCTTTCTGTGAAAATATCATTGAAGTAGAAGAATCAGTACTATGGCCTAAGCTCTAACGTTTACTCTGATTAATTTTCAAGAACCCAAGCCTATCCAGTGGCCTGAAATGCCTTCCAATGAAAAAAAATATTATGCAAAAATCCATCCCCAACAAACCTGCCATATTCCAGGAGTTTCTTTGTGGAAGTCTATTAAAAGTTCAATCTGGAGATTCTTTAATAAAAAGTTCCAGCAAAACAGATTTGAAGGAACCTATATGGTCCAAGAAGTACCCAGCAGTGAAATTGCTGCATCATTTGGTAGGTCTATTTTAGTTTTTTGAGAAACCTCCACACCATTTTCTACAGTGGCTGCACCAGTTTACATTCCTACCAAGAGTGTAGGAGGTTCCCTTTTCTCCTCACCCTCACCAACATTTGTTATTTGTGGTCTTTTTGATGATAGCCGTTCTGATAGGTATGAGGTGATCTCTCATTGTGGTTTTAATTTGCATTTCTCTGATAATTAATGATGTTGAGCATCTTTTCACTTGCCTGTAGGCTATCTATATGTCCTCTTTGGAAAAATGTCTATTCAGGTCTCCTGCCCATTTTTTAATTGGGTTTTTTTTTTTGTTTTTTTGTTTTTTTTTGATGTTGAGTTGTATGAGCTCTTTATATATTTTGGCTATTAAACCCTTATCAGTCATATAATTCACAAATATTTTCTCCTATTCAGTAGGTTATCTTTTTGATTTGTCAATGGTTTCCTTTGCTGTGCAAAAACCTTTACATTTAATTACTTCCCATTTGTTTATTTTTGTTTTTATTTCGTTTGCTTTAAGAGACAGATCCCCCAAAAAAATATTGCTATGGTTTATGTCAAAGAGTGTTCCACCTGTGTTTCCTTTACTAATTGGAAAAGATACATGCACCCCAATGTTCATAGCAGCACTACTTACAATAGGCAAGACATGGAAGCAACCTAAGTGTCCATCAACAGATGAATGGATAAAGAAGATATGGGGGGGGTGTAGACACACACACAGTTATATACAATAATTACTCAGCCATAAAAAAATAAAATTTTGCAATTTGCAACAGCATGGATGGACGTGGAAGGTATTATGCTTAGTGAAACAAGTCAGACAGATAAATACTGTATGTTATCACTTACATGTGGAATCTAAAGAATGAAAGAACTGAATGAGTGTAACCAAGCAGAAACAGACAACAGAAATACAGAACAGAGTAACGAGGGCCGGGGGGCAAGACAGGACCGGGGGAGTAAGAGAGACATAAACAAGCTACAAGCATGTATTGTACAGCACAGTAAACACAGCCAATATCTGACAATAAATTTTTCAGTGGAGCATAATCTATAAAAATATTGATCACTGTATTGTACACCAGAAACTGATATAAGACTGTAAAACAACTATACTTCAACTTAAAAAATACTTCACTTACAGTTTAAAAGTCTATATATTTTAAATTTTTGAAACAATAAAATTAATTAAGAAAGTATTTTCAACAAAAGCAAGGATAATAGACCCGTATATCCTCTCCTTCTCTGGAGCAAACCTAGAGGCCCTGTCTGGGGCAGGGGGAAGTGCTGTCTTTCCATTCCTGGAGCTGTGAGCTAAGATGAGGGGGAGGTCCACTTTTAAATGAATAGGTGAGAGTTAAAGAAAACAGTGGTTCTAAAACTTTGCGCTAAAAGAGGAAATCTAGGGCAGAGGTTCTTTTGTTCAGCAAAATCCCTGAAGAGGGTTTTTTGGTTTAGAAAAGGGAGTCACCACCCACTCTCAAAGCTGACCCTCAATACAGAATGCCAGGGAGAAAGAAAAAGGGAAAGAGAGAGAGAAAAGGGGGGAGGAGAAGATGAAGAGGAGGAAGAAGAGACAGGGGGCGGGGGAAGCAAGAGATGTTGAGAGAGAGAGAGGAAGAGGGAAGACTATTTTGATATTTTGAAGGAAAGATAGAGAAAGAAAAAGTAAAATTGTTTTTTAAAGCTAAGTAATGGGCATTTGGAGCTTTTGAATGACAGCCTGGGAAGGAGGGTGGCCACACTGGTTCCTGTAAAGGCAGGAGGTGCGAGAAAGCATCTTGGAGAAGAGCTCGGAGAGCACCACATGGATGCAGGTGGGTCCTGAGGAAGACCCACCTGGGAGGAAATACCTCTGGGGGACACAAAGTTTAAGGGTCGAGATGGGTAGTACAGAGTGGAGATGGCAAAGATAAAAACTCGTCCTTTTATAGAAACAAGGGATACAGACATGGAGCAGTGGCTGGAGAAAGCTGTGAGGTAACAGTAAGGTTTTTTTTCTTAAGTGATGATCCTATTGCATACTTGTGTGCTGATAGAAATGCTCCAATAGAAAAGGAAAAAATAAACATGAAAGATCACTCATCATAGGAGAAAATCCTTAAATAGGAGACAGAAGACGGGACCCCAGGCCTGAGGTTTGCCCTTAGATGGGATCTCAAAGTAATGGGACAGAGGGCGGAGCCCCCGGTATAGACACTGCTGAGATGATAGACTTGGTCGTGGGAAGATTGAAAAGGGTCTTTTCTATTTTCTCGGTGAAACAGGAAGCAAGGTCATCGGCTGAGGGCGAGGACAGCGAAGGTGGCTTGAGGAGGGTTGAGAAGAGAAACAGCCGCCGTGGGGAGCTGGGGAGAGAGCAAACTAGAGAAATGCAGTAGGCGTGCCAGGCACAGCCGACAGTGTGTGTGAGGCTCACTTTCACGAATCACAGTGGGACCTATTAGCATAATCGTGGGGTTTTCTCTTTTCCAGCAACGTTCAGCTGCTCTGGTGCAGGCACAGGAAAGGCAGCTTTGCCGGCACATCCTACAGAAGGAGGAAAGGGCAGGGAAGGAGCAATGGCCGTGCCGGGTCGTGGAACTTCGGGGGGTGAGGAGAGATGGTCAGGCATTTTGTCAACCAAACTCTCAGATCCCTTTCTATTGGCCTGAAGGTCGATGCATTCCTGTATGGTGTTGCTTCTCAAACTTAAGAATGCAAAGAGTCATCTGGGGACTTTGTTATAAATGCAGATTTGGGGGCCATCCTCAGAAATTCTGAGACACCCCATTTTTCCCTTTGTAATGATTCCCAGGTGATACTGACATGGGGGGGGGTCTGTGGAGCATCCTGAGAAAGTTATCGCATTACAGTTGTTTCAGGTGAAAGCATTGAGGAGTAGAATTAGGCAGAGGGTAACTGGATTACCTTGGTAATTGTTTACACGTCCCATTTCACAGCCATGCAAAGACAGTGTTCCAAATATGTGGGTTTCTTAACCAGATAATTAAAAGTAAGCTACCATGGAGTAACACTGCAATGGCTGATGCAACAAATTCAGTCATTTTATTTTTCCATTTCCATTAGGTTCCTTGCACAAACACATGCAAGTGTGACTTTTACTTTTGAATCTAAAAACCAGCTTAGCATGGTTTTACATCGGATGCATCCGTTTTCCAGAAAGCGAAAGCACTGTGCTCTGGAGAGAAAAAAAATAAACATTCTAAGAGAAACAATCATTTCTTAAATTTGTTAAATAGCCAAGCCAAATCAAATACGTTTTATAAACGTATAGAATAAATCCATATGAATAAAAGCTTTCAGTGCAGGGTTTACGTGATTTGAGAAAACATCAGGGAAATGATAAGACACTCGTTTCCGAGAGAGAAAATAAAAGGTTCTACATAATTCTGACAGTCAAGATTAAAGGAGACAAACTGTATCAGCCCTTTATTTATTTCCCAGCGCACCAGCAGTGCTGCATCTGTCTGAAGACTGGAGAAGAGAACAGCCTGAAGAAATGCATTAACAAAGCTCTGTTTGGCTTTTAAAAATTACCCTCTGCTAATATTTTTTCTGCTGATCTGTACTAGGATTATTGTGCTTTGTCAATATGTAATGTCTCACCAGGGCTCTCCTGTATTTTGAACAGTAACAACTTATCCAGTGCGTGACTAACTATTTGTAACTACAGCAATAATAGCTGCCATTATTATCATTGAGCACTTACTCCATGCCATACATAATATTTCTAATCACCAAACCTATGAGGTGGGTATTGTCTGCCACCCATCATTTCCTCCTCTCTCGCTCTAGCTGGCCACTTCTCTGACCCCTCTCTTCTCTAATCTCCCAACTCTCGCCTCTACCAGCTGATACAAGGCTCTCAACATTCTTGAAGCGTTTCTAATAGCTTCAGCCTCTGGCTGGTTCCTGCTTTGTAGAAACAAAGATATTTAGACTTGAAACCTGAAACTAAAGCTCTGTGATGACCTAGAGGGGTGGAAAGTGGGGTGGGATGGGAGGGAAGCTCAAGGGGGAGGGGATATATGTATGCATATAGCTGATTCACTTTGTTCTACAGCAGAAACTAACACAACATTGTACAACAATTACACTCCAATTTTTTTACAAAAGTTACTATAGCCAGTGTTAAAAGAAGATTACATTCTTGGAGATGTTTTCATAGCTTGTAATTTTTTTAAAAAGTTTTGTATCCAGAATTTATTTTTAAAAAATAAATTTTAAATTAAAAAAAAAAAAAGACCCTGAAACTAATGGCTTAACTGCTGGCCATGATACACTTCTTTATCACACACAAACACAATATCATCTTCCTTAAAATGTTTTGCTCTGACGAATACTTTGCTCTAATGGGTACTTTTCAAACTGTAGGAATTGCCAGAGGAATGAAAGAAACGTTAGAAAATCTATAAACCAATGACCACTGATATGAGTCACTTTGTAGTTTGGGGTTAGTTCTTTATCATTTGGGACCAAGAGGTGGTAAATATTAATATTCAATATTCCATCCAATATTTTTATTATTCAAGTATAATCTGGAATTATACATGATGGCATAATTCAACACTCATCAAATAAAACCACAACCCTGAGTTTTTTTGTTTTGTTTTGTTTTGTTTTTGTTTTTTAACCTCTTTATTGGAATATAATTGCTTTACACTGCTGTGCCAAATTTTTGAGGTACACTGAAGTGAATCTTATACATATATCCCCAAATCGCCTCCCTCCCGCAACTCCCTCCCACCCTCCCTGTCCTGGCCCTCTAAGTCATCACCCATCATCTAGTTTCTCTCTCTATGTTATGCAGGAACTTCCCACGAGCTATCTGTTTTGCATTTGGTAGTGTATATATGTCTATGCTACTCTCTCACTTCGTCCCAGCTTCCCCTTCGCCCCCCTCCCAACCCTGTGTCCTCAAGTCTGTTCTCTACATCTGCATCTTTATTCTTGCCCTGTCACTGGGTTCATCAGTACCATTTCTTCAGATTCCATATATATGAGTTAGCATATGGTATTTGTTTTTCATTTCTGGCTTACTTTGCTCTGTATGACAGACTCTAGGTCCATCCACATCACTACAAATAACTCAGTTTCATTCTTTTTTATGGCTGAGTAATATCCCATTGTATATATTGCCACATCTTCTTTATCCGTTCATCTCTGGATGGGCATTTAGGTAGCTTCCACTTCCTGGCTATTGTAAATAGTGCTGCGATGAACATTATGATACATGTTTCTTTTTGGATTATGGTTTTCTCAGACAACCCTGAGTTTTAAGGAAAAGAACAGGAAAGGAAAATGTGGAGAAGCTAAAGGCAGCTCCATCTTGCTATCTCCTCCTGCCCTGCTCTCTTTTAAAAAAATCCAGTGGCCAAACTGACATGGCTTCGTTTAGTCGTTAAGTAGTAAATGTACTGATTACGGCAAGGGGCAGGTGGAAGTGCTGGCTCAATGTTCTGGTGCTAAACTCACCCTTGAAGCATTTGGGGATTTCAATGGTGCCGTCTATGCACTGTGCATCCTCCGTATAGCTACACTTCTTTTCCTTATTTTTGCAGAAGAAAGAAATTTTTTGGCCATGCAGCATTCCATTCTTAAATTTGTCTTGAATAGTTACTCTCTCTCCTTCATAGATCACGGTAGCTCTTTTAACAGGCAATTGACAAGACGCTGAAAGAGACAATATTTGTAGTCAAGACAGGACTTCATTTACTCTTTCTCAAAGGGAATGCAGCATTTGAGCCAGTAGATCGTAGACCTGAAACAAACTGCTCCAGACCAGAAGATTCTAGGAATGTACGTGCTACCATCAGCATCATTGCTAATGGCGGTTTTTATCAATAAACCATTAATCATGGCTTCCTAGATGGCCTTCTCTTCCCCTGGAGTAGCCACATAGGAAGGTCAGAGCAGAAGCATCAGAGGCTAGGCTTCCGTGCAAAAGAACGTCCATCAGACACTGCCATTTCAGGTAAGCCTCTCCACCCCACTCAGCTCCCCCTTGTTGAGTTGGTGCACCAGCCACCAGCCACTGTGAGCGTTGGCTGAAGCAGCTCACAAGGGCTCCTTTCTCTGAGAAATCACCTTCGGCCATAAGAGAGCCACCTCTCCAAGGAGAGTATGTACATCAGTCCACAACCCCGGGGTCAGGGAAGGGAGCGGCCCACAGCCTATGACAGACTGACGAGGGGATAAGAATAAGCAGGTCGCCTCGCTTCTCGATGGGGTCCACCCCCGTGGTCCAGAGCCCCCAGGGGATGAGAGTGACGTTAGACTCTAGCTGATACCGCTCCCTTGTTCGGAACATGTTCCCTGGGGCGGCGGCAGCGGCAGCACCCAGGAGTCTGGCAGAAATGCCGGGTCTCAGGCCCCTTTCAGACCCAGCGAATCAGAGACGTTGTTTACACAGCCCTCCCAGAGACTCTGATGCACAGTGAGGTTTGAGAACCAGTCCAACTCCATCCTACTTGCCTCACTTTCTTCTTCCTGAGACTCGATACATCAATTGCATTTGAATCCCTGCCTCAGGCTCTCCTTCTAGGGGACCCCAACCTAGTCATATGTCATTTTGCCTGTTTGCCTAATTTTCTTTTCTGTTTAAACTGTCCAGCCCACAGCCACCTGAGCAGAAATACAGGGCAAAGTTGTTGTTCTTCACATAAGCATGCCATGGACCAGATCAAGGATAGACACCTAACTCAAAAGGAACCAGCAGCTCGGGGAAAAGTTTCTAGTGATGGATGAATCCTTGAGTCGAGAGGTCCTGGTGTAGAATCAAGCCAGTTTCAAGGTGAGTAAGCAGAGAAACACAGAGATGTGAGAGAGACCGTGAGACCAATGAGATATGCAAAGAGTAACCATAGTTCCTGGCTTTTAGTTCCAGGCCTCAGGAGGACCAGCTGTGTTTCCTTTCCTCATATTCAGTGTCCATACGAGTTGGACAGCTGCCTATTGGTAACTAGTCGCCATTTCCCGGAACTGGCTTGAATGTATGGTTGGGTTTTGCCACAATGAGAAGAGTCTTGACTAGAACAAAGCAAAAAGGATGCTCATGGCCCAAGACCTAAAAGCAATTGTAGGAAGCCCACACACTCTTCCACCATATCATCAAGGCTCACAGCAAGGTTTATTTCAAAGAGGCTTGCTAAGCATGCTGTGTCCCCATGCCCACATAAATCCCAGTAGCTGTGAGGCAAGTCTGAGAAACAAAGTGGAAAATGATTGGAACAAGAAAATGGCAAGTAAAGGTGATTCACTGGATGAATTTGGAGGTGGTTTGAGACCTTACCCATATTTCATACCTTTACAATGTGGCTGTGCAGACCAGTTTCCAAACTTGCTACATTCTACTTCTTCTGGTCCATCTAAGGCGTAGGTATCATGGCAACCATACGTGGCTTTATCCTTGTAATAAAGTACTTGCTTTGCAGGATAGTTCACAAATCCATTGTCTGGTCTTGATGGGAATGGGCATTTTACTTCTAAAAAGTTTAAGCAATAAGATGTATTCGTATAAGCACTGTGGGGTCCAGTGGTTACGGGATAGTTACATGTTTGTCTCTCTTATACCATTGAAGCACTGGGTGTTCCTCTGACTAGAATACAATTTCTGGGGACCTTGGTGCTTAATTCTGTCCCCTTTTTCTTATCCTCATGAGACCCTGGATATTAAAATAGAATAGAAGCAACACCACTTTGAAAGTAAATTAATGAGTTACCAAGCTCTTTGGGCTTTCACATAATCACAAGGTAGTATTTAGTGCAAAATTCATCTGCACACAGTCTAAGATGGTGGGTTTGAAAGAAGGAAACAATCTGTCTCTTTTAATCAACAGACCATGAAATTAAAACACAAAGATTCCCTCTATGCACACTAAAACACCATTATTTGGATTTTAAATGCTAAATCTGATTCTCAGGATTGTCTTCTGACTGTACAAGAAGCCAGCGTGAAACATGAAGGAGAAAAATGAAAGCTGCCCTGCCTTCTTTAGCTGCTCAGCGGTAGAGCCCCAAACCCGTATCCCTATTTACCCCAGTAAAGAAAGTCAGGCTGGAGAGACACGCACAGAGCTCTTGGGAGGTGGTCTCATGAGATGGTTCAAGAGAACGAAGTCCAGTGTTGGACTGCTTGGATCAGTTTTGGCTCTTCCACAAATTAAGTGCGAAAGAATCTGTGAGTCTGGGACTTCTCTGGTGGTGCAGCAGCTAGGACTCGCGCTCCTAATGCAGGGGGCCTGGGTTGGATCCCTGGTTGGAGAAATAGCTCCCACATGTATGCCGTAACTAGGGGTTCATATGCCACAACTGAGAAGCCCACGAACCTCAACTAAGGAGCATGCCTGGTGCAACTAAGACCTGGCACAACCAAAAAAAAGAAAAAAGAAAAAAAGAATCTATGAATCTATAATAATGCTAAAAAAAATAGTCCACATGGAGGAAAAACTCTTCTCTGTAGAAGAATTCCAGCTAATAAATGTAGAAGGAAAGATAAAATTAGAAAGCCACCATTTTGCAACCACTAATGTCTCAGTTGACTGAGTCCAGGGATTATCAATGGATGCTAAAATAACTGCTAGACAGTGAATATTCACACCATCTCAAACTATCACCCACAGGTCGCTTACTAATTCCAAAGAGAAAGAGATGCCTTTATCAAGAGAAGACAGGCACACCCCTCCTGACCGAGGGATCAAAGCAAGCATGCCAGTAATTGACTGACACCATGTGCCTTCTGATGTGATGCAGTGTATCTTTAAAAAAGTATCAAACTTGAATCTCATCATGAGTAAATCATCAACCAAATTCACATTATGGAAACTTCTAGACGACAACTAGCATGTACTCTTCAAAAATATCAGTGAAAGACAACTGAAAAAGGAGGGGATCATTCTTAACGAAAGTGTAGTGGGCACGCTAGGAACTTTAGGACCCAGAGGCCATAGTCCAACCGGAGAGAACAAAGCTGGGTGCAGTTGTTATCTCTATGTGCCTGCTTACTCTGCAGCTCCTCTGGCATGTTTTCTGCGTATCTCCGTTACTGTGTAGCCCTTGTAACTCTGAAGCTGCCCCAGAGGCCATGAGAGAGGAGGATCCAATCAAGTCACATGCTACCTTCCGTGTTACCTTATTTGGGGGGCAAAGAAAGCCTAAGGTATAGAAAGTTAACAAAAAGTGTAAAAGAAAGGGCCCCGCTTTGTTCAGGGCTCAGCCTCTGGATAGCAATCCGCTGGGCCGGTGCCGGCACAAATACACGCTGCTTCCTGCATGCAGCCTCGGTGTCCTGCTCCACTCTGCAAAATCCTGCGACAAAAGGAGACTAGAGAGGAACGACAACTAGACAGAACGTGTGATTCGTGATTAGATGTCACAGAGAACAAAACTCCTGCATAAAGGGTACTTCCGGATCAGCTGGGGCAATTTGCATATGAAGTAAATATTGTCAATTGTAGATAATGTAATTGTTTAAGTTGTTATTAATTCCAAACATGTTAACTGTCTTGGGTACGTTGATAACATAGGACAATGTCCTCGTTCTTAGGACATTCATGCTGCTGAAGTACTTATGGGTAAGTGTCATGATGTGTACAATTTATTTTCAGATGATTCGGAGGAAAAAGTATGTTGAGAGACAGAGAGAGAGAGAATGTCACAACATGCTGGTGGCTGATACATCTATGTAAACAGCTAAAAAAAATTAAAAAAAAAAAAAGAACCCACTGCTTAGGACTTGGGAGAATTAAGTGAGATGGCACGTATGGCAGGACACCGGTGCCTGCCCAGAGTTAAGTCCCCCAAAAGGTGCTAGGTTGTAGTAGCAGTGGTAGTCTCCCTAGGCGAGAAAGCACTTATGTTTGAATCGTTGAGTAGATACCTGTAATATCCACCCTAGGAGAAGGTAGGGTCCTTAGGATACCTCCTCCTGGGCATGCCACATTCTGTCATCTGTGTACTTGTCATGCAATTGACAAATTGAAAGATAGTAATGGGACTTCCCTGGCGGTCCCGTGGTTAAGGCTTCACGCTTCCACTGCAGGGGGCGAGGGTTCAATCCCTGGTCGGGGAACTAAGACCCCACAGGCCACGTGAAAGAATTTTCATATATATTTTAAAATCAAGTACCCTTGTGATTCTTAAATTTAGATAGGGACTACAAAAGCTTATATCCATCTGATTGCAACCCTGTTTTCGCCTCAATCTCTTAGGACTCCTCAGTTTAATCCAGGCTTCTCCCCACCAGCCTCCATGCACATACCTGTTCCTTCGCGGCCCCTGGCTTCCCCCATCCTGTGCCCTCGGGTGGTGTACCTAGGCCGTCCGCCCACGCTCCACTCCTCCCCCTAGACCTTCCTCTGGGAAGCTCTCCCAGCAGCTCCAGACATCATAGCTCATCTCCTGAGCCTGGAAGCCAGGCCTCACTCACCCGGCATCCTCGGTCCCTGGCACATGGTAGATGCTGATAAGCATGTGTTACACAGGGTCATTTGAAACACACCGTGGTAGTGGAATTTTCAATCCTCTTCAGAAAAGAGATGCTGCGCTCCCGTGGTTGTTTCGTCTTATCATCGTACTCACCCTTACATTCTGGTAACTTTGTCCAGTTTCCATGTTCTGTGCAGGTGATGGTATCATTTCCAAACACTGCGTGGTGTGGCAAGCACTCGAAGACCGCCTTGCCTCCGTACAGGGAGCTGTTCCCAGCCAGCGGCTTATAAACACTAAGCTTTGCAAACTTAGGTATGGGTGGTGGAGGGCAGGTGACAGCTGAAAAAAGAAAGAACTATCATTTTAATGAAAATAGTTGAGTCTTAAAAATACTCTTTACAGAACAGCAACAACAACAAAATCCAAAGATTAACTCAAGAAAATGCAAAATTTGATCAAATGCCAGGGTAAACACAGTCCATTAGAGAAGCCAAATAAGACAATGTGATCTGAAAATCAGATGTCTGAACCAGTCAAAAAACTAAAAAATGAAGGAAATGTAAGTCTTGCCACCATTGATTTGCCTGTTACAAGACCACAGTGCTTAGGTACCATATGTCTTGGATCCAAAGGCTTCCTTGGAAGATGTTCCTGGGAGTCAGAATTGGTGAAGAACTTTGCTGAGGGGCCTCCTGCAGTCGTTGCTGATGACAGCAAGTCATCTGTGACATCTGAGTGACATCTTGCTGAGAGTTCAGGTATGTTTACTCCTGTTGGACACCTCCTGCTTTTGAACCCTATCTGACTGGAGCTGATACAGGTAGCTTCACACAGAGACCCAGAAGGGGGTTGTCATCCTGACTTAACTAACCTGGAGTTTCACTCTTAGGGTCAGGGTTAGGGTCAGCGTTGGAGTCTGTCATTCCAAAGCGGTTGTTTCATCTTCCAGAGTAAGATATCAGGATGAACAGTCCCCCAAAAGGTGACGAACCATCTCATGGGGCTGGGACGGAGGGGCTTCCAGGGTGTAGATCTCATAGTGGTAAAACCAGGAAAGTCCCAGGCAAAGCAACTGGCCGCCCTCCCTACAACTGGGACCCCCAGACTCACGAGCACAGACAGGAAGGTCCGGACTCCATTTTCCTTCCTCAGTGCACTTAGCAGAATTAGCGCCTTTCAGATGAAACCTGCAAAGGGAAAATTTAATCCATTAAATTATAAAATAATCCACCTATGGCATCTCAAATGTTTTTTTCGTTGAGCACTGCTGCAGATTAACACGACTGGCTTCTTTTCTCCTTATAATACTGTCTTCCTGAGAGGCTTAACATTTCTCTAAGGCTCACCAAGTCTCCAGCCTAAGGCTGCAGGGGAATTGCTGAAGAATGGGACGCTTCCATGGTGCGGGGGGGGGGGGGGGGGGGTGTAGAAGCCAACCCCCTCTCCAGTCCCCACGCCCCTTGTCTCCAACCAGCTGGTCAGGTTAATGGCTTCCAAGCAAAGAACCACTTCTTTCTCAAGGTCACAAAAGCAAATCAAACCAAATAATCTCGAATATTCATTTTCTGAGAGCCTGTGTAAACAATGCAGTCTGTTTCCACTGCAAATGTACCATTGTCCTTGAAGCCCGTTTGTTCAAGGTCATTCATCATGAAGCCTACCAGTAAACGGGTGTTTCAGACGGAAGGACTGCATTTCTCTTTCACACGCAGAATTTCCTAATCTCTAATCACCAACAAGGATCCTCAGTGAAATTCTGGCCCGCTCGACAGCCAGTGAGCTATTGCCAGTGTCACAGATGGCGTATTTGCTCATGAGGCAGATAAAGCCCCGTGACCAGGCGGGAGTGCTGACTCCCTGGGGATGCTGTGCTGCGTTAGGTGAGGGGGCAGGTGAGGTTCTGCCTCGCCACAGGCAGGCTTCTCCCGAGCATCCCCTCCAGCTAGGACCCGGTCCATCCCATCAGCCTCACCACGAAAGCCCAAGTCTGATTACTAAAATATTCTAACCCTCATGCCAAGATTTGGCCCAGAGATTACAGAGAATTATCACCCAGTTTCAATAATTTCAATATACTCCTCAAATAAGTAACAAATCAGGAGCAGAAACATCAGAGCGTTGACTTCATGTCTCACTAGCTGTTATAGTCGCCACACCTTGCCCCACCCTCAACACCCACTGTGGGTTTGTATTCAGTGATTAGTACTCAGCAAGTCCAGGCGACAGACTAGAAATAAAACGTGGGCCAGCCTGGACGATTAGCGGAAGGGCGCCGGAATGGGCTGCATCGGTGAGCCAGAAGTCCTTACCCGGTGTTGCAAGAAAAACTGATGGTGTTGGGATACTCAAAAGTTGTATAGCGTACGGTTCCGTTATCTAAGATTCCAGCAAAAGGACATACTCTGGCTGTGATTTAAAGATAAAAAGGTCAATTTCTATTTATAGAATTTCCTATTAAAACAAAAATGTGTAAACTCACTTGTATCCTTTGATCTGGTAACTCTGCTGGTAACTATTCTAAGACGATAACTCAAAATAAGTCAAATGATATACGCACGAAGGGGTCCATTGTATTGTTTCTTCTTGTTTTTTGTTGGTTGTTTTTTTTTTTTTTTGGCTATGCAGCTTGTGGGATCTTAGTTCCCCGTCCCCCTACCCCCTGCAGTGGAAGCGCCAAGTTCTAACCACTGGACCACCAGGGAATTCCCTGTATTGTTACTTCTGTTCTTAAAAATATTTATTTATTTATTTGGCTGTGCTGGGTCTTAGCTGTGATATGTGGGATCTTTAGATGCGGCATGCGAACTCTTAGTTGCAGCAAGTGGGATCTGGTTCCCTGACCAGGGATGGAACCTGGGCCCCCTGCATTGGGAACACGGAGTCTTAGCCACTGGACCACCAGGGACATCCCTGTATTGTTACTTCTAATGACAAAAATCAAACAGTCTAAATGTCCACTATCATGGTATTATTTTAATTAATGGTAATTAAAGGGTAAATCCAGCTGAACTATGATACAGCCGATAAAACACGGATTATTAAGTCTGCAGAGACATAGTCCATGTTTCTGATATGCTAGTGAAAATAGAAAAACAAAATGATATCTACTCACTGCAATAAGGAAAATATACACGTGGAAAATAACTTGAAAAAGAAAGTTGTTAGTGTTCCAAAGTTATGGTGGATTTCCAGAAAAATTTTCCCCAATGATGCTACAGTAGTTTTTCATTAACAATTATGTTTTGTGTTTTTTATTCAAAAAGCAGATTAAAAGCCCTTGTATGAACATATATTGTTTCCACAAATGATGTCATCCATACAACCAAAATAAGCAGAGCTCGGATAGGTCCAGGTAGTTATTTTTACTGCTTGTCTTCTACGTAAAATTGCCAGAATTTCTCTTTGATGGATTGCTCAAGAGTCCAACTGTGAAAAAATAATGCCAGCGTGATATCACAGAACCATGTTCTGAGGAATAAATAAAAGCAACGATCGGGACTTCCCTGGTAGCTCAGTGGTTAGGACTCTGTGCTTTCACTGCCGAGGATGCGGGTTCAGTCCCTGGTGAGGGAAATAAGATCCCGCAAGCTGAGTCGTGCCGCCAAAATAAAAGAAAAAAGATATACCATAAAGTCAGATATCTATGAATGTATGTATACATATGTAATTGTTATTATATTACATGTAGTATATTATATATACTATTACTGTACATTATTAATTTAATATATTGATATTTTATTATGATACACTTTGCAATATAATCTCCACTTCTCTTTTCATGTCTGCAGTGTTTCCCTCTCCTTTTATGGTATCAAGTCTCCTTTTTAAAATCTCCCCCAGCTCCAGGCTGTGCTGCGGATAGCACATTCTGTCCTCCGTCTCTTCTCCCGTGGAACGCCCCCCGCCCCGTCCTCGTCTTCACAGCCCTCCACTCCACAGCCCTGCTCGCTCTCTGTGCCCCACGCATGACAGGGTAGGTCGTCTCCCCCCGAGATGTGCAGAATTTGAACGAGGGGAGAATGCATGAGAAGGAGGCTGACTTACGGATACATCTCAGAGTGTTAATCGGCCAGAGTCCCGTGAGCGGGCAGATGAACCGCCGACCCCCGCCCCGCGACCCGTAACCCGGCAGGCAGGAGTACACGATCTCCTCCCCGGGGGCATAGGATGTTTTTAATGGAACAACTCTGGCAAATGGTAACTCATCTGGCTTGGGACAGGCTGAAACAGAGCACAAAACAGTTGTTTGAGAAATCTATATTTGCATTTTTAAGTTCAGCTACACACACACAAATGAAAAACATTCCATGCTACCCATAATACGCATGCTGAGTTCTGTAGCAAATACCTGATACAGGCAATACCTCATCTAATCTCCTCACCAACTTTTGAAGGAGATTGGGTTTGTCATCCCCATTTCACAGGTCTGTATACTGAGGCTTAAACGAGCTCAGCAAACCATCATGGATCCCTGGCACATACACGGGGGGTGGAAATATAAATCTTTTTTTTTTTTCAAAAGCAAAGAGTACTTACTTCGTCCTTCGATAGCAACATGGCAGAGAAAACTTGAGAACAAGATGAGCACTGGACGGATCATTGCGGTTGGGTCCCCTTGCCACTACCAAAGTGGCTTTCCTCTACTAAAGAGAGAGCTGCAAATGTTAAAGTGCTTAAATATTAACCATTTTGGGGTGTACTTTTCTCTCTGTAAACAGAAGATAAAGGATCGCGGTTTGAAAGGAACTCCAAGACCTACATTCTTTAATCATTTACTTCTCACTCGGACGTGTCTGTTGTGAAATCGTCAGTAGATGCTTTCTCTTTTTGTGACGCTTACGCTGGCGACACACAGCGGACAGCTCGGTCTTGCCTCTGATGCGAGCCTCGTGGCTCCGGATTGCCCGGCCTCCGGTCCAGACTTCTTTCTCTCCATCCTTGGTTTGTGTAGTGCTGGGTGGAAAACCCACAGGCTGAGTCAGCTGCTCCGCCCCTAGCCTGGGCATGTGCGCTGAGCACCATCACTCACTCTCCGCTCCTCACCTCCAATGTGATGTTCCAGGTTCCAGAGGTATGATCGAAAGAGCACCTTCACAGACGCACCTAAGATTGTAAAGCCTAGAAAACTGAGCTCACTGTCTTCTCTCCCACGCCGACTGCTTCCTCTCTCACCTGCAGTGAGAAACACGGCCCTCCGGGTCCAGCCTCGGCGCTGTCTTTGCGTCCTCAATCTCCTCTTGGGCCAAATTAATGCAAAGTCCTGCTCATCCATTCTGAGGGCCCCTGAGATCTGTCTAGACCGATGTCTAGATCTGTTGAGGGACTGGAGCGTCATGTGAACTGACAAGTTAGGACACTGAGAAGCACATAAGTCCAGTAGGAGAGGATGGACGGATGCGGCTGTTTCCAAGGGCTCAGAGCACCGTCCAGGACCCCGCAGCTCTCCTACACCTCACTTGCCCTCAGGGACTGAATATACAAGGGGACCATGGCTAGACAGAGTACCAAAACAGAAGACTGACCCACAATCTCTGTAGCAATCGGCCAAGCTTAGAACCAACCAGAGAAAACCAAGTGTGTTCCTCTAGTCAATCACGTAGGATGCCCGGCTTCCACTTAGTCCACGTCCAGCTTCCCCAAGCCAACACCCTCCCCTCCGGGCAACTTGAGGCTTTCTCTTTTCATCTGCCGTAAAGTTTTCCCACTCCTTTAACTGATTCTGGGTCTCCGCCAAACACAAATGACGGTGGCCCACTGCCTTCCGCGAGCAAGCTCTGAACAGACAGCCTTTTCTCGCTCTCATTTGGGTGCTTTATGCCCACAGGTCTCAGGTTCCCTGAGACTCTTCAGCTGGAGAAATGTTCTTGTCAGACGGCGACTCTTAGTGCTGCTGCTGCTGAATGCGATGCTCCGTGAGGAGGACAGCGGGCTGCCACGAGCACCAACTAGGGCCGGTCCTCCCCTCTGTGACTGAGTCGCAGTCGGCGCCCGTACGCTCCACCTTCCTTTTCTAACCAGGGTTTCTGTTCGCCAGGTCGCTCGCACGCTCTGGGCTACTGTGGAGGACTCCCTTGATGGGTGGAGAAGGGAGAAAATGAATGAGACGGGACCAAGGCGTCCTATCTAATAAAGACCTGAGGTAGACGGAGGAAAAGAGAGAGAAACCCACAGGCTGCGCATCAGGAAAAGGGAACTAGAAGTTTGAAACTGAGACACAAACGTGTGAGGCAGCAGCTGCAAACGGAGCGGTGGACGTTGAGAGGACCAGTGATGTGGAGACGGGTTTCTAATGATTGCTGACGGGTGTACTTCCTCACGTGAGGGAGCTTTCTGGAGGGGGTGGAAATATTCTACCTTTTATTTTAGGTGGTTGTTACTTGGGTACATGAAATTATCAAAACTCTTCCAGTAAACATTTAAGATCTGTGCATTTTGTTATATATTAATTATACCTCAAGTTAAAAACATGCACATCTTCCTTCCTCCCTCCCTTCCTTCTTTCCTCCCTTCCCTCCTTTCTTTCTTTCTTCCTTCCTTCCTTCTTTCCTTCCTTTCTTCTTTCCTTCTTTCCTTCCAATTCCATCCCGAATTCATGGGGCAGACCTGAGGGGGGCAATCAGAGTGGCCCTTGTGACCGTGGCAACCCAGTGGTGTCACGGGAGTGACATACACACTGGATTGAGCAAACAAGTACATATCTTGAGGCTAATGGGAGTCAGTTTTCCTGCTGATGAAAAGAAGTAGCAATACGTCAAGAACAGAAGCTCAAATCAATCCTGTGGTGGTGTATTGCGAGTGCAGATATCAGTACCAACTTTACTCGTATAGAGAGAGATGCAGGAAAAAACATGTACGTACATCTGTGTACATGTAATTCCTAGCTCTGTCCTCTAGGATAGGCTGGGAATGGCCGTGCACAGCAGAATGAGCACACCTAGTGCCTAGATCTCGGTTCCTAAATACAACTCTCCCCTGAAAGGTGTCAGGGCTCCTTGGAAAATTGGCTGATTCTCGGAGTGGGGCAGGTGAAGTGCAGGATAAGCCTGGAACATCACGGGGTGAAGAACGCTCAGGTGATGCTCAGAGAATGGCAGGGACATGTTAAAAGGACCCTGAAGTCATTTGGAGGGTCTCTCACTAGTCAATTATGGGACAATTTGAGTGTAAAATAAATAATCATAGTAGCAAATTAAATCCATTGACCAAGACAGGAATCAGCAGGTCTACATCGACAGCAATAAACACATTAATAGATGGGAAGATAAGAAAGTTCTGCCTGCCAGTAGAATGCCAACTAATTAATGCAGTAGGAATATGGAAATAGAAAATTACAATTTGGAAATCGTCATAGAAATATTTAACGCTGGCAAAAAAAAGTCAGTGGATGCTAAAACTAAGAGTGTTAGTAGGATATGAAAGGAGATGCTCATATAGTCTTAAAAGTGTCACCACATAAATTAATAATTCATTCCAGAGAGAGGAGAAAGGAATACACTTACAGTGGAGGAAACTGCAGATGACATTTTAATCAAATAATCAACATTAACACCACCATTCCTGGGACAAATTGGCATTGCGTGCCCCCCACCTACAGGACGCCATGAGAAGAGCACAGCATCTCTCCTGAGATATCCCTGCCCTGAACCTAAAGACCTGGGTTGTGTCGTGAGAAAGCGCCGCACATTCCCAGGCTGAAGGACATCGTGCAAAACGACTGCCCTGTAACCTTCAAAAGGGCAAAGGCCGAGACAGGAAAGAAGGACGGAGGGAGCCTGGGAGGCGGGAGAAGGGGCTGGACCCCGTCATCCTCTTGCTGTGAGCGCCCGAGGGGACACTTGGTGAAACTCGGAGGGGGTCTCTGGGTTAAGAGTACTCGGAAGTTTTTTGTTTTATTTTTGGAACTTTTCTGTCTGTTTGAAATTGTTTAAAAGTATAACTAAAAAAAGAAAAGAATGCATGTCCTTTTGGTGGTTTCCTTGAGAGGACTTTTAATAAGATACTGGTCTTAAACTGGACCATATGAGACCTCAACTTTTATTTGCATCACCACCTAAAAATCAATGCAGTGGATAGAATTTTCTCAGTTTTAGGTTTATGTATATAGTCTATTAACATAGAATATATGCTATATGTATTCTATATGTAGTATTCTATACTCTGTACTATATATATTAATATATAACCTATGTGTTGATTATTTTTTTTGAATCATTGACAACCAGCTACAGAACTTTGGAAAATGATGCAAAAACAGTAGTAGCAGGAAAATGAAGAAACAACTAAATCAAAGTTAGTTTGAGAGCTTTGGGGGAGGTCACATGTTTGTGGGGGTTTTTTATTTTTTGGCTAGCAAAATTTTCCCTTCTTTGTAAAATGAAATACAAACATAATGGATGGCAATCTGCACAATTTATCAATTATTACTAGTCCTGCGTGCCTTGCCACTTGAACACGTCTGAGAATTACAAGATGTTCCCAGAACCCTCGCAAACACACACACGGGTCTAATGAAGAGCCTCTGTGATGAGCATCGGGGTGAGATGAATCACACATCTTCTGGCTTGTGATGTGTTTCCTCCTGTAACTTCAGCACCAGCTGCTTGGTGTGTCGTCTGGCCTCTCTTCCTCTCCATATGGTTCAACTCACATCCCAGGAACAACTGGACATAATAACCAAATAGCTGCTGATAATTGAAGTTAAATGACATTCTAAAGACACATTTAAACTCGCCGTTAATGTTGAATCTGGCAGAGCAAACGGAAAAACCATTGAGACAAAAACCCAAGGAGCTCTGACGCATCGAGTGCCTGCTTTGTGTTGCTGGGGATTAAGATGAGCACTGAGGATCGGCGACCCCTGGATTTAACGCTGCACTTGGGCTGTGGTGTTTATCAACCGCGACCAAGGACACAGAGCCACACAGACACTTGGGCTGAGGAACGCACGACAACGTCTGTTTCACGAGAGACGTGGGACCTTGCACTGAAAGTTCCTAACGACTTGAGGGGGGCTGGTGAAACAGGTGAAGGGGATTTCGAGGTACAAAGCTCCACTTATAAAATAAACAAGGCACAGGACACAGCAGAAGGAATATGGTGAACTGTATTGTCATGGCCTTGCGTGTGGACAGACGGCTACAAGTCTTACTGTGTGTGTGCAAATGTCAAATCGCTGTGAAAGTACCCCTGAAACTAGCGCAATATCATCCATCAGCTATATTACAATCCTTTAAGAGGGGAAAGATTCTTCCTGACGTTATGCTCTTTCCTACCCTACTTTGTAAATTCGCTAGAGGGACCTGGACTCAGAGTCCAAGGTTTTGTACTCCTGAAACGGCATTGCATCACATGTTCAAAAACTTTCTTATTTACTTCACAAGCAGAGACTTTGCCCATAACACTAAACATTTAGCAACAATTTAAACTAAAAAAAAATAAAGCACTTTGAATGTTGTCTAATTCTGGGTTGGGATTCAAGCTAATACCCACCAATAAGGTCTCAGTGGAAAGAGGCAAGTGCCTTTGCTTCTGTGACGGCAAAATCGATCAGAAACTATGAGCACGTCTGCAGAGGAGATAAAGGAACTCGTCGCAGCACATAACGGGCACGAGTACATGTGTCTAGAAATGCGTAGTCAGCCTACAGCTGCCCTGACACATCTTTGTGCAAGTTCTGGGATCCCCTACTTGCAAAGTGCTTTCACCTGGTAGAAACAAACATATTTATATGCTGCAGTTTCTGTTTTTATCTAGGGCAGTTATTCTGAAACTTGGGTGCGCAGTATAATCTCCCAGACTGTATTTTAAAAAACAGAAAAATTCAACAGAATTTCTGAGGGAAGGGTCCAGGCATTGGGCTTCTTTAAAGTTCCCAGGTAATTATGATCTTAGCAGGGGTTACGACCCATTGATTCAGCTTGTCAATATTTACCTGAGTTCAACCAATAAGCTTCTACCACATAATTCTCTCTCTTGCCAACATGAGATTACTTTTTATACTCTCTATAGTGTGTGATTCCTTGATCTCTTGTGAATTACCTCCTGGGTTCCACAAATTCATTCATTCTTTTGCAAACATTTCCTAAGCCCTTATTAACCTGCCCTTGGTGGTTGACATCGAAATTTCAGCAATGCACGAGACTTGACAGTTTAGTAGGACTGAGATACGGTGCTACAAATGAAATCACAAAAGGAAGTCCAAGGTGCTTGTTTTCCAAAATTTCGCAGAGGCTATTTCACTCAGATTATGAGTCTGGGGTGGGGTGAGGTGGTGAGGATGTGGTGTTCCAGGCAGTCGTCAAAGCAAGAAGGCGTAAGACAGCAGGATGCATCCCCAGCGCTGCGACACAGCCAAATGCTGCCAGTGCAGAATGTTCCAGGGGAGGAATAGCGGGAAATGAGGCTGGGGAGGGTGCAGGACGCAGGTGACAAAGGCTCCTTACGTGCCTGTGTAAGAGTGCGAACTCATCCTGAAGGCAGTGACAGGGAGCACCAGAGTTGAGTGTGTATTTCAGAGAGAACACTGACAGCAGCGTAGCAGACAGAGTGGGGTAAGAGGACAGAGTGGGAGAGAAAGGGATTGAGAAAAGAAAACCCTTGGCACGTCTGACACTGATCTCAGCTTCCATTCTCACTTTCCAAACCAACCTTGCACAACCTTGCACGTTGTGAGCCGGAGACATTTTTATGATATCGGCCACGTGTACAGCTGGCCGTGATGACGCGGAAGACGGGCTGCTCTCCTGAAGCATGCTTTGGAGGGAAGAGGCTTTTATTTCCCAAATCGCGGCCTGAGATGCCAGAAGAATGGAATTCTAGCAAAGGACTGAGAGCATGCCTCAGAAACTGGAGGGAATTTTGCTGGGAGGATTCATCAGCCCAGATGTTCAGGTTTTAAACTGGATGTGAGAGGTTGCCATTGGTGGCATACAGAGTCTGTGGAGGAGAACGGGAACCAGAGGAGAGGAGCACGTTATTTGGTTCTTCATAGGACGATCCTTCAGGGAAGGAGGACAAGCCCGCCACCTGGGAGGGAACGTGGTGTCCTCTCTGGGGCCAGTGGCTTTCATCAGGGTCCACTTGAGTCTGAGTCCTGACTGCCTCTGACTAGCTGTGGCCTCTTGGACAAGTCACATTCTATGGTCAAGTTTTCACCTCTAAAACAGGGGTGAAATAGAAGCTACGTCACTTGCTTGTGGTCAGGGTTAAATTAGAATGCATGCAGAGTCCTTACAAAGCGCCTCGCTTAAGCTGAGAGCTTGATGAAATTTAGCTGTCAATATTCTTCTTAGCAATATCAATGCCTCAGATGTCTTACACCAAACTCCTGGAAATTCCTGCATAAAAGCATGTTTTTTTGTGCACAAGACACCAAAAAACCGATAGATTTCAATGAGACTCAGTGAATTGGTACTCATTGCTAGAAACCATGAAGAACAAAGGACAAAAAGAAGAGCTACGTTCTGTACCTAATGCAAAGTGTGAGTGGTAGTTCTCTCTGGGGGTGGAATGCGGGCATTGTACGTTCTTCCTTTTTCTAATACTTCAGGTTTTTGTTTTATTTTGTTTTTACTGGTTTTTAAAATCTTATCCATCGATAAGAGAGAAAATCTATTTCCACATTTGGGGAAAAAATAAGATATGTCTGTACCAGGAACTCCCTGGAGGTCCGGTGGTTAGGACTTGGCGCTTTTACCGCTGAGGGCCCAGGTTCGATCCCTGGTCGGGGAACAAAGATCTCACCAGCCGAAGAGCATGGCAGAACAAAAAGAAAAAGAAGAAAATGTATATATATCTGTGTGAAAATCCACAAACACAAAAGCAGGAATGTAATTCACATACGTTAAATGAGCATTCCCAGGAGCTATTTACCAAATCATCAGACTCCTCTGCTTCAGGAACTCATATCTGTGTAAAAAATACTACAGATGTTTCCCTCGAGATTCAGTAGAGTCAGTTTTCACCCAAGCAATGTCTAGTGGCCACTAGAAACCCCATCAGGCCCTCCAGAGCCCAGTCCACTCAGCCCTCCGTCCAGCCCTGACACGTGGGCCGAGGGTCAGATCCCGGCTCCCTCCCCTTTCCTGCTTCACATGAAGTCCCGAGTTAGGACAAAAGGCAGCACAAAGAAGAGAACCCTGGGACCCTACACACCAGTGCCACACACGATGTAGAAAAACATATTGTAAGAGATCCAAAGACAAGATCAGTGTGATCTCATCCCCGGAGATTCTAAAAGGGGACGAGGGTTAGCAGATGAGGGCCTGAGAACAAAATGCGGAAAATGCGTTCACTACGATCCCACGGAGAAGAAAATGGAAATGCAGCCCGAGAAACTGAAACGGCTTCCCGAGAAGTCCTCTGATGAGCTCAGATATAAAAAGACCGTGTTAAAAAATAAAAATAAAAAAAGACGGAAGAAGGGGGGTATTACGTGGGCTGAATCCGCGTGCAGCATAAACCAAGTTTGCAGAATGTCGGGACCTCAGCCGACCTAACTAAGTGCAGGACGAGGTGAAGTCTACCAACGCGGCAAAGACAACCGAGTCTGGGGGTCAGAACAGGAAGAGGAGGGAGAGGTTTGTACATATGGAAATTAGGGTTATCTTTCTCCTTATAAAAGGGACATTGTATCATTCTCATCAATCTGGAAAGCAAGCATATGAAACAAATAAGAATCCTATAACATCACCACATAGGGTTAAGTCATTCTGGCATTTTTCTATGTCAGAGTCAAAATCAGGATTATATTCAGAATATAATTTTGTGTTTTATTTTCCTGTCATAAGTGCTTTCCCAGATCACTAGTTTATGCTTTAAAGGCATGCGTTTTGAAAGTATCTACGTAATCTTCCATCATCTATACGTCAACCATGTCCCTGCTTTGGGACACTTAGGTGGTATCTTTCACCATTATGAATAACACCACAGTTATTTTACAAAATCTTTGAATCAATTATTTCCTTGGGATCTTATTTCTAGAGGTGTAATTACTTGGACAAAGGGCAAAACATTTTTAAGGATCTTGATACACATGGCTTGACTGCCCTCCAGTCAGGTTAACCCAAATTATGTTCCAACTTGACGATGCTTGAAGGTTCTAAACACAGTATAGTGTTAACTGACAAAGAGGGAGCGCGACTGTTTAATTTTTGGTTTTCTTCTGGCTTATCCAGCAAAGAAAATTATACTCACACCAAAAACAGTAAAATGAACACCATGAAGATGGAATTGAAGCTTTGCTAGAAAGTAACATGAGCAACCAGCCGTCCCAAATGCATCTCAGGGCTATAAACCCAGGAAAATACATCCCAGGTTGCATGAACCTGTAACTGTGACCTCAACATCACTGTCATCAACCTTTACGTTATAGGATGTCAAGGAAGACAATCTGGTGACATGGACATTTTGTTTTAAAATGCATATGTACAACACTGTGATCTGTGGAAAGAAAATATACAGGAAAATGCTGGAAGCTAATGCACCAAAATATGAAGGGTTATTCAGTTAGGAAGAGATTTTTTTTCTTGTTTTCTCTATCTGCAAACTTTATGTAGTGTGTATCACTTCATGGTGGGAAAAAAAGGAATTTTTAAAAAATGATAAACAAGAGAGATGCCTGAAGACACAGGAGGAAAACCAATAGATTGTGGAGACCAGGCATCAGTAAGTTTGATGTAAATTCACAGCCCAGAGGTAAGAATTGTTAAACAAGGCGGTTTGCGTGCACTTCGATGAATGGGAAATTATCGCTAAGAAACAGCATGTGATCTCTTCCAACAGGTTACAACAAATTAAGCCCAATTCTGTTTTTGACATTGTTTTAGGTTAGTAAACAAGGGGAAATGCTTTAGGGATAACGTGTGTCTCCATTTTAGCAAAGCACTTGAAGACGTCTTTTGATGGCACCCTTGGGAGTGAGATGCAGAAACGTGAATTGGGATATGGTATTATTAGCTGGCTGAGCAGCTGCTCGAACAAATTATATGTGGAAAGTTCTGCTCAGTAGCTGTGAGCAAAAGCCAAACCCCAAGAGGCCTGATTAGCTCTGATAGGTCTAAATCATATGAAAGTAGGGACTTCCCTGGCGGTCCAGTGGTTGAGAATCCGAGCTTCCACTGCAGGGGTCACGGGTTCAATCCCTGGTTGGGGAACTAAGATCCCACGAGCCACACTGCGCGGCCACAAATAAATAACTACATACATACATACATAAATTAAATGAAAGTAAAGGAAAGGTCGGAGAATGGTTTACTATTTTTAAGAGAGTAAGAAGCATAAATGTTCCCCAGCATCGTGGCCTATGGCTGTCGGCTTTAAGTTTAAAGTGAGTGTGGACAGACTTCCCTGGCGGGACTCTGTGCTTCCCCTGCGGGCGGCTCAGGTTCGGTCCCTGGTCTGGGGACTAAGACAAAATAAAAGTAAGTATGGACACCCAACAGTGCTGACTTAGATGGGCCCCTCAAGAAGGTCATGGATTGTAAGAAACATTCTCGAAGCGTCTCATTATATGAAAACACACAAATACATCACGGACCTTTACGGACAATTTCCCTGGTCTCCTAGGTAAAAATAAATCCAACTGATCATTTACCCTGTCAATGGGAGTTGCGATCTCCCTTTGTTTCTCCAGCACAGGATGCCCCGCTTTGTATATTTGCATGGCTCCAAAACCTTTCCTTTACCTACCAAACCCTAGAGCCGAGGGTCCTTGCACCACACACATGACAACGCACTCTTCTATCCTTTCAGGTCATTTTCTGAAAAGCTGGAGACTTAGAAAAACTTTCTAGAAGAAAACTATAGGATTTTGTCCCCAGTCCTAGTCTATTAAATACTTTCAACAAATTGGATGAAGACTTTTAAAATTTCCTAGACTGTTAGTTGTTCACAGTGGGGAGAATGTGGACAGAGCTGATCTCAAAAAAAGCTCCGCATTTCAGCAGGAAGTCACAGGGTAAGTTTCACAAGATCCCTGTAGTTCTCAGCATTTGGGTTGATTAAGTAGGGAAAGAGCCGGTCCAGCTTGAAGAAATTCCAAGTGCTTCCACAGAGAAAGAAGGAGAACTGAACCTCAAGCCCACCCAGCCCTGGGCAGCCCAGGGGGGCTCTGCGGCAGGCACCGCATGCCCCCAGATGGCTGGGCCTGTGTGTCCCCTTCTCACCCATCATGGGGTGCAGGTTGCCCAGACAGGGCGTGACCTCAGGCCAGACAGCTCTGCAGTGGGGCAGCCCCAGGGAAGCTGGCAGGGGAGGCCCTGTGCCGGCCACACGTCCCCCAGGTGGGCAGCAGGTCCTTCTCTGAAGGAGGGTTTTCAGGGAGCATCTCCGTGGATGCAGAGACTGCTAGGATGTCTCCCCTATTCATTTTAGCCTAAGAACACCCCCAAGTTTAATCAGAGCCCCTGGCTGTCCAGCTGGATGCTGCCTTTCCCAGACTCCCTTGCAGCTGGGCTTGACCATGTGACCACGTCCTGACCAATGGGATGCGAGTGGGAGGGCTACAGTCAACTTCGAGGCTGCATCCTTACAAAGGAAGCGGCCCTTTCCCTACACACACACACAGCCTCTCTCTCACTTTTTCCCCTCTTTCTCTGTGGACTGGAACAGGAGTGGTAGTAAGTCTGCTTCCACCCTGAAGAAAAGAACAACACCTAAAGGAATACCAGGGACACACGATTGAAACAATCTGGTCCCCTGATGACCTCACAAGGAAGGGCCTTCTACCTCTCGCTACAGAGAAAAGGCTGCTATCTCATGGGAGGGACCATCTTTTTAGTTCAGCATATCAGCCAGGATGATATTTTTGTGACAGCGCCTCAGCCGACACCCGAACCACTGCTGAGGCATCTGCAGTGATGCACGTTTGCACCGAGGTGGGAGGAACGGAAGTGGTGAGCGCCAATCAGATTCAGTTCCATTGGAAAGAAACAGCCAGTGTGCTTTGCTGATGGATGTGATGTGAGATTCCAGAAAAAGAGTCAAGAACGACCCCAATTTTAGGCTTCAGCAATTGAAAAAATAAAGATGCCATTTATTGGGATAGGGAGACCTGGAAGGGGTTGACTTCGAGGCTGGTTTTTACCTGATAGATGTGGGTACCTACTAGAGCCAAGTTGGGTAGAAGAATCTGGAGTTGGAGAGACATGTGGCTGGAGAGATGGATCTGGGAGCACATATGCGGTCTTTAAATTCACAGTCTTGTTTCTTTCTCTGAAACTCACCAGAGTCTTTGCATTTGTTCTCCGTGCTTGGAGACCCTTCCCCGGAATGTCTGCGCTGTCCTCCCTCTCATCACCTGGGGTCCGTGCCTGCTACAGGCCCGGCTAGAACACCGCTCTGTGCCCCATTCATCCAGCACCGCACGGCCCTGCTCGGCCCCCTCTGCCGCAGTCAGGGACACGTGGCATCTCCTCTGTGAATCTGCTTGCGGTTGTCTGCCTTCCCACCTCGAGGGCTGCCCCTGCCAGGACTGACCCCCTCTTCACCTGTTGCACCCGCGGCACCTGGTGCCTGACACACAGCCAGTGCTCCACACACGCTGGGGGCTGAGCGATGGGAGAGGAAAGAAGTGAAGCACGGGACGGCTCGGAGCCCTTACCCCGGCAACACGCGCCAACCAGAGGTTCGCTTCTGCTAATAAACCTCTTTGGAAATTGCAAATGCTTACACGTTTGCCTTTTATTAATATGGATGTGCCTTATTTTTCTTTTTTCCATTTTATCCAAATAATTTAATTATTATTTTCTTTAAGTTTTTTTAAAATTGAGCTATAGTTGATTTGCAATGTTGTGTTAGTTTCAGGTGTACATCTTTTTCTTCCAGATTCTTTTCCCTTAGAGGTTATTACAAAATATTGGGTGTAGTTCCCTGTGCTATACAGTAGGTCCTTGTTGGTTATCTACTTTGTATATAGTCGTGTGCATGTGTCAATCCCAAACTCTTAATTTATCACCCCCCTTCGGTAAAGGTAAGTTTGTTTTCTATGTCTGAGTCTGTTTCTGTTGTGTGTGAGTTCATTTGTATCATTTTTTTTAGATTCCACATATAAGTGATATATGATGTTTGTTTTTCTCGTCTGCCTTACTTCACTTAGGATGATCATCTCTAGGTCCATCCATGTTGCTGCAAATGGCGTTATTTCATTCTTCTTCATGGCTGAGTAATATTCCATTGTGTACATGCATCACATAGATTGCATTAGGTTGCATCCTAACTTGGCTTGGCTACTGTAAATAGTGCTGCTGTGAACATTGGGGTCCATGTATCTTTTCAAATTATGGGTTTTCTCCAGGTACATGCCCAAGAGTGGGACTGCAGGATAATATGGTAGCTCTAGTTTTAGTTATTTAAGGAACCTCCATCTTGCTGTCCAGAGGGGCTGCACCAGTTTACATTCCCACCAACAGTGTCGGAGGGTTAGCCTTATTTTTCAAATAGCTACCTGGTATACCTATTGTGTGGGTAGATGGTAATTTTTTCACTAGTACCCTAGGGATGGACATTCAGCTTGTTTCCTGTCTTCTGCTATTACACACAGTGCTGCTGGGACACCCTTATACACACTTCTTTGTGCACATGTATAAACGCATTCATAAGACGAATTCCTAAAAGTGGAATCATTCGACCTAGGGTGTGCGCATTTTCCATTTTAATAGGTGTTTTCAAACGGTCTTCTACAGGAATTTGGCGGACAGGATGGGACTGCCTTTCACTGAGATCGGTAACAATTTCACAGCCACCAATAACGTATGAAATGCTGGCAGTTTAACTCAGTTCGGTGGACGTTTCCCTCCATGAACACCAGATGGCGGAACAGGCCCTGGCGTGTCTGCCGCGGGTGCCTTGCAGATCAGCAGCGAAGACGTGAAGCCTCGTTTTGCTTCTGTAGGTTCAGTGGATGAGTCCGGCGAACCGGCTGTGCTCGACTGAGACTCTGTCGATGGAGCTGTTTCAGATCATCGGTGACAGCAGATGGTAGCCTGCGCCATCTTGGGAGCTTTTCAGGGAGCTTGCAAGCTTTACTTGAAAGCTCCCTGAAAAGACCTTCACCTTTGCTGCACGATTCTCCCCCGTGGCCCAGACACCTTTTCTCCAGCAAAATGGAAAATGTGTCAACGGTGCAGAGCACACACGTTAGCTGTCATAACTTTTGGAGTTGCATTTATGTGTGAAATGGACTTATTTAGTTCATGTTGCTGCAACAAGGGAATGTAGGAACACAGGTATGTCACATAAGAATATTTCTTCAGGCAAATAAAATGGAATAATTAAAGTTGATATATTTATTATGATAAGGCTTCCGTTTGGCAGAACACCAGCAAACAAATTTCACAGCAGAAAAACATTCTTTTTTTCCTGGGGAGTGTGTCATTTGAATAGAATAAACCCAGCTAGAGCTGTTCCTGCCTGGCACTTTGAGATGGGAGTTTAGATAACTGCCTCCAACCCACAGCCCGGTGCCCACCTACATCCAAGGGGAAAGGAACTCATGGATGTGTAAGTACCCACCTGCAAAACATTTTCTGCTCTGCAGGGGGAAATGCTTTGTAAATCAATCCATCATTCCCTGAAAAGGTCAACAGGTGGGAAGTTAATGAAACTCACCTCCTGAGCTACTTTGACAGGACCTGTACTTACTACCTCTTCCAGAGTCGATTTTCTCTCCTTCTGAGCAAAGGACAGAGGTCTTATTTGTAAAGTGTCCACGATGAGATGTACATAATTTTAGGGACAAAATCACCTAGTTGTGGTAGTTCCTTTAGACACTAAAGTCCTTAAACTGAGCAGGAAGGGATCCTGCCTCAAAGAAGGAAAATCAAGATTGATGAAGACCGATTATGTGCTAGGTATCTGTCTCAGGCCTGTGAAGGGCTAGGAAGTCATGGCCCAGAGAAGCGAAATGACTTGCTCAAATGAACGAAACTGCTGAGTGGCCAAACAGGATTTGCACCAAAGTCTGCGGATCTCCTGAACCAGTTCTAGGTTCTCAATGTGTGCCCACCCGCCCGCCCCGCACCCCTCCGCAGCTCCCGCCCGCTCCCCGGCCCCCCTCCCAGACCGGAGCAGCAGCAGCACCATAGCTAGAAATCTCTTCAAAATGCAAATCTGTGAGCCCGCCCTATTTCCACTGAATCAGAAACTCTCAGAGGGGGGCCCAGCAACCTGTATTTTAATAAGCCCTCCAGGGAATTCTGGTGCAAGTTCCAGTCTGAGAACCTCCATCCTAGAGGCATTCCCCTTCCACAGCATCCGTCATGCCTGGGAGAGATGCCCGGAAACGGGAGGACCAGCGCTCATCAAGGCACCATCGTGAGCAAAACACTCAGACAGGCACGTGGCATCTTATTTCTTTTAATCCTCACAACAGCCACGGAAGTTGGGTGTTATTATTTTATTTTACATTGAGGAAACTGAAGCTGAAGAGGAGAAGGTCACCCGCTGACACTCCCGATACCAGTAAGAGTCAGAGAGGCCGTTGATACGAGGCTCTGTCTGATTCCGCAGCCTAAAGCGTCTTCTATTTTCCCCTGGAAACGTCCATCCTGATCGTGCTACTGATTGCCTAAGTGTTTATCTGTCCTGAGGCTACTTTTCGCACGCAATTGTAATAAGCTCGATTGTGTGGTTTCTCAGCCTAAATCTAGATCAAAGATAGATGAGAGCGGTGCTGCTGGAAGCAGATGGCAGGGAACCCAAAGAAACAAGGGGGCAGATGAACGGTCTGGAAGGAGACAGTGAAAACTACTAAGAAGTGAGTAACTTAAAAAAATTTTTTTTTAATTATCACTTTATAATCAGAGAGAGCAATACAGCTAGTTATAAAAAGTTGACGGTCTGGGGCTCTTTTGTAAAAGGGTCAACACTTCCGAATGCCTTGAACTTGTCACTTTCGTAATGAATATCCTAAGGGTTGGTTTGCTGTTGAAAGTAGGCTGGGTTTTCCAGACAGCGATGCGTGACCTGCATTTCTGACAAATCTGCATAAGAAACGGTTCAAGCGAGAAGCACTTTGGCTCCTGAGGCGCCAGGTGCCCGGGCAGCTCTTCCACAGGGAACCTTGCGGTCCTCAAGTCCAGCTCTGCTGCAGACCACAGTGGCCTTGGACACCTGCACCTGCCTTTCCTGTGGGCTCGTGTTTATTAATAAGGCACCGTGGCCACGGCCAGCCCTAGACGTCCACCCAGAGAAACCGAGGCCCTGCCGTGAACCCAATTATGCGCAGGAGGCCTAAAGCTCAGGTGGAAGTTCTTAAGTCTCTGAAATAACAGGTAAGTGTCCTGGAGGAGCCGACCCATCCCTTCATCCTTCTGACACAATAAAAAAGGCCCCTGAGTCTTCTCTAGCAGAGACTTCAGACACCTAAGCTACTGGCGAGACGGTGGGGTTGGTCACTTCACAGAGATTTTTTTTTGGCCGTGCCACGTAGCGTGTGGGATCTTAGTTCCCGGACCAGGGATTGAACCTGGGCCCCTGCCGTGGATGCGCGGAGTCCTCACCACTGACCTCCAGGAAGGTCCCAGCAGAGACTTTTGTTGTTTGTTGCAACCTTCCTAGCCTGGAATTTTTTGCTCATTGAGTTACGCCAGGCTTTGATAGTTACAAAAAAAAAAAAAAACAGATGAGCTAGCAGATCACCTGTCAGAGTCTTGAATGTCCAGGAGAAATAGGACAAAGAGGTGTGTAGATGAGGGCTCTGCCCCACGAGCATCCTTTGGTACGCGCTGCCAGGGGCCGGCCAGTGGCGCGCCAGCGCTGCTGACCAGGGGAGGACAGTTCACAGCTCCCCTGGGTCTTGCCTGGATGGCCCGTGCCGTCGTGCTGGGGGAAAGAAAAGACTGTTCCTGCCCGCATCGCTCGCCACTGGCGTCTCTGTGGTTGGACCAGAGCCGCGGGGTGGCGGTTTAGGGCTGGCTGCTCAGGAGCACATCACGGGCAGGCTCAGGGGCACCACCGTCCAGGGAGCCCCGAAAGTGGCCTCTGCCAGCAACACGGGCCTCCATCAGCACCACGCGGACAAGCCTCCTAGGAAGCGCAGGCGGCGAAGCAGCAGCCGTTCCCACGAGCTCTCACGCGGGGCGAGTCCCTGAGGGATGGGGTAACACGTGGGCTGGGGCGGAAGAGGCGGCGGCACCCAGAGCCCAGCTCAGCCCCTGGCCCGGAAGGTGCTCCGCCTCCGCCCAGCTCTCGCTCCACCGACGACTCCCCTTCTTCAGCCCTCTGATGGAGACGGGGGCTCGGTGCCCACACGTGTCCGGCCCTGCGCGGAGTGCTTTCCGTGTCTTAGGTAACCCTCACCGTTCCGTGACGTGTACCGTTATGTCCCCCCTTCTCAGATGCGGAAACGGAGGCTTTCAGAGGTTAAGCGTCTTGCAGCTGTGACGACCTAGAGCTGGGACTGAGACCCAGGCGTACTGACTTCCGGACCTGCCCCTGAACCCGACTCGACGTGCAGCCCCCGCGCAGGGATGTGACAGCACCCGTGGGCGTCAGTAGTCTCCCGGGAGTTGTCAGGATGCAGAATCTCTGGTCCCTGTGCCACGCCCGGCACTGACTGAGAGCCTGCGTTTTCACAAGATCCCCAGGTAGTTCGCGGGTGTACTAACTCTAGAGAGGGAGCCTGACGCTGGCTCCCCGCCGTGGCGCCTCTCCCCCCACTTCTACTCCAGCCCCCGTGCCCACCCTGAGGTCGGTGGGGACCAGGCGGTGCTGGAGGGGGCGATGGGGCTGGGGCTGGGGCTGGCGCAGCGTAGGGTCCAAAGGGCGCTGGGTGCCGTGACTTCCGTAGACACGGAACGGGGAATACGACCAAGCCTGGCAACGTTTCCTGATGTCGATGGGTTGCAGCTCTCACCACCTAATGCTTCTCTTCGGCGCTTCAGTCACTATCAAGAGGCCACCACTACCACTGAGCTGTTTCCCAGAGTCGCGTACGCGTCTTCAGAGCCTGTTTCAGGGCAGGCCTGGCCCTTTCATCAACGAGTTGGAACTTAGACACTCCAGCTGAGAATGAAGATCCAGCCCCAGAATCAAGCCGTGCTGGTGTCGGGGCTGGTGGGGGCTCTCGGCCCATCCAGTGGGTCTCAGCCCTTGTGTGCATCTCAGGACCCCAAGGGCTCTTCCAAAACACACCCCCAAGTGCTCTCCGGATTCAGGGAACTGGAGTTGCCACCAGGAGGTCCAGGAATCCTGTTTTACAGAAGATTTTCAAAACAAAAGCTCTAATTGGAAAAGATACATGCACCCCAATGTTCACAGCAGCAGTATTTACAATAGCCAAGATGTGGAAGCAACCTAAGTGTCCACCAACAGGTGAATGGACAAAGATGTGGTGCATATATACGATGGACCATTAATCAGCCATAAAAAAGAATGAAATAATGCCATTTGCAGCAACATGGATGGACCTAGAGATTGTCATACTGAGGGAACTAAGCCAGGAAGAGAAAGACAAACAGTATATGATATCACTTATATGTGGAATCTAAAAAAATAATACAAATCAACTTATTTACAAAACAGAAACTGACTCACATTTTCTCCTTACGGTTACCAAAGGGGAAATGGGGGGGGAGGGATAAATTAGGGGTATGAGATTAACAGATACACATTACTATATATAAAATAGATAACCAACGAGGATTTACTGCATAGCACAGGGAACTACATTCAATATCCTGTAATAACCTATAATGGAAAAGAACCTGAAGCTGTACACATGAAACTAACGCAATATTGTAAATCAGCTATATTTAATTTTTTTTTAAAAAGGCATTTGGAGTGATTCTAGAATAACCTCAGGACTAGCAATTGAAAAGAGTTCTTTCTCTCCAGTCCCACCCCACTTCCAACCCAAATCCTGAGCAGTCAGAGGACAGACGCGAACTTTAAGAAATCAGAATACAAGTGAATTTTAAGAGAAAACACCTGGCCTCGAAGACATTTCAGCTTTGTGGACAGCTGCGCTGTGCACCCAGACTCTTCCCAGAGGCTCCTGGCTGGCTGTCTTCTGCGGTGAGGAAGAGGGCAGCTGGAAGATCTCTGGCCAAGACAATAACTCCTGCACCTGGCTGCACGTCAGAACTGCCTGGGAAGATGGCTAAGCACACGGATGCCCAGCCCTCTGCCTGAGCCTCTGAGGTGGGAGAGCATCTGACCAGGACCTGCAAGGGTTTTTATGTTCCTCCCAGTGATCGCGACACACTACAGGTGTGTGGCCTGCTGGGCTGGGGACTTGCAGCTTCCTTGGATGCCCAAGTAGATCAAGTTTTGATCTGAGGGCTAGGACACAGTCCTGAGATCCCAGAAGACCCCCAGGGAGCCGAGAAGAGAGACCCTTAACCTGGGAGTGATGTTGGTTGAAGCGTCAGGGAAGGGGTCTCAAGAGACCAGAAGGAGATGACAGCAAAGATAGAGTGGCAGAGGGAGTCCAGGGCTGTGGACCCGTGTCCCGCTTGGATGGAGCTCCGTTTGGTCAAAAGCACGTAACAGCTCTGCTGTACAGAGTCTACGGACAGAGATGGCGTCTGCGGTGACGATACACGTGCACCCGACTTGGCTGTACAATGCTGACTACAGTGAAGGCTGGAAGGTGAAGTGGAAAAGTTACGTATTGCGTAGGAATTCTGCCCAAAGGTCCCATTTCTTTATATCTCAAAAGCAAGCTTAAATTGCTTTGGGTCCCTACCTAGTGACTGGCAGAAACTTCAGTCTCAAGAGATTCTGGAGGGTCCAGTCTTCCTCTTCTTGGTCATAAAGTCCCCCAGCTTCTGCAGCGTTAGAAAACTGGTCAGGGGCTGAGGCCTTCGTCCAGGACGGTCCCCATCTTTCAAGTTGTTCTTTGGGCTCCAAGATGCCACCAATAAGCCCTGGTTTCTGCCAAGATATGGCCCTTGACTCCCAGGCATCACTGCTCTGCGGCCGGCGGGCGGGGGGGACTCCCTCACTGGCCAGAGGGTGCTGCAGGCCAGGGGCACCCAGGTGCGTGCTCCGAGGGAACAGCGCCCCGCTCTGGCCCTTTCTGCCCCCCGCCCCCCACCCCCAGCTGCGCACATTTGCTTATTTCTATGGCTCCCCCTGCAAAGAGCTTCTGGACATGCCATGCCGGTCTTTCCTTCCCAGGAATGGGAGCAAAACGTGAGGAGTGGAGAGAAGACCTGTGTTTGCTGAGTGACTCTCCCAGTCCTGCTGGGAAGTCCAGGCTCGGTTTTAGGGAGGCTCTCTTCTCTTTTCATTACTGTCAGCATCTTTGGGCAACAGACAGATTTGCCAGCTGGTGACGGCAGCCCCGCGGTCAGAGCAACTGCGTTATCTACGCGCAGCGGGAGGGGAGGTGGCCCCACCCCCACCTCTGCCAAGAGCAGGCATGGTTCAAAGCACACTTTTCTTGAATCACCAACTGGACCTGTTTAATTTTGCTGTTCAGAAAGGCCAACGCTTGCCTAAAAGCAGTCACATCCGTAATATTAAGTCTGACCATGGGGTTTGTGTTAATAAACGGCTATGGTCTAAAACACCCCGAAACTGCTGCTCTGCTGATTCTAGTCTAGATGTGTATGTCAGGGCTGCAAGTGACAGCGAGTGACTCTGGCAGAAGCCAGCACAGAAGGAATGTACCAGAAGGAAACCAGGGAGCCCATGGCTTCCTCGGGAGGACTGGAGACGGAGGCTTGGAAAAGACAGAGCCCTGGGAGGGGCGGCGGCAGGAAGCCCCGCTGAGCCCACAGACCACCCACTGTGCCCGTGAGGGTGGCCACGGGACCACCTTGAATCGGCCCTCTTCCCACCACGCTTGTTATGTGGAGACTTCTCACCTCCAACTAAGAACAATGTTCTCACGTAAGATAGAAAAACTCCGAGATAACAGTGCCACCAAAATAGGGCGAAAGCACGTGCAGCACGCGGGGAGCCCAGCAGGCGGAGGACGGCTCAGCGCGGGGGGCACGCGGCGCTCGAGCAGGGGCCCTGCACGCGCCTTCCTGGTCAGCGCCCGCGACGCCCCCCGCGGCAGGTGCCATCAGAGAGGCTGGGAACCTGCCCAGGGCTGTCCAGCAGGTGGAGGAGCCTGGACTGGCGGCCAGGTTTGTCTGGTCCCAGCGGCCGGCCTCTTCCCCTCCCTGAGCCGTTCCTCCCTGCTTCTCGCAGCCAAGCTGTGATTCTCTAATTGCACGGAAGCGGGAGTGTCTGCTTGGCTCCAAGCCTCCTGCAAGTGAAGCCAGCTGCTTCTCTTCCAGCCCCATGGCCTTCCCATCCCCGGCACGTGGCTGGCTCTCCTTTTGCCTGGATAGAATGTAATTTCCATGTGCTCTTCAGCAATGTTATTGATTGAACGTGGGTCTAAGCTTTTTCATCCTTGACACCTCAGTTCCAACATGGTCCTACAGGACAGGGGGCATCCTTGTTAAAGAGGAAAGCCCAAGCCAGGGCAGCATTTCTCACATAACGAACCGCTTTAGCTTATTGCTTGTTAAAACTGAACGTGCCTCAGGGACAAAGCCTAAACAACCAGCCACACCTGCAGTTCCCCGCTGCTGCTCCGAGGGCTGGGAGGGATAAAGCCTTTCAACTCAGGGCTGTGGCAGTGAATCAGTCACCTCATTAAAGATGTATGGCAACGGGGAAAACCTGCCTTCCTATTAGGTTATAATAACAGCAACAAAAAATGAGGCCAGCAGTATTTGTTGGAAAGAACACAGCTCTGGGGCCAGAAGAGCTGCGTTTGCATCCAGGCCCTGCCACGTGCCAGCTGTGCGCGTCTGACCAGGTTACTTGAGCTCTCTCAACCTCAAAGTCCTCATCTACAAAACGAGGTTTTGGTGAAGGTCAAGTGAAAGTTTACTCACATAAGGTCTGCACAAAATTTTAGCTTTGGTACCATGATCCCTAGAAAGGCCATACTATATACAGCTCCTCTCCAGCACACCAGGCTGATATCGGAAGGACAGAGCAATTGTTAATAGCATGTGTGTCAGAACCTGATTCATGCGTCTCTGCCTTGTGTTACACACCCCCATGGCGTGACCAGGAGGAGAAAAGGCACTCGTGAAAACCACGTGTATAAATCTCCGGAAGAGCCCGCCTGCTTCCCAGCAGGGGTCCTCGCCGTCGGCCCCCCAAACAGCCGTCGACGCATCACCTGGGAATTTGTTCAAGATGCACATTCTCAGCCGCCCCCCGCCCCCCGTCCCCACCCAACTCAGTCAGAAACTCTGGAGGTAGGGCCCTGTCATCCGTATTTTAACAAGATTAAAAGAGTATTCTTAATTAAACATTAAAAAAAATTTTTTTTACATCCAAACCACAGTTTACTGTTAATTTACTCTTCATGTGACAACAGATCAGTGATTTTTCTAAATAATTTTTATATGCATAAAAAGAAAAACATTAATATGCAAATAGGTAAATATACAGTAGGATATGATGAGGTAATTGTTTTAAGCTCTTACTGGAATATAATAAAGAGCTTAAAATGTTGTGCTAGTTTCTCCTGTACACCAAAGTGCATCAGGGGTATTTATACACATATCCCCATGTCCCCTCCCTCCCGCGACTCCACCCCACCCTCCCCATCCCGGCCCTCTAAGGCATCACCCATCCTTGAGTTGATCTCCCTGTGTCATGCAGCAGCTTCCCACTAGCCATCTATTATACATTTGGTAGTGTGGATATGTCAATGCTACTCTCTCACGTAAACATTTTTTAACTTAATAAAAAGTTAAGAAGATGGACGCCCTTCAGATGGATGACGTTTGAGATCCGCTGCTTTAAATGCGCGACCTCAGTCTTTACGACAAAGCCGCTTCATCCTTCCCGTTTGAGCGCTGAGGAACTCGGGGCTCAACAGGGAGAGGGAATGTGCCCCATTCACAGGGACGCATCGACTCCCGCGTACCCCCTGCCGTGCTGCAGCTTCTCTCCTAGAGGTGCTGAGACAGTCTCCCTGTGGGTGACTACACAGCTGGCACGAGCTTCCAGACCAGCCAGAGGAGTGACCACCACGTACCAGGAAGCTGTGTCACTGAGGAAACGCGGCCAGCAAGGCCACCACAGTGCGCGGCGCCTCGCGGAGGCCGGGGGCCCGGCTCTGATTATGAGCGTGTCCCAGTGACCTCTGCACACCTTACTGAGTCTTTCCCGCGTGGCTCTTGTACAAAACATGCTGCCCCCCCGTCCCCGTGCCCCCCCGCCCCGTGCAGCCCCACCGATGGGGCCAGCATCCCGGCCCCGGCGGAGCTTTCGGGCTGGCTGCCTCCCCACCCTCCCGGCCTTCCTCAGGCTCTCCAGGTGAGGGCAGGAGCCCGGGCACCTCCATCCTGTCTTAGCTGAGAGGTCCCCCCTTCCGGCCGGACCTTTGCTGGTTGCGAGGGTGGGGTGCTTCTGCGACTGGCTCCCCCTCCCCTGCTTCCAGCAGCTCTGGACACGTCAGCCACCACCAGGAAGGACAGCAAGAGTTACTCCCCAGGCTTCACCCAGAAACCCTCTTCTCCCAAATGGATTTTCCATTTCCCTTGTCAGGCGCCCCCAAAGCTGGAGCTACACCCCCACCCACCCACTCAGGATACGTATTCCACACCTGGGTTAGGGAAGAGGGAGAATTTCATCAGGGCTGAATTCCTGTAAGTCCCAGGAAAACGTTTCCTTAATGATCTCAGGTCCCCCCAGTGTGGGTGGAAAAGGAAGCTACAGTCAGGGTTCAGGCTACCAGGAGGCCTGGCTCATGACCTTCTGGGCTGCCCTCGCCTGGGCGTAATCCTGCTTACGTGTCACTGGACACCTCTAGCTGCCAAGAAGGCCGGGAACGTGGTCTTTCAGCTGGATGCATTGACTCTGGAATAGGAGAGCAAGGAAGAAGAGGCGAATGAAGTTGGGTAGACCAGCAGCACCCTCAGAAACTTAGGGCTGTGCTCAGTTGCAGGAGCAGCTGAGCCGGTACCACTCATGGACTAAGAGAAGGCCATTCGCCAAAGGCAACCAAGAGATTGCTGATGAGCTTTGAAGGGGAAAGCTCAGTAACGCCTTGGATCGGGAGTGGAGTGCAACTGGAGACAGCCGACGAGGGTTAAACGATGAGTGGACGGTGGGGAGGTGGAGATGTAGGACCTAGACGTCCCGACGGGAGACGTCTGAGGAAAGAGAAATGAAAAGGAGAATGGAAATATACACACCACTCCCAGCCTTTGTTTTGGCTGTGTCGTGTCTTCTCCCATCTCAGTCTTGACAAGACTTGATAACTGCACAATCGCCTGATGTGAGCTTTCCGTCTCTCTCTCCTCTTCTTCCTGGGGTAGGTGCTAATGAGGAAAGAAACGGCCAAAGGCTGAACCGCAGGAGGCAGAAGCAGGCCCTGAAAGTACCAGCTAGCT
This sequence comes from Hippopotamus amphibius kiboko, assembly GCF_030028045.1. NCBI lineage: Eukaryota > Metazoa > Chordata > Mammalia > Artiodactyla > Hippopotamidae > Hippopotamus > Hippopotamus amphibius. The sequence continues at coordinate 63,726,314 of NC_080202.1, forward strand.
GAGTGTTTAGCTCTGAGGATTTTCTGCAAGACAAGAAGCTGTTCTTACTCTTTCTCCTGCTGGTCCTTGCTTTCTCCTTCCTTTATGCTTCCTTTTTGATCCTTTCTTTCTTGCCTTCCCAATAAATACGTCTTAAGTAGGGAACTTCCATTTCTCGAGCACCTACTCATGGACCAGGTTCTGGACGTGGGATCTCATTTAGTTCTCCCAGCAGCCTTTGTGGGGATGTACATTATTACCGTCATTTTACAGAAGAGGAAACTGAGGCTCACAGAGTTTAAATAATCTGTCAAGTTCACACAGCTAAGTGAACTGCCACTGGGAATTACATCTAGATTTGTTGGATTCCAAAACACTTTTCCTCTCTGTTATTTCCTGGAGGGTCTCTGAAGTGCTATCAGGGAGCTAAAGAAATGTCAATTACTCACTTGAGTCCAAGCTCACAAAAGAGACATGGAATTCCTGTTTGCTTTTTATGAAGTCCGCATCTGCCTTTCTGTCAAGTGCCACGGGTCTGCTGGTAGAACCCCCCTGAGGAGGAGCTGAAGGAATCCCAGTGCTTTGCTGTCTGTCTAGGTTTTCCGGGTGCTCAGCGAGCCCCCCCCCCCCCGGGGGCGCTCAGCCTGCCGAGTGATGGGGACCAGGAGCTGCGGCCGCGTGCTCCGTTTATAGAATCTCTCAGACGAGCGGCAAGAGAGTAGTGACTTTCATAACAACTTGACATTGATGGAGCTTTTAATAGACAGGCATTTTCTACTGTTATTACTCCAATCTTTTTCATAAGACGTAACAGAGGGTTTTGGCCCTTACTTGGATTATTAGCAGTAATGAAACAGTAGTAAATTCTGGAATGAATCCACTGGCGGCCTTTCCAAGAACTAGTCTCAGCTTCTCCGTCTCTCTCCATCTCTTTCTCCCTCTCTCCGGGCCAGTTACATTTCTGATCATGCAGTGAGAGTCTTTGACTTGTGGAAACCTACCTTAGGACATATTTTACGTGGTAAAGGAAGCCAAGAGTGATGGCTACGTGCTTATTTATCATTTTCTCATTACATGGTCCTTTAGTGAACCCAGAATAACCTATTTGATCGACAAACATGTACTGATCTTTTCCGAGGCTGAGTGGACGTGAAAAGACATTCACTGATGTAGTTAGAAAAAGATATCCTAAGCTGTGATACCAGTTCATCTTTTCATTCCAAATGTCTGATGGAACCAACAACTGATATTTTCAAAAAGAGAAGAGCGTGGGGTGTAGCAGCGGTGGCAGCTCCTTGGAAGCATTTGTCTTTCACTTTTTAAAAACTTGGATCCAGACACTGGGTTGTGCAAGATGGATATTTTTCTTTAAAAGGCAAGTGTATACAGAGGTGACCCCTGGGGGATAGGCGGGGGAGGCAGCGGGGAGAAAAAACATTTCTCTAATATTTGTATTCGACCATGTGTCTAACTCAGCCTTCTTTTAAAAAACAGAAACTAGTCCAAATGAAAAAAGAACACGCCCCACAAAAGAGGGGGCACAAGTAGAGAACACGTTTTGAAAAACTCACCCCCTTTGCCCAGAGTCACCAGAAACACATCACTGCTGCTTCTCCCAGGCTGACGTGCCTGTTGTAAATGCCCAAAGCATCTCAGTTATTAAGAGCACCAAGGAGAAATGCGGACGGAAGGGTTGCAGGTATAGGGCCTAACTTCTGAGTTGCTCTGGTTGGTTCTGGAGGTCACATGCGCCCAGCCAGGGGGACGGGGAAAGGGAGGCACTGTTCCTGCAAATTTGAGGGAAAACATTTTTGGCTGTAATGAGCCAGGCGCCCCAGGAGAAATCACACTGACTCTGTTTTGTGTTGTTTGAGAACCTCTGGCCCCAGCATCCCCACCTGTCAGTGGAGATTTTCCAGCTCAGGGACCGGTCCATTCGGAGCCCCTGCCTGGTTCTGCGTGGATGGGAAAGCAAGTGCCCCAGCACCTCGGAGGCTGCGGCTGGAGCCCACGTGGAATCTGTCCCAACAACTAGGAGTCTGTCTCACAAGTCCCTCCAGGCAACACGGTCACAGCAGGAGGAGAGGATCACAAGAGATGCCCTCTCCATACTCTGCACGCCCTCGCTTAAAATACCCTTGACCCCTGAGCACTCAGAGACCTGCAGGCTGCTCTCCCTGCCTCAGAAACAAAGGAACTGGGCAGTGACTCACCCAGGCGCAGGAAGCTGGAGCAGTTTGGATAGAATCAGGACTCAAGCCCTCGTTCTCCTGATTCCACATATTATGAGCTCCAATCGAACACAAACCTTCCCCCACACTTAGTTCATTTAAAGATCTGTAAAGTGGACATTCAGGTACATATTTATGGGAAAAAATCTAATGGAAAAGAATCTGAAAAAGGATATATACATATATATGTATATATGTATAATATCTCTGTCTATCTATCTATACACATATATCTGAATCACTTTGCTGTATACCTGCAACATTGTAAGTCAACTGTTCTTCAATACAAAGATTTGCAAAAATCTGTGTGTAAGTGGACCTGCGCAGCTCAAGCCTGTGTTGTTGAAGGGTCAACTGTACATGTATGTATTTCTCATATGAAATGACATGACACGAACTCGTGATTGTGAAACTATTTACTGTCACCAAAGAGCTCTTTAAAAATAGTGGTTGGTGTTTAACAGCTTAGTCCAACAATTCAATGTTTTCTAGATACTGGCATAGGTAGAAATGGATATCGTTATCCTTCTTATTTTATTTTACTTTTTGGCCTCACCACGCAGCTTGCAGGATCCAACCAGGGATCGAACGCAGGACCTGGCAGTGAAAGCGCCAAGCCCTAACCACTGGACAACCAGGGAAGTCCTTAGTTTTACTTTTTAAACAGACCCTATATCTGAAAATTCAATTTCATGAAAGGATACATGAGAAGTGTTGTGAATGGTTTTTACTAAATCCTTCTTTTTTTTATTCTATAAAGAATTTCTTTAGGTAACAGTTCTTCAGGTTCACCTAAGTACGTGTTTAAAGATGATTAATTGCTTGAATTAGGAATCATAAGAACTTAAAACTCGAGAGTGAAAGAGCATTTATGGGGAATCAGTCAGAAGTGAAGCTAGAGCATCTTTGAAAGATTGTGAGCTGTTGGACAAAAACAAGTTGACCCTGAGCTCCTTGAAGACGGGAATCTTGGCTTCCATCTCCAATTCCAAGGACGCGGCCAGCATCCGAAGCCTGAGCCGTGGACTCCGCCCACTGCCTAGATGATGTAGCACAAAGGTGTCTTCCGTGGGGCACTGGGGACAGATTTGAGGTCTCAGGGACATAGGGGCAGGGAGGCAGCAGAATGGGAGACAGGCAGTGAGGGTTCAGAGCAAGGACAGGACAGGGAAAGAAGGCAGTGGAGTGCTTCATGCTCGTGACAAGCAGAGCGGGTTCTGGAGTCTGCAACTTTGAGCACAGAAAGGGAGAGACTGGACAACATCCATAACCCTAACCCTAACCCTAAACCCTAACCCTAACCCTAACCCTAAACCCTAACCCTAACCCTAACCCTAACCCTAACCCTAACCCTCAGAAACCAGTGCCCCCTGAGAACCAGCCTCCCAGCTGAGGCAGGAACAAGGAAGTGGGGGGAGAGGGAAGAGGCTGATTAACCCCCTCCACCCCGACAATCTGCCAGGGCACAGGCCCCCAAAGCGGGACTTACTTCCATGGCCCCCATCGAGACTGAAATGATGCCGGGGCAAGCAGGCCTCCTGTCGTCCCAAATCTACCCTCTCTTTCCTGCTAGTGCAGATTTCTCTAAAAAGCCAGAAAGACTACCTACAGATGGACCAAAAAATTTTTTTAATGCAGATAAGATCGAGTGAAGGAAGTTCACAAGATATGGATGGTTTGGGTCAAAGTACGGAAGGCTGGTTGCAGATTCTGTTTTGGGTTCTGATGGTTGAGTCCAACCCAGCCTGCTGGAGCGGAAGCCCCATAGGGGAAGGGACTTCTCCAGGAATATTTGTTGGCTGCAGAATGAACGAAGCTGCCGTGTGTTAGGTGCGGTGCCAGTAGTAGGAAGTTTCCAAGAAAGGCTTCTATGAAGCTGTGGTCGGGAGGTCTAAATATAAAAAGATGAATCCCCAGAGTGTGTGGGAGCAAAAAGGAAAAGTTAGGCGTCAGGACAACAGGACCTCCTTGATAGCCAAGGGGAGAGTCGACCGCTGCTGATTTGGGAAAGGAAGATGGAGACAAACTCGCCATCGCAGTGGCCTGTCCAGGGCCTGCCTGCTCATCTTGTCCAGACAAAGCCCAACAGAAACTGTTGCAGAGGAATTTTTTGTCTTAATGGTCAGACATCTAACTCCTTAGAAGGAGCAAAAGCCGATTTCATTCACAACACGTTACTCACATCTACAGTATAAAAGTAGGTGTGTGTGGCTCAAGTCTTTCCACAGTCTCATGAATAGTACTTGAGATTCTAACTGTTGAGTTTAAGGCATCTTTATCCATTTTAGTGAATTCCCTAGTCTGTGCTTAAGAAACAGCACAGGAAACGCAATAAAAACCGTAAAACAAAGTTGCCATTTGCTGCTAAGTGTGTCGGCCTTAAGACTGCCTTTCTTTACCATGTTCTGTCCCTAACTTAAATTACAGCCGACGAGAGAAGCATCCTCCCGGGTGCATATTAGCACAGAAAATGACAGAACACGGCACAGTTCCAGTCACAAAAGCATATACGCGCACGGAAGAAATGATGACTCACTAACGCCTCTGTGCTGCTCAGGCTCCGAGGTCACGGTTGATGCTGCGGTGGAATTACGGGGATGCAGCACGGGAGTCTGCGCTCATTTACACCATCTCTGCCTCGTCCCAGCGCTCTGAGCTAAATTATACTCTATCGGGGGAAAAATGTATCAAATAGACGGTGACTCAGCCGCGCTGAAATATCTGTTCTGCTTATTTGTTCCTCCTTGAGCTGCGGGAGGGAGCCCGGCGTCCGGCGGCCACAGCCGTGCCCGCAGCGCGCCATGGAAGACCGGCTTCTCTCCGGCCCTTTCCACGTGCGCCTTGTCAGCAGCAGCGCGGGGTCCTCGCCGAAAGGTCTCCCCACCTGGGAAAAAACCAAAATAGACCCCACACCGCCCTTGCGAGGCGACGGCCTCCTGCGCAGCCGGGAGAGCGGACGCACCCGGAGGCGATGCGCGGGTTGGCCGTGGACCGCGGGCCGCGCGGCCCCCTCCGTCCCTCGCGGGGTGAACGGGTACCACCTCCCCGCCAAAGGATGGGGCATGTGGGGATGTGGGGATGTGGGGATGTGGCGGGGAGGCGAGCACTGGCCTGTGAAGGGCCTAAGTCATTCCTGGGACGTAGTCGAGCCCCCGGTAAATGCTGGCCTTGCTCTCTTGCTAAACTTTATAAGGTATTAAATCATTTCAGGTCCGCTATAGAGAGCGAGAGGTATTTATTGCAGACAACGTTTATAATTTCACATTTATATTTCGCTGGTCTAGATGAGCCAGGAAGTACCGTGTCTGACTTCACCCCGGCCGACCCCCCCTGGAGCGCGCCGTCTCCGGGGGGACCAGCTCTCACCCAGCAGGGCGCTCTCTGCCTTCGCTCAGCTCACGCCTCCGGTTTTCCAGTAACATATTTTTGTTTCTCAAGGCTATGCAGCAATTTGGTGGGCCAGAGCTTTATCCATGTTGAACCTTCATTTCTTTCTCTCTCTCTCTTCTCTCTCTCTATGTGTATATATATATATATATATTCATATATATACCAATGGTTTGAGTTAAATATATACATTTATATTAATACATTTAATAGATATTTTAATAATATATTTATATTAAATATATTGATATTATTTATATTAATAATATCTTTATGTATTTAATGTATTTAAATGTATATATTTAATGTATTTAAATAATACATATTTATATTAAATATATATATATATTTAGCTCAAACCATTTTTCAATCACTGACACCCAGACCATAAGAGAAGAACCCAGTTTCAAAGGTAATAAATTGAGGTGATAAAACTTTAGTCCAGTTCACTTTGAATATGTCTGATACTTTTAAGAAAGCAGCTAAAACACTCTGAGAAACGCAGGTGCATACAGCACCCAGCTACAACACAGGGGCTTCCTGTTGGTTCCTAGACCTTTGCTAAAAGGACAGAAAAAAATCCCTACATAAATGTGGGTGTAAGATAAAATGATACACAAAGCTGTTAAGGTGAGTTTCTATGACACTGAGGGTCACTTTTGTCTTTGTTTTGCCCAGAAAAAACATTCAGAAGGATATATGTTTAACATTCATGTTTAATTAACTAAAGTTAGATTTAAAAATATAGTTCTTCCTTAAGCTTTCAAGTTTACAAATGGTACTCTTCTATAACAAATCATTTTAGAGACGCTTGAGGAAACGGATCATAAACAATAAGAAACAAAGGTCCCCTTATTAAGACTTAAAACTTGAGTAAGTTTTATAAACCTGAGGAATTCAACTTCTAAAACTGGTGCTATATGAGGTGATGGATATTGACTAAGCATTGTGATAATCATTGCATGACGTGTGTAAGTTGAATCTTTATGCTGTGCAGCCTACACTCATACAGTGCTGTGTGTCAGTTCCACCTCAGTGAAACTGGAAAGGCAAAAACCTTGTGAATCTGAAAATTCTCTGAAGTGTTTTCGTGCTGCTTACAAAGTCACTGAGATTTCAACTTAAAATCACAGTCCACATCCCTTACTTAGTTACACATTTTAAATTAGAATCTGTTGAATCCTCCAATATGCCAAACTTTCTTGAGAACGAGTATACAGTTTGTTTCCAAATTTAACTCAAAAATACAAATACTGGAGATTAAATGTATCATTGATACAGTTAATTATAGATCTCTCTGAGGGGAAGGACATTTACCCACTGAAGAGAAGACATTGAAACTGACCTACAATTTGAGGTGACAGTTTCACTTAGACAAGGTCATCACCAGACATTCCAAAAGAGAAGAACTCTGGAACGATGACACCAAGGATGACTTTTCTCCTGAATGCCCGTGGAGTTGGGCTGTTTTTAATAGTTGCTCTGCCACAGAGTCCAAAATATAGAATGCACCACTGTGGCATTAAAATTATTTTGAGCTAAAGTCATTTGAGAATCACAGATGCAGGAAGAGGATTTTTCTCTGAACTTCCTTATCCATCTAAAAGCAGAGCCTTGCAAAAGAACTCAGCTGTCATAAATCCCCTCCCCCCCCCACCCCGGGAGTTTCACAACTTTTATCACTGGAGATGGAATCACTGGAATAGGAGATCACCTAAACAGACCTTGTCACAAAAGTACCGTATTTCCCACCTATTTTCCTAAGGGGACATTGATCTTTGATTTTACATAAGTGGTGTTCGGCCTCCTTTTCTTCTCCTATGAGATGGAATATGAGCCCCCAATTCTAACCACCCCTTTGAGTAACATTTTTCTCTTTGATTCTGTGTACATGAATAAAAATTTGCCTTTTCCCCTGTTAATTTGTCTTTTGCCAATTTAATTTACATGCCCCTGTCACTCAACCTAAGAGAGTAGAGGAAAAGCTTTTCCTCCCCATACCTACCAGCCATATTTAGTCATACCTGTTTACCATCGCCTCTCCCATGATCACACAAACATGAGGTTATTTTCCTATAAAAAATGGCCACCCTCCTCCACTTTTGTAATCTCCTGTTTGCAACAGTCCCCCTTAATCTCTCTGGTTTTTTTTTAAAGATTTATTTATTTATTTATTTATTTATTTATTTACTTATTTATGGCTGGCTGTGTTGGGTCTTCGTTGCGGCACGCGGGTTTTCTCTAGTTGTGGCGAGCGGGGGCTACTCTTCGCTGCAGTGTGCGGGCTCCTCAGAGCGGCGGCTTCTCTTGTTGCAGGGCACGGGCTCTAGGCATGACAGCTTCAGTAGTTGCGGCACTAAGGCTCAGTAGCTGTGGCACATGGGCTTCGTTGCTCTGCGACATGTGGGATCTTTCCGGACCAGGGCTTGAACCGGTGTCGCCTGCATTGGCAGGTGGATTCTCAACCACTAAGCCACCAGGGAAGTCCCCCTCTTTAATCTCTGACTTCAGTTTCTCTTCCTCCTCTCGTTAAAGCCCCTCTAAGCAAGCTTGACAGGCTTCCACCTCTCCACTGAAACTCTATTCTGTTTGCTGTTCATCCCCAATGTCCTATAACACTGCCTGAGCATAAGTGCTCAGTGCGTATTTACTAGTGTTTCTGAATGCTTTTTCTGTCCTTCCTACTTGTTAGCCGTATCTTACATAGAAATTTGAATGATGTTTGAATGGATTCCAAGGCTTTGGGAGGTATCACCATCCTAGTTCTAAGGCCATGGCAACCACAGAAACAACTGCAGAGTGCATAGTTTGTGTGTATTCAAAACAACCAGGCTGTCATCACTGTCCTGACCTTTGTGAAACAGCTCCTTCCAAGGGGAAGCTGACATCCCACATTACTGGTTTACCTAGATAAACCTCATGGAACGTACCTTCTGAGCAGCTTCCCAGATTCAGCTGGAATCTTTGCCCTATGTCGATTGGTGGGAGATGTGCTATTTTTACTCCATGACTGCATACAGCAGGAAACATCCAAACTAAAACAACATCAAAGTTGTGAAGGTAGTCGTGCATGTGCATTAAATGACAGCTGTCCTCAGACAGAAGTGAGCATTGGGATGAGTTAAAACTTCCTGGGCGGAAGTGTCCACAGACTTCCCTCTCCCACTCATACCACCAAAGGGAATGCAAATTATAACACAAGATAATAGGTTAACGTCCCAGGACCGGGCATTCGTTATTAGAGAGACAGGAATCTCATCATGGCCAGAACTCCCCCTCTGCTCAGCCATCCTGATGCTCACTTCTACCCCAAACCACCCTTTTTAAAACGGGTTCCTAGACTTTTTCTGATGCAAAATCATAGAAGGAGTAGGAAGGCCTTACCCTGAAGGGAGAGGTGGAGGGAGGTTTTGTGGAACGTGATGCATAACAAAGAGTATAAAACACAGTAAAGGGGGGGAGAGGGAGTAGATGCCCATCCATAGGAGGCACACTCTGAGGGTGTCTGTGTGGTTTCTGAGAGGTTGCTGAGAGTGTGGGGGGTCAGAGTGAATGTGCAAGGGGAGAAAGAAGAGGGGGGTTGAAGCGTTTGGTGGGGGGTCAGGAGTTGGATTTTGTTCCAGGCCCTTTGAGGGACAGGAGACACCAAAGGCTGTCTTTTAACTTATTTCCTTTTCCTGTTGGACTGCGCTTCTCTCACTAAGACTCTGCTCTGGGGCCGATCCTCTCTCCTCTTGGGTGACCTCAGTAAGGATTTGAGGTCCTGGAGGGGCAGGGAGCTTGTCTTCTTGCTTCTGTACTCCTGGGTCTAGCAAAGCACCCACCATAGAGCCGGAGCCCCGTGAGTGCTTCGGGGTTGGAAGTAACCTGGCCTCTCGCACCTACTGGACAGAGCAGGCTTGTCTTAGCCCCAGGGAGAGGCAGCCGAATGCCCGTGGAAGAGTCCACTGGGTCTTCCCCTGGTCTCCCAGTTCACCTATTTATTAGTTTTAGTGGACTTAGCTATTTAGCATGAACCATGTTCACAGTTTTGTTGAATTCAGGATTGATTTAAATGAACTGTATGCCTATTCATTTTTTAATTTAATTTTATTTTTGGCCACGCACTATGAGGCATGCAGGATCTTAATTCCCTGACCAGGGGTTGAACCCATGCCCCCTGCAATGGAAGCACAGAATCTTAACTACTGGGCCACCAGGTAAGTCCCTGTATGTATATTTAAAGTCTGCAATTCAGTGAGTTTTGATATGAGAATATCTGTGAAACCAACAAATAGTGAACGTTAAGAACCCCACCCAAAGTCTCCTGGGGTCGATGTTTTGTCATGTTTTGCCTTGTTTTAAGGTTTTATTATCTAGTGATCAAGAGACAAGGCAGAGGACAGGTGAAACAGGATCCATCATGATTGACAATTGTCCGAGCTGGGTGACAGGTACATGGGATTCCCAGTTTTGACACTTCCATGGGCTGGTACGTCCCCCGGACAGGGTCAGAGAAGCATCGTGAGACAACTGTTCAGTACGTGCTCCCACTCCAATTAAATTCCAGGTGAAAGAAAAGCTATGGGAGTTGCTTGGGTCCATTTGCTACCAGTTTTTTCAAAGAATCCAGGCTTTTCATAAAAAGCACTTTAAAGGTGAGGGTGGCGGGAAATGTTGTAAGTTTAAAGCATAAACTCCAAGATACATTTTTCTCTACTCCTTCCGTGGGTCATCTCCTGCTTCCTAATTCACAGCTGCCAGGAGTGGAGGGAAATGCATCTGTCATTTTTGGAGGAAGAATGGGCCCCAAGGAGGGGCGTTCTCCACTCACTTTCTCCAAAATGCATGCTTGGTAAAGCTGAGACCCACCATCCTTCCCTGCACTTGTAGGAGACTGTAGGGCTTACTGCACATCATCTGGTTTTATTTATATTTATATCCATTTACATACATGTGTCATCTGGTTAAATCTTAAGAAAACCCTAGGGTAGTTATAAATATTTCCATTCTTAGATGGAGAGAGAGAGATGTGGAGAAGTTAATTTATCCAAATTACACAAATCAGTTGGTGCTGAGGCTCAGACTCGAAGCAGGTTTTCTGCGTCCTCCACCTGGTTTGTGCCACGGCTACTGGAGAAAATCCAGGAGAAAGGGGAGGAAAAACACTTTGTGGAGAAAGCAGAAACGCTGGACACCTAGAGATTTCCTTGGGCAGCCCACTTGGGAATTTAACTTTAGTTGTGGGTTGGGGCTGAGGAGGAGGTGAGGGTCAGTGGCTGAAAACACACTTCTCAAACATTTCACATTCAAATCGGTACCGTCTCTACTCCGTGCAACGACAACAAAATTCTGGCAATAGAACGTTTTGTGTTAAAAATAAGTACCTCCTTTCGGTGTCAACATTAAAAATTATGGTTTCTAATGTCCTTTCAAAGGCGAAAGGCTTCTCTTCCTGTACAGGAAAGCATTTATATTCCTGCCATCCAGACACAGTCACTTAAATGAATGTTTTGCCACATATACCTTTGTATACACCTGTGTGTACATGCACAAGCATGTTTATATCATATAGATGCGGGTGTACATACATTTTTAAAAAATGGCATCTCTGAATACTCTTTCACATCCTGCTTTCCCTTACCAGGGAATTATGGGCTTCTTATAGTACAGTATATCCAATAGGGACTGATGGTTTTTTGCTTTGAGAGTTTCCAAAAGTCTGGTCCAGGTAGCATCTCTGCAAAGAGCCTTGGGCTTCCTCCTCAAAGTCAGGGGTCACAGAGGAGGGTTCTCACAAACTCTGTGTTCGGTCTACCATTCCTGCTCTCCTGCACCTTCCCCAGGACACAGCAGACTCTACAACCATTACTAACGCCCACGACTGACTGGCCACTGCACTTCCGCAGGGGTTCTCCTTTCTGGAATCCCCTCCACCGAGAGCCTTCTCAGGTGAGCAGCGGGGGCTGAAGCTGAACCCGGCCTCTGTGTTGGGCACTGAATTAAACCTCGGAGACAGTTCTGGGTGAAGTAGAAAAGAATAGCTTTATTGCTTTGCCAGGCAAAGGGGACCACAGTGGGCTCACACTCTCAAAACTGTGTGTCCCAACCGCAGAGGGCAGTGCGTTTCCTAGTCATGGTTCAAAGAGGGCGTCAGCTCGGGGACGCTCTTCTGATTGGCTGGTGGTGAGGTCATCGGGAGTCAGCACCATCTACCTTCTGGTTCCGGCCTGTCTGGGGTCTGCCTTCCAGGACCTGCCCCCCAGGCTGTCCTCTGGACCGCTCCTCCCTTGTCTGTGCATCCCCTCTCTTCCCTAGTTAGCACTGTTGGAACCTGCCCATCGGAACTCAGGGAAGGTCACGGAGGCCGAGTGAAGCCTAGTGCCTGTGATCGAGAAATGGGGCACCCAGGAAGGCTTTGGGGCCCAGGAGCCCACAGGCTCCGGCTTCGTTTCAGGGCCAGCTGTGGCTCACACGCCCATCCGTCCTTGCGGGGGGTGGTGGTCCACTGCCCGAGGCTCTCCCGCCCCGGGTGCATCCCCACGCCCGCCCCACAATTGAGCTCAGCTGTAGGCAGTTGAGCCCCCGCGCTCAGCCCCGCCACCAATCAACAAACTTCCAGTGAGTTCTCTCCCTGCCCGCAAGGATCAACAGTAATAACTGAGACAAGAAAGCAAAGGCCCCTCCGCCCCCCAAAAAAAGACATATTGTCTCTCTCTGGTCTCCCCACTGCTGAAGTCCGTGACTCCACCGGTGCACAGGTGGCGGCCAGGCTGCTTGCCAAGGCCCGTTAGGTCCTCAGCCCCTCTTCCCTGTCCCTGTGCTCCAAGTCCGCCACCTGCAAGCCCTCCATCCAGCTCTCCTGTGTTTTTCTTCTGTGGTGACATCAAAGCTGCTGGGAAACAGAAAGACGCTTCTCCTCATAAAAGGTGTGAGGCCCTTGTCTTAGACACAGACGGCTCTGAGGCAAAAATCTGTGTTTCTTTCTACCTCGTTCCATATGATTTACAAGTATTAAGCGATAAACAACCGTGGCCGGAGACGGTTATGGTGTTTTGTGGAGAATTGGCTCTATTCTCCCAATATTTCCTGCTTTTCATTCCTTTCCTTGCCTCGTTCTTTTTTTTTTTTTGGTGTCCCCCTTGGACGGGAGGCCACCAGGAGTGGCAAAGTTTCTGACTAGAATAGCAAGCAGGTGTAATCTTTTAAAGATCCAAGTACATGGGCCAGAGAGATTGTAAAGGACCCAGTAAAGTGCACGCTCCATTAAGGGCGGGTCCATAGCTTACACTTGTCAAAATATAAAAGGTATTCTATCATCAAGCGTTCAGTCGGAAATCTTAAAAAATGGTAGCCCTCTTTGGTCTATATGATGTGGTCTAAGGCAGTGTGGATTTTAGGAAAGATCTTTCTTTCTTTCTTAACCATTTGAAGGATTAAACATATTCCCTTTCCTGCTGTCTTCCACACATGAAGTTGTCTTGTGAACTCCGTGAATCTGACGATGAAATAAAACAATGAGACGCTGTTTCCCTCCGGTATTTAAGCATCCTCCAGGCAGAACTCATACGTATCCAGCAAGCGATTAGCTGGTACAAGCCCACGTGCGTCCTCGCGGATCCAGGCCAGCCACCCTTGCACAAGCAGTTTTACTCGGGAATTCACCGACGCCCTGGCTGTACCCTGCACCTGCCAGGACGGCGGTCGTGAGCCTAGGATGCAAAACGGTTTCTACATGAAGGTTCTGGACTTGCGGCATCGGGGAGGCCCGATCACCCCCGTTGGAAGCGCGGTGGCCCACGAGCAACGGGATAAAGGAGCCAACACCCGAGCCGCACGTCCGGACAGGACGCGGGCGAAGCGCAGGTCCACGGCCGGGGCAGGTGCACGGGCCCGCGCGCCCCGAGTGAAGCGCGCTGCTCCTCCCCGCCGAGCGTGACACGCGGCGCGGCGGCCCGGGGGGCGGGTCGGTCAGGTGCCGCCCGACAGGCACGCCCGCCCAGCGCGGCGGGGATCTCGGCCCGGAGAGGCGGGCCGTTCTGGAAGGCGGGGCGGCGGGAGGGCGCGCGGGGCGGAGCGCGGGCGGCGGGCGGGCCCGGGGCGGGGAAGGAGGCGCGGCGAGAGGCGGCCCGCCCCCGCGCGCCCTGCCCAGGCCCCCGCCGCCCCGCGCGCCCCCTCCCCCGCCCCTCCCCTCCCCCTCCCCGCCCCCTCCCCCATCCCCGCCCCTCCCCGCCCCTCCCCGCGCGCGCTCCGGGCATGCGCGGTGGGCGGGCCGCCTCCGCCGCCCGAGGAGGAAGCGCGGGCGCCGGCGCGGCTGTCAGTGCGCGAGGGGCCCGCTGCGCGCCCGAGGCTCCGCTCGGCTCCGGCCCGGCTCCCGGCTCCCGGCGGCGGCGGGCGCTGGGGGGACCATGGCGGACGTCTTCTCGGCCAACGACTCGGCGGCGCCGCAGGATGTGGCCAACCGCTTCGCCCGCAAAGGAGCGCTGAGGCAGAAGAACGTGCACGAGGTGAAGAACCACCGCTTCATCGCCCGCTTCTTCAAGCAGCCCACCTTCTGCAGCCACTGCACCGACTTCATCTGGTGGGTGCGCGGGCGCCCGGGGCCGGTGCTCTCCAACCCCCGGGTCCCCGGTCCTCTCCTCCGGGTCCCCGGTCCTCTCTCCACCCCCCGGGCCCCCGGTCCTCTCTCCCCTCCGCCCCCCGGTCCTCTCCTCCGGGTCCCCGGTCCTCTCCCCCGGGCCCCCGGTCTTCTCTCCACCCTCCGGGGTCCCCGGTCCTCTCCTCCGGGTCCCCGGTCCTCTCTCCACCCCCCGGGCCCTCCGTCCTCTCCCCCGGGCCCCCGGTCCTCTCTCCCCTCCGCCCCCCGGTCCTCTCCTCCAGGTCCCCGGTCCTCTCCCCCGGGCCCCCGGCCTTCTCTCCACCCCCCGGGGTCCCCGGTCCTCTCCTCCGGGTCCCCGGTCCTCTCTCCACCCCCCGAGCCCCCGGTCCTCTCCTCCGGATCCCGGGTCCTCTCTCCCCTCCGCCCCCCGGTCCTCTCCTCCGGGTCCCCGGTCCTCCCCGCCCCCCGGTCCGCTCTCGCCTCCTCTCCCCCGGGCCGGCCGCCTCGCGCGGGGAACTTGCGGCGCCGCCGGGAGTCCCCCCTCGCCCGGGACGACGCGCGCCGGGCCGCCCGGGGAGGGACGCACGCGGGCAGCGCTCCCGGGAGTCGGCGCCCGGCCGCACGCCCCCCGCCGCGGGAGGGGCGACCCAGGAGACCCCCCCCCTCCCCACCCCGCGCGGGTCCCGCGTCCCCGGGCGGGCGCGGCGCGGGCGGCGGGCGCGCGGGGCCGGGCGCGCGGGTGCGGACGCGGCGTTTCGCCTCCGGCCCGGGCCCCTGCCCGCTGCAGCCCGGCGCTCCCGGGCGCGGAGGGACTCGGGCGTCCCCGGGCGGGCGCACAGGCGGCAGGCTGCTGAAAGCGTGCGGTGGGGGAGGGGGCGAGACGGAGCCGGCAAGTGGCAGCGGGGCGGAGGGCGTCCTTGAGAACAGACCCGGGCGACGCGAGGTCAGGCTCGCCCCCCCGGGGAGGAGGGCGGAGGCCCCATGTAGGGAAAAGACGCGGAGGGCCGAAGGTGTCGGAGTTCAGGGGACGCTCAGGGAACGCAGACGTTCACCGAGGGGGGGCAAAACTAGAGGAGATCGTGTGTGTGCTTTCTTTACGGTGAGGGAATGACAGCTTCTTATTCACTGACTTTAAAAAGGTCGCTGACTCCCCCCCCCCCTTTTTTTTCTTTTTAGTTTCGGCTTTTAGGAAAGAAAAAAAAAAAGACCAGAGACTCCAATCTGAGGAGCAGTAATGTTTTTTCTCTTCGGTTGCCAGGCACCCGAAGCCCCTAAGTCAGACGTGTCTAGGGTTCCTTAACTCCCCAATTCCCACCCCGCCCCAGGCTGGGGAGTGGCACCGGGGGGACAGCACAGAGGCGGCCTGACGCCAGCCGGCTGTGTGGCACAGGGGTCTGGTCAGGGCCCCCTGGAGAACGCTACTTGAATGCATCACATCTGGGGAAATCATCTCTAAGGGCAAGTCCCGCAGACGGGGTGCTGATTAGTAGATGCTTAACTCTTGCTTGATGGATGGCTTTGTCTGAGTCCATCACACCTGGGACAGTCCTCTTTAAGGGAGAGCCCCACCAACGTGGTGCTAATAAGGGGCTTGATTTTTTCATTTCTTTTTAGAAATCAGTTCGAAAGCAAACCTAAGAAAAGCACAGCCACCTCTATGAACGGTTTCCAACCTGTAGTCATGAAGCAGTTGTGCTCCAAGGAGTGGGTGATTGTAGATAAGGCTGTTTAAAATAAGTTCTTGGAGCATCAGGGCAGAGAGAAGATTGCATTTAGTTAAGGCGAGGTCTTCCGCCTTCCGTGTGTCAGCTGTGAAATTCCATTAAAAGGGAACCCTTAGACTGCTGGTTCCTTGCAGCATATATATCCAGGCTAGCTAAAGACTTTCCACTATCAGTTGCTAGTCCCTGGTGAACTGGTGTGGTGTATGAGGTCACCAGGTGTGACATGAAGTGGAAAATAAAGGCCTCCCCATCCTCTTCCTCCCAGAGTAATCCCTGCAACACTTCTCCACTTAGCTGTAAAGCAGCCCCTTGGAAGTTCCAGGAAAATATTCCCCAGCATGGTCTAGCAGTGGTTTTAATTTTTCAGTTTTCTTTATTCTCTGGGTCCTTGATTTACAAGTCACTTAAACATTAAAGCATTGATATTTTAAAACTAAGTGTTTGCATTTAAGTATTTTGGGGGTGGGGTGGGGTGACTAAGTTAATTCTAAAGATACGCGAGGTGCTTTGTAAATCTAAAATGCTGCGTAAAGCAAGAGATTGAGGCATAACCTTCTGAGAATTTTAATGTAGTTCATCCTAGTTGGAATGGTGTTTGCAATTTAATGTCCATGTCAGGGTTCTCTGCTTAGAGAGTAAATTCTCTAAAAGGAACCTACAAGAACAAAAAAGCTTCTGAATGTGCTTTGAATGCTGTTGGTTCTCAGTAGAATTATATGATAATCTCACATGCAAAAAATGTGGGTGATACTTTGTAAAATCAAGCTCCTTTAAGCCACCGCTTAATGTTTAGAGTGGTGCTGCTTGGCAAGTTCTGGACAAATAATACTTAAATTCATAACAAATGAGGAAGCCACTTTTTAGTTGTCTTTAGGGAGAAACAATTTTCAGTTAGGCCTTAGGGACCAGTCAGCTTTTTAAAAAAAAAAAAAAAAAAAGGTCTTTCTTGTTACTTAAATATTATAGCCAACAACTTTACAGTCATGTTCTTGTCTTGAAACTTAAGTATTGATAGCAACGTGTAAAAAGCTGGAAAGAACCTTGAATACGTTGAAATAGTTCAGTGAGTCTTTGGAGGCCAGATGCTTTCAAAGTTGCATGGACCCTGCACTCTGAGCTATTAAGGCATGTTTTCCTGCCACATCATTGGGTTTCACGTACAAACCTTTAAATCTGTAGAATGCTTTGTCACATAACTAGCTTAAGATATGGTATCCAACACAAAATGTTAAGAAATCTTGTTCTTGTTTGTTTTTCAGGGGATTTGGGAAACAAGGCTTCCAGTGCCAAGGTAAGCTGCCATGTTGGATTTTATTTTCAAGTACAACATGAAATAAGCATTCCAGACAGGAACAGTGTTTCCAGTCATCTTTGATCCATTAAAACAAAACAAAACAAAAAATGTTGTTTCGATGTTTTCAAAATATGAGGGCTGTAAATTTGGGCCTTTAAAAAAAAATTCTTTGGTATTGCCTAGTAATCTGCATAGAGAGCTGCTTTTTCTTCTTCAAGGGAAAAAAACCTTCCTGTAACTCTTTTTTTTTTTTTTTTGGCAAGAACGTTCTTGTCAGAAACTGCTGTCTTTGTGTGGGTGTTCAGAAAAAAATGGAATCACTGTGTTTGTGTGGCTTCTCTTTCTTCCTGTTTTTGTTCATCTTTTACCTAGGCATTGGGTTGGACTCCTAATTTTGGGCCACACAGCACACTAGTAAGTTGTTCTTGGGTTTTGATGACCGACTGTCATCCAGAACAAAGTCTGCACATTTTGAAGGCTGCTGCAGCATGAGGCGTGTCATTTCATCTGATCCTCTCCATTGCACCCACAAGGAAATCCCGTTCCTCCTCTGATCTGCAGTTGCATTTCACGCACTCCAAACACCTAACTTTTCCTTTTTTTTTTTTAAGCTCTTTATTGGAATATAATTGCTTCACACCGTTGTGCCCGTTTCTGCTGTACAACAGAGTGAATCAGCTGCATTTATACATATGTCCCCATGTCCCCTCCCACCCTCCCTGTCCCAGCTGCCTAAGTCCTACCCATCATCTGATTGATCTCCCAGTGTCATGCAGCAGCTTGCCACCAGCCATCTGTTTGACATCTGGTGGTGCAGACACCTAACTTTTCATACCTTCTGTTTGTCAAAACGTTTTTTAGAAGCTGTATTGCTTGTGAAGGCATCCCGTGTTCATTAGCTCACCTCTGGCTCTCCTCACTGTCTATATTGTGTTTACTTAGTTCTAATTACGTTTCCCATCTGGGCTTCGGTTTATTAGGGCAAGTGGAAAGTACATTCTAACCTGGAAAATATTATCCTAACACTGTTTAATATTAAGTGCATTAGAGTACACGTTAGGGGTGTACTTCTTATAACCTTAAAAATGTGCTCATAAATTGGTTACCTCAAAACTTTCTGCACACTTGTGAACTTTTTTTTTTTAAGGACTTTTATTGAGATATTGACATAGAATAAACTGCATGTATTGAAAGTGTACAATTTGATTTTTTTTCTTATTAGTAATGTATATATGGCAGTCCCAACCTCCCAATTCATCCCCCCCGCCCCGCACCCCCTGCTTTCCCCACTTGGTGTCTGTATGTTTGTTCTCTACATCTGTCTCTAATTCTGCCTTGCAAACCGGTTGATCTGTACCATTTTTCTAGATTCCTCATGCATGTGTTAATATACGATATTTGTTTTTCTCTTTCTGACTCACTTCACTCTGTATGACACTCTCTAGGTCCATCCATGTCTCTACACATGTCCCAATTTTGTTCCTTTTTATGGCTGAGTGTGAACTTGTTTCTTTTATACATTTTACAAACATTTTTAGATGCAGGTATTTTATGGTGGAATCCATCAGTTTTCTACTTTTCCTCATACTGTGCTTAACACCCCTATTGAATAAATTTATTTGGAGAATCACATTGAGAAATCAAGAGAGCCCTTTGAAAAAGAATGAAAGGCGTGTTGCCAGTTTCTCTGAGATAAAAAGAAGATGTGACTCTTCCCAGTTCTCAAAGTTGTGGACCTGAACTTCACAGGCAGTGTTTGAAGTCTTTGAACGTGATTTTAGGAAGTTTAAAGATGTAACCTTGTGATTCTGGGCTGATGTGATGCCTATCTCTGATCGTTTTTGGTAATGTGTTTGGATGGAAACCTATGGAAACTCATAAGAAAAATATTTACTAAATGTTCTGATAACGTACAAGAGAAAGTGGGTATGTTATTTGAAAAACTATAACTTTCTACATGCAAAGAACCCCAGGTAAGTTGGTCCCTTTTAGAGCTGCAGATTTTGTTGGTGAAATTGGAGAGTGGACATATTAGGCTACAGCAGGACCCGAATGGTTTTCCAAGAGAGCATCTATTGAACGGTTAGTGAATTAGCAGATAGTCTCACATCAGCCTCACTCCCTTTTACTTCAAAGTGATACTCATAAATTGTACAAACACTGTCTAAAAATGAAATCGCATACCTGTTTCCTTTCCCACCCTCAAGGATAACTTGTGTGACATCCATTCATTCACTTCTTTACATATACTTTTTAAAAAAAAGATCAGAATTTTCAATCACTCTGCAACTTTTTTTCAGCAGTAGGTGGTGGGTATCGAAACATCATTTCTACCCTATTTAGTTGCATGTGTGGAAATACCAAATTGATTCACCAGTCTCTCTTTAGAGACATTTTAATTGTTTCCAAGTTGTTAGTATTGTCGTACAAATACTTGGATGCTAGGATAGGTATTTCTGCAGTAGATACTTAGAAGTGTTTGGATACATTTTAAGCTTTAATGAGCATGGCTAAGTTGCTCTCCAGAAAGGTTGCAACTCGCATTTTCAGTATCAATACCAGAGCCCCCCTTTTTCTTCACTCTTAGCAATATTGGGTAATATAAGTCTTCTGCATTTTTGCTCTGGTAGGTGAAAAGGGCCTCTTTCAAGTTCATTTCCAGTGTAAGGTTGAGCACTTTTTCCAATATGTTTTAGCTGTTTGTCCTGTGAGTTTCCTTAATATTTGAAATTCAGGATTTACAAACCAAATTAAGCAGTGAATGTGTGCTCCCTGCACTGTTCTTTGCTTTGAAGTATTAAACCAGATCCTTTTAATGAGTCCTCTGTTGCATTTACAGATTTTAATTTACAAAGGCCATTGCAAGTCTGTTTGTAGCGAGCCGCTTGTTACAGTTGCTTAGTACGTCACCTGCAGCGTTTGACTTCAGAGCGGGCCTGTGCGAACCCCTTATCTGATTGTCGGTTGTGACTTAGATAATGTTAGCTCAGGACATTGCTTTTTAATCACACAGTGGTTACCCAGTGTTTCCTATTTTGGCACTTGCCTCAGTCTTAACATCTGACCATTTTAGAATACATCGAAGTTTTCTCTTAATGTTCTCTAACTTAACTTTTCCTGTTGGTTCACTTTGATAGGCTCATTCTTATTCAGAAGAGTAACTCGTTCTCGTCTGTGCCTTTGGCAGCCCACCCTCCGGAGCTGGCAGCTGGGGTCTGAGGCTGCTCTTAGTATTCCTCACCCGTCACCTGATGGAGGGAGGCCGTGTCTCTAGCTCTT
This sequence comes from Hippopotamus amphibius kiboko, assembly GCF_030028045.1. Lineage (NCBI taxonomy): Eukaryota > Metazoa > Chordata > Mammalia > Artiodactyla > Hippopotamidae > Hippopotamus > Hippopotamus amphibius. Next base: position 63,746,786 of record NC_080202.1, read on the forward strand.
AGTATGTAGCGTGTCGCTTTGGTCAGTGGATAAAATATCTGCAGCTGAGTTTACTTCAGTTCGAGAAATGCAGACGAGTCACATATTCATGGAATAAGATAGCCTTAAATCTGAAATATTCACCGTCATTTTACTTAGTGAAGGTCAAGTCAGAACTGGAAGACAAAAGAAATGAGTTTTAGTCTTAAAACTGGGTTCATAACATATGCCATGTAGAAAGCGTTATATTTTATAAGGGTATTTAAAAGAAAAACATGTAAAATGACTTCTCACTTCATCCCTTCCCCCAAGATACAGCACAAATGGAAGCAGGAAACTTTCCTGGGAGAGATCTGTTGGTCCCTCCCCCCTGTACCTGGTGGACTCTGCCTCCTTGTATCCGAGCACCGGGGTGCAGCCCTGAGGGATGAATGAGCAGGGCGAGTGACGCAGGAGGGGCCCACCCTGGGCTTGCAGGGACCTTGAACATGGGGAGGAGGACGACGACAGGTAGACCGGGAAGCCGTGGAAACTTCTTCATGTTCTTAGAGGTGAAGACAAGTGTGTCCCTTTGTAAATCCGAAATGACGACTTGAATTTGCCTTTTTTCTTTGCTCGGCTTACTGTTCTGTAGGTTGGCTTGATCTGTTCAGTGATCATTTCCTCTCTGTGAGGCTAGCGGAGAGCTGGTCCTTGCCTATTTTTAAAATTTTTTTTGGCTTTACTGTGCAGCTTGCAGGATCTTAGTTTCCTAACCAGGGATCGAACCTGGGCCCTCGGCAGTGAAAGCATGGAGTCCTAACCACTGGATCGCCAGGGACGTCCCCTTGCCTACTTTTTGAGAAAGAAAAAGAAGCAAGCTCATCTGGCTCTGGTCATTGATGAAGTTGAGATTCAAACCCGGAGGGTCTGTCCAGTCGGGAGTCTGTCCTGCTCGGGCTGCTTCCACCAGCAGCTGTCCTGGAGCCGGGCTGCTCAGACGCTCTTCCTCTGGGGCCTTGGAGCCGGACAGTCTTATCTCCTACTTTCTCTACTGGAAAAGGGAATCAGCCAACTCTCCCCCCCCCCCCCCCCCCTTCGGAGTTAGTAAGACCCGTGCGCTTCTCTAATTACAGAGATAGAAACAGTCTCTCAAAATGTGACCTGGTTACTTCACAGGCCAAGCAGTTACTTCGTCTGTTATCTCTGGTTAACCTGCTTTTTCTGTTTTCCCTGCTTTGTCTGTTCCTTCCCTCTTGGCGAGTGTCACAAGTTCAAGTGTGCGGTCACCCAGGCTCTGAGTACGCCCTAGAGACAGCAGGAGTGTGGACCCTGCGGGTGCCCGGGACCTGCAGGAGGCTGTGGCTCCAGGCGGTCCGCGGGGTGTTTGAATCGCCTGCGGGGAATTCACTTATTCGTGTGCTTACCGTGCGCCACTGAGTCAGTTTTGAGTCTTGAGCCGTTTCCCTGCTAAGAACACACCAAGTACTGCACTTAACCTGGGACTCACCGAAGCGTTGTCTTTTTTCCGTCGTTGAGGGTTAGGAATCAGCTTTCCCTGCACGTTTCCTAATGACATTGCATCTTGAAGGCCTGTATCAGGGTCGACGTGTAGCTCACCCGAGCAGGGTGGTGCTTGATATGCCTTCTCTGAGAATGAAAGTTGATGTTTGAGTCTGGAAAAAAGAATGGTTCCCCTCCCCCCTTGGCTGCAGGGGCTGAGGAATTCCAGAAAACCAGGCCCATCTGAGGGAGGGTGACCTTTAGCAGAAAGGGGATTGAGTTGGCAGCTTTTCAGAAAAGGATGTCTCGTTATTCTCATCACAGGCCTCAGGGTTCTGAGAGCCAAGCGGTGTGGACAGCCAGTGCCAGGAGGGGGCCAGGGGCTGGGACGGCGAAGCTCGCCGCCTTTGACAGAGTGCCCGTCCTTCCCGGGTGCGGGGTTGGCCACCACTAGGCTCCGGACAGCCTGTTGACTTTCAAAGTTGATGCCTGGATTTTCCATCTTCAGAATAGGTCAGCCTCTCAGGACCCCGCTTCTCACTCGGTTACCCTCCCCCCGAATTAGAAGCCATGTGAACTATAGATGAATGCCAGGTAACCTGTAACGTCCAAAAAGACAGGTCCAATAAGAGTAGAATTGGAAACTCTGGAGGTTTGCACTGAGGTCAGACCAAAGGGTTGCTTCAACTTCAAAGGTGAAGTTGTCTGTAATCCTAAAATGCAGGAAAGTGTGGTTGAGGTGGGCAGTTAGAACCAGTCGGTTTTTTTCTTCCACAGAAATGCACTAATACCCATTAGAAGCAGAGATGCGTGGAGGAAACTAGTATCGGGGATTTCCTTGTGGTGCAAACTGGTTACGAAATGACTTCTGATTAATGGCTTTCTGAGTTGCTGCCCTTTCACTCAGTACGTTAAGTGAAAGGGCTTTTATTCACACACATAACAACCCCCCCACCCCCCCTGAGCTGATGCTGAGGCATGCGGGGCGGTTATTTCCCCCCCACCTCCCCCAGGCAGCAGGAACCTCAAATATTTGTTTTTGCGGATGAATCTGACATGTACGTTTCCTTTAATTTTACAGAATGACTTATTATCCTGAGTGTTTCACTCTCCTGGGTGACATTCAGATTTAAGATTTTAGGCATATTAACCCTTAGTGTGCTCTTTTTTTTTTTTTTTTTTTTTTAAATCCCTTTCAGAGTGTTTTTCAAAGTACCACTCATTGCCTGCGGAGCTTCCCATCAGGACGGGGTCCAGCTCCTTCCCGGGACGTTCTAAGTGTCTTCAATCCTGCCACCTTGCCTTTTCAGGCTCCTCTAAGGCTGCTCTCCTTCCTCCCGTCCTCCTGTCACTGGCAATAAGCTGTACTTTCCCAGAAAGTGTTTTCTCTCTTTTCTTTACCCAGCCTTTTTTGGCCCAGATCGTACGCTTCACCTGTGAGTCTGAGCCTCAAGTGTAGCCCAGACCGTCTCCATCCCCCCTCAGGACCCTCCCCCTGTAATATTTCCTGTTTCCTCTGCCAGCCTCGAGGCAAGGACCAAGCTTATTGCTCTGTCTTCAGTGTTTAATGCAGTGCCTGGCAGTTGGTTGACACTACATAAATATTTGCTGGGTGTGAGATTATATAAATATTAGAGATATGGTATGAGTGGTCCTAGCTGGAGGGGTCAGTGACTGCTGCCTACCTTCTGTGTTTAAAATCTAGTTTATAATCCAAAGTTATGTCAACTAGGGGTAGATCTTGAGGTGGCTTAAAAAGTACTTTCTGAAACTAAGCATACTTAGTCAAAATATAGAACAGAAAATTTTAATTTGTATCTAAGTTCTATGCAGTGTTAAACCTAATGAATTAGTGTGATAGGAGTAAACCACTTGGTGTGCCTGCCTTCTAATTTGAGAGAAGCATCCAGGCCTCAGGTGACCCTTACTGCCACAGATAAAGCAAGAGCATCCTGTGGGCCATGGCAGGTGGGGGTGGTGCCGTGGGTACAGGGTGGAAGGTTAGCGCCAGTGCCAGGATGTGTCTGGTACAGTCGTTTAAACGGTCCTGTACTTGGAGGCAGCTAATAGCCGAAACCAGGCTGTCAAGCTCCAGAGGGAGTCGGAGCTCAGCTTGAGTCTGGTGTTTTTACACTTCTCGTACCTGAAGGGTTTTTGTGCCTTCATGTCAGGAGGAGTGGAGGGCGGCCGTGGGGGCAGAATGCTTGTCATCGAGTTACGGGTCCCTTGACAGGCTTCAGTCAATCCAAAGAAACTCGTATTAAACGCTGCGACATGCTAGAGCTTTCTCATCTCGTATACTTTCGTACAGAAGCACCCCATGAAGCACAGGATATGGTCATTTTAAAAGTAATGAGTGAGGAAGAATCTGCCAGGCTGGTGGGTGGAGCTTGTGGGGTGGAGCTTGGGTTCAGATTCTAACAGTTCTGCAGAAGGCGCTTTTCAGAGCCAAATGGAAACTTTTGGTCCTTACAGAGCCTGAGTTTATATTAGGAGAGGAAAGGATGATGCCGTCCAGGGAAACACTGAAGCACGTCTGGTGACATAGAATTAAGGCCTTGCTGTCCTCGTCTGTCTGTCAGAATTTCCATGACAAACCCTTTATTTCAGGTCTCTCCCACCAAACTGAAACCTCATGTTAGACGTTAACCCGAGACACGAAGATTTCGGGATTGGCATGGTGTTAGCCGTCAGATCTCGTTGAAATTACTGCAGCTACATTAAAAAAAAACCCTGTATTAAATTATACAGAGGGGAAAATGGTTTCTGGAGATAGATTTCTATCAAGAACAGAGTAGAGGGGAATGATTTGATTGTCAGCACAAGATAAGAATTATTTAAGAGCAAGTTCACCAAGTACGATTAGCATGAGGGCAGTTAATCTTTGCCTTCATTTGCTGTTTTCTCCCCCTAAGGTCTGTACGCCTCTAGTTTTGGCAATTTGGGAAATGCAAGATCATTTATTACCTGGGGTGACCTCAGGTAGGTAAGAAATAGTAAGAGTGTAAGTCAGGACCCAAAGGTGTACTATATACATGTTTAGATCCAACTTGGATGACCTCATATGAGAAATGGGATAAGAGGAAGGTCCAATCAACAGCTGAATTCTGAGCAAAATTATATTTTAGAGACGGTCTCACTCCTAAGTGCCAGTGATGCTGTTGGTGAAACCATGACTCGTGGGGTGGTGAGTCTAGTATCTCAGGCACAAGAGTGCAGAGTCTTCGGTGGAGAGACTTTCCTGTGTTTGAAACACAGTAACGAGCGTCCACAGGCTTACTCTCAGACCCCATTCTGAGCGCTTTTCATTCCTCATTTGATCCTCACGATGCTTCTGAAAAGGTCAGCAGCGTTAACCCCATTTTACAGATGAGGAAGCTGAGGCACAGACGTTAGGCAGCTTGCCCAAGGTCACATGGTTGGGAATGGTGAAGCTGAGACTCATGCCGGGCCTTGTGGCTGCAGACCCCGTGCTGTAACCCGGGTTCCCCATGCTTCGTCTTGCTGTCAGACCTGAGTCACCTCACCTGGTGGTGGAGGTGCGGAAGGATGAACTTGTTCAACTCGGAAACCCTTCTGCGCTTACTCCCTGTAGTGGGGGCTTCTGCCCGACATGTGGACGTCCATGTGGTCTGGACACTGCAGGGCAGAAAGCCTGGCAACTCGGATGAAAACAACTCATCCTGATAAGCCTGAATGAAGTAGGAGTTGTTGACTGACATGAGGATGAGGAAGATGTTTTGGGGCTTGTTAGGAGGTGGCTTTCAATTTGGGCTTTGTAGGATGCGTGGCATTTCCTTCGATTGGAGGCTGGGGGAGGATGATCTAACACGAGTAAGAGCAGGAGAGTGACGTGTGGGTTCGGGGAGGTGTGCTGCTGGAGGGGCGGCTGGCACTGACCCCCAGACAGGACAGATGGAGAGAACTACGAGGCGCCACCCCGCCTTTCCCGCCCGCGGGCTCTTCTGCACGTATCTGCACCTTCCTCTTGTATCTTTTATTGCTGTCACGCTCATTTTTCAGAAAAATGTTGTTACGGGAGATTAGAGCATTATATCTGTGTCAAAGATACACTGATGCTTGGAAAACGTGTTTTTTTTTAAATTAGGGTACAGTTGCTTTACAGTGTTGTGTTAGTTTCTGCTGTAGAGTGAAGTGAATCCGCTGTATGTGTACATATATTCCCTCTATTTTTGGATTTCCTTCCCATTTAGGTCACCACAGGGCACTGAGTGCAGTGCCCTGTGCTAGACAGTAGGTTCTCATTAGTTACCTGTTTCATACGTAGTAGTGTGTATATGTAAGCCCCAATCTCCCGATTCGTCCCACACCCTCCTTCCCCCCTTGGTGTCTGTAGACACCCCAGTGTTGACTGCAGCACTGTTTACAGTAGCCAGGACATGGAAGCAACCTGAAATGTCCATCAACAGATGAATAGGTAATGATGTGGTACCTGTATGCAATGGAATATTACTCAGCCATAAAAAGGAACGAATTGTGCCACTTGCAGAGACGTGGATGGACCTAGAGTCTGCCATACAGAGTGCGGTGAGTCAGAAAGAAAAACAAATATCATATAGGAAAATGGCATAGAGGAACCTATTTGCACATGTGTTTCAGTAAGTGTGCTGCTCTGACACTGTTCCGAGGGTCTCTGTTCTGAAGCTGGTACTATTGATGGCAGTTGGAAGTGCAGTGTTTTCCAGCCTGGAGATGAGGACTGAGGTCGATACGCTGAGTTCTGATAGGCTCACACACATCAATAAGAGGAAGAAAAATTCACATATTTAAAATCGGCAGCAGTGTGTATTTTTAAGACGGCATCCTTGTTTGACCCGGCGGGATTTCTGGTTCATTATCAGTAGCTATTCCTTGCTTCTCCGTGGGGCTAAACTCTGGGAACGTTCTGTAACCCTCATCAGGATCCTTGGCAGGTGGGAACATAGGATGGGCTTTCATCTGACTTTCGGTTTTGCAGAATAGGAACTCACAGAAGACTGCTGCCACTCTGCTGTGTACTTGGCATGTGTCCCCATCTGGCAGCTGGCAGCCGTGCCCCCGCTTGGCTGGGGTGGACGCTGGGGCAGAGGTTAAGAGCTCGCCCACCGTCACGCAGCTTTGAGACCAGGGTGATGGGGTAAACGTCTGTTTCATTGCAGTAGTTGCTTAGTATCTGAAGCTACACCGTAAGTAGCCAGTACCCTTTTCCTCATCTTTCCACTTGTTTTTCCTCCTGTCAGATTTTCTAATAAAATATGATTTGTGGTGCTGTTTGTTGTAATTGGACTCAAGAAAGCTACGCTCATGCTTGTAAAGGTTTTCGTTAGTTTCTGTTTGTTTTTTGAAATTGACCGTTAATGAACTTAAATTATTTTTCTCCTTTCATTGAACTCATGCATGCAACTATACCTAACTATCTTAATGAGAAAATGGGAGATGGCTCACTTGTAAAACTTTGGGAATTGCAACTTGATTCTTAACTGTTGACAGTGTAGGGAGTAGTTTAAATCATACTTTTTTCTTCCAAAAGGTCTTAATGCAGTTGTGATCATGAAAAGTCCTAAGTTAACATTAACAGCTGGATTACAGAAGGATCATATTGTGAGTCATGTGCCGAGTTTTGAAATCTTTTGAGTAAATTAGTTTATTTCACATGCTGAGTTTGGTCACTGAGGTGGATTTTGTTGCTTTAGTTTTTCATTAGTTTCGTCTGAGTGACTCATTGACATGGAAAACTTTATGATTCTTCTGTTTTAATTTCAGTTTCTCTCCAACAGCTCAGAAGCGTGTAGGACTGATTCTTATTCTTTAGGTCCAAATTGTCTTACTTTCCCTTGTTCAGTTTGTACCGCCAAGCACCACGGCACCTGCCGGTTGAGCGGCGTCTGGGATCACGTGATGCAGCTTAGTTTGCGAAGTCACGTTTTATGAAGATTACTTGCTGGGTGGGAGCTGGAACAGTTTGCGCGTGCGGCGTGCCGTGGTGTCTGCGATGAGTCCGGTGCAGCGCTGCAGAGCGATGAGCGGGGGCAGCGAGGGTGCTGGAGGCCAGAGGGTAGCTCCGTGGGCCAGGCTCTGGGCTGACGAAATTCTTCGACAGTGAGTGGTGTAGTACTAACGCCTTTCATGATTTATTAAAGCATAAACTCGGGAAGAATACAGCATTCACGACATGAACTTTGATAGCATGGTTCGTGAACAAGGTGCTCGGCTAACTTGCCTGCTGGTGGAGAATTAATGAAGTCCCAGGTTGTATCCCAAAGTTCTGAAAGTTCACTGTCCACTTCTGGCTCTTGTTTGCATTTCCAGTGTGTCCCTTTTATGTCAAGTTTTATTTGATCTGTATACTTTGTCCAAACAGTCTGAAACTGTGGAGACTTAGTCTTAAAAAAAAAAAAAAAAGTAGAATATATGCATGTCAGGTGGGGGAGATTTTAGTCACTAGGAAGCTGGATAGCTCTCTTAAACATTAGATTCAATATACATCTGTAGGTAACGAAAAACCTGCTTCTATTTAAATGTAGGTTAATCATCTGAATTCATGTACGTTTACGTCCTGGCCTTGACCTCCTTGGTGAATTCTGTCGTCACGGGATCAGGAAGAGCCTGGTCTCGGAATTTAAAGCAGGAAGGGATTGTGGAGGCTGTGTAACCGAGGTCCTTGACTTTACAGCCGTGGAACTGGCCACAAGGGTTCCGTGACGTGCTGTAAGCTCAGCCACAGAACTGTGACGATCTCCGTGCCCCAACTCCCATAAAGCGCTACTGTGCCCACTGCCCACTTGCTGCTTCCTGGTAGCTCATAAACCTTTGTACTTATGTGTGCGCTGGTCTTAAATCTTACGTTCTATTACCAGTGAGTCTAGGCGCTTCTCCAGTAATCTCTGTGTTGAAGCACAGGGAAATCTGCAAACAAAACACGCACTGGATTCCTTTTATTGCTTTTGAAAGATGGCAGTGCCTTTTAGGGACAAACGTGCGTCTTGCTCTAAAGCCTACGAGGTTTACTGAGTAAGGGATTGTTCATCTATCTTTCATAATTTAGATGACCAGTCTGCTAATAACATAAAGACCTTGTTTAAACTATTAAAAATGCGTAAAACTTTGAGAGTTCTCGGGCAGGGAAAATGGTTCTACTTGAAATGACATATCCTTTGCATTTTGTCTTTCTAATTTTAGCTCCTCAGGAGTCTTCGGGAGGAAGCTGCACCCATGAGCTGCCTAGTCTGTTACTCTTACACTGAGATATCAGAGTTGATTTTGCATTTTCTGTATCACCTAAAATATGTGTGTACACATCCATCAGCATTAATGTACGAATGTACAGATTTCTTGTAGCCCCCAAACAAGATTTAAAGGTTGACTGAATGTGACCATAACGTTTATTTGGTGGTTTTGTCTTCTGTAGTAAAAGTAATCCCATTCTTAGAATTGAAATTATTTCTGAACAGTGGTACAGCCAAATATAGACGTCAAACCTTAGTTTCAGTGTTGACTTGAGGTTCTGTTCTTAGAAATACATAAATACAGAAAATATACGAAATGATGGAACTGAAATTAAACATGGACACTTATACATACCTTTTCAGTATTTTTTATCTAAGGCCAAACACAACGTAAGTCTTGTAAATGTTGCTTGGAAGATTTTGTTTCATGTCCCAGATTTCTGAGTTGCCTTAATAAGCTAAAAATGATGGTTCCTGTTTTTTTCCCTTGATGAGTTTCTCTGCCATACCTTCAGACATCTTTATTGCTCCAAGAGTCTTTGAAGCAGACTCAAAGTTAGGAAATTCTAGGTAAATTATCACTGCTGATTTGATAAATGTGAATAATCTTGAAGATTTGATAGGACTCAAGAGTAGCAAGTTTTTTTCTTTTTAGAAACTCTTATTGAATTATAACCCAATATACAATTGTATTACAATATACATAGAAATGTGCACATATCAGGAGCGTACAGCTTGATAAATGTTACAACAGAGCCTCCCGTGTAACCGGCAAGGAGGAGGAAGTTTCTAGGCCGTCTTTTTTGCTCCTTGGTGCCTGCTGCTATACGGAAATTATTGCCTGTTTTGAATAATAGCCTTTCTTTTCAAAGTCAGCTCACTTTTCTGAGAAAACCTTTGATTCTGGGGTGAGGCAGTGAGTGGGGACTTTCAGTTCTGTGAACTGAAATGTACACCACCCTCATTTCATCCTCAAGTGATTGAACCATCCTTGGCTCTAAGTGGAGTTTCTTTCTCCTCCAGCTCCTTAAATCTTTGGAAGAAATAGTTCTCCTTCAAACATTTATTTTGAACTAATTCTAGTTCCTTGGGAAGTTGAAAAGTGGTACAAGGAATTTCTATATCTCTCACCCAGCTTCCCCCAATATTAACATATTAGAAGAACAGGAAATTAACATTGGTGCAATATTAACTAAGAACAGGAAGTTAACCTTGGTACAATATTAACTAAAGTATAGATCTATGTGAATTTTCACCAGTTTTTCCACTAATGTCCTCTTTCTGTTACAGAGCCCTATATAGGATCCCACAGTGCATCTAATTTTTTAGTCTTGGAGGTAAACCATTTTTTGTTTCAATTGTATGGGTGTAGTATATCTGATCATGCACTGGTGCAACCAGACGTCCTACTTGATAAATCAGACCGCTCCTGTTTTTCATTACGGTTCATTGCGCTGGAGTCATGCCTCTCTGGGTGGGTCCGCCCTTGGTCACCTTGGTTGCTGGGTGGCTGTCACTGAGTTATATTGCTTCTCATTGCCAGGAATCTTATTTACAAGCAGGATAATGGGAATGGAAGCCACCAAAGGTCAAGGATCTCATGCATCTGCCGCTGGTTTTTTTTTTTCTGGAGAGTGAACTAGGAAATCAGAGCTTGATCTGGAAAGCCAGCTTGTTCTCTAGACTACTGTTGTCCAAGAGAACTTTGTGTGGTGCTGGGAACGCTCGTAGGGTGGCCACTAGCACTGGCTGGCTATTATGCCCTTGAAATGTAGAACTGAATTTCTGGTTGCATTTATTTTTAAATAGCTATATGGAGTGAGTGGCTGTGGTATCGGAGCATTCCGCTTTAGAGCATCCTTAGGGAGTAATACTGGATATCATACCTTTTAAACCTTTCATTGCAAAGTAAAATGCAAATATATAAAACCACACAGAAAATACGTGGTTTAATGAATGACCATAAAGTCCACAGTGCTGTAACTGCTACCCAGGTCAAGTAGTGGAGCTTGGCTAGTCCTCATTTGCCTCGTTTGTTCCCCCCAAGTAACTACTTCCATCACTTCTGTGTGTTTCTTTTAGTCTATCGTGTGGTTATCCCCAGATACTGTAGTTGAATCTCGCAGTTTAACCTTCTGTTATTTAAAAATAATTGGAAATGTCCTCAAATCTCTTCCCCATTTCCTTATCCCTTATCTGGGGGGCAGCCCTGGGTTTTGGGACCTGTAGCGTGTCCCGCAGTCAGAGCCTTGGTAACCGGATGCTCACAGTACATCGTATTCCTCTGTATTTTCTGCAAATTGGCAGCTGGATCCAGAGGTTTGACGGGATTCGAGTTCAGTTTGTCATGTGGTTTAAGATGCCTTTGTAAGGTCACGTGCTTGTTAATTACAGGTATAGTAATGTGGAAAGACTGTGAATGGGGGTTTTCTATCAAAGTATCCAAAACTGAGACGTGAACATAAACCATTTGAACTAGTTAAGTTTCAGAGTATGGTATGCAACCTGGAAACATCTACGTGCACGCTGCTTGTGGAAAACTAGGTTGTCAGAGGTTTTTCTCAGTGTACAGTGTTCATTGCGCTTTATGTAAATTTTAGTTTTACCCAGTACCTCCGTGGGCAAGAGGTGTGTGTGGGGGCGTGTCTGTCTGTGGGTGGTGGAAATAGTTACTAATTGAATTGTTATATAGCCATTTTCTTGTCTAAACCTCACCCACATGACTGTATATATGGTCTTTTTGTTCCTGATCTTTATTTCCAACCCAAGATCAAAATTGGGTTTTATGGTTATTTTTGTACAGTGGAACATGTGGGGGCAAAAGCATAAGCGTGTGAGACGGGAATTCCGTGTCTTCCCAGCCAGGGACGGGGGTTGTGGGCTCCTGGACCTGCTGCGGGCAGAGCCACGTACTAGCTCCTGATGTGTGGGAGGATTTCCGTAAGAGGGACAGACCCTGTGAGTCTTTCCAGGGAATTTAAGGTGTAACTGGAGAAGTATGACTTACGCACAGAGCACTGAAGAGTGCTCTTTAAAAAAAAAAAAAGTCAATATGTATAAGTTAGTGTACAAATGAGGAGACCCTGCTGTGATAAATGAGCGCTAGACTGGAAGTTAGGAGTTGGCTTCTGTTGGGGTGGCGGGTATGTGACCCCCTTGCCAGCTGCCGTGGCAGGTAACGTGGTCTCTTTCAAGGTCCTCGTTCAACTTCAGCATCCTTAGCTGGGGCCTCCGAGTCGCCGTTACCCAGCAGTTGGTAGGCACAGACGTGGGAGGCCAGACCTCGCTCCCGGGCTGCCTGCTTTCTAAGCATCCTGCCAGCTGTCGGGCTCCTGAGGCTGGAGACGGGGCGCACGCCCTGGCCTCGCTGCTCAGTGTCTGTGTACCCCCTCCTCCCAATTACTCCACTGAAGCACAGTATCTCGGAAAAATAATCTACGGGACTGAAGTTTTTTCTAAAAATATTATCATTGAAATGCTGAAAGCTTCATGCAAAACAAACCGCTGCCTGCTGGGAATTGGCCCTCAGCCAGGCATTGAGTTGCTTGAGGATGAAAAAAAATCCCCTGATTCTCCCTCGATGTTTTTCTCTATTGGCAGCATGAAAAATGTCAAAAACAGTTCTCTGACTTCTGTTGGGTCCAAGCCCATGTTGTACTGTCTAACTTATGTGAACTCCTTACGGTTGAATCTGGTATTTGAGTTGGGTTTTGGTTTCGTGGCCTGTTGCAGAGCCCTGTGACCCAAACAGGCACTCTGGAGCCCCTTTCTAATCTGGAGAGGAAATAACAAATTCTGGGAGAAGGACTTTGTGTTTTACCTTGTAGCACCCGTAAGGCTGAAATAGTGGTTCCCCCACCCCAGACGATGGTGGGACTCAGACACGCGTGGGAGGAAATCACGGTGGATGCGAGTCAGGGCGCAGTGTTCCTGGAACTGTCCCCGCACCGTTGAGGGAGAGCAGAAAGGCCCTAAAGGGAGGGTAGTTGTGATTTTTTTTTTTTTGAAAGCTTGCTTACAATCCTTTGAGCTAGATAGAGCCCTAGGATTACTTTGAGTTTATAGGACTGCATGCTTTTGCATGCATAAATCCTGTTTGTGCAAATTTGACCTTTTAAAATTTCCATTGCTGTCCCCATTTTGTCCCCCCCCCCCCCTTAAAAAAGCTGACCTTTGTGAAGTACTAGGTTTTGCGGTGGATGTTAAGGCTCTGAGACCCACGGCTGTGGCTGGCTGCCGTCCATCTCCTCAGCTAAGTGCGTACTCCCTACCAGGCACTGAGCTGTTGCTGGAAATAGTGGTACCTAGCCTTTATCGTGCATGGCCTTTGTGTGGCCCGGTGCTAAGCGCCTGACATCCTATTTAACCTTCACATCCACTGAGGGCAGGTGGTTTTGGTCAGGTTAAGTATTGCCTGAATCTTAGGACTAAGGATACGCTTTATTCTTTTCATCACGTGAATTTTTCTGATATTTCATCCAGAAAGTTCTTGAAAGTTAAATTCCTCGTGGATTTGTATATTTTAAAAAAGCAAATCCCCCATTTTTACAACTTGGATCCAGATGTTTTCCTTCCCTACCCACTGCGCCCTGCCCCCAATTCTTCATAATAAAATGTAGAAAAATATCTGTAAGAACGTAGCCTTTAATTTCCTGTCTTATAGCCTCGTGGCATGTGGCGATGCTGTAAAACAAGTGCAGTCAAGCCTAGCAAACATTCAGCTGAGGTTTTAAAGGTGCGTGGAATCAATTTATACTAAAAATAGCAATCCAGTCATTTTACCTTCTAGGCGCATCCTTTTTTCTGCCCGAACCTGAGGCTGGGGAGACAACTTTGTAATTGTCTGTGTGCCGTCGTGCCTGTCTGTCCATCCTTCTGAGCTGAGGGGTGAATGCCGCTGAACTTGCCCAGAGTCTGGCGGTATCTGGCCAGCACGCACGCGACTTCTCAGGGCTGGCAGTGTGACCTTGCATCTGTTCACAAGGCTGAGATTTGGGGTTTCTATTTAGGTGGACCTCTACGTTCAGTATTTGTAGATTCTTGATACAGTGTGAAGGGGAGATTTGCTGAAAGTGATTTCAGATGGTACCTTCGTTTTACTTTTGATAATTAGTTTATTGAAAAATACTCCTGTTCTATTGGCATCTCCTTAACTACCCAAATACTTGAAATCAGCTCTGTACACCTGTGTGCCCTCCACTCAGGGGTCTTAATTCTCTACTTTACGTCCTTTCTGCCCTGTCCTTACGCCTCCTCTCACCGCGTGGTTCTGGACTTTGGAGTCATCTGATCGTTGTTTGACTATTCGTGTGACAGGTTTGGGGAGAATTCTCTTAAGGTGAGGTTTGGTGACCACTTACTCCGTGGATGTAAACCGTTGCTCCGTCTGCCAGGAGCCGTCTCTCACGCCGGAGAAATAAGCCAGATGGAGACCCTGCCCGGATCCCTAGTGACGGGCCCAGCAGCCGCGTGGATGCTTGGGGAAAGGCCCCGGGACTCTGGCAGTGGGTGATACGGGGTGGAGGCTCCCTGAGTCTGGGGGTCAGGAGAATCTCCCCTAAGGAGACATTTGAGCTCTGATGCGTGTGAAGAGCTGTGCAGGTGCAAAGAGAAGGAAAAGCTTCCTGGGTAAAGCAGCCAGCGTGTATAGAAGGCCCTGTGGGGAGGGGGCCCTGGGCGCTCTCAGAACCAGAAGCAGCCCTTGGGTACCCGAGTGTTTGAGTGAGGAGGAGCGCCGGGCGAGAGAGGCCTGGAGAGGTAGGCAGGGGCCGCCTTGCAGGTCTCAGACCAGGTTAAAGACTTCGATCCTTGAGGCTAAGAGCCACGGTGGAAATTCACAGGGCTCTCAGGAAGGAGGTGGCCTGGTCAGGACTGCCTTGGAATTCTGTTCCATGCCTCCTCTTCCCTGGAGAACTAACTCGAAGTCGGCAAGAGTGGACGGGGAGGCCTTTCGGGAGGCCCCCTCCTCGCCCTGGTGAGAGGTGGGGTTCCTGAAACTGGAGAGGTCGTGGACAGATGTTTTCAAATCCAGGGTCTGTGTAGGAGGTGAGGCCAGCTGGACGTGGTGATGAAATGGGTGTGAGAGAGAGGAGGGGTGTTGATGGGGCCGTGGTGACGTTCACGGGTGTGTGACAAGCCAGGAGACCAGGCTTCGGGGAAGAGCACATGACTTTGAACCCGTTGGATGAGAAGCGCTGTCGAGGTTTCCAAAGGGGAGAAAGGAAAGGATGGTGGGGGCTTCTGGCGCTGGGACTGAGGGCCGGCCAGAGCCGGAGCAGATCTGGCACAGGTGGAATTGGGTGGAGTGGCCGGGAGTAGCTGCCCTGGGGGCGGAGGGGCTCCGGTGCGGTCAGCAGAGCGGAGCTCTGCCCGTCGTGGGCTCTGCAGACGGGAGCGAGCCTGCGAGGGGGACGGGGGGTCAGCGGGGCAGGAACCTCGAGGGTTAGGGCGGGGCTTACGGGCGGGAGCTGGGGTGCTGGGGCTGGAGTGTCAGGGTCCTGGGGCAGCAGGTAGAGCGAGGGGGGTGGCAGCCACCTGAGCAGTGACCCCTGGACGGTTCCCGGGGGTCGTTCAGTGACGGGCCTCCCCTTGGTCTCGCCACGTCTTGTCTTTGAGGTTATGGCCCCCTAGAAATGTCTCTTCCGATCCGTCAGGGTTTAAAAACAAAAAACGGAGTCACCCTGCTTTCAGTCTTCCGAAGGACGGGAGTAAAGTGGAGTGTTTTTAACTCTTAAATTCTGACTCACCCACCCCCAGTCTTCATCGAGCTGGGTCGCGTTTGGCCCCTTCTCTCCGTCTCTTGGGTGTCCCAGAGAAGGGACCGTCTGGGGAGACGAGCTGTTTTCAGGGATGCGCAGCTTGTGCGTGCCTCGGGGAGGCGCGTGCCCTGGCGGTCACCCCTCTGCCTTTGTTTGCTCAGCCAGGATGCTCGCATTGATCAGAAAAAGGACTTTCTCCTGTTTTAGTCGTATATGGCTGTAATATCTGCTCATCCTATCAAGGAGATAAAGCAGATCCGCAGGCGAGGGAGCATTTGTCGGTGTTTGAGAGAGATTTTGTTAAGCTAGAGTATTCTATTAGAGACTGAACTCCATTTCCACGTATTTTGTTAAGCGGGTATCAGTGTGATGGCAGGAAAAGGGGCATTTGGAGGGTCACGTGCTCCGGCATTAACTAGATTTTCATAGATTCCGTTAGCTAGGAATTTCATAACGACGTGAAGACGGACTTTGAGACAGCCACAGGAAAAATGACTTGGGGCTCATCTGTGTGCGGGCGAGAGTCAGACCGGGATTAGCGGCCTCCGACCCGGGGGGGGGGATGGGGGGTCCCGGTCGGAGCGAGGGAGGCACGTCCTGCCTGTGCTTCACGCGTCCCGCTCTGGGACTGTTGACTGCTGTCCTCTCTCCCGAGGACACCTGTCTGTCAGTCACTGCTTCCTGTTTTTACCGCCCGGGGCCGCAGCTCCGTGAGCGGACGAGGCGGCGTGGCCGCCGTGCTGCGGTGCGGGCGGGCAGCGCCGTCGGGGCAAGCGTCGTGTGGGGTCCGCGCCCCCGGGGACCGGGCTGCGGGCGTGTGCCTCGCAGGTGGGTTTCGGCAGCGGCTCTGACTGTGTCCCGCGCCTGCCGTCCCCCCAGCCTCTCCCTCGGCCTCGACCCGTCCTTCTGAGCTTCAGCGTCGAGCGGGCCCCTTTGCGGCTCCCCTCTGTGGCCTGGGAAGCCTGCCACGTGCGGTCCCTGTGCTCTCCCACGTGGTCGGTGCCGCGCGCTCTACGCGGTCGTCGTGGCAGGACTGGCGAGGCTTAATGCTGCCGCAGCACGTTCATCCCCAGATCTGTGGCCGAACGGAGGTTTACGTCTCCTTCACGGCGCACGTCGACGAGAGGGACCCTCTCCACAGTCTTGCAGGCTCTTGGCGTCTGGAACCCAGGGCCACCTCCTTCAGAGGAAGAGACTGAGCCTCACGCAGGGACCGTTCAGTGCTTCTCTCAGAAGGGATGCTTGCCCACCGCTCGTGGGCCAGAGCAAGTCCTGTGACCCTCCCAAGAGGGTCGGGGGATGGGACGGTTCGGGTGTCTCTGCCACACGTGTGTTGTCAGATTTCCTTCACAGGAATAAAAACCGTGAGGGTAGAACCTCGGTTGATGGATGCGTTGCTTGTGGCCTTTCCTTGACGGAAACTGTCTTGACAACGTGACGTACACACGATCGGTCTTGTTAAAGCACTCATTTTTATAGTGTTTTCCTTGGATTTGATCCGTGTTTCCCTTTTGAATCCAATGTAGCAAACCTGTTAACTTTTTTATTCAGAATATACTAGAACAACAGAACGTTCGCTCCATTTACGAGAGGATGTGTGAACATAACACAGTTTGGAACAGACCATCGGGGCTCTGGGGATACCCAGGGCATCTCACTAAAGCGGTTTTGTGGCCTCTGCCGTGGGATTTGGCGGGGATGTGCGGAAATGGGGGGAAGGGCGACATCAGTGTCTAACGCTGTCGCCCAGGCTAGACCTCTTCCATTTTCTGTGAGGTCCAAAATAGGTTCCTGGCATTTTTTAAAAGATCTCTTTCTGATTTAAGAGTCTGGTCCTTTTAAGGAGGCGTCCGTCTTAGTTTAGGTAAAGTAAAAACTGTACGTTTTCCTCCGCTAGATCTACTTGCCCAGTACCTCTGTCCCGTGTGCCCTGCATGGAAATAGCTTTCCTAGCGAAACCAGCGTTACAAATAGTTACATGTACCAGGTTTGCCTAATAGCAAATCTAACAAACTGACAAACGAGAGATTTTAGATGGAGATCGATTCCCCTAAATGCTGAAACTTCCTCAGAACACCCAGTGTTTACTCCTGTTATGCGATGGATTGCCAGGCTGTTTTCTGATGTTCAAGGATGAGATGCTCTAGGCTGAATAGTGGGACTGGATGGAGCATCTATGCTAACATGATTTGGGGCACAAAGAGGTGATTCATTGGCTTTTCTATAACAATCTCTGTCAGTTAGGTTCACCTCGTCTGAACTGGTTTTCAAGGTCTGTGAGGAGAGGGAACATTTCTTCTTCTGTGGTGTCCTGTACGTGTCTGTGGGCTGAGAGGAAGGAGTCTGGACTCTGGAAAGGGAGGGAATAACGGGGATTGAGGCCTGGCCACTGGAGGCATTTCCGTGGTCAGAATCCCCTAGAGGACGCGTGGCCCCTTGAGGGCATCCGTTCCACACCCTGATGGACAAGTAGAAGTAGGTTGTCTCTCCTCTTCCTGGAGGCTGACTTCAGAAAGCCAGTAGGGTGATTCTCTTAATGAAAACCTTGACTTTGGGTTCAAGTTTTAAAAGATCGTACTGCCCCTCCCCCCTGCAGTGTCGGACAGAGTCGGGGTACAAGCCTGCGTCTGTCCTTGGGGTCACCGTGCAGTCCATTCCTGTCGGGCCCCGTGCTGCAGCCTGGCCGCCCAGCGCCGCTGTGTCCTCCTCTGCTGCCTTGTGCTTCCGACGTCCTCGTCCTGGGAAAGTGCGAGGCCCCCGGGTCCCAGTTGGGTTCTTGTCTGGAGCCAGAGACTTGGGCATTTACCGCCCTTCTTCCTAAGTTTGCCTCTGATGGGTAGGTCTCCTTGACTGGTTTTTTGTTCTGTTTATTTGTTCTCTTTTGGCCACACCGCGTGGCTTGCAGGATCCTAGTTCCCCGCCCAGGGAATGAGCCTGGGCCCCCAGTGGCAGAAGCGCTGAGTCCTAACCACTGGGCCGCCAGGGAAGTCCCTCCTTTATTGTTTAGAAGACTCTGTTTAGAGCGGGTCATCATTTTTCACTTCGTCTCCAGAGTCAAACTCACAAATCCAGGGAGGAAGGGAAGCAGATTGGGAGCAGGAGGCTGCAAGGGGACCCCAAGATGCCTGAGGGCTTGGAAAGGATGCAGGGTGAGGGGTGGAGAAAGGGGACCCCAAGATGTCTGAGGGCGTGGAAAGGATGCAGGGTGAGGGGTGGAGAAAGGAACACAGACCATCGCTGTCCCCGAAGACCAGGCAGCCTCTCGTGTAACCTCAAGTCTCAATCTTAAGATTTTTGCCCACTTTACAAACTAGGAAACCACCTCTTAGAGGTAAGTAGCTTGTCCAAGCTCAGAGAGCAACTGTGCGTGGTGAACCAAAGGCTTACACCTGGGTGAACTGGTGATGAAACCCAATCTCTTCCGAATCTACCTCAGTGTTTTTTGTGAGGGGAAGTAAATACCAGAAAAGTTGGCATTGCCCTTTGGGCTTTGATTCAGGGAAATTCTGGAAGAAATCCTAAATGCTGACGCTCTAGCCCATGGTTAATGAATCTCTTGGTTTTTTTTAAACTCTTGTTGCTACACTGTATAAATACCTTAGATATTTGTATTTTTTTAAGCTGTTAAGTCTTTTTTTCCTTAAATTCCCAATTGCGACAGGTGACTTGTCTTGGAGAGGTAGTTCTCACCCTGTGAATTCCTCCAGCAGCCTGTCCAGTTCTTCTTGGGTGACTCCCTAAGGCATTTGGAAGATGCTCTGGGGTACCATTTTTAACCTGGCCTCACACTGCGTCTCCTGTTCACGGATTATTTTGGACTCGGCACAAACCCGGGGCTGCCAGGTCTTGCTTGCAGTCACCAGGAGACACTGGCTTTCCTTGGTCGGTGACCAGACTTGTCACTCTTCATTTCTGCCTGGCTCTAAACTGAAGACTTCAGTCCAGTTTTCAGAACTGTTTTGACTTACCGTGCAGAAGCCCCACTTGGGCTGTGAAGCATGCTCTGCGCGTGGGCGCACGTGCCTGGCGCGGCTGGACTCGGTTGCTGCCTTCCAGAGAGGACGCGCGGAGGCTGGCCCCGGGACCCCCCAGGGCTGTGTGTGCGCCTCGTATGGGTTTTCCAGACTTCTAGATTGTTCTCGTGATGCAGCTGTTCAATAAGCAAACTCCGTATGCTAAGGCCCTACCCTCTCCCCCACTCGTGTCAGACAGATGGGGTTTGGAGATGTTCAGAGCTGTCCTCTAGACTGAATTTTTAAAATGTACATGAGATTGTGTAGCTGCGTCTGGGCTCGGACGGTGCTCTGGGGAGGCTGTGGTGGGACGAGGGGAACATATTTTGGAGCATGGACTGTGACCAGCAAGTAAGATGGTTTGCAGTTTTAATTGGCTCTCCCTGGCAGAGGGGTCACGCAGCTGTTTCTCAGACACAACCTTTATGGGAAATGGTCGTTAGATAGCACTGCATTTGGAAATGCGTTTCCTGATCTCGAGGTGATAGAAGGAAATGAAAAGGACGTACTTGCAGCCACCTCCTAGGCCCGCTTGTCTAGCCGTGGTTTAGTCTTAGCTTCATGAAATGTTAATTGCTGCGGTGCTAGATCAGGCTCGAATCTCTCTTGCTGGCATTCCGTAAACCTTTATTGACGTTTGTGCTTGTGTGTTGGAAGGAAGGTAGGTAGATTGAGGGGTGGGTGTTATCATGTTGATTCTGATCACTCTTGTGCTAAAGGAATGCAACAGGTATGGCTTCCAGCCGTTACTGTTACAGGATCAGCTGAGAGAGGGGATGGCTGGAGTGGAAGCTGACTTTGCAACCCTTGCGTCAGAGTCCTAACCTCCCAGAGCGAGGCAAAGTCTCGATGCTGACTTTCCTACACCACTGCCTCAGACAGCCAGCAGTGCGGTCCTGCTGTTTATTTGCCTTAGTATTTAATTCATCTTTTAAAATCCTGCCTTCTGAAAACAGTGGCTGAAAAGGAAAATGGATTCTTTTGTAAAGCCCAAATTTCTTAAGCTTCCGCTTGGACTAAGATTCCTTTCATTAACTCAGGGATTTCTTTTTCTTTGCAAACCACTTTGAAGCTAACTTAAGTTTAAATTATGCTGAAAAAATATTTTTTTTCTTACATGTTTCACTAGACTTATTGGAAAACCATTCCTGTAAAGGAACTTTAATTTCTATTCTGTTGGTTCAAAACCCAATATTGTTTTGTCATTATTACTTGAGGGGAGGTTATAAAGAAATATAACAGCTGTTTGGAGTACACTTAAAGAACTGTCAGCTCCAGAATCGTGTTTGTCCTTGACTCCGTTCTTGTTCCCCTGAAGACCTTTAAAGTAGAAGCTGTTTCTTTTTGCTGTATTAAAACCCCAAACCCTATCTATCTGATATTAGTTGCCAAGCAAAGAGTGGCAGCTAGCCTCTGAAGGCCACCATAAAGGACAAAAATACTTTATGGAAATAGGCTGTTGTTAGCTTAGGTCCTCAAGCTTAGAAAATTCCCCCAAAGCAACAAAATAACCCAAAATTAAGAGTCCATCTTGAAACCTGGCCATTACTCTGTGATTGCATGCTTACTCAGAGTTTCAAATGCTTTTATAATATTACACGATAGAGGTGAAAGTGAGAGGTCTGAATTATAACTTCATTGCATGAGCTAAAAGTGTAAGCCTTAACATTTGATGTGCACTTCATTTTTAATTCTAGGCTTAACAGGGAGGACTGTTTTTGGGTAAAAAGGGTGTGGATTAGTTCTGTGCTAAACATACATACTTTCCTCTTGTTTATGAATTGCATTAAACTCTTTGGGGGAATGGGAAAAGGGCGTTTAAGCCTTACAAACAAGCTGTGCACTGTAATATGTTTGTATCAGACAAAAGCCGTGGACTTTTGCTTGAAGGTAATCTCAGTAATGGAAAACACCAGGGCTTCAGGGAGCTGGAGGGGTGGGTGATTTGGCCTCCAGCTGGGGCTGGGGGAGTCCTGGTCCCAGCCACGGCGGACCGTTTGTCACAACGAGGCCCCTGTTTGGTTTAGGCTGTTAGGTTGTGAGTGTTCAGACGCTCTTGTAGCAGACATGTCAGCAGAGACTACTGCTTCTGCTGCACAAACACTCTTTGTCCAAAAGATGGATTTGGCCTAAGTATAACCACGGCTTCTTAGTTTCTTTAGGGTGGGAGCACATAAACGACATTCGGGGGGAGAAAAACGAGAGCATAAGTATTAGGGTATTTAAAATGTTCGATGGAGGGCAAGGCACACACGTCACAGTTGGGTGCCGTTGTCTATTCAAAGCAGGCAAAGCCTATCTGAGTTTGGGTGCCGCAGGAATCCTCTCTTTAGAAGTCATTTGTATGCATCATTGAGAAAAAGCCAGACTATGTGCTGTTAGGCCAGATGCCATATTCTAGAATTACTCAGCAATTAAGGCAGGGGAGCCAGACCCGATCCCGAGGTCCAGGAGGAACTCAGAGGTTCCTGTTACAGGGTCCAGCACCCGGAGTCAGGCAAGCCTGAGGCCAGTCCTGTGGGACTCGGAGGAGGGCAGGGCAGTCAGCCTGCGGGAAGGATGGATATGTGACTGATCTGAGAAAGCACTTGCTTGGGTCTTTGTGATTCTTTCCTTTGTTTTGGAAAGATAAGAACTACAAGCCTCACAACACCTTGCTGCATCTTTATTTCCTGCCGGTGGCCCCAGATCTCCGTCCAGAGGCTGCTAGCGTCCAGCTCCTTGATAAAGAGGTTTTGGGGTCTGGCAGGCCTCTCGGTTTCTTCATGTTACTGCTGCTTGCCGGCAGCAGACGGTACATTTTAAGTCAGCTCTTCAAGTTCGGTTTCAGACTTTCAGATCTGTCACATTTTTTTTTTCCCTCTGCATTTAATATCGAAGGTGCAAATTCTGATGGGCAGCTTTTAAGACCTTACCATCTGCGTTTTGTGTGAATTATCCTTTCAGAGGTGCAGAACTGAGTGAGGCATATTTTGAAATGTGTGCTTTGTGGTTCTTGCAAGATGGGGAGGTTGCCTTGCGTTGTGAGTGCTTCATTCTGAATCTCTCTCCTTGAAAGAAGTTTGCTGAAGGGGGCCTTCAGTAACTGCTTCAAAAACATGTATCATTAATCGTTTGAATCTTATTAAGTAACCCTGTATCCATGTATTATTTCTTTAATAAAGTAGTAAATTAAAAAAAATTTAAATGATTTAAAGTTATGGATTTTTTAAAAGTAGAAGGAAGAAACTGTTTTGGTGAGATGAGTTAACAATAGTAATTCATCACAAATAATTAACTAGGTATTTGACTGTGCCAGTGTGATCCTAGCACAGCGTCGATAGTAGCTTGGAATTTGAAATTGAACTTGACCTGAGCATTAGTTTATGTGAACGAACACCTTTTTTTTTTGCATGTTGCCCTAAACATTTATATAGCTTTAAAAAGCCACCTTGCATGTTACTGCAATTTATTAAGCAAATGTCTCAAACAGGAAGGCAGTTTGTAAAACTGTGATAGATTTCTAGTGAATTACATTTTTATGACTCTTGTACAAGGAATTCAAGATTTTGGATTATCTTATATGGGCTACAGATACAATACATGTGCTTTAATAGGCTGTAAGCTACTGTCACTGTTTTGCAGTTATAAATTCCATCATTCAACAGATGTTTTCTGGACCACCTATTATACACAGGATTCTATGGGTGTAGCACTGATAAAGTGGACGTGGCCCTACTTTTATTTTCATTTCTATTTTTGGCCACACCACACGGCTTGTGGGATCTTTGTTCCCCGACCAGGGATGGAACCCGCGCCCCCTGCAGTGGAAGCTTGGAGTCCTAACCACTGGACCACTGGGGACTTCCTAGATGTGGCCCTACTTTTCAGGAAGTGCTGAAATCCATCCAAATAAAAGCTGAATGAAAACCAGTTCAGAGATGGAGTTACTAGGGGAGGTGGTTGAGCATTTGAACGCGTCCATATGTGTAGGTAGAACTAGTGCCGAGCAATTAAAAGAATTATGAGAACAGGACAGAATGTAAAAGTTACAAACCGAGATACTATAAAAGTAATGTAAGTAAATGAAAATCTGGAGGCGCAGATAAAAATCAGAGGCAGTATTAGCATGCTGCCATCTACACTTTTCAAAGTAGAGTTGACCAGTTCTGCCCCAAACCGAAGCACATCCTTAAAAAACAAAACAAACTTCAGTTTCTTAACAGGTTTCACTAATTCAAAATCACAGAATTTTGTTTTGCTATAGGCAAGCAAATTTACATTTAATAAGAATGAATTAGCATCAGTTGTCTCATTTTCATAAAATTATTTCTGTCCATCTCTCAATCCGTGCACACAGGAAGGTACCGAGAGCGGTTTTCGCCTGATGTTAATGGTATATCTGTTTGTAGTTTTTTAAGGAACCTCCAAATTGTTTTCCATAGTGGCTGTACCAACTTACACTCCCACCAACAGTGCAGGAGAGTTCCCTTTTCTCCACACCCTCTCCAACATTTGGAGTGAAGTAAGTCAGAAAGAGAAAGACAAATATTGTATGCTAACTCACATATACGGAATCTAAAAATGGTACTGATGAACTCATTGACAAGAACAAGGATGCAGATACAGAGAATGGACTGGAGAACTCGAGGTATGGGAGGGGGCGGGGGGTGAAGGGGAAACTGAGATGAAGCGAGAGAGTAGCACAGACATATATATACTACCAACTGTAAAATAGTCAGTGGGAAGTTGTTGTGTAACAAAGGGAGTCCAACTCGAGGATGGAAGATGCCTTAGAGGACTGGGGCGGGGAGGGTGGGGGGGACTCAAGGGGGGGAGAGTCAAGGAAGGGAGGGAATACGGGGATATGTGTATAAAAACAGATGATTGAACCTGGTGTACCCCCCCCCCCAAAAAAAAAATGGTAATCTGCGTTGGTGTTTGAATCGATTTATTTTTGCGTCTGTCCTTCTCTGCATTGCATACATTCTTAAATATTTTATTTAAAAAATGCCAAAATGTTAAAAGCAGATAGTTTTGGATGTCAGGGATATGAATACTTACCTTTTTGTAGTTTTAATTTCCAAAATTGGGGTGAGTGGAGAGAGGAAACGCGGTCTGCCGTATCGAGCATTGGTTGTATGACATGTTATGTACACAGACGAAGTCTCCTAAGTAACTGAAAAACATATATGGGGCTGTTTATTGTTGGTACTTAATCTATCCCTTCCCTGCCGTGATTTACGTTTTTTCCACATGACTTTCTTTTTCCCCCATCCATTCTGGGGCCATACAACTTTGTTATCAATCAGAGTGCCGTAGCTTCCTTTCGGTGAAGAAGTTTTCCCTCTTTTTTTTTTTTTTTTTTTTTCCCATGGAAAACTATTGAAGAGAGAGAAGTGGGTGTGCGGTGAGGAAGACGGTGTTAAGGTCAGTTTTAGGAGTTTGCTGAGCCTGCTGTGCGGAGATCAGACTGGAGGGAGACCAGAGAATGTGGGGGGACCAGTTACAAGGCTGCTGAGGCACTCCTGCCAAAGGATGACGGTGACTTGGCTAGAGGAGGTAGCAGGGGATTAGACAGGGAGGGGGACAGAGGGGAAGGAATGTCCAGGGTGCCTGCCAGGTTCTGAGCTTGCACGAGGATGCTGGTGGTGCCCCTCCCTGAGAACAAGGCATGATGGGAGAGTGGCTGGACGGTACCTCTGATTCCAGGGGCTGGACCGGGTGGCCGTGGGCTTCAGGTCAGAATCAATAGCCTCAGAATGTCTGGTGTTGTAATGTCTTCAGCTAGGGCCTGTGACTGTGCTTTGGGGGTCCTGTCCTTCCCTAACTTAGAAAATTGTCAGCATTTTCTGGGGAGAGGTTCCTTCTGTATCTCAGACTCTCAGGGGAGGGCCATGACTCAGAAAGGTGGGGAACCACTGACTAAGTAGGTGACCATTCAGTAGTTACATTTCACGGACTCCTGAAGCACAAGAGCTGTGTCAGTGAATGGAATTTCCTGCTCAGCTTTGTAGCAGGGAGTTTGAACTGCTCCTAAGCGCCATTTTTCCAGGACATCTTCTCTGACCTGTGTCTTAAAAAAAAAAAAAGTTTTTGTTTTTTTAGCACACTGCCTAGTCTTTTAAGTAGTCACACCTGGTAATCATTAGTGTAACCCTGTGCTAGGTAACTTAGGTAATGACTCCTGTGAGATTGGTATGAGCGCTCCCATTTCACAGATGGGGAAACTGAGGTTTAGAAAATGTAAATTAATAGTAGATAGTAAATGGCAGAACTGGGATTTGAATCGTCTGACTCTCGTCACCCTGCTTTGCACTGTATTTCCTGTTGGTTGACAGAGGTGACACCTGTTCTGTGTATCTTAGTGCTTTGTCCTCAGGTCATTACTGAGAGAATCAATAATCATACTGCAGTCTGATCAGATCTCTTATGTGAGGCCCTGGCAAATGCCCAGAGTAAGATTACTCCTTTTATTTTTCTAATTTCCTGTCTTCTGTAAACTAAATACCCTTTTTTTTAATCTTCTATGGCTGGGCTTAAGGTTAGGAATTGATACCTCGTCTTGCTTTGAAAACAGCAGAATACTCAGATTCATAGAATTATTACACCCACGTGAGATCTGCAATGTGACCTGCCTCGTCTCCTACACCTGTTTTTCCAGCCAGTTCTTAGGTTTGTGGTGGTGCTGGTTTTTTTTTTTTTCCTGTTGTTGGTTTTTTTTTTAGGTTGTGATTGAATTAAACCTTGTTAGCATGTTGGCTTTCCGAAGTGGTCATTTATGTTCAGCCGGTGTGACTAATGGACAGTTATCTTTCAGTTTCCTCTGGCATCCTGCGTTAATGACTGAGAGTAGCGTTTGTTTGCGCCATCACTCGCACCATTAGCTTTACGAGGAAACCCATGCAGTCCTGGAGCCTCCGCCGGTAGGGGAGCCTCTGCTTCCCGCAGCTCAGATGGGTGGATTCTAGGTCCCCCTCCCCGTGCTAGCTGCCGGACTCAGCTCCTTTTGCTTTTATTTTATTATTTTTTTAAAGTTTTATTGATATAATTGACATACAGTAAACTGCATATATTTAAAATGTACAATTTGATATCCTTTTTCTTATTAGTAATGTATATATGGCAATCCCAACCTCCCAATTCATCCCACCCCAACCTGCCCCGCCTCCCCCCACTTTCCCTGCTTGGTGTCCATATGTTTGTTCTCTACATCTGTGTCTCTGTTTCTGCCTTGCAAACTCCTTTTGTTTTTAAGTGGCTGTGATATGTCGCGTTGAAAGTATATGTCAAATACACACATAATTGTAAAAAGGAAGAGTGTTTGCCGTCTCAGATGATTGGAGATGTTCTTCCTTGCTGGTGATAGCTGACAAGGGGGTTTCTCAGGTTGGCTGCAGTATAGAATGTGAAGCCGTACCTGCGTCTGTTGGTCTCAGGTGTCGAACGGCTCTCTTCAGCGCTTGTGACCTCCTTCTTTGGTTTGGAAAACACTACTTCACTTAGTCCTGTGGGTCTTTGAAGTGACACATTCCATTATAAAAAATCAGAATTGCAGTTAGCATCCCCGTCTGTCTCATCAGAACCCTTTAGGTCTCAGGAAGCTGCCAAGCTCACGGCAGATGCACGTCTTCAAAAACCCTTTCTTTCACCTGAGAGCTTGACTTTTATCACCGGCGATAAACACTGTCAGTTATTTTCCATGAAGTGACAGGCTCACTTCATTCATTTTCAAGCACGTATCTGGCGGATGCCAGATCTCCAAGTCCGAATGACCGTGGTTGGTGGCTCTGTCGGGTAGACGTGGCGCTCCACGGGAACAGTGGACGTGGCCACCGTCACACGCGGAGTGCCGCCGAAGCGCTTCACGCATCACATGGGATACGAACCTGGAATGTTTAGTGCATCATCAAGACATTCTTAAATATGAAACTGGCGTTAGAGAGCAGAGCCTGCGAGTTGCTGGCGGGGCACGTGTCATGCCTGTTGTCAGGGTGATCCACGCCAAGGCACTGGCTGTGTCATCACCGCAGATGTGCTCACACCATCGGGGCAGATGCCAGCACAGGGAAGAAGGCACATGATGACTTCCCTGTCATCAGGAAAATGCTTTTGTTCACACGGACCCTCGGAGGTCTGTGGCTCACAGTTTGAAGCCGACGTTAAGGGTTTGGAAGAGCCACATTAAAATTCCTACTTAATAGGCGTTGTACCGGTGGTCCAAGACAGTCCGTAACTGAGGATTCATGTTTCTGTTAGAAACGCCCGCAAGGCCTACGACATCACCACCTTGTTCTGTGTCTGGCGTGTGAGTGCTGGTCTGCATCCTTGGGCCTGTAAGAGCAGGCGGTTGACAGTGCACCGGAGCAGGTCGGACGGCAGCGGGGGCAGGCGGCCTGAATTTAGGATAATCCAAGCAGTGAATCACACGCGTGTGGGTAACGGGGTTGTAAAGTGACTCTCTGCTTTAGTCAGCGGCTTAGTTGGAAAGCAAAACTACACAGTGAAAAATTACAGGTCTCCGAAATAGATACTTTGTGCACACTTTTAATGTAGCATTTAGCTGAGCCTATCTGGGGTTGGGTTGAGAATTTTCCTGAAGCCTTTGTCTTTTGTGTGGCGTTGCTATTAGCACATCAGTGATTTCTCTCTGGAAGGGCTCCCTGTGCACCAGACGCGGAAAACAGTTGAAGAGCTGAGGCCGCTTCTCTAAGGCGCATCCGTCGTGCGGGGGACGGTTTCGCTCTTCCTGTGCGACTCTGGAGCCCCCTCGAACTCTTCGCAGACAGCCGTCTACTCAGCGATGCCGTACCTGAGGCAGCAGGTGTGGAGCGGGTGCTCTACAGGCGCCTCCCATGGAAAGTCTGAGGATAGTGTTCCTCACGAGACCTTTCCTGGAGAAAGGAGAGGAGTCCGGGTTCCCGCGGATGCTGGGTTTCTGCCGCTCTCCGGGGCTGACTGCGCCTGTGCGCCCCGAGGGGAGGGCCGGGGCGCTGGTCGCTGGTGCAGGTCCCTCCGCGGGGGCCCGTCCTCGCGCAGGGCCGGCGGGGCTCTGCCCCCTCCCCTCCTCCCGCGCCTCCTTGCCCCCCGGCCCGGTGGCTGGAGGCGTGCGTCACCCTCGGCTCCCCGGGGGGCTGTGGAAGGGTGACTCTGGCCGCCCGGGGATGGCTTCCCGGCCTCGTGGTCCTCCAGCCCCTGTGTTCTCGCACCTTCTCCGGTCTGCTGACCGGGCACCGGCGCTCCCGCGGCTCCCCCGGCAGGAGAAGGCGTGGCCTGGCTCCCAAAACCTGCCTGAGCTCCTCGCCCGCAGCTCTGATGGGTGTTGGGTATCGGGCGGCCTCCAGCCCTCTTATTTTTAGGGCCTTGGTTAACATCTTCTTTGTGTGAAACGTGAAGGGTGACCACAGCCGCTGGAATGGGACACGTAGGGTTTTTAGGCCACTCTTCTCTGGTCACGCGGTGCTGGCGGGTTCTACAGTTACAGAGGTTACAAAAACTCCACCCCGGGCGCCGGTAGACGGGTGCGGGGGCCGGAGGGGCGGGGAGGGGGCGCCCGGCCGGCCGTGGAGAGAGATACCGTAACGGAAGCCGGGCCCGTGTCCGGGAGCCGCGGGCTGGCGGGCGGGCGGGAGTCTGCTCACAGCTCAGCCCGGTCACAAGCGGGGGGGGGGGGGGGGGGGCACGTGCTGATAACGGGACTTCTCTCTGCGTGGGGAACGGGCTTGTCCCGTGTTGAAGTGGTCCTGGGGGACGTGGGTGCCCTGGAGGCCCCGTGCCTGTCTGATCCCCGAGGGAGCGCTCAGGAGAGGGTGGTGGAGGGGGTGGTCCGGCCGGCCCGGGGCGCCCCAGGCCGGAAGCTGGGCTCCTGCTCCGGTGGGTGTCGGGGAGCTTTTACGAGGCAGGGCGGGGGGGGGGGGGGGTGATTACAGGGGAGACGGTTTCTTCCCCTTCTTCCTGAAAGAAGCAGAAAAGTGAAACGAGGTGAAGACGGGTAAAATGGTTTTCCACCTTTGAAGGCGAGCATTCGTGTCGGGGTGGGGTGAGCCGCAGACGGTCGGGGTGTCCTGAGGCCTGTTTGTCCTGGGTCCCTCCCTCCCTCCCTCCATCCCTGGCGTGGAGCTGACAGCTCTTCCTCTGCAGTAGGCGCGGGTTCTCTCTTTACCTCGTCGTGTGCTGCCGTACGTTGTGGTTGTGGACCCGTTCTCTTACTCACGCGTAGGTGTTTGATGGAAGAGACCGAGTGAGCGGTGTCTGGCCTAGTGCCCTGTGCTCCCCACCGCGTGGTACCCGGCCGGGTTCGGGTGGGGCTGGTCGCGGCCTCATCTGTGGGATGGGCGGCTCCGCACTGTCCTGGCCCCCCCCCCCCCCCCCCCAGGCTGTGAGTGCGGCCAGCACGCGGGGCAGGGGGCGGTGAGGACCAGAGGCTGGTGGAGCCTGACTCCTGCCGGGAGCCGTGGGTGAGCTCCCTGGCGAGAGTTCGTCCCTTGCTCTGTCAAGCCTGGGAGGCTCTTCCTGAATTGGAAGATTTGAAAGGATGGCCTTTCGCCCAGGGCTGTTAGATTTTAAGGAGCTCATCACTTAGGGCAGGGACAGTGACTCTATCAATACTAATTTAAACTCCCCGACGCGTGTGGCCGCGTTTTAGGAAGGGCTGTGGGGACCTACAAAGTTGCTTTGGAACTGGGAACAGGTATGTTCTAGTACAAGCTGCTGAAGGGCCTTCTCAGCTCTCCTCCTGGGGATGTCAGTCATTAGATGCTAGCTTTTAAATGATTAAACATATGACTATGTCCTGTTAGTTACAAAAAACAAATGCCTACTCAAACCGGTTGAAGTCATAAAGGTGGACTTTTTATATGGGATACACAGGGCCGCTTCTGGGGGCAAGGATAGGAAACATGGCCAGGCTCCGAGGGCTCTCGGAACCAGGATCTGGCTGCACCGGGAGCCCAGCCTGAGGCCCCGGGGGCTCACGTCCCCGCCCTGCCCTGCCCTGGCCATTCTTCTCTGCCGTGGCAGTCGGGCTTTCTGCACGTTCCCGTTCACAGGTTCTGAAAGGGCCCTACCAGGTCCTGAGCGTGCAAGCCCCCAGGTTCAGATGGCAGCAGACGGTCTCAGCTTACGTTCCCAGCAGGGAGGACTTGGTTGGCCCAGCCTGGCCCGTGCCCACGCCGGTGCGTGAATTCCACCCACGGGGAAGGACTCTGGGGAATGAATAGCTAAGGGGGCTGAGCTGGGGGCCATCTCCGGGTTCTGGGGATGGTCTACCAAGACTGCAAAGCTCAGAGCCAGCCATCGTTCCTCACCTGCAAACTGGTCTCCACTGCTTCCCGTGGGGAGGACCCCCGAGTCTTCCTGAGGCCTGGAGACCCATCCTTGTGCACGAGATGGGCTTTTCAGAGCAGGGCACAGGTTATACAGACAGCCCGGGCTGTCTCTGCAGTGGGCCTGTTGGCATTGTGATTTGGTCCAAGTAGCGGAATGTCTGTGGACAGCTCTAGAGCAAAGGAAAGGAGAAGAATGTCTGGAAGAGAAAGAACGTTTTGAGTTGGGTCTGTTTTTGAGGGATGCTGCTGTCAGGGTTCGGCGAGGGGGGACGGTCTACGGGGGCTGCTCTGCTCTTTTCTTAGAGGAAATTGTTTTCTCCGTCCACTTGGTGTCCCAGAAGTGTTTCCTAGCCAGGGCCCTTCCGTAACCTGCTCTTAATATCAGGTTAGACGTTTTCGTCCGTCAGAGGTTATTGTTTGCTGTCAAGCAGCTTCACCTGGTCGCACTGAAGGTCGTTTCGTTTTCGTGCGGTGCTCTCCGGAGATCTGTTGAGCAGCTGGGTGCCTGTGATTGCATTAAACTGATAAAGGCCCCTGGTTAAAGGGATATGTCCTAGATCTAACATCTGAAATCCTTCCATTAAGTATAGTACCAGCAGATCTTCCCATTTTGGTGAAGCTTAACCATTTTTGGTGCCTCCCTTTGATCCTGATCTCTATTTTAATTTTTACAATTGCTCTTGCTCACCACCTCTCCGGGCTGTCGGCTGAATTTTATGACCGGTGCCCCTTCCTTTACACGACAGATATAATCGGGTCCCCTGATTCAGAGAGGGAATTTGCTTTCCCTTCTGACGTCTGTTATGAAAGCCCCGAGGAATTCCCCAGTGGAAACAGTGTGGAAAATATTTGGAAATGAAGAAATTAAAGTGGAGTCAGGTTGCTGTGGCTGGCTCTGAGTTTTTGTAGCCCTGGTTGACTATTTCCAGAATCTCAAAACAAATGCTAGACAGGGAGATGAACTCAGTGCTAGGTGACCACGTGGAGCGGTGGGATGGGGAGGGTGGGGGGAGGGGATGTGGGGTTATGTGTATGGATACAGCCAATGCGCTTTGTTGTGCAGCAGAAACTGGCACAACAGTGTAAAGCAATTATACTCCGGTAAAGAGCTGGGGGGAGAAAGAAACCGTCGTTAGGCTCTCACTTCAGGCCTTTCCTCCTCCGGTGCCGGGAGCTGTTTTATCAGCGAGGCTCGGGGTGTGGTTGTCCTAGGGTAGAATGTCCAGCGGGGACAGGCCCCTTCTTTCTTTGCCCGCGTGTTTACCGTTGAATGTGGTGCGTCGTCCATCTTGGACATTTCTGTTCTGGGCATCAGGTTCTTTAAGATTTGTGTCATCTGCTTTGTGGGGAGAGCTCGTGGCTGGGATTACAGGCGTGAACGTGGCCTCTTTCTGTTGATAGATTATGTTTGTTAACACACATCTCTGGACCCCAGGGGTGTTTTGCAGAATGAAAGCGTCCACGGTCACCTGTAAGATATTTCCAACCCAGTACATCAGGGTTCAAGTTTGAGAAACTCAGTTTTGTCATTCAGGTTCTTAATAGGTAGAATAGTGTTACATTAACTCTGCCCCTGCACGCGAGCTCTGGGTCTGGTTTCACTCCGCAGCACGCTGCCTAAAACGGTGGTTGCGTAATAGTTACTGCTGAAAAGACAGAAAATGAGTAGATGCGTGGTGACGGTTCTGAAACGCTTGTAACATAAAACTGTGTTGAGCCAGCTGAAGTCTGACCTGTCGCTGGGTCTGCTTTGAAAACGGAGCGTTAAAACCCCTCTTCGGTTAATTGTGCTCTAAGGTCCCGAACCAGCCTTGGATCACACGGGTTTCGTCCTCTGTAGGACGTTCAGCCGCTGAAGACGGGGCTGTTTCTTTTGCTGCGTACTTGCCCTGGGACCGCCTACTTGGCTAATCAGTTTAAGCTCTTCCCTCTTAGGCCACTAATCCTCTTTCTCCAGCCGAGAAGCAGCAGGGTAATAGGAGTGTGTCCGTAGCTATTAAGAGATGATATTGCCTTGCACATAAAGGACTTATTTTTTTCTCTGCAAAAGGATGATTGAGCAGAAATTTAATTTTCGTTTATGCATGTGCCTTTTTGTGACGTTTCTTTACCTTCTCGTGTAGTCAGGGGAGAAGCGTGATTTTTATTGTTATTGCTGATTATGTGACTGTCAGCTTCTTAACAGGATGCCTTCTTGCTCCTGCGTGCTTGTACGTCACCAAACATGAGGAACCCCCGTTGCTGGAGGGAGAGGAGACAGTGAAAATGGAGACCATCTTTCGCACGTGGTATCTTCTGAAAGATTAATTTGAAATAAGCACGTTTTATGGTGTTGGTTAGCAACAGTCTCTAAATTCCTACAGGTCACATTTTCTCACGGAATAACCTTTTTTTTTTTTTTTCCAGTTTATGTATGCAGAGAAGGCTTCATTAAAACTGAGACCATTCTAATTCAGTCATACGCAGGCAGCCAACCCAGCTGCTTTAAAACCCCTGCTGAATGTGCTAATGAAAACCCAGAAAAGTGCCAGTGAAAGGGAGGTGGTGAGGTGCCTTGTGCTGCCTATGGTTTTAACCAGTAAACGTCTAGGATCTTTGGAGTGAAGTATTGCGACTGCTTGCCCAGTGGTGATGGGGTTCCTGGTTGTATTGTGACTTTTGCTGCTGGGTCTTGAATTCCGGCCACTAACCTTCAGTCTGACGGGTGCACAGATGCTACATCATCCTCCGGGCTTTTTGTGTGTCTAGAATATCTTGTCACCATTCTCATGACCATCTTCGTTCTGAGCCATTCTGTCCTCTGACCCAGCTCCTGAGAACCGTTCCTTAGGAAGTAACCTTACATATGGAAGATTTTTGCACAATAAGCTTGCCCGTTGCTGGTTTACTTAAAATAGCAAGAAACTGGAAGCATCCTTTATGTCCGGTTTTAAGGGAAATGATTTAGTGGTGATCGGTACTGTACATTCAAGTAGACTGAATTTTCTTTCAAACTGCTGTTTAGGATGATAGGAAAAAATGCTCATGGAGGTAGACCCTGCCCCTTTTAAGAAATTAAGTTATATTCACAGTATGGTGAGTGATTCAACAAATTCTCCAGGTAAAACCTAAATGGTGATGGTGACAACTGATTAGAGGATAGTTGACGTGTCATCATTTTCTGATTTCTCTATATTTTTAGTTTTTTAAAAGGAACTGCATTTGTGTAAAGACACACTGTGTTGGTACTTTAAAGTGAATAAGACATACCTAGAAATGGATGCTTTGGTAGTAAAAGGAATGCAAGTGAATCCTCTGGGGTGTAGAAGTCTCTTCTGTGCGTTTGGGGATAGGGCTGGCAGGAGGTGAACGAGGTCCTGGTTAATGGCCCCAGTTGTGTCATAGTGAAGGAGTACTGACCATCCCTTTACCCACCAATCCTGAGTAAAGGAAGTGGTGGAAAGAGAGGGAGGGTGTTCAGACAGGTGGGAGGGCACCAAAGGCACCTGTCGTCTCAATCACACTGTCTGGGACCAGCTCTCTTGCATTTAGCTTTCTTTTTATTACCATGATATCTTTTAATGCTGTGAGCTATGGATGCCTTGATTAGAATAGGAAGGTCTGTCCTGATAGTAGAGGCAAAAACACATCCCAATAAATAATAATAAATACTTAGATTTAGAATACATTATGATCTTCCTAGAAGATGTATGTTCAAATTCTTTTGGGTTGGCCAAAATGTTCGTTCGGGTTTTTGTGTACGATGTTATGGAAAAACCCGAACAAACTTCTTGGCCAACCCAGTATCTGGTTAAGGAAGGTGGAGTGGCTACAGGCTTTGGAACCAGAACAAGACTGAACACTGGTCTTGCGTGGCCATTTTCTCGTCTATAAAATGGAAACAAGACCTTTCTCATAGGGTTTTGTGCGTCTTAAGTGAGAATGTACTCGCGAGCTTTCACCATAGTGAGTTCATGGTGTTTACTTGGTGGGTGGTTATCGTGAACTAATGAGTGGGTGGTGGTGGTTAAAGCCTCACTGGATGCTGGGTGGTGGATAACAGCCTGTTACACTAGCTTGAGGTAGCATCCTGGTCTGGGTTCTAAATACCTCCTTGGGAGCGCAGGAAGACAGCGTGATTGCAAGTCAGTTCCTTGAGGGGAGACGTGTTTTTTCTGGTGAACTTGGAAGCAGAGAAAAGGTAACCAAGATTAGAGTGTCATATTGCTTTGAATTAGAACCGAATTATCTTGTTTTACTCTCCGTTTCATATTTTGCAATTTTATAATCCCCTCTCTTGAGCGTCTTGAAAAGAAGAAATTTGGTACCGTGTGCTTGCTGGTATCCGTGGCGTCCTTACGTTTAAGGACCGAGCGTAAACCTTATTCCCAGGAAGGCAGAGGGACTCTCGGCTGTACTGGGTGCCCGCGTCGTCCTGCTGCTTTGTGCCAGCGGCTGCGGCTGTTCAGGCTCCTTGGGGCCAGAGACCAGAGTTGTTCACCTTCGTCCTTCTGGTGCCTAGAACGTTCTCTGCACATAGCAACGGGTAGACGGTCAGTGACCCGTCTGCCCATTCCTTACAGAGTCAGGCCTGAAGCTGCCCCGGTGAGAAATGAAACACGACTGCTTTGCTCTCGACAGAGTGACAGACTTGATAATTTGTGGGAATGAGCGACCCTTGTCGCCATCGGCCTGCAAAGCCTGCACCAGCACCTTCTTGTTCTCCCCGAACGTGGCTTTGCCCTCTCCCGGGGAGGGCACGTGTGCTCTGCTCGGAGAAATCCGGCGTCTCCTGGCTGACTCAGTGAGTGTAGTCTCAGTGGCCCCCTCACGCAGAGAAGCCTTGTGTCTTCATACTGACAGTCGTGTTCTGCTGCTGGACTTCCGGGCGAGCTGGAAGGAACCTGAACAGGGTATTGGGCTGAAGGTGCCGTAAAAGCTCCGCGGAGGGGAGGTCTCACCCTGGGCTGGCCCTGAGTGAACGGCTTTCAGCCTCGTCTTTGTCCCGTCTCGCAGGCGGAGCGCCTTTGTCTCGGCCGAGCTCGCCTTAAAACTGAAAGTTGTTTGAAAATGTAGTATAAAAACGTCTTCAAAATTTGCCATTCCTGCTGGGACGAAGTGAGAGAGTAGCATAGACACAGATACACAACCAACTGTAAAATAGATAGCCAGTGGGAAGTTGCTGTGTAACAAAGGGAGATCAACTCGATGATGGGTGTTGCCTTGGAGGGCCTGGACTGGAAGGGTGGGGGGGGAGTCGCGGGAGGGAGGGAGGGAATGTGGGGATATGTGTATAAATACAGCTGATTCACTTTGGTGTACCTCATAAGCTGGTACAAGAGTGTAAAGCAATTATATTCCAATAAAGAGCTTAAAAAAAAATTTGCCATTCCCCAAATGCATCTGGGAAGAGCCAAGTATGCTTGAAAACGTGAATTGAGATGTTATGAAACTTAAGTATAGCCCCCGATAGAACCTCCCAGATTCTCGAGTGGCACCAACATTCATCACAAACAGCCCGTGGACATGCCTGCCTTTTAATCCTTTGAAAACCTGTCCTCATCAGAGATAATGTTCGTTAGTGATTTTTTTGAATCTGCCCCACAGGTTTCTCTTAAAAAAAAAAAAAAAAAAAAAAAAAAAAATATATATATATATATATATATATATATATATATGGTTTCTTAGTATATTCAGAACTGAATTTGATACACAGAAAACTGGTTTCCCTGCTGCTTTGGAATCTGTCACACCAGTAATGACATAAACCTCTCAGTTGCTGTAGCACTGACAGGATTAAGGCCTCATCTCATTTACCGAAGAAGCCCTGCCTGGCCGTGTGGGTCTGAAATTCTGGAGGGCTTTCAGTTCTTGGGCTCGTGTCATCTAGCGAGAAGACTTGGCTTTATTTAGCAGGACACCTAGGGTGTGTGTGTGGGGGGGGGTGGGGCGCAGGTTGTGCAAGGGACGGGGGCACGGATGCTGACGGACAGCCCAGTAAGTTGTGTCCCAAATACAACAACTCATTCTAGGCCAACAGCAAAAATACTTCAGATTTTTTAGGCTTCTCTTAGAGAGTTGGAAACAGAAAAGGATGATAGAAATATTTATAGTAGGCATAAACTCACACATAAACGCAGAGTACTTTAGGCAAGCATGTTGCAGTTATCCTTTTAGAGAAATCGAAATAAGTAATTTCTTATAGCCCGTTTAACTCCTAAACCATGCGCGTTGTCTAAATGTCTTAACTGTTTCACCCCTTAAATTTAATGTTCCCTAGACCAAAATGCTAGCAGCGATGGCCAGAATGTCTCTGAGCGCAGCTCGATTTGAGAGGACAATTCATCTTTCTATGTAGAATTGGGACTATTTCAGTATTACTGTGGCAGCAGTCTTGGAGCAGCCCAAAAGCCCTTCTTTCAAAGTAACTTTTCCAGGGACTTCCCTGGCAGTCCCGTGGTTAAGACTCTGCACTTCCAATGCAGGGGGACGTGGGTTCAGCTCCTGATTGGGGAACTGAGATCCCGCATGCCGCGTTGTGCAGCAAAAACAAAAACAAAACACAGGACAGCAAACTTGCTGGGCCTGGTTACCAAGACCCTAACGGATTTTGCTTCTTTGTAGTATCTGAGGTTGGAGGGAGATGCTTTTCAGTTTCTCAAACTTCCGGTGCCTGTCG